>NC_054371.1:161728787-162477537 GCF_017654675.1 Xenopus laevis
GTAACCTGTCCAACAAACATACATCCACAAGGGGGTAGCTGGCTATGCCAGCAATTGCATACATGATAGATTATGTATTTATTTAGTTATCTTTTGCAAAAGTATGATAATAAAAACATTTATGCCATAATTCAATGACCAATTTTATTCCATCCTGTGGTACAATAGGTGTGATACAAAGGAAATGTTTTGTATATTTTGTGAATATTTAATTTTCATTCTTTTTCTATGTTTTATTAATCAATAACCAATAGTTATAAAGTTATGGTGGGGACCAACCAAACTAAAGGTTTCATTTGGGCTTGTTGTAGTGTGGTACACAGGAAATTTTTAGAAGAGGGAGAATGAAGATTCTCTCCTGTGACTGCACAGTGGGTTGATTGATTCAAATGCTACTACTGCCTGTGCTAGGTTGACAGCCTACTTGGATTTCCTATCATCGAGACACTGCAGATTCAGAACCGTCAGCAGGGCTGCTGAACTTCTCTAATGGTGGGAGATGCAGCTATGTAGATAGAGGCATCCTAATACTCAGTGGTGTATATAATAACAAAGTGCTGATCTCAAGTCTTCATTGAGGAACGCAGAGCATAGTAGTGATCTCTTATGGAATTCTGGCTTTGAATATTGCCTTGGGGTGAGGCTGGCAAGGTCCTATTTATTTGATAAAATGTGCATAAATGCTGTGCCCTTTTCCCTATTTCTGGCTCCAGGTGTTTTATTAAGGTATGTAATAATGGGATTCAGTGGGATGGGAGGTAAAAGGGTCAGTTGAGGAGTTCCCTTCAAGCACAATTACAATAACATGTGTTCAAGACAAACATTATTTTATAATAATTAGAAGGATGGTTTATACTTGCTATATGAGTTGGTTTGGGCACTGGAGAATATTTAAAGGAGTTTTGAAATTGGTTCCCAAAAAATGAAGCATGATACTGGGCACAGTTTGATGTTACATATTTGAACTGATATTAATAGAGCTTGAGAAGGGGTCACCCACACAAAAAAATAGTAAGCAGGTGGATACATAGGTCTTGTAACAACCTACGGTCCTGGTGGTTTAGTGGTGCAGCGGGGACGCTGCTCCTCTTCATTCATACTGCTGGACCCTTAGGGCGCACGCTTGTATTTCCACAATTTGTGTGCGCATTGGCGCTGGCGTGTTGACATCAAGCATGCAATGGTGCGAATTTCAAACAGTACTCAAGGGACCTTTGTAATTGTAATCATTGCCCGTTAAAGGTTTCCTCCTAGTCAGTTCCTGGTGCCTCTGTGCTGTTTAAAGCTTCTGATATCTGATTCCTGTTGTGACCCCAGCCTGTTTTTGACTATCCTGTCTTCTGTAATCCTGACCCTGCCTGGTAACTGACTCTCCTGTATCCGTATCCCTTCTGACTGATCTCCTGGTTTGACCTTTGCCTGTCTGACTCCGCTTGTTCTCTGCCTGCACCGACTCGGCCTGATTTGACTACACTTTCTGCCTACGCCTTCTGCCCAAAAGACTTTGCTTTATGTTCGTGCCCCTTTGCTTGTCCAGAACCGTTTTCTTGGCACCTCTCTTAATAAGACCTGGTGGCATCCAATTAGCCGAGGGCTCCTCCCGAGGTGAAAGGAGGCTCTTAAAGGCTGAAGAAAGAGCCAAGACCAGGGTGCTTAGCATTGGTTCTGGATTTAGGGTGCCGACCCTTACACCAGGCGAAGTTGCGCTCTGGTGAAGGGACGTAACTACGCTAATTCAGATTTTCATGAATGTTACCTCTTGCACCAGACTTTACTTCGCCACCTCAGACCAGCCGAAGTGCAATAGAGTAGATAGGACTTGCTTCAAAAAAAGTTGAAAGTTTTTCTAAGTCCCAAAAACCACTGGCGTCTTTTATTTTTTTAAGGGTGATAGGCTGAAAAAGATTGTAAATTTTTTTGGGGGTACCCTCCTTCACCCCTACATTTCCTAACATATGGCACCTAAAGTTTACAGTGAGCACATGTATAGGACAAAATAACAACTCTATTTTATTTTATGAAGGTTTCCCAGGCTTGTGTAGTGTAATGTATTTGCTGCTGCAAATACATCCATTGTACTTTAACTTGGCGGCGTCGCTAGGTAACGCTAGCGTAACTTTGAACCACTGATTGTAACATCGTTAGCGCAACTGCGCAACTTTGGATCTTCGTGAATTTGCGCAGCCCTGTCGAATCTACGAATCTACGCCTGTTGAATCTATACCTGGCGAAGTGCGGCGAAGCCAACGCTGGCGCAGCTTCGGAGGTAAGTAAATTTGCCCCATAGTAATTCCAGCAAAACCTTTATTTATATCCACCACCAGCAATTACCACCCATGGATTTTTCTTATAAGTGCCCTCTCTAAGTATGCCCACCTTTGCTCCTTTAGGTAAAACACAGTGCATTGTCAGATGTTACTATTGATTCAAAGTTTACTGTAAATTCAAACATGTATAGTTTCAGCCTTAAATTATTTTTCAATTCCCTCAAAGTTTATGAGCTTTGTTCCTATGGCAAAATGTTGCTTTGCATCCAGGTAATAGTACATAAAAATTTACATTTTGTATATTTTTGTAGATTATAACCAGTCCTAACCAGTCCCCCAACTGAATAACTTTTTAAATTTACATTTACTAAAAACCTAAGAATCAAGTCCAGAGTCTGGTCCAGCCCTTCCTCATGCCCTGGTTCCTGCCTTGCTTATTGTTCAGTAATTCTCAACTATGGTGACCTTGTATTCTAGGTTCCTTGACCATGCTCCTGACTTTTAGACTCTACTTTTCATCTGATGTGCTTAGGAT
The DNA here is from genome assembly GCF_017654675.1 of Xenopus laevis. Classification (NCBI taxonomy): domain Eukaryota; kingdom Metazoa; phylum Chordata; class Amphibia; order Anura; family Pipidae; genus Xenopus; species Xenopus laevis. The sequence goes on from NC_054371.1 coordinate 161,731,590, forward strand.
AGGATTGCCTCTTGTGTATGCCTTGGCTTGCCTCTGATGCTATGCTGTCTAATCCAATCAGTGTTTTCAGTGCCTTTGTTTCTGCAAGACAAAGACCTACCAATTTATATGTGACTCAACTGCTAGCTCCATTATGCTCTGTGGTGTTTTTCAGATTAAAGGCATAAATCTAAGAAACATGGCTGGCCTGGTTTATTGACCTCCCTATTTTAATTAATGTAATATGATAAAACTGAAAACAGAGTTTGATATATTGGTGGCTAGTCTATATATATATTGTGTGAGTGATTTGTCGACTGTAAAGACTCTTACTATATAATATGCATGTACTACTCTGCTAAGGTAGAAATTGTATTTGTGCACCTCTGCAAAATGTTTCCAGCTCAAATGATCCCCACATGGCATGTGGCTGGGCATTGGTCCTCCCTATTTTAATAGTAATTTATCTGTACTGCTAATATAGATATTTATGTACAGTACATTTTATACATTAGTGAATGCTTCAGTACATTGAAGGAGCTGGGTTTGTGATGGCCTGTTTTGCAGTCAGCATTTCCTTTAATTCCACCACACCGTTGTACCTTTGTAATCAGTTCTAGGTAATTGCAGAAAAATGAACACAAATGATGCATTTCGACCGTTTTGTCACTATATTATGTATTCGGTGATCCACTGTTAACTACAGTATTGATCAGAAATAAGTTCAATTACCTAATTTAAATTCAGGAGTTCTGCTTAGGGACACCTTTCTCATTCATGATCAATATTACATATTTACAGTGTTTGTCGATAATCATTCAGGACCTTGCTAATGCATACTTCTTCAATTACGTTCTTTTATTTATTATAGAAGGGTCATGTTTATAATCCAAAAACAACCATTGAGAATGTTAGCACATGTCATGAAAATAAAAAGGAAAATAATTTTGTCATTATGATATAATTTACTGTTGTCTGCAATGCAAAATAAAGGCAACAATAAAGTGTAATGTTCTGTGATCCTTCAGGCATTGTGTATATGTGTGTAGGAATACAGAGCAGCTACCAGACCCTTTTTATAGGGCCCATTTTGTTCACATAATTAGTTACTGTTGCCATCCATCTCATTAGAACTAATTAATAGCTCTTCAAAGTGATGTTGAGGGAATTGAATCAATTAGAGCTTAGACCACATCTTTTAATTTGTTACTGTATTGTGGCTTTTAAGAGGCTAATCAGTTGAGTACAAGGAAACTTCTCCTAAAAATTACATCTGTAATACAACTTAGTTAGGGTATAACTAAATGGCTTTATGCCTAAAGGGTTTTTCAATCATTTGGTTCCAATCATAACTGGGCATATAAACCATTTCCTACATAAATATGTATTCACTTTAGAAACCTATTTCACATGATGGACATATAACATATAGGAATGCAACAAAAAATAGAACTAAAGGTGCCAATTTACTAATGCATGAAAAAGGGGAAATGAGTATTCATCTTTATATTGCTTGTCATGAATTTTCAGATAATTCTTATATGAACATGACATTTAATGAAAACTTTACCCTTCAGTAAAATGTTTTCCGCTTTAACCAGCTATTTACTTTGAGTTAAACTGATTTTGCACATGGTATTTAAGGATTTTTGCCTTGTACAATATGTTCAGCTACCAGTGACTGTATTTAACCATTGTTTTCTGCATTTTCGAACAGTCTATTTAAAAAACTTTCCAAGATTTACTAAAAAACTATTTTAAAACTAATACTATAGTTCTTGCAAACTAATAGGCTGCTACATTATTCCGGAAATCCATTATCAAAAAGATCTGAATTATGGGAAGGACATCTCCTATAGACTCCATTTAATCAAATAAATAAAATTCTTAAAAAAAATGGTTTCCTTTTTCTCTGTTATAATAAAACAGTACCTTGTATTTGATCCCAACTAAAATCAAATTAATCCTAATTGGTGGCAAAACAATCCTATTGGGTTTATTAATACTAACATTATTTTTTTAGTCTATTTAAGGTTAGGAAATCTACTTATCCCTTATCTGGAAAACCCAAGGTCCCAAGCATTCCGGATAACAGGTCCCATACCTGTTTTAGAAAGATGCAGTTGTCAATGATAAAAAATTGTCGTTCAATAAATCATGGAAAACAAAATGATACATCAGGGGCAGATTTATCAAAGGTCGAAGTGAATTTTCGAAATTAAAAACTTTGAATTTCAAAGTATTTTTTGGGTACTTCAACCATCGAATAGGCCAAATTAGACTTCGACTTCGATTCGAATTGAAAATACTTTGAATATTCGACCATTCGAAAATCTAGGTACTGTCTCTTTAAACAACTTCGACTTCGACACTTTGCCACTTTAAACCTGCCGAATTGCTATGTCAGCCTATGGGGAACTCCTAGAGCCAAAATTTGGCTAAGTTTTAAAAAGTCTAAGTTTTTTTTTTGAAAATCGTTTGATAGTTAGATTAAATCGATTGCTACGATCTAAAAGAACATTTCTACTATCAAATTTGGCCAATTCGATGGTCGAATTTCGAAGTTTTTTAACTTCGAAATTCGACCCTTGATAAATCTGCCCCCAGGTATTGTATATAAATCTGAACAGAGGTTATAGTAATAACAGTGATATAGTAATTACATTAGTAAATAGTTAAGCTGGCCATAGATGTGCAGATATATGTCTGACGAACAATCGTTTGTTGCAATCCCCGAATACCACTAACTATTCAGATTAAATAAAGTGGTAAAAAGAACAAATCAGACAACGTTCTGGACATTAATTCACAGACAGCAATTGTATGAAATTTATGTCCGACAAAAAAGTAGTGACAATCTCCCAATGATATAATCAGATTGGCAATACATGTAGAGATATTATCGTTAGCCGACAGAAATCTTCTAACCTGCCTGAATGACTAAACCACTGATCGCCATGGCACGAAAAATTTTGGGACGATACAGAGAATCATACGAAATGAAGACTCGTATAATTTTATCTTATCTATGGCCAGCTTAAATCTGCTTGAAGAAAACTGCTAATTATCATTGCCAACTAATGAATTCATAATTGAGAGAAAAGTTGCCTTTTTTATGGATACTTTGGACCTTTTTATAGAATTGTTACACTTGGACTAACCTATACTTTCAAGCTACTCACTTCAACATTGCTCACAATTTTTCTGCAATTAAACGTGTCGTTCACCTTGTAGTATGTTATAGAATGGCAAATGCTAAGCAACTTTTCAGTTGGTCCTCAATATTTATTTTTCTTATAGTTTTTGATAATTTGGTTTTTTTTTCAGACTCTTTCCAGCTTTGAAATGGGGGGTCACTGACCCCATCTAAAATCAATTGCTCAAATGTATTGTTATTGCTACTTTTAACTACTCATCTTTAGTGATGGTAGAATTGCGCGAATTTGCGGTGAATTTCCACATTTCGCCGCCGGTGAATAAATTTGTGAATTTGCTGTGAAAATTCTCCGGCATCAAACTTTTTTGGACGCCGGCGATGGAATCGACGCCAGCAATGATTAACAGACACCTATTGATTTTAATGGGTTCAATTATGTTCTTTTAGTTATTATAGAAGGGTCATGTGTCATTAAATGAATCACTTAATTCCATTTAATAGAAACTAGTGACAATTCATAACATCCATCAATGTATAATCTGAAATTACTATCATCATGAAAGTGAGGCAATGGGAACATGACGATGGGTCTGTTTAATTCAAATACAGTAGACCTAGTCAGTACCATAAAGAAAATACAATCCATGGTAACAGTTAGATGAGTACCATTGTTTCTTAAGCATTTACATTTCAATCATAATTTATATACTGTATGTATTTACATAATTAAAATCATGATATTAGAACAAACCTAAGGCTTGCCTTAAACTAACCAACAAAGGTTTCAGAATGAAACAGGATTATTTAGTGGACCTGAATGAAAGCTCTTACTGTTTGGAAAAATTGAGGTAATGCATAACATGTATAATGTATAACATTAACAAGAAAAGAAAAATTCTTTTCATACTTAATAACTTAAACCTATTTATACACTTGTCAGCCATGCTATTTCAAATGCTGCTCGGTGTTTAAATTGTAATTCATTTTGAAAGCATGTGTGAAACTCTTTTGGAGAGACTAATATAGGTAGTGGTTAAAAATAGTAAAATACAAAAGTGACCTCCTGGGCATCTGACAGTAAGTTCTGCAAGCAAATGTGTAGTTGTTAATTGTATTTGTCTAAATGATTGAGTTTATTTTGTCACTGTTAAAACAAGGTAACTTTAGAGCTACAGTACTTCTCGAGGCTAGGAGAGATGTAATTCCATAAATGTTTTGTGGTCAAAGGGGAAAATATAATTACTAAAATACAATTTTAAAAATCTGGATCCGGCATAAGGTAAAATATCTATTGGAATGGTCATCCTACCTTAATTGATGTTACCTTACAATTAAATGAAATCAGTTTAATAAATGATAGGCTTCACATATGGTGCAGAATATATCATTAGATCAGCATAGGGCCAGAAACCTCATGGAGGTAAGGTGTTCACAAATAGATTCATACCCTGTGCAATGATGAGTTGTATTAATACTGATCTAAACTATTGATTTTAATTTACTTTAATTATTAAATAAACCCTGGAAAAGAACACTGAAGAAAAACATTTGATGAGAACAATGAAACATTCTTGTTTAGACCTTTGATCTTAAGCGTTGATTTAAGATGCCTTTACTTTGCACGGCCTCATAATATGACATTCAACGTGTACACAATAAATCATCTAAATAATGAGATGCAAAAATAAATGTATATTGTATTTAAAACAGACCAGGCATTTATTACTTCCCACAAAATGTAGGCAACCTTTTAATATTTTAAAACAAACCATAAGGATTCCTTAACACAAACAATAATGATGAAGAGCTGAAACATACTTTTCATGAAAAAATATCATGTATACAAAGGTATCATAAATACATAACACTTTTTTAATAAACATCAAGAACATCACGTTCAACACAGAAATATCAGTAAACGGCGACATAAATGTGACATATCCTAGGGTAAAGGTAACTTGTCTGAAACAGCATGCAAATAAAAGGTCAATAAGTTATGACAAAGAATAACAATAAATGGGAGAAGTCTAACAGAGTTTTCATATTTCATCAGTTGTGTTGGAAGATGGTGATGCAATAATCAACCTTTTGAAAATTGGACTACAGCCAAACAGCTCCCTTCATAATATTCACTAGTTATGAGCAAAGGTTTTTGGCAGGTTTTGCTGGGAAAAAACGTCCATAGATTTTAATGTATTGTGCTTCCCGTGCTTCTTTTTCAGACTAATGTGATCCTCCTAATAGACACCTAGAACCAAGATGATCTAATCAAGAACTTATGCTCATAGTATGTTTGTATGTAAATGTATGTGATGACATTGTTTGAAAGTGTGAATCTTTTTGTGGTTTTGTTCTGGCTCTCTTGCAGTTTTGTGTGTTGAAATGTCTTTTGTTATTACTATTACTACTACTAGTAGTATAGTAGTAATAATACCACCAAAAAGGACACTTAGGGGCAAATGTATCAAGGGTTGAATTTCAAATTGAAAAAACTTTGAAATTCGAATTCAAAAAGACTAACCGAAATTAAGTTTTTTGTGGTCGAATTGTTAGTTTCTGGTCGAATAGGTCTGTATTCGGCGCATTCAATCAAATTCAATTCAAAGTTTCACCCCCAAAAAAACATTCTAGGAGGTCCCCCATAGGCTAAAACAGCAATTTGGCAGGTTTTAGATTGGCAAATGGTCAAAATCAAATTTTTAAAGAGACAGTACATGATAAATTTCAATATTCAAATTTTTTACTTTTTTTCAAATTCAAATCGAATTTGGACTATTCCCTAGTGGAAGTACACAAAAAATAACCAGAAATTATATTTTCTTTATTCGAAGATTCACCTCGACCTTTGATAAATCTGCCCCTAGGTGAAATAAAATAGATTAGAGTAACTAATATGGCATAAAGCCAGGTAAGTTTTTGAACTTTAACTTTTTAAGTGTAACTAGAGCTCAAAGGAAAGAGAAAATTGAAAGAACTGGCTCTCACTGTTGCACCATCCCATATATGACTTCCGAAAGAGTTAGAAGTGTGAAAGTTAAAACATAACTTTTAATCTACAATTAAAATAGATGTCCAGACGAAAATTATTAAAAGAACAGCTAGAAGCAGGACGTTGATTGACTGATATAGGAGGGTTGTCGCGATTGAGGTTAAGCGAGCCTTTTAATCACAGCAGACTAGCTACTGGTAAATATTAGTACTACCACCAATTGTGAGTACAAACCCGCGGTTTAATAGGCAGTTTCCAACCCCTTCACCCTCATAGCACACCTCCCATTGTCAAATAACATTCGAGTAGTGCCTTGTTAAAGGTGCTCAGTATTCTGCCCAAGGCTCAGCTTCAGGCCCACGGATCAATCCAGCCCATCCAACCCCTTCACCCTCGTTAAGCACCCTCCCGATCCGTTTAACCAATAAAGTCCCTATCATACGTCCTGCCTAACTGCAGCTAAAAAATATGCGCCTGGCATATTGAGCACCTTTAACAAGGCACTACTCGAATGTTATTTGACAATGGGAGGTGTGCTATGAGGGTGAAGGGGTTGGAAACTGCCTATTAAACCGCGGGTTTGTACTCACAATTGGTGGTAGTACTAATATTTACCAGTAGCTAGTCTGCTGTGATTAAAAGGCTCGCTTAACCTCAATCGCGACAACCCTCCTATATCAGTCAATCAACGTCCTGCTTCTAGCTGTTCTTTTAATAATTTTCGTCTGGACATCTATTTTAATTGTAGATTAAAAGTTATGTTTTAACTTTCACACTTCTAACTCTTTCGGAAGTCATATATGGGATGGTGCAACAGTGAGAGCCAGTTCTTTCAATTTTCTCTTTCCTTTGTATACTATTACTATTTGGCTTTGCACACCATATACTGTACCTGATGGTTGGTGCTCCCCAACACCACACATTTTTTTCTCGTAACTAGAGCTCACTCAAGTCCTGTCCCCCTTCCTCGGCCTCCCTTCCACCACCCACACCAGCACCTTTGCTCAACCTTGTATGCTTGGTTCTACCCACTGTCACAGTAAATAAAGCTTATGCTACAGCATTCCTGACAGGCCCCATGGGGGTGCAATACTTGGTGCAGTCACTCACACCCACCCCTTGCAGTTATGCCATTGCTTTATGGCCAAAAATTATTAGCCCGCCTTAGTTCATAACATGACTATAAACATATAAAAAAGATTGCTATTTCAGTAATTCAGCAATACTTCCAAGAATAGTCTTACCCTAATGTACCATCAGGCTGAGCTTGCAAGTTTATCTAGGGAAGTACATTTTCCGATCTCCTTATTGGCCATTGTGCTTGTCCCCCGCAGCTTTATTTAGCACAACCCTAACTTCCCCACAGTATGCTGGAAAGACTACTCATCAAGAAGTATTTTAGTCAACTTAGTATGCCGTACTAGTTATTTAGCATGTTCAAAGCTAACTTTCCCTTTCCAAACATACAGAGTTAATACATCTTGGCACCAACTTTCATATGGGCGATGAGTTCTTTAGAACACAATGACAAAAATGATTACATTTTATATTTAATATTACAGAAGTAAACAGTGCATTTATAAAAAAAGTTGTTACTAAATAATACATACATAAAATACAGAATGCAAACAGTAGGTAAAATAAAAGGAAATAAAACACTGAGAAACCCTATATATACCAGGCTAGCATTTTTTTTGTGTCCTCCTGAGGCAAAAGTTGGAAATATGGGCACATACTCCCAAAAAGGTCTGCAAAATATGAGCTGCCATTATTATACTGTATCTCCCTACCTTTTTATGGCCTGCTGGGACATCCTAATTACCTTATGCATGAGGTAGGAGTGTCTAGGATTAATGACCTGCTGTGGGTGGTTGTGGTTTTTAGACCAGTTTTCTGCAAAATAATATTGGGACTTATAAAGAAAATAGGGACATGGGTGATTCAAACATGAAGGGTATCTCATGTTCCAATCCCCCAGGAACCATCCCTCTTAACTGGTGGATATAGACTGGCCCTGTTTGGTATCATTAGGAAGCATGTGACCTCCTCATAAACAACATGTGAGTTATGAGGATGTGTATCCTATGATATAGGGGATATGAATCCTTTCCTATAATCCATTTATTTTATATTAACATTCACCCTGCATCTTAAGCTCATGGCTACTTTCTTTTTCAAAAGAAGTGACTGGCCCAGCTTCCCTGCCCAGATGGTGTGACTCCGAATTGGCTCAGAAGGCAGATATGGATAGCACCCATAGCCCCCCTGTGTAAATGTCTAATTAGGGGGCTCTTTGTGGACCCAAAACAAAATGTCTCCAGTTTTAACCCTTTGCACCCTAGCACAATACTGCTCTAGCATGACAGGAAGCAGCTTAAATGGATATGGGATCCATTATCTTTAAACCAGAAAGCTCAAAATTACAGGAAGGCTATCTACCATATATTACATTTTGGTGGCAAAACAAACCTATTGGATTTATTTACAGTTTAGCAGATTTGTGGTATGGTGATCCAAATTAAGAAGGACCCATAATCCAGAAAACCCCAGGTCCTGAGTATTCTGGATAACAGGTTGCATACCTGTATACTCATTATGGATAACAAATCCCATGCCTATTTAAATTTGCATACCTAGTTTGCTTTGTCTGTTATCTTCTACTACAATCTACTGTATGGACTTAGCTATGTCAAATATGTTTCATGCAATTAGACCGGCATATATTTGTTCTGTTTTTTAGTCTGCTGTAATGTTCTAAATTTAAGATAACTCAATATGCAAAATCTTCCAGCAGTGAATATCTCTAATAATATAATAAACTATTAATTTATAAACCTATTCAATTGCATGTATCCAATAAATGAGTTCCTATGTGGCTGAACTAACATAATCTGTAAACTTCAAAGCCCATTATTTTTAGAAGAAAAACAAAAAGGAAAACTTTGTATTAGCATTCTGTAAAACATACATCAGTCAAATTATTGTGGATAAATAAACACAATCTGCTTAGTTACTAAATACAACCTAATCACTCAAAATTACAGGAAAGTTAGTTTGTTCTTTTACGAACTGTTGAAATAAATGAAATCTCTGGTACATGAAGCACTGACCTCTGACCACTCTGTCTTATATTTCCCTTGGCAGTTCCGTCAGTCATGTGGTGCTCTCTTCCCCATTCAAGCGTATCTGTGTGAAATATCTTTCAGTCGTTCCCAGCAGATGAACAAACGGAATCAGAGAGCATTCTCCATGGCATCCCAGCCCATTAAATTACAAGGTTTTCTAAGATCTCTTAGCTATTTCTTTTTAAAATAGTTTATGAAAACTCAATGAAGTGCAACATTTGATTTTTATTTAATTAGTTACGGTTTACTCCATATGGCACATGCACAGCACTTACCTTTTTAACTATAAATTCACCAGAATTGTTGCATTTGTAATTCATAGCATTGGTGTAAATCTTCCACTGTAAATGTAAAGACATTCCATACTGTGCTGTTTTTATACGTGTGCCTCTTTTGTCCAAATGTATTAATGTCAATGGGCATCCAAATAATTTTGACATTGAATAATTTTTATGGGCATGACAATTTGGACGCGCAACAATTTATTTTTGGTCGCACCAAATTTTCTTTGGCAAATTTTTATTTTCATTAGCGGGTTGACTCAGCACGTAATGCCAGAGGCATAGATGCACTCTGCATATTGTGCCAGAGTAAAACTCCTTGCTAGCACTTCCTAGCTTGTAAGAGGATATGATAATAATTTACTTGATCATTCTTTTACTGTACAGGATTAATAAAGTTAGCTCTAGGAGGATGTACCTACGGCAGGAAAAAGAAGGGAGGTGTCCATTCTGACAGAGATTAGGGGGCAAATTCACTAAGATTCGTAGTTGCGCCAGCGTCCACTTCGCCGCACTTCGTCAGGCGAATTTTCGCCAGTGCTACGCAAATTCACTAAAATCCAAAGTTGCGCTCAGGGGAAACGAAAGGTTGCGAAGTTGCACTAGCGTTAATTCGCCAGGCAAAGCGAAGTTACGCTAGCGATGCTTAATTTGCATACGGCGCCAAATTGAATTTACAATGGAAGTATACGTAGCAGCACTACACAAGCCTGGGAAACCTTCAAAACATCAAATAAAATTTTTATTTTGCCCTACACATGTGCCCACTGTATAGTTAAGGAGCCATGAGTTAGGAAATGTAGGGGGGAAGGAGGGTAGCCCCAAAATTTTTTTTGATCTTTTTCAGCCTATCACCCATCAAAAAAGAAAAAACGCCAGCGTTTTTTGAGACTTAGAAAAAATTTCAAATTTTTTTGAAGCAATCCCTATCTACTCTATTGCACTTCGTCTGGTCTGAGATGGCGAAGGAAGTCTAGCGTAAAAGGTAGAGTTCAGAAAAATGCGCGCGTCAATGAATTTGCGTCGTTACGTCCATTGCACAAATTCACCAGGTGTAAGGGTGTGAAGTAACACTAGCGAATTTACGCCAGTGTCTGTTAGTGAATCCGCAAATTAACGAAAATGTGCTACCCTAGCGAATTAACGCTAGCGTTAGGCGATTCGTCGATTTGCCCCTAGGTAGGGAGGGAAGCTGCTTGAGGAAGACTTTAGGGATCAAAGCTGGAGCAGCTGCAACATTCTAGCCCAGACTGGGACCCATGTGATGTGAGCAAAGTGTTGCTAAAAAGTAAAATTCTAAGTGAAGAGCCTTCCATATATTCTTCTTGTACTTTACAAGCTTGCATGGATCTTTGCCAATGGGTGCTCACAGTGGGACAGGTGCAAAGATAAAAAAATATGGACTTATGTCCAAAGATGCTCATTGAACTTCTTTATAATTGGGTATGTGATGCCTCTTCTTCAGAATCACACATAACTGGGCCTATTGATGAACCTCAAAGGTGGTGGTAATTCCTGGGTTCCCACTTCGGAACTTGCATACTTGCTAAAGAATCATAAGTATATGTAATTTTAATGATGAGCACTGGAAATGAACCAATCTCCAATCTGAACGGTGAACTTTCAACACAAATGCTGCATTATAGGAAAAAAAAATTGTTGCACTTGCACTCATAAATGACATTTGCGCCTGGCAAAGTGGTGTGAAGTGTGCCAAGGTGACGCTGGTGAAAATTCGCCGTTAGTGAATCTGCACCTTTTGACACAATTTGGTGGGGGCACCCCTACATGTGGTTGTTATATAATCTCCTTTGGTTTAGGACAGGCTTTCCCTGTACCAATTTGCTCGATTTCTGCTGTGGCCTTTCAGCTCTTCGGCTCAAGAATTTTCCTCTGGTAACAACTTGTACAGCCAACAGGCATCTCTATTGCAAATGCTACTGCAAGAAAATTTCTAAGCAACCAACTAGACCAGCATGCAAGTGCTTCATGTCCGTTTATACGTTTCACCCGACACATTCATTTTATAATGTATTGCATAGTTTCAAAATCGATTTAACATTCATAAAGATAAATATTGGGAATAAGAAACACAGTTAAAAACTGCTATTCATTTGCTGTAAGAACCTGGAGGTGGCAGCAACATATAATTACAAACATGCAGCTCTTTTATATAGTAATTATATATGCCATCTCTGCTTCAACATAGATATAACGTGATTTTCCACTCAATATGCTAATTTATTTGCTGTGCAAAAAAGCAGATAAATTGAGCTCCTGATGAAAATTTGGGAGGCAACAACTTTATGTAGCCCTGAGGATTCTTTGTTGATGAAGGATGTTTGTGATTTGTTTTAAAGGTAGGTGGCAAATCTATTTATCATTCTTATTAATGAATTGTTATTTGAATAATTAACCAACATCAACATTTTTTCAATCTTGGATTTATTGAATGTGTGGGGGAAAATCAATATGGACACAATCGATGAGGCTACATTTTTATTACCTTTTAGAATAGATTTTGCTTGTGCTGCTAAAGAGAAAAAGCACAACTAAATATACATACATGGACACTTTTTAATATCTGTATGTATGCTGTATCATGCTGCATTACAGTTGCAGTGTGCAAATCTTTGTTGTTGGCCTTTGTGTTGCATCATGTCCGACACAAAGTGTGACTGCATGATTTTTTAAATGTAATGTGATTGATTAAATAAGGCTCTAGAAAAAATAATTTGCTCAATTTGAAATTTGCGTTTGTGTGGGTACTGTGGACACATTTTTTTCTGCAGCTGAATGCCTCAAATACGGATGGGTACGATTAATAAATGTACAGGCATGGTAGATATTCTCACACTTACTTTTCTCTGTGTTTCAATCAAAACAGTGTTTTCCCGTTGTCAAATTACAAAGAAAAGAGCTCTTTAATAGTATGTACTGTGAATGAGGTGTAAAATACCTTTCACTCAGTCCAGTGGCTCCACCAAGTGACAAATACTTTATTCAGTTATAGATAACAAGCAGACTTAATGGACAGAGCATACATCTATCTGTGTTGGCAATCAATACAGAATAAGAGCACCTTGAACTCTGGAATGTTCAAAAGACATGTTCCCAGTCACAGCAACCACCTTCCCTACAAGGTAATTGAACCTTTGCTGTTTAGGAAACTGATTTAATTTTTATTCAGGAATCATAATTTTTCTATAAAAATGTGTGTTTTTTTTTTAAGTTCTGTAAAATTGAAGATTTATGAAGTCGAGATTTAATTATACCACTAAAAACTCTAATTAAAACATCTGCAAATAAAAGCAGTCCAGGTCCCATAGAAGTCAATAAATGGGAGCTGGGCTGTTCCTATTGTACCTTTTCTAATTATTAAGACTTTTAGAGATTTTCTGATTTTTTTTTCACTAGTAAAATTGTTGTATTTTTTAGTCTATTGTTCAGTGGTTTTTTTCTGTTTGTACTTTTTATATTCGGATCTGTAAATATCTTTCATGGTGTTCATGGTTTTAGAGAAATAGGGGGTAATGCAATAAGAATCACTACGTTTTCCGAGGAGCAGTAATCCATAGCAACCAATCAGCAGGAAGCATTTACTGGTCACCTGCTTAAAAACATCTTATTGGTTGCTATGTGTTACTGCTCCAGGGCAAACTTAGTGACTTTTATTTCATGCGGGGGATAGAGTTTAATCGTGGTTTCAAAAATCTCTAATACCACTAGGTAGTGCAGAGCCCTATTTCAGCCTGTGTCTGAATGTCAGACTAGTGGGGAAGGTAGGGGTTTGGAGATGGCATGCCTATGTTCTTCAGCCATTCTGCTCTTTATGAATACAGTGTTCCACTATAACAAAGTGCACAAACCTGTTGCAATTCAAGGGGATACGAAGGTGCAGATTTTTCTTGCACTTTGCATTCTGAATTTCAAAGATACATTTTTTTTAAAGATTTATTACCAGGTTGGTGCTCCTGTCTGAAGAAAACTACACCATCCCATGGTACTTGTATCCCCCAGTGAAATACCCTTTTAGCAGGATATATCTAATTATAAATTAAAATGTACATACTGTTTCTAAATTTAAACAAAACAGAAAATGAAAAGGATAACAGCTCCACCCTGATCTAGCATTATGTGGCACAAACACACAGCCATTAACCAAATGGCATTTTTGTTTTCCAATGACCTTAACCAACAAACTTTAAATAGGAAGAGATGAATAGACTATTCTCTTTATCATAACATTTTAATACATTTCCATTTTAGCCCAACGCTAGAAATGAGAAACAATTAAATTGCAGAGATTTTAAGAAAGTTAATAAACTCTCTAACATTTTAAGAGTTAGGGCCTTTTTTTTCAAAATTCATATCTAAATAATTTTGGAGTTTTTTTCTACCACGAACAGGGGAGATCCTGGCCCCATTGCCACCCATTGCCTTTTGTTCTGCCTCCCACCACATCTGCTGCACCAGAAGAGCCAAATTTCCAGTTCAATAACCTTTAAAAACCTGTGGGGTGAGTTTCTCAGCTTGCCTCTTTGGTACAGCACCTGTTAAACTTACAATTTAGAAAAGCATGAATGTTTCCATATTTATGAAAAAATTTGAATATAAAAATCACGAATTAAAAAAAGCATGGAAAGACTAGAAATTGCAATACAAATTCCTCAGAATCATAATTTACTCAGCATTTTTCGTGCATTTAGAAGTGAAAAGAAAAACTCGGAAATACTCGATAAAGTTAATATAAATTAATATTTTACAATTTGCATAGGACATCTCACATTGCCACAGTTTTAGTTTAGTTTTTTGCAGTTTTGTATGTTTAATAAATAACAAAAATGTGTTAATAAATTGGCCCTTTGGTATTTTATTTGCATAGCATGATATATGCACTTTATTACTGTGCTTGCAATAATGTATAATACAACACTTTATTTTGGTGTAAAACAAACACATGAGCTGGTCTTTAATACATATTTGGATGGGCAATCATCCTAAAAAATGAAATACTGGTTTTACCCAAACTTTGTTTTGAATACAATAATAACAATATATTCAATATACAGAATCATTAACCACTGTTATGTTTTAAGTGTCCAATACAAGGTAGCTATGTGAAATCTCATATACTATAGAGCAAAACTATATGTTTTAGTTAAAGGTTAAACAAATATTTTTTGTTTAAATATTTTTATAGATAAAATTCCTGTTTATCTCCTCTATCCTTACTGTCTTTTATATGGCTACTTAGAAGAAACATCACATAAAACAGGCAAATTGTTTTTCACAAAATATAAATAGCAATAACGTATGTGAAAAGTTATAATACACCTTATTTACTTGAAACCAATATTAAGACTTACAAAAAGAGCCTGCACCTTTAATGGCTTACTTTCTCACTGGCAGACCGGACACACAGCAACTGATCTAAAGATGCAGTGACACAAAAAGCTTAGAGATAATTAAATATTGATTTTTGTTTTCTAATCCTATATAAAAATTGTCCTGGGTGTCCCAGTGGTAGTTTTCATCTCTAGGACATAGTGAACGATATTAACCCTGCTTTGTTTCAAGTTGCTTTAGAGCAAATAAATGTGAGCTTTCAGAATAAATGTAACAGGTTTGAAAACTTGGCTCATCCTACATAAAAATATCCCAGAGGAGAAGTTAGCATCTTAAACAAAGGGTATAATGGTATTTGTGAATATGTAAGAAAGAAAAAAGAATCACAAGGCTGTATTCAGATTGATTCATTCAAACTTTATAAAACACATTAACATTTTAAAAAATTGCATAATAAATGTGTGTTTGTATTAAACCAAAAATGTCATTTGTAATTTAATTGTAAGTTTCAAAGGGGAGCGGTGTATTGTAATCTGAAGAATCTTCTAATCAGAAAATCCTTGGAGGAGGTGGTAATGTACAGTATGTTCTAGTAAATGCTGTTTTGATTTTGTATCATTTGTTCATATTTTGTAATGCAGTCATTTTTGACTCAACACCATTTTTTGGTTTACACCATTAAGAATATCACTTTATAATATTATTGCATAAGACAATGAACCTCCAAGTGGTCTTGAGCTGAACTGGAAAGGGGCTCAGTCATTATAATTAAAAAAAAAAAATCACTTAACTTTTTTCATACATTTTGATAAATATAGTGGGTTTTTTGTGTAGTTTATATATATCGAATACTTGCTTTCAACTGCAAACAACACACTCATGCTGTGAGTCACTGAACGTTTTACAATACCCTCCCCTAAGTCATTAATGAACAAGTTAAATAAAAGTGGACCCAATACCAATCCCTGAAGGCTCACTAAGAACCTTACTACAAGTAGAGAATGTACCATTGACAATCACCCTCTGCAATTTGCAAAAGGTTTAAATGTTTTATTATTTGTCGTTTCGGAATTATTTTGCATTTTATTCAGCAGCTCCCCAGTTTGCAATTTCAGGAGTCTGGTTGATAGGGTCCAAATTCCCTTAGCAACCATGTATTGATTGGAATAAGAGACTGGAATATAAACAGGAGAGGCCTAAATAGTAAGATCAGAAATAAAAACCAAAAATGACAATAAGGGGCATATTTATCAAGGGTTGAATTTCGAATTGAAAAAAAACCCTCCAAATTCAAATTCAAAAAGACCAACCAAAATTAAGTTGAAGTTTTTTTTTTTGTCGAATAGGTCAGTTTTTTGATCGAATAGGTCCGTTTTCGGGTGAATTCGAATCATTCAAATCAAAGTAATAGCAAATTTTGTTGAATTTGAATCAGAGTTTTTCCTAAAAAACCCCTTTAGTTTTTCAAAGTCCACCAATTGACTCCAAATAGGCCCTAGGAGGTTCCCCATAGGCAAAAACAGCAATTCCGCAGGTTTAATATGGCGAATGGTTGAATTTTTGAAAGAGACAGTACATGATAACTTTCGATATTCAAATTTTTTTAATACTTTTCAAATTCGAATCGAATTTGGACTATTCCCTAGTCAAAATACACAAAAAATAGCTTGAAATTCAAATTTTTTCATTTGAAAATTTACCTCGACCTTTTATAAATCTGCCCCTTAATGTGTAGCCTTACAAAACATTTGTTTTTTAGATGGGTCAGTGACCCCCATTTGAAAGCTGAAAAAAGATTCAGAAGAAAAGACAAATTATTCAAAAACTGTAAAAAAAATAATTATGAAAAGCTATGAATAAAGTGCTTAGAATTGGCCTTTCTATAAAATACTAAACGTTAACTTGTAGGTGAATCTACCAGGCATTTTTAGCTTTGAAAAATCATAGTCATTACATTACCTAGTTTCACTATTCTACAATTGTTCTTTATAGAAAAGAATGTCACCCATGTAGCCAACCTTTTGAAATATGTCATCCACACAGCTCCTTAGATTGACAGGGCAAGGAATGCAGATGACTCTATGAAACAAGGCCTAGAAGAAGAATAAACACTGACAGATACAACACAAACAAGTTAAAGTATGGAATACTGTTTCTCCTTGCAGAAATACCTACTTCACTTAATAAATATCTATGAAGAATTGACCCTACTGTATGTAAGCAGTACAGCAGGTTTTCACTCACATCTCCCAATTGGTGTATGAAGACTAGAAAATAATTCTTATTGTCACTCCACACAACAAGTGATGGGCGAATTTGCTTCGCCGAAAAATTCATGAATTTCCAGCGAAATTCACGAAACGGCTAAAAACTTGCGAAACAGCGCCGGCGTCTCAGGCATCCATTTTTTTATGCCGGCGTCTGTTTTTGACGCGCCCATTTCACGTATTTATTCGCCGGTGGTGAATCGCATAAATTCGCCGCAAATTCACCCATCACTACCTGCCTACCTACCTGTGTCACAGTCTTTGAGCATAGGATATTGTGTCTTTTCTTGGTGTCAATTTATGCAGGAGACCAACTGTGGTGGCAAATTATACTTTTTTTTTTTTAACTCAGGTAAGTTCTTTATTTGTGCATAAAAACAAAAATTTATACATACAAGGCATTTCACTTCACATCCAAATACAGTTTTATACAATGCTTTTGTGAACATTTCTTATACCTTCTTTAGTTATCATTTTCCAAAATCCACAATTGCCACATTTTCCCACACTGTTCAGTTCTGCCCTTCTTTATCGCAATCAGCTGTTCCACCCTGTACATGTATTGCATTGCTTTTACCCATTCTGCATATGATGGTGGAAGAGTGGATTTCCACTGTTGTGCTATTAGCCTTCTGGCTTGGAAAAGAATTTTCTGCAGCATTTTGTGAGTCGGACGGGTCAATTGGGTTGGAGGGTCCATTCCCAGGACATACCACCTAGGATCCAGTTCCAGCTCAAAGCCTAGCATTTTCGTAATGCGGTCTCGTATGGAGACCCAGAAAGGTTTGAGTACAGAACAGGACCAGAATGTATGTATTAGGGTACCCCCCTCTACCCCACATCTCAAACAAGTTGCTGGGATCTCGGGATTAATTTTGTGTAACCTTTCTCTGGTGTAGTAAGCTCTGTGAATCAGAAATAATTGCAGTATTCTATATTTGCATATAGGGGAGATGTTCAGGGGAATTTGCAACACCTGGGACCATTGATCATCTGTAATACCCTCTATAGAGAGCTCCCACACTGCCCTTGCTTTCACCGTTTTTTTCTTCAGAGTTAATGCTAGTAGCTCCTTGTAAAAAAGGGAGATAGAGTGCTTACTGCCCTCCGTGTATATCAGTTCCGTAATTGGGGAGCTCCCAAATTGTACACCTTTAGCTCTTATCACCCCATTTAGTGTGGATCTCAGTTGGTGATATAGTAGCCATTGGGAAGCTGGTAGATTGTATGTTTGTTTTAGGTCATTGTATGGTATTGTGCCAGTTCCCGACCACACCTGGCCCAGCACCCATATTCCTGCTTGGAGCCATTCCCTTGGGGGCATTACTTTATCCAGTGGGGCCAATTGTTTGTTGAACCATAACGGGGTTTGCGCATCTAATTTTATTGGATGGTTCTGCTGTGCAGCCCAGTTCAGACAGTATCTCTGAGAGGCTAATAGGGGGGTACCTTCCCCTTGCCTACCCTTCTTTTGGCCGCACATAATATAGATTGGTGGAGATTCTGTCTGCAAGCTGTTTTGCCACAATTGGTAAATAGCATCCCCTGGTTGTGAGTTTCTTAATGTGCGGATATGCGATAATTGAGCAGCAATATAATAAAGGTGCATATCAGGGAAAGCCATGCCCCCTTCATTTTTAGGTCTCTGCAAAGTATCCAGGGAGAGTCGACTCCTCGCCTTTCCCCATATGAACTTGCGAAATAAGGACTTTATTTTACTGAAAAATACAAGTGGTATTTTTATGGGTGTGTGCCATAAGATATATAAAATTTTTGGGGCTATTACCATTTTTATTAGTTGTATGCGACCTGTGGGGCCCAGAGGCAGTTGTCCCCATACTTGAAACTTAGCTTGTGTCCATGGAAGTAGAGGAGCTACATTGAGAGAGTAGTATGACGTGAGAGGCAAAGATATTTGGACACCCAAGTAGGTAAATTTCCCCACTGAGGGCAGGCCAGCGTTGGTTGCCTTGGATAAGACTGTCCCGTGATCCACCCCAAACATTGCTGACTTAGAAGGATTAATTTTTAAACCCGATATATGCCCAAAGTCATTGGCCAGCGCCAGTAGTTCTTTAACTGAGTTCTGTGTATCCCCCAAGTACACTAAGGTGTCATCGGCATAAAGTTGTACCTTTTCTTCCCTATTTGCCAACTTGAAGCCGACAATGTTGGGATTTTGCCTGATCGCTATGGCAAATGGTTCGATAGCCATGGCAAAAAGTAACGGGGACAGTGGGCAACCTTGCCTGGTTCCCCTTGCTAGGGCAAATTTGTTAGTGTATGAGGCATTGAGTCTTAGGGAAGCCACCGGGGCCTTATATAAGAGCTGGACATATCTTACAAATCTAGGGCCTACCCCAAAAGATGTGAGAACTTTCCATAAGTATGCCCACTCAACCGTGTCAAACGCTTTGGCGACATCTAGTGCCGCCACTGCTCTGTCTCCATGGTTTTCGTGTTCTATGGATAAGTTTAACATAAGCCTTCTAATGTTATGTGCCGTAGTTTTGTGGGGGATAAACCCAGTCTGATCCTCTGGAATTATTTGAGTGATCACCTTGCTTAATCTTCTAGCCAAAACTTTTGCAAAAATTTTTACATCTGCCGTCAGCAGAGATATTGGTCGATATGCGTCTGGAAGCGATGGGTCCTTGCCCTGTTTTGGCAGCAGAACAATTGTTGCTTCATACATTGACGCAGGAAGTATATGATTATCAAAAGAGTTATTGAAAGTGGTTAATAGCTGTGGGACCAATGTAGATGCATGTTTTTTGTAGAATTCAATTGGAATTCCATCAGGCCCTGCCGCTTTCCCTACTGGGAAGGAATCAATTGCCTCCTGTATTTCGAAGCCTGATATTGGTTCCTCAAGGAATTGCCTAAACTCCTCAGACAGTGAAGGGAATGCTAATTGAGCAAGAAATCTGTCCAGGGCTGCTTGGTCCCGCTCTAAGGTGGAACTATATAGGTCTTCATAAAAGGTTGTCATTATTTGTTTAATTTCTTGGGGGTCTCTAGTTACTTCAGAGTCAGGCTTTTTCAGTTGTGCTATCATGGGGGGGGAAGTTTGTGTTCTGCTCAAAAAGGCTAACATGCTACCTGCTCTTTCCCCCTGCTCCAAAATTTGTGCTTTGGCGAAGAGGTGTTTGTATTGAGACCTGTCACACATAGCCGAAGCATATCTACTCTGTGTCTCCTTTAGCTGAGCAGCGAGCACTAATGAAGGGGACGATATAAGGCGGTTTTCTGCTACCACTACTTCCTGCTCCAATGCCCGAAGAGCTTGTCTGGCTTGTCTTTTATGCGCTATAATTTCTGTGTTCATATACCCTCTAAGGTAAGCCTTAAAGGCATCCCACACTGTATTGTCATCTGTGGACCCTTGGTTATGCTGAAAGAATTCTGTCAGTTTAGCTGCGTGTTCTTTGTCGTTGTTCAGAATTGATAACCACACTGGGTGCAATGACCACCTTGACCTGTTGCGGTCCTTAGGCACATAAATTGTAATCTCTAAGGGTGCGTGATCTGAAATACCCCTAGGCAGGTAGTTTACTTTTGCTAAATTAACCAGAGCGTGGTCGTTAACTAAGGCCAAGTCTATCCTAGACAGGACAGAGTGGGATTGCGAAAAGCAGGAGTATTGCCTTTCATCTGGATGGAGAAATCTCCAAGCCTCTGTTAGGCCCACATTGTCTATAAAATGGGCCAAGTCCGATTGTACATCCGTGATATCACTGTTACGTACCCGTAATCTGTCCCTAGTGGGGTCTAGTAGGGTATTGAAATCACCCGTGGCGATCACTTTGGCGTGAGGATGTAATGCCAAAAATCTAATAAGTTGCATCACACTTGTGGATTCATAGGGGGGGGGGAATGTATATATTTGCCAGAACGTACTCTTCATGGTATATTAATGCATGTACAAATATATATCTTCCCCGTGGGTCCGACTTAATAGATAGCAACTGGAATGGGACTTGTTTAGAAATCAAAGTGGCGACCCCTGAAGAGTACGAGTTATATGTCGCATGGTAGTGCCATCCCACCCATGGCTTTTTAAGGGCTATTATTCTGCTGCCCTCCAGGTGCGTTTCTTGTAACATTATGACGTCCGCAGCTTTCTGCTTCACATAATTTAATACAGGTCTACGCTTAATGGGGTCGTTAAGGCCCCGGACGTTCCAACTTAAGATTTTTAACGTCATGGTGGGTACCATAGTCTGGGAGAGCCTTCTTGTGATTTTCCTTGTAGCATATTAACAAAGAAATACCTGAGTTGAACATTTAGCAAATATACAGTTACAAACATGTACTGCGTTCCCTTCCCTTTCCCTCCCCTTCTACCCATAACCCAACTGTAGGTAGAAATAGTCCCTTAACTGAAGGTTAAACTATGGGGGTGTTAACGCAACCGCTCTTTTGTTGTGAGCTGTGAGAGTTACGCTTCCACAGGCGCCCAAGTGCCCGCGCCCTCGAAATTCCATCAGGATATGTATAGTCAGTAGGCCACATATATTATGTTTTAGGTCTTAGTCTTAAGGCAAGTGGTGCTTTTAAGGGAAAAAAGTCTTACCCATTCGGATACGGTGTAACTGCTTCCCGCTTCTATGCCGCACCTGCAATGAGGCCCTTAGGCGATTAAGTCGGTGAGTCCGAGAAGTTTGTGCAGCAAATGTTCCTCGGTGCTCGGTTCTCTATAAGGAGACGAGCTGCGCGTGACTCAGTATCCTCAGAATCTTGTTGGGAGAGAATATTCCAAAAAGAACCCCGAGGGTTCGCAATAAAAATGGTAAAGAAAACAAAAGAAACCCAAGTAAATAGAACACTGGAACTTGAAGCTTGTAGCTTGCCATACTGGTTAAAATGCGATGATTTGGGTGTCCTCTTATTCTGCCTCAGCTCCCCGCTTCGCTTTACGGTCCAGCCAATCTCCCAGGTCTTTTGGTGTGGTGAAAAAGTGCGTGGCTCCATCTGCTATAACTCTCATCCTCGCCGGATATAGCATTGCATATTGGATGTTCTGTTGTCTCATTCGTTTCTTGCTTTCAATAAACTGGGCACGTTGTTTCTGCACCTCCGCTGAAAAATCGGCATAGATGGAGATTGTGCTGTCTTGAAAAGTAATCGAGCCTTTTTGCCTGGCCAAGCGCAACAGCGCATCCCGGTCATGGGCGTTCAGGATTCTGGCGATAAGCGGCCTAGGAGGGAGACCCGGGGGGCCCCGTCTGGTAGGAATCCTATGTGCCCTTTCTATCGCAAAAGTATTAGATAGTGATTGCTGGCCAAAGGTATCTGTTAGCCAAGTTTCCAGAAATTGTTCTGGGGTCTCACCTTCTGCGTTCTCCGGGAACCCTACAAATCGCAGGTTATTTCGTCTGAGCCTGTTCTCTAAATCGTCAGCCTTGTTCTGCGCCATTTGTAGGGATTTTTGTAACTCTTGCACTCTGCCCGGTAGCGGATGGCAGTGATCTTCCAGAGTACTTATCCTCTGTTCTGCCTCGGTAGCTCTCTCCCTCATTTTTTGCATGTCATGCCTGATTATGGAGAGATCCACCTTAATTTCGTCTGTTTTGGCGCTTATAATTGAGGCACATGTGTCTCTGGTGGATCGAATCTCCCTTAAAAGGTCACAGAGTGAGGGTTCTTCCCTATCTTGGGGCGAGGATTCTCTTTCTGGCGATGGTGTATTAGGCCTTGAGGTAATGGCGCCATTTTGCTGGTCACGGCCCTCTCTGGCGTATCTCCCCAGTCTCGCTGCTGCCTCCGATGCCCTTTTTTGAGCACGATTTTGGCCCATTAGTGCTCTTGGGGGTAACTGCTCGCAGGGGATATCCACCTTTTACTCGAATAGGGGGTCTACTGACCGTTTTAAGGGTATTTCAGCGGGCACTGCACGGAGCTCTGCAAAAACTCGACCTCTCACATCCGGTTGGTAACCACGCCCCCCCGGCAAATTATACTTAATAACTGGAAAAGTTATAGATCATGCTTATGTTGTCTATAGTTACGTTTAAGAAGCAGTTAAATAATTTTACTATGACCGTGAAGGATGTTCAACAGTGAGAGATAACCTTTAGTTCTGTATCTGAAAGTCCAAAGTGACCTCAAAATCCAATCCTTCATGAATTTCAGTAGCCAGCAAACAAATGGTTACCAAACTTAAAATAAAATTTCTAATAAATGTTAAATATTCTGCAAAGTCCCCAAGACTTATGATACCTTTATCATTTTCAGTAGGAGACTATTGATGAACAGATTTTTTTGCAAGGCATGGAATTGCTGTGAAAAAGTTGCCGTAAGAAAAAATGACTTTAATGCATTTGGACAAACACCAAGACAAAAAAGTCACAGCAAGAATTTTTTTGGATGCAGTAAAATGGGACAGACTTGCTCATCACTATAGGAAACACATTATCTATGCTGTAGATAAATACTGTACATGGACAGTAGATAAATATTCAGGTACACAAGGTTATTCACATTATACATAGAGGGGTGGCTTCCTTCTTTGTTTTTCCTGCATCTGCAGTGCAAAAAGTGTTTGCAAAGTATGAAACTGGATAATGCCCCTCTGTTCTATTTTGCCTTGTATTATGTGAGAAATGAGAGCTGCCATAAAAACACAAAAACTCTTGATATTGATGCATTGGCATGAGTAATAAGACATCTCCTTTTGATTTGCCTACAGAAATGTTTTTTGTTCACAGTTTTCTTTAAATGTTTCTTTATTTGAAGTACACTTTTTTTTCTGCTTGTAAAATAAACTTATGTTGTTGTTTATAAAGCCTTAGGTTTCTGCATTTAAAATTAGTTAAATGAACATTTCATTTTTGGAACATCAGTTTTGTTTTCTATAATTAGATTCCTCTGGGGAGTAACCACTAGAGATTCTAACAGTATTATTCAGCTAGGAGTATTCAAGGAAGTCAAGGTCACAAAGGTTACTTGGCAAGCTCTTTATTGTACAATACATTCCTTGAAAAGCTAGAACACCGACAGAAGGCTCCCATAATGCAATGCATGTCTGTTGCTGATAAGAGTGTAGGCTGTGTAACCTTAGAGTATGTGACAAGAATGCAAAAAGTACATTTCTATTATT
This sequence comes from Xenopus laevis, assembly GCF_017654675.1. Classification (NCBI taxonomy): domain Eukaryota; kingdom Metazoa; phylum Chordata; class Amphibia; order Anura; family Pipidae; genus Xenopus; species Xenopus laevis. Next base: position 161,755,839 of record NC_054371.1, read on the forward strand.
TAGGGCTGTTAAAGGACACTACCTCTTTCTACAGATCAAACAACCTTAAAAATAAAAACAGATAAGAAGAAATGGCAAGCTGAAGGTTGCACCCACTTGGGTGTCCTGAATAACAGTTATTTGTGCTGAAATAAAAAATTAAACAAAAGGCATATTAAGATTCTATTTTGTATCATATTCACAGTTAAGTATTCTTGAATGTTAATTTCATAAAAGGCAATGTTCTCTGCACAGTAAGTATTTTATATTTTAAAACATTCTAAACGTATGTGTACAGTATATATATATATATATATATATATATATATATATATATATATATATATATATATATATATATATATATATATATATGTATAAAACAAAACAAAAAAGGATCAGCACTCACAGGTCTTAAAAAACAAATAATAATTTATTAAAGATCTATGGACTAATGTTTCGGCCCTTCCAGAGCCTTTCTCAAAGTACCGAACAGATTGTGAAAGTTGTTTGAATACACATACTGGCGGGAAAAACAGCAAGGTTACGTGTCTGCGTCGTCATATGGTAAGCGACTATATATATATATATATATATATATATATATATATATATATATATATATATATATATATATACATATATATATATATACATATATATATATACATATATATATATATAATGCACAAGAGCCAATAACCACGACTCACTGAAATATGTGTTTTATAAAAATAATGTTCTCCCTATTGTGAAATATTAGAACACCTCGGTCTTTCGCCTCATGCCTTTATAAAGTTATGAAAATCAAAATCACCTGTGAGTCCTTATGTTATGTAATTAAGGGAGCACATTACTATCTCTATATATTGGGAATCCAACCATATACATATGCATGTTACCTTAACTGGCCCATCTCAACTATTTTTAGAACATCATTTATAAACTCATGTGATGATTATGTCACATAGAACATTTCAGACATTGGGCCAGATTCAATTTCGTGAGGAAAAAGTTCTCATTATTTATCACGTGAAAACTCATGGACTCTCCTAACTCGGTTCCAATTTTTTCCCATAGACTTCAATCGAGTTTTCATGTATTAAACAGTGAGATGTGTTCTTCTGTTTTGAATTGCAACTCAAATTGAATCTCACCCATAAGTTGTCATGTGATAAACCTTTTTCTAACTGAATTGAATCTTTATTAGATAACTGGTCACTGACATTGCACAATAAAATCTATAACATGAGCAATCAGTTAAAAGCTTTGGGGCCAATATGTTTTATAGATCATACTTGTGAATTTAGATGGATTCCAAACAGTTCAATGATTTTTATTCGATGTGTTGTAGAAGGTCCCCACAGGCTAACATAGCACTTCGGCAGGTTTAATTTGGTGAAGTATTGAAGTCAAAGTTTTTTTTAAAGAGACAGTACTTCGATTATCGAATGGTCGAATATTTGAACAATTTTTACTTCGAATCGAAGTAAATTCAAAGTCGTAGAATCCTATTCGATGGTCGAAGTATCCAAAAAATTACTTCAAATTCAAATGTTTTTACTTCGAAAATTCCCTCGAATTCACTTTGACCCTTAGTAAATCTGCCCCTAAGCATACATTCATTAGCTATAGGTGTCAGTACACTATGTTCTAACACCCATCTGAGTCATTCATCTCAAGGAAAAATAAATGGTTAAACTATTGTTTACCCACTGCTAAGTATAGGTATGTATATATGTGTGTATATGTATATATATATATATATATATATATATATATATATATATATATATATATATATATATATATATATATATATATATATATATATATACTGTATACAGTACATATACAGAAGTTCAAAGTAGTTGAACACAATAGAAATAGTACACAATTCCCTTGGGAAAATATAAAATATTTATTAGCTCACCTGAAGAACAGTCAATTTAGATATTCCATGTATATATTAAACATTATTAACACATTGGGGTATATTTATCAAAGAGTGACGTTAGAGATCACCACAGTCCACTACAGTGAAATACTGCCTCTTTCCATTCATCTCTATGAGATTTTTAAAGGTGTATTTATCAAAAGGTGAAAGTTCACCGTTTGATTAATACGCCTTTAAAAATCCCATGGAAATGAATGGAGAGAGGAGGTATTTTACTCTAGCGGACTGTGGTGATCTCTAACGTCACTCTTTGATAAAAATACCCCACAGGGTGCACACACTTTGGATTAGAATGGCATGTTTAGCAATTAAACATCTTTAAAATGCATTCTTTCAGGGTCTTTTACTGCACAGAATAATTGCTTAATTTATTAATATTTGTTAATTGTTTTTGCAATTAACATTTTAGTATGTTTTTTATAGTCTGGAGTCCCAAGAAGCCACATATATTTGGTACTGTAGCAATACAATTGGTACTAGAATCGAAAAGGGACCTATGAAGCCAGGCCCGGACTGTCTGTGAGTTCTGGCAAATGCCAGAGGGACTGCTGTAAAATGACATAGAAAGTGACTATTATGTGGATTGGTGGGGCTGTTTTGGCCTCTGTGTAGTAGCAATGCCAGGGTCTGTTTTGATTCCCAGTCCAGTCCTGTATGAAGCACAGCCCCAATTTGGGAGATGACTAATGAAGACTGCTGTTCTTTGAGGAGAGACAAACTGAGTCTACAACTTGAAATGTACCAGGGATATGAAATATTTTTGCAGCTGCTTTCTGGTGGGTGGAGCACTTGGGCAAAGAAGCATGGACACAAGACCAAATGTGTTTTAAAGATTCAGCAGCAGAAATGTCAGCCTTTTCAATGGCAGAATGGAGAGCAATTTCTATGTAGACATAGAAGAATAGATAACAGAGAAACTGTTTCAAATATTGATTGACTCCACAATCAGTAACAATGATAAAATATCATGCAAGCATAAAATCTTCTTGCCAAAGTTTGGCCAAGACAGGAGCAGAAGGATTTGAGTTAGAAAATTAATTGGAGGAGTTTTACTATGCCCAGGAGAGAGTCTTCATTCTGAACCAGGCACTGAAATTTCCCTGCTGGGTATTTGGACAAAGTTTAACAAAATGCAACTAAGAGTCACAATATATACAGAAATAAGCCAACCTTCTGGAGTTCTTTTTTCTGACGAAAGCTTGGCAGTTCAGATATGATTCAGCTATATTCCTTCACTTAAATGCTCTGCTAGGACCAGTCTTCACAGATGACTTTTTTGGGGCTCCAGAATTTTTTGTGGGGGCACAGAAAATCCCACTTGACTTCAGAGAGTAACAGCAGGGATGAAATGAGCTGGAAGGTTAAAAGTTGATAAGAAGCCTCATTCCCAGACATAGGAGAACTTGGTATAATCTAGTATGTAATAAAGGGCCTCAAGAGGTCCAAAGGGTTATCTTTCACATAGTGCAAGTAAAACATTTTTAAATAGATGCTTACATATATTTAATTTGTTTCAAACCTCTAAAACTTGCATCATTTTAAAAATTTGAACAAAAAATGAATACACAAAAAGGGGAGTATGGAAACACCCCTAGGCTAAATAAAGTACAGGCAAATGCAATTGATCTGGTCAAATTAGATAAAATCATACAAAAAAAGAGGCGGTTAATAAATGCACATTCCCCATTCCCCTGTTTCATAAACAATTTAGTATCTATAGTGCATGAAACAGTGACCTGTGACCTCCGGTCATATTTCAAATAGGCTAGCACCTCCCTTCATGGTCACATTCTTGTAAAATTTGTCTTTTGGCCTGCACATTGGCCATTGATTGATCTTTTGTATGCTAAATGATCAAACTGTAGATTACATTGTTATATTCCTCCAATAGTTGTACTATGTTACTGTTAAGCATTATGTATTGTTTTCTATTGTAACTACTTATATATATTTCGGTATCTCTTGGTGGGATCTAAACTAGTGTTTATCTGAACCTTACTAGGTATAGGTAATCCATGTACCTAGTAAATTAAATTCTTGCTAAAACAGCAACAAATATTCTGATATCATTTCCCTGCCAGCAGGTAAGTCTCATAGTACTACTTTAGAGGGTGACTATAGTAAATACATACAAAAATAGAGTATAATACCATGAAATACAGCATTTAGTTTAAGTCTGCATTTAGTTAGATAATTTGGCAAACTCTAGTATCTTTAGATCAGTAGGGGCCATGATAATTTCAATATGAAGATTTCTTGCTTAGTTCAATGCAATCATACTATTTTGTAGTTGTCAGCCATGTTTTTAGGGTGGTACCAGATAACTTTAGATATACTAAGTATTGCAGTACCTGACACTGTTTGCTGGACTGCTATAGGTGATGCACAATATACAATTTTTATGTGAAAGTATTCTAAAGCACCTGAACTTGGACTTAGCATTCTTATGATCTTGGTCATGGACCTGCACAAATTAAGTAGGGAATTTGACTGGCCATTTAGTCTTTGTAGATAGATTCAGCCCATCTCTGTGATCAGCTCCCTCTCTCCTTATACAAACACGAAGCATAGCAGTTCTTAAATGAGATTCTTCTCCAAGTGACAGCTGCTAGCCACTGCTTTACTGCTGTCTGTTCGTATAACAGTAGTTAAGTAGTTAATAGATTTGCATGCACTTTCAGTATGAGTGGCTCATAGAAGTTCTGTGATCAAGAGCTAGCAGATATCCAGAAATATCCAGAGATATTGCAGATATCTTCTTCTCTTTATAAAAAAAACTTACTTACCTGTATCCAGTCTTGACCTTCACTGTCAACTTCAATTAAGAGGCTGCAATCATCTGCCAAGAAAGGGGTACACAATAATTCGACTGTTAGCCAATATACTCTAAGGGAACTTATACCAATGCCAACCTGATGCAACTCTCTTTTAAACTTTTGTTAGTTGGCCAGGGCCCCTCCCTAGTTCCACGCTTACAAATTTAGAGTTGGAGTGGGTCAAAGGGGGGCAGCATCGCTAGTGCAATGAGTGGCCCTGTAGTTGACCTTTAAGAAAGGCTTGCTGCTGCTGCCTGCTTGTTGCAATTTTAGTATACACGGTATTTTTTATGCTGTACAAACAAAATGAAATAACAAACACATTGGGACTTTCGGATTATTGTGCTATATTACCAAATAGATTAAATACCCAGGACAGCAAGGAGTTCAAACAGGATTCAAGTGATATAATGCAATATTCATACCTGTTAGTGTATTATACTAACTAGAGGTGACTAACCTGTAATTTGTTAGTAAACAATCATTAGCATTTAGCATTTTAGCTAAAACTTTATATTATGAGCATTATGCTCTTTGCATGCTACATGCATTGTTATGGGCTCAAAGCTTATATTCTCATATGCAAATTGTGGCCTTTCTAGAGAACCCGTTACCTGACACAAGATGCAATGCACAACTTGCAGGGATGGCGGGGTGTGTGTATGGATGCTGGGTTTTCATTTGGAGGGGTTGGACTTAATGGACTTTATCTTTTTTCAACCCGATATAACTATGTAACTATGTAACTTTATGCACTGGAATGATTCATAAACATGGCATTTGAGCCATGGCAGTATTATTCTTCTGCCTATTTGGTAAATTGTGTTTCCGTTTAAGATATGCATACCCCTATGATACAAATATATATATAAGTTATAACCTCTTAAAGTAGATATAGATACACAGGAGATGTTTAAAAAATATGAAATGCTTGGAAAATTAGGAAATGTCTAATGTGGTTCTATCACTGCCCATCTAGGACCAAGAATTAATTAATATTGTATCTTAAAAAATTGTTTTTTTCCCTATATTTCTTTTACTTTTATGTAATGATATTATGATATTTATATAATTATATTATTATAAAAAAAAATTATCATAAGATAAAATAATAACATGCCTAACTGCAATTCACACACCTACAAGAGAAATAAAAACAATTGCTTCATTATCCCTGTATAAATAACTTTGTGATTATTATTATTAGCAGTAGTATCAGCAGCAGCAGTATTATCATGCACATAGTGAAGCAAAGAACCTAGCCTGGTTAGAGTGAGAGTGCTAACATTTTCAACATCACTCTGGAGAAATTAGATACTTCTGTAAAACTACTATTAATTCCGATTCCCCTTTGAAAAGCAAAACTTATTAAATGTGTCTAAAATTGCTTGTATAGATTTAAGCACAGCTGAGGGGAATGTTGGCATAGATACACTGGTAGGAAGATAACCCCATCCCTTAAAACTAGGCACCAATGATTTAGTCCCTTTTACAGAATTACCAGTTAGATGCATTCTGCTAATCTGTGCCTAAAATTAAGGGAAGGTCTTCCAATGTAATTTTTTCAAAAATTTAACCCATGCCACGTGCAAGTTTAGAAAGACAGTGGAAGCTTAGGGAGCTAAATGTATGGCTCAAGTCTTGGTGTAAGAAGGAAGGGGTTGGGTTCCTAGAGCACTGGGCTGATTTTTCCTATGGGTACAACCTATACAGTCATGACGGAATGCACCTCAATGGAAGGGGGTCCACTGTGCTAGGGAAACAATGGCTAAGAGGTTGGAGGAGTGTTTAAACTAGGCAAGGGGGAGTGGGTGAGATAAAGAATTATGGGGAAGATAGGGTAGATGGGGCAGTTGGATTAGCAAGGGGTCATGGGGGAGGAGTGAAGAGGGCATACCGATTACCAGCTAAGGAGGTCCCTCTGTTACAAGGAAAACAAACTAAAACTAACAAGATATAATTCTCCACTAAGTAATGCAAATTTCAAAAGACAAAGTAGTAACCTACGTTGTATGCTAGCAAATGCATGGAGTTTGTCAGGTAAAATGGTAGACCTTTAATTAATTGCATGCTCTAATAATTATCATATAATTGGTATCACTGAGACCTGGTAGGATGAAACATGTGACTGGACTGTGCATTTAAATGGTTACACCCTTTTTAGGAGGGCAGAGGGATTAAAAAGGGTGGAGGAGTATGTTGGTATGTAAAGCCTGAATTAAAGCCATGCACTAATGAAATAACCATTGCTGGCACTGGTGAGGGTTTGGAATTCCTCAGGGTAGAGCTTTTGACTGGACAAAAGTTTACAAAGAAAATTATCATTGGTCTATGCTATAAACCACCTCATAGAAGTGACAAGTATGAATCCCAGCTACCCTTACAAATAGAAGTGGATTCACAACTAGGTCAATTATTATTATGGGTGACTTCAATTATCCAGAAATTGACTGGGGTAATGGGGTTGCCAAGACAGGAAAAGCTAGTAGGTTTGTAAATATGCTGAATGACAAATTTTTATTCCAGCTTGTTTAAGAACCTACTAGGAATAACTCTCTTTTGGATCTTGTAATAACTAATAATACTGAACTCATCTCTAGCATTTTTGTGGGTGAGCATTTTCAATACCTTGTAAGCATGGAACGTCGTTACAAAGCAAAACCTTTTTGGTTCAATAGAAGTGTTGGTGTTGAGGTGGGTAAGAAAAGACGTGCTTTTAAGGCTTTCAAGTTAGCTGGGACAGCCAATTCGTTTATAAGGTAAGCTAAAAAGGCAAGCTAAAATTAATTTGGAAAAGGATATTGCAGCAAGCAGTAAAAATAATCCCAAATTAAAAACGTTAATAATAAAAAAATTAGCAGGAAGGGGTGAGACCCTTAATATTAGAGGAGGTCAGCTGGTTGATGAGAACAAAATAAAAGCTGAGATTCTGAACTCATATTTTTCATCTGTTTACCAAATGAGTAACCAGTTAATAAAGGTTTCCTAATGATGATGCATGGTTCACACACAAGGAAATTCAAAAGAGTAGCACATGTTAAGATATACAAAGGTCCGGGCCAGATGGTATTCATCCCAGGCTACTTAGTGAGCTTAGCTCTGTGATTGCCAAACATCTTTTTTTTTAACCTCTAATTTTTAAGGATTCATTGGAGACTGGTGCTAATGTGGTACCACTATTCAAAAAGGGACCCCATTCTCAGTCTCAAAACTATAGGCCAGTTAGTCTGACATCCATAGTAGGAAAGCTTTTCGAAGGGTTAATAAAGCATAAGATACTGGACTTCATAGAAAATCATAATACTATGAGTTTGTGCCAGCATGGTTTTATGCACAACTTAATTTCTTTTTATGAGCAGTTGAGCAGGAACCTCGATTCTAGGATGGCAGTGTATGTGATGTACTTATACTTTGCTAAAGCATTTGATACAATGCCACACAGAAGGTTACTGCTTAAATTAAGGAATGTTGGCCTAGATCATAGTATTTGTACCTGGATAGAGAACTGGCTAAAAGATAGACTACAAAGAGTGGTGGTAAATGGAACATTTTCTAATTGGACCAGTGTTGTTAGTGGAGAACCGCAGGGCTCTGTACTAGGTCCCTTGCTTTTCAACTTGTTTATTAATGACCTGGAGGTGGGCATTAAAAGTACTGTTTCTATTTTCGCAGATGATACAAAATTGTGCAGAACTATAGGTTCCATGCAGAATACTGCCACTTTGCAAAGTGATTTGACTAAGTTGGAAAACTGGGCAGCAGATTGGAAAATGAGGTTCAATGTTGATAAATGCATGGTTATGGCAAAAATAATATAAATGCAAATTATACAATAAATGGCAGTGTGTTGGGCATTTCCTTAACTGAGAAGGATCGTGGGGTTTTTGTAGATTACAAATTGTCTAATTCTGGGCAGTGACATTCTGTGGCCACTAAGACAAATAAAGTTCTGTCTTGCATAAAAAAGGGCATTAACTCAAGTGAAGAAAACATAATTATGCCTCTTTATAGGTCCCTGGTGAGGCCTCACTTGGAGTATGCAGTGCAGTTTTGGACTCCAGTCCTTCAGAAGGATATAAATGAGCTGGAGAGAGTGCAGAGATGTGCAACTAAACTGGTTAATGGGGTGGAAGACTTAAATTATGAGGGTAGACTGTCAAGGTTGGGGTTATTTACTCTGTACACTTTACAAGTACATTAGAGGACATTATAGACAAATAGCAGGGGACCTTTTTACCCATAACGTGGATCACCGTACCAGAGGCCACCCCTTCAGACTAGAAGAAAAGAACTTTCATTTGAAGCAACGCAGGTAGTTCTTCACAGTGAGAACAGTGAGGTTGTGGGATGCACTGCCAGGTGATGTTGTGATGGCTGATTCTGTTAATGCTTTTAAGAGTGGCTTTAATAATTTCTTGGAAGAAATTATATCAAAGGCTATTATGATACTAAACTCTATAGTTAGTATAGATGTGAGCATATATAATTTATGTGAAGGTAGGGAGGGGTGTGTATGGGTGCTGGGTTTTCATTTGGAGGGGATGAACTTGATGGACTTTGTCTTTTTTCAACACAAATTAACTATGTAACTATGCACACACACACACACCAATTCTACCTTTATCATGTACATCTGTATGAACTAGATATTGACAGGTTCTTTTACCTACTGTCTCACTTTGCTTTCTTTTGTTAAAAGTATTAACATCCAATAAAAGCATGTTCAGTTTTTAAGGGATACATGTCTATCTCTTTGGAGCAACTGCTTTAGTCCATTTCAGACATCTGTTAATTATTAATTATTCAACAAACTATCTTCTCTAGTATACTTACATGTCTATACAAAGTTTTCTTTTCATACTACTGTTCCTTTGCTATTTTTTGATTGTAATGCTTTTCAAAGAGACACTAATTATACCCTACATAGAATGCTTGTAATTATGTCTATTACAATTTGGTTCATTTCCATATGTCAACACCATTGCAAAAGGATAAAAGTCCAATTTATATCAGCAGCATTGTCTGAAAGGAAAAAACACAGGTAGCGAGTGAAAAGCTCTTTGTTAAAATTAAAATTAAGATTATAAATAAACGTCTTCCTCTGACTTCTTGTAAATGGACACTAGGAAAGAAATTGCCAGATATGATAAGGCAAATTGCTAGCTACCTTTTACATAAATGAAGCAAATGGTCTTAACATTTTAACTGCAACACATTCTTGCCCTTGCAGCATTCATATTGATATATATTTACTATATACTGAGAACTAATATTAGGGGTATGCTGACTTTTTCCACGTAAAGTGATAAAATGTGCTCTATCAATTCAGCTCAAACAATGTTATATTACAGCAGATACTATATTTTACATAATTTACAATAATTGCTTAATAAATCAGAACAAAAAATGTCTGATAAAATATATTTCATTATATATATATATATATATATATATATATATATATATATATATATATATATATATATATATATATATATATATATATATATACACACACACACACAGAGGGAAGGCATTACAATACCTGCATCATTGAGGCTACAATGTACCACATTTATAGAATCTGTTATCTGGAAACCCCTTATCCAGAGTCAATGGAAGGCCATCTCCCATAAACTTTTGTTTTGATCAATTAAGTTCAAATTTTAAAACATTTTTCCTTTTTCTCTGTAATAATAAAACAGTACTTTGTACAGTTATGGGACCTGTTATCTGGAATGCTCGGGACCTGGGGTTTTCTGTATAAGGGATCTTTCCATAATAATGGATCTCTTCCAACATTAAATAAACCCATTAGGCTGGTTTGGCTTCCAATAAGGATACATTATATCTTAGCTTGGATCAAGTACAATGTTCTGTTTTATTATTACAGAGAAAAAGGAAATTTTTAATAAATTTGGATTATTTGGATAAAATTGAGTCGATGGGAGATGGCCTTTTGGTAATTAGAGCTTTCTGGATAATGGATCTCATACCTGTACTTGGTCGCAACTGAGATATCATTTACCCTTATTGATGGCAAAACAATCCTATTGGGTTTATTTAATGTTTAAAGTATAGAGATACAAATTATGAACAGATCCCTTGTCAGGAAAACTTCAAATCCCAAACATTCTGGATAACAGGTCCTATACTTGTATATGCTTATGACCATACAATCATGGAAGTAGGTTATAAGTATGGGATGTAGTAAGATTTAATTACCTAAAGAACCAATATGCTGGGCACCTTGATCTTAAAGGATCTAAAGAGGAGAGAAAATAATCATTACATTACAGTAGTGACGAGCAAAATTTTTCCGTGAGTTTTGAAACAATAATTACGCCCATAGACTCTAATGGGTGAAAAAAAAATTGTCCCGCAACAAAAAAAATATGACAAACCGCATCGTGTGACAAAACAAATTTGATGCCCATAGACCATAGACCAGAAATCTAACTCCAGAATTTAACCAATGAGTCATTCTTACTCCTATAAACAAACTGTTTGATAGGAAGAAACAGGAAGAGATGAGTAGAAGGACAATGAATAATGTACCCAGTTCTTATACTTATTTACTTTTGAAATCGTATTGACACAGTCTGTATTTTCTACTCTAGGGGGTTATTTATTAAGGTTTGTGTTGTGTTTTCCACAAAAATTTGAGTTGTTTCGAGTTTTTTTGGTCAAAACTCACATTTCAATTAAAAAAAACTAAACATTTTTAGAAATGTATTATTCGCTGACCCTGGAAATAGGTCAAATCCGAAAATACACCTGTCAAGGTCATGTAGAAGTCAATGGTAGCGGTCCTTTGAACTATTTGAATATCTTAATAGCCTGCATGATGTTAGAGATTTTTTTGGAGGGTTTTGCTTGAAAACTCAATTAATTAGATCAATTCAAGTTTTTTTTTTCCGCTGAAATTTTCAGGTTTCGCAACACGAATCAAGATTTTCCATTTGGGTTTTTTTCTTAATTAAGAAACCATTTGAGTTTTGAGTTCATTCGAGTTTATTCGAGTTCATATGAGGAACTGTATAAAAAACTTTAACACTGGACCTTTGATGTGTATTCTGTCATTTCAAGCAATATATAGTACAGTGGGTAAAATTCTGGGAGACTGCCAATTACATTTTAAATTAACCATACTAATAAATAGAAATACCCTAATAAACTCTCACATTGTCTAACATTCAGTATTGATCTGTAGCTATATATCACTTGTTTTCTTTCTATGTTTACATTTACATTTACATTTAAGCAAAAGGAGTGAGCCAGACTACTTGTTCTTAAGCAAATAGACCACATTTTAAATTTACATGCAGATAGAATGGATCGGCATTCTGAAAGCCGGCACTAAATCAATATTTTATTTAATCATGGCTGTTCAATGACAAGGATGCATACATTGGGGAAAGACACAAGCAGACTAATTGCCGTCCATCTTTTGCACCTGACTATATTAATAAGTGATCTTTATGGGTGGCATATTTAAAGAAGACTGCTCCAAAAGCCTTTTCCAGAAAATCATCTTCATTCACAATAAGGACAATGACCTGAATCATCTGAAAATCTAATCAGATGCTACTGAAACTAAATGCAGCTAAATACAGCTTTCATAGAAATAATGATGTTAATGTAAATAACATCTGCTTTTGCATTAAAAAAAACAGGATAGATTATATTTCCATCCAACTCAATAGAGATAAATTGGATGTTGTTTCTAAATATCCCCTTTAAAATTGCAGTTTCTTAATATTACTTCTGCTATTTCCTACTTGGGAGTTTCTGCATTCTGTACCTGAAATTTGTTGAGTGATTCTATGTTTTAAAAGATGCAGTCAAGTTCTTAGGGCTTGTTTAGGTTTGCAAAAAAAAGATATTTCTATCCATATGTTCTTCTTTGCAACACTCCGTGAGCATCAACGTACTCCATTAACCTACTCAGTAAATCTAGGGTTTCCTTAGTGGATTGTTTCAATAGCTGCAACGGAAATTGGCCAAATGAATTGGAAGCTAATGTCATTATTAATGCCAGATGTGACGCCAGTCACATCTGGCAAAATCAGGGTTAATAATGTGTATGATATTTACGAAAAATAACACTTTTCTTATTGGTGCATGCCACGCAAGTTGCATTGAATACAATTTAGGGTGCACTTACATTCTGTAATTCATGCGGAAAGTGCTATTTTGTTGGTGGAAAAACCATAGCGCTTTGCATCTGAAAACTGCAGATCTCTTAAGTTTATATTATTATTTACACCATTTAGTAACATAGGACAAGCTAATTTTCTATGGTAAAAGCAAATGCAGTTTTAGAAGCCTTTAACATTCTTATTTTTTTATTGAATTTTAACATACATAACGACATTGAAAACAAAGTACTGAACAGTTTTCTGCTATCTACTAAAAAGATGTGTTACAAAGTCCTGAAGTGGGGTAATTTTTTTGACATGTAGAGTGTACTTATTTTAGCCCCTCTAATTAATACTGCTTAGAATCCTGCTCTAAGGTAGTGTATGCAAGGTAGTTCATTTAGGATCTGTGTAACAGGGTGACCAGTTGTGTAGATTTCTAGAATAACTGCCAAAAAGAAGGATTCATCTATTTAATTAAACATCAAAATCAAAGAAGTACTTTTTCAAAATGCAGCTAAATCTATACCAAAAACTCTGTATATTCATAAAGATCACAAATTGTTTCAGCTACAAATACAACTATATAATTATCATAATTATCTTCAATTGTACATTAATCATATGTTACCTCTACATGTTAACAGCAGGGTAACTAGTGCAAATGAATCTTAAGAAGTACCCCATGGACATGCATCCATGCCCATCCACTGCCCACTCCCCTCCTTCCACCCACCAACTTACCCAAGTCCCATCGGCATCTTTGAAATGCTGCATCCTTCCTCACAGGTAAGAAAAAGGCAGGGTGGGGGGATTTTATACTGACTGGGCCCCCCCTGTTCTCAAGGCCATCAGCGACTGTAGGGTCTGCTTCCTCTATAGTTACTCCATTGTGTGTTAGTCTTTTATTTAGTGGGACCCTGTATATTCCTGCAAATGAAGGTCCTACCCATTTATGTTCCAGGTTTCTTAGTACCACTGTGGTAACTCAAATTTTCCAGACTGCCATCACATAAGCGCCCTGAGTCTATTCTGCAATAAGAAAGAAATAAAAGAAATAAAAACAGTGTGTCAGATTCCACTCTCCTCACTATATCTAGCTAAAGCTTTAACAGTCTAATGCTTATCAATATTAATATATGCTAGTACCTGGTTAGGCTAAACATGCCAACTTGTTGGTTTAATGTATTATTGGATGTTGAGAACAGCATACAAAAGTCAGCAATAAAATGGGGGTTTGTGAGTCAAGGAGCTATAGCAGTATTATAGTAAAGTGTAAAGGAAGGAGTTTAAGAGCTCAATGTGCTTTAAAGGAATACTTTCCCAAGAAAATACAGAGGAACATGTCAGTATTACTAAAGCATTGTGGCATGAAAATCTAGAAAACCAGAAGTCACCCAATGCCACCCAATCCCAGCAGTACCTGCTTGGTACAAAGAGGACAAAAACCGTAGGGAAACACACTATTCCTGGTGTCATGCTTGGATAGGGGCAGTGGGATCCTTCCATGAGCTTATTACAAATGAAAACTGTATAAAGTACTCTGGCCTACGGAAGGTTTGCACTGCCTCTATCCCAGAGTTACTGAGACAACTGCAGAGGACACTTTTGCAGTGTCAGAGTGTTGCTCTGGAATAGGGGTGACTTTGGGGGGACTCTGGCTTGCTAAATTCTAACTGCACAACTCTTTCAATTCCTATGAATTTTCATAGGAATGTGTATCCCTTTAATATACAGTAAATCCATCACCAACAGTAGTGGTCAATCTGAGGAGATACAATGTATACTCAGAATTCTCTCACGCATTGTATATATACATTGTATATATATATTGGATATATCTCTCATGCAATCTATATATAGACAAATACAAGAGGTCCTCTGCACTCAACCCTTTTTAAAACAATATATATATATATATGTAGTAGACTAACTTTAGCAAAACTATTATTAATACTGACATGTGGAGTGTATTGTTTCTCTCAGTACATAAGAGAAAAAAAGATATTCAACTGGACTGTATGGGCTGCAAAATGATACACAGTTGTTTATATATGCAGTCTTCCATGTGATCTGTTAGACCAGACTTTTTGATGTTTTGCTGTCATAATAAGTGCTTTATTCAACAACCAATTAGACAATTAGATATAAAGTGTACACAGCTATTTCCCATAAGCATGCTCTTTAGAAAATTGAATCTTGGAAATTGCATCACGACTGCTTCATCTATCAAATGGCATCGTTCACTTTACATTATATTAGCAAATGCTATTTAGTCTCAACTTGTCATTTACTTACTGACCTAAGCTGAAATTAACTCAGGGGTTATGACTTTGTTTATCTGTAGAAATGCAACTTTAAAGGATGAGTACTCTTTTATTCAATTCAAACATATATTCTTCAATATAAAGCTATTAATTATGTACAGGGTTTAACTCAGCATTAATCAGGGACAACAAGCCCCAAGCTATTAGAGTTTATACTCTTAGTTGTTGCTGAAGCTGAGGCCTATTAGGATAATATATACATCACCCAGTAAATTTCCCTTTATATTGAAAGCCTTGATCAGTTCCTGCCCATGGTGTTGGTCTCTCAGCTACACTGGCAATATTTGAGGCTCACATATGTTGATAATTTATTTTCCATACTTGTACTAACCTATCTATATACTTGCATATATAAACTATATGTATCAAAATCTATATCAATTGTAGATTGTTGTATAACAATAACCTTTCAGATTATGTGTTCAATAAATCATCCAATCCACTAATCTGCCAATAGAATCAGCCATCACAACAATACCTGGCACAGCATTCCCCAATTTCACTGGGAAGAACCACCTACGCTACTTCAAATGAAATTCTGTTCCTCTAGTCTAAAGGGGTGGCCTCTGGTGTCTTGATTGTTTTTTTTTTGTTTGTTTTGTCTGTCTATAATGCCTTTTAATTTATTTTTAAAGAGAGATTATATCCACAGCCATGTTTTTCAACAACCCCCACCAATGACAGTTTACCTGCATGGAACTTCATTTTGTCTTACTATGTATTTGTATATAGCTGAGATCACAATAAACCTGACTTGACATGATTATAAACACATTAAAAAGCAATGGGTCAGGCACAGACTCCTGCAGTACTCCACTAACAACAGTGGTCTAATTATAAAATGTGCCATTTACTATCCAGGCCAATATTCAAATGGTTTAGCAAAAGCTAAGTAAATCACATCCACTGCCTTCCTAGAGTTGAGGTTCCTGCTCATCCCCCGATAAAGGGTAAGATCTATTACACATAAGGTGCACAAGCCAATTGTATGATATAAAATTGAAAAATGTTGCCACATGCGAAATGAAGGGTATGACCTACTTATTAAAGTGTCCATGTGGGCTCTGTTATGTGGGCCAGACATCCAGGGCACTTAAGATAAGGATAAACGAACATAAGAGTGTTATAAGCAATTTTAAACAAGAGGTTATAGGGGAACCTTTCTAAAACTAGTGATGGGCGAATTTATGCGAATAAATTCGCGAAACACCCGCAAAAATTTGCCCGAAAAAATTCGCCGGCGGCAAAAAAAAATTTCCGTCGCGTCTAAAAAAACGGTCAAAAACGAGACGTCGGCGCCATTTTGCAAATTTTTCGCCGTTTCGCAAATTCGCCCATCACTATCTAAAACAAAAGGGTAAAAACACTTTGATGCTTAATTCAAGAAGAAGACTCTGGAAGTCACTGGCAGTAGGAAATATTTGCATGTGTTTTTAGTATTACTCATACTGTATATAGAATATAGGAGAAGCCACCATCTCTGTTATTAATGCATTTTCTTGATTGCTTAAATTTAGAAAAGCATCTTAGTGAATTTTATGTAAGCTTAACATTAGAGGGGGTTATTTACTAAGACTCAAAATTTCCTGGTCGAGCTTTTTGGGCCAAAAACTCTTTTTTTTTTGTGGAAAAAAAACCTCTAGGGGCAAATTCATCAAGGGTCAAATATCGAGGGTCAATTAAACCTCGATATTCGACTGGGAATGAAAATCCTTCGAATATCGAAGTCGAAGGATTTTGCGCAAATACTTCGATCGAACGATCGAATGAATAATTGTTCGATTGAACGATTATATCGATTGAAAATCCTTCGATCGTTGGATTAAAATCCTTCGAATCGAAGGATTTTAATCCAACGATCGAAGGATTTTCCTTCGACCAAAAAAACGTAGCCAAGCCTATGGGGACCTTCCCCATAGGCTAACATTGGGTTCGGTAGCTTTTAGGTGGCGAACTAGGGGGTCAAAGTTTTTTAGAGGTCTCTTTCACAAACTACCAGATTATGGGGTTATTTATTAAAGTCTGAATGCCAAAAACTCGAAAAATTCAAGGTTTTATTTTTTTTTTACTATAAAAACAAAATTTTTAGTGGAAAAAGAACTTGAATTTTTTGGAATTTATTAAACCCTGAGGGTGTTAAAAGTCTGAATAAAAAAGTACTCCAACTCGGACCTGCTGAGCTCATGTAGAAGTCAATGGGAGAAGTTCAGAAGAAATCCTGATCTGCGTAAGGTTTTGCCCCTTTAAGATATAAATAAGATTCAAATAAACATAAGATATGTTTTTTCCCCCAAAATAGGGAACTCATCTTTAGAATGAATTGATGGAGTAATTTTTTTAATTTAAAATGGATATAAGGGTCCTGAAACTGTTTTGTTGTAAAGCTTGTACTTGCAGTGACTTGATAATTACATATGGTTAGTTTCTATTTTGCTAATTGTTAAACAAGAGGTTTAGAAAATGTAAGATGCATGAGGAAAAATGCACATAACCACTCTTTGGAAATTGAATGTAATATACAACTGAATTATAGTTTCATTTTATTGTAAACAGTCACTTCTCTGTCACCTCACATTCTGTAGTAAATCACAAGCAACAAAGCAGAAAACGGAATTATTCGCAGCTGTTAGATTGTTTAATTTAATATTTACAGTGAGATCCTTTTTGCTAGTCTCCAGAATGAGACACGTATGTGTGCTATGTCACAAAACATTAACTACTGTCAAGGTAATTTTTTCTCAGTGATAATTTGTAAGGATGCCTACAATATACCATGCATAGCCCACAGGATCTTATTATTGCTGAAGGAAAGTGGCCTCAAGCACACAAGATTAGACATTAAAAACATACAGTAATGTACAGTATGTACTAATACTGTTTATGGTTTAAAACTGATAAAGTACTAAAGAGATCACTTTCACAGGGAAAATTGTAAATGCAGTAACAAGTGAACCTTCTCATCATTATGGATATTCATTCTGTCAAAGATACCCTTTGCCTGTATAAGAATGCTTAGTGTTGCATCCTGCAGCTTAGTGGCTGTCAGACAACATGGATATGCCTTGGTATTGCCCATTCTGTATACTCTATATTTCAATTTTCTCTAAAATATGACAACATGTCTAGTACTCCAGGTGCACAAAAGATCCCTAATAAATAAAACATTCCCTTTTCACAATGTTAGGCCTTGTTGTTCTATGAAGCAACTGGGAACACACAAAAAACAGATCCAGTCTATGGGATATATGTTTTGCCAGACTGTTTATATAGTCTTCTTAGTAATATCTTAAACTTTATTTTTGTAGTTTCGTTGATTAACAGGCATTTCATTTCATTTTAAAATTACACATTGCATAGCAGGGATAAAGCAATCATTAGAGGAATATCATATTTTTGTGGGGTCTATAAAAACCTAATGCAAACTCTTAATACAATTTACTCAGCTGTTGATGAAAGGAATCAAAATAACTGGAAATTAAGCTTTTAGAATAGAGATACCCAAACATATCTGCTTTATTGGGGGTTTAAAGGTCTCTTTTCACAAATTATCAGATTATGGGGTTATTTATTAAAGTCTGAATGCCAAAAACTCGGAAAATTCAAGGTGTTTTTTTTTACTATATAATCAAAATTTTAAGTGGAAAAAGAACTTGAATTTTTTGGAATTTATTAAACCCTGAGGGTGTTAAAGGTCTGAATAAAAAAGTACTCCAACTCGGACCTGCTGAGCACTTGTAGAAGTCAATGGGAGAAGTTCAGAAGAAATCCTGATCTGCGGTTTTGCACAATAATCTGAAGAGTTTGTTGTTTTCAGGCAAAGATTCAAGTGTGAATTCAAAAAATTTGTAAGATTCAATTTTTTTTCATGCATAGGAAATTTATGGAAACTGTATTGATGAATAAGGGGGAAAAATCTGTGCAGACTATTTTACCGGAAATTTCCAGATTTTGAAAAATCATCCCCTAATTGTTTGATATTTTGTACATTTCCTGAAAATCACAGTTTAAGGCATCTTATCTCCATGTCCTGTGGTAGAATAAATAAGAAAATGTATAGAAAGGTGATTTGTCTATTTAAGTTTTCCATAGAGGGACATGTAAGTTCCAGGAAAGGTGTTGCTAAACAGAGAATGGTTTCACTGTTCACTTTAGCTCTAAGGTTCTGGAAGCTGGAGTATTCTGGAAGGAACAAGCATCCCAGTTACTCGATTCTGTAAGTCCAGTTCACATGTTGGAGCTCACTTTCCACAGCAACATTATTTAGTGATTTTGCCCTCCCAAAGCAGAAACAAGGTGTCATGAAAAAAAGCCCGCAGACTCTAATGTAGTTTGCTACAAAACTGTTTTGTGACAAAAATTTTCACCGTTTTGTGAATTTTTCTGCAGTTTCAAAAATGTTTTGGCGAAATCACTACTAAAATCCAATGATAGCAATACACATAAACATTTTTTTTACCAAAAAGAAAAACCATTAAGAAATATTAAGCTCCTTCTGAGTAGCTAACAAATGTGATTTAAAAGCACTTCCCCAACATTCACTGACAGGCATATGATTTAGGTAAAATGATTAGGTTGTATCTGTGTTATTAAACCGGCAGTTCTGGATGCATATTGACCACAGGGACATTAAGCAGCAATTGGCATGTCTACTTCTAGAAACTCTTTTTGCCTTTTTGGGTTTAAGGCAGTGCTATGTGTATAGCTTGAGATGTGAAAATGTATTTTAAGAAGGTAGTATATATCTTGTATTCCAAAGTGCTCTTGGGCTCCTCTTAGCCTTTAGCACCGTAACCGTGATGTTTAATCTTCTTTATTATACCATACTGAGCAACAGGGGTAGCTGATTCCTTTCTCAAAACAATATTTTACACTTTCCAAATTCTGAAAAAACAACAGCAAACCATTTTAAATCAATAACTTTATAACTCTATGTAGTTGTGGCAAAAATGTTGGTAAAACATGTGTAAACAGTGCCATCTCTACTTCTCTGCCCCCTTTCTCAAAACAGTACATTTTGTCAGCCTGTGATTTCATTTAGGTTTTTCTTCCACCCTTACCTTGCTTCCATGAACTGCGCTTCTATTTGAGATCTTTCACTCCCTTCCCCCACTCTCCTAAACAGAAGCCCCAATTAATTTTTCTTCTCCATGGCACTTCTCCTCCTCCTGGCAGCAGGGGATATCAAACCAAATCCCTGCTCCTACATGCACCCTATTCCCAGATAGTGCTCTGTTTCCAGATCACATTTTGCCCTTCACCTGCAAACACACCCTGTCAATTCCCAAAACAAAGACAACTTTGTGAAAATTCCATAATCACAGCATTCCACATTAACC
Source organism: Xenopus laevis (assembly GCF_017654675.1). Lineage (NCBI taxonomy): Eukaryota > Metazoa > Chordata > Amphibia > Anura > Pipidae > Xenopus > Xenopus laevis. Next base: position 161,776,395 of record NC_054371.1, read on the forward strand.
AATGGAATCAACAGCCTTCCCTGTTAAGGCACCTTGTTTGAAAGAAACCTGGCAACATGGGAGCCTTTTTTCTATGAAGAACAGATGTAGCGTAGGAGAAGGGAGTTTTCTAACAAAGTAGGTCAATGTTTTTGCAATTGTAGAGCAAAAAATGCCTTAAACACAATGTAATTTCAAATATATTTAATCTTACCTCCTCCTATGGGCACAGACCACTTAAACTCTCCTCCCCCTCCTTGTGTGGCCCCCCATGAAAGTCTGGCTGCTGTGACATCTTAACTTGTGTAAGATTTAAAAGGTATCTGTGTCCCTTGACAAAGGGCCCCACAGGATCGAAATATTTTGTGTGGCAATTAAACACATTATGAGCAGTTAATCTCTGCTGTAAATGCCTTATTCTTGTACGCTCACTTTTTTGTATTGAGATTAACTGGCCTCTGCACTATTAATACCTATAAACCCCCGCATTGTTCACACCTGTAATATCTGTATTGATCACATTTGTAAAGCTGTACTGTTCAAACCTCAGTCACAGACTTTAAGTCACATTTTTCACCTGTGCACAACTCAACATACTGCTGGAGAGTCACCAGCATTGCCTACTTGTGTGTGCCATACTCTGCCTAGCTGTGTGTGCCATATTCTGCTTACCAATCTGTACCATACTCAAAACATACTTGCATAACAAAAATCTATATATTTATGTCCCCTATTGTCTAAAATCAACATAACCAAAACTTACCTACTTATCTTCCCTCTTACCACTTTTTTATGTCTAAAACAACTATATCACCCCAATTCCCCAAGTCCACTGCATACGAGTCAAAATGCAAAATCATGCTGCCTTCGCTTTCAATTTTCCATTTAAAAAGTGGAACAAAATTATTTAACTTTTAAGTATATATGTAGCTAATGAATGCATTCATTTCTCATGTGCAAGCAATGTCAAACATCACTGTCTATTGGAGTTTAGCAATAAAAAATATTTTAACTCCATCTAAAGATACAAGATTTTGATTTTTAGTTCTAGGCCAAAAGCCAGTCACTAACCACAAACATAACACCCTTAGTATAGTTAGCTTCCTATCCTAAACAGTTTGCCAAAAAAAAGCATGAAAGAGGCTTATTCATTATGCAGACTTAAAATATTGAGGTATATTTTTGAATCCTATAACGTACCATTTTCTCATTATTGTTTTAAAACATTCTTTTAATGAAAATGTAAGTAATTTCTGTCATTAAATCATATATTTTGTGTTCAAAATATTTGTCATTAGGTTTTTATTCACTGTTACTACTATGTTCTATAAAATATACATGTTTTAGGCTTTTGATGCATGATACATATGAAAATTCTGTCAATGACAAAAAATATGAAATACTACATAATAAGTTTGATAAAGGCTATGTGAAAGTTGCCAGACTTAATCTCATGTAATCGGCAATTCATATTAAAATGTTGCTTTTATTTTGAATTCCATAATAAAGGATAACCATGAGAGACCACAGCACTTCAGGCAATACGTGTTTTGTGGAATCTCACCACTACCTCAGAAGCAAGCAAGAAAGCAAGGTTCTATAGTTACTCGTGCTCATCTTTTATTAACATATTTTAATCTCAGATATCTTTTTGCTCCATGAGGGATTCTTCTAGTACAAGTTAGTGCTCTCTAAAAATTGTTGTGGTCTACAAGATGAAACATATTTCTTCTTCCTTCCTCTAAAGTATTCTTTCAAGATTTCAGTGAAGGATGATTTCTACTAGGTTAAAATTCCTCCTGATTATTTGTTATACAAACATATGACAAATTGGTCAAAGCAGTTGATATCTTATCTAGCTGGAGACCAACCAGTTTGCAAACACTGTAGTGATAAAAATGATCAGGTTCTTTGAGTGTAGAATTATTTCATAGTGTTAGGACCTCACAGAAAAACCATTGTTTGCTAAAGGAGAATTAAATATCACATTACCTTGTGAATACCCAATGCTTAGATAATTTACCAGCAATAACACAAATAATATCTGAATAAAAAGTATGTTGTTGTTTTAAGAAATAAGACTTTGGGGGTTATTTAATAAAAGGCACTCAATTTAGCCAGGTGCAACCATTCAGCAGGTAGAATTTTCTGGGCACCTGTTTAAAAGGAAACATCTTATTGGTTGCTATGGGTTGATGCTAAAGGCAAACTTAGTGCCTTTTTTTACATATGGGGGTTTCTCTTTTATAGTTACACTCAAACCTTGCTGTGACATAAAGCATTGTGGGGAATCACACTCCCGTTATTATATAACCACAAAATAAAGATTAATATGAATGAAAACCAATCAGTAGAATGCACCACTATATACAAAATCGCTTACAAGATTTAAAATCAGTGTAATTTAGGTGGCTACTAGTGATAAGTGAAACTGTCTCGTTTTGCTTGATGGTAAAATCGTGAAGCTTTGAAATAATGTGCGAAATGGCAAAAAATTTGTATAACACATTGAAGTCAATAGATTTCATTGCTTCGTTATTGTGCAAAATGCTTTGGTCAATTGGTGTTTTTTATGGCTTTTTTGTGAATAACGCACTAAAGTCAATTTTCATACATAGCCCATTTCAGTATCATACTCATTCTTAGGCTCTTTCAGGCTGTGCAACAACTCACTCCTGGGGCCGTTCCATTTTATCAGTAGGAATGGGTGAATATTTTCGCCTTGTTTTGCCGAAGAATTGATGCCCATAGACTTGTATGGCTACATGCATAAAAAAAAAAAGACGTGCAAAAATTTTGCCACGCGTAGAAAATGTTTTGACGCCCATAGACTTTAATGGGCGTTGGCGACAGTTCGCCGTTGGCAATTTTTTGGCAAAACGAAATGGGTAAAATCCATCCCTATTTATCAGTTTGCCTGGCCTGAGGTGACAAAAAAAAATTCTGGCGACAGAGGAAACTTTCAGTAAAAATCACATTTTAGTGAATTTGCCGAGTAACAACCATTCACCAGAGCAAAAAGTTGCCTGGTGAAAGGGTGCCAATGAATGTTAGGGATGGTCTCGTTCGCTAGTGAATTGTCCTCTACACCTGTGAATTGGTGATTTCCCTGTAGATGGGATTTCTGGCAAATTGCCACTAGCGACAGCCACTTCGCCTTTTAGTGAATCTACCCCTATATGTTTTGCAGGCATCAATATTGCCCCCCCATCACCATTCATTTACGTTTTGCTCTAGCAGTTTGGCTTTTTTTGAAGGCTGTGAATAACAATGCCCTTTCTGGTCTTCTTCGGCCATAAAAGTCAGGCCTTTATAATCCATGGTCATGAATCACATGTTTTAATATAAAGCATCATAGTTACCTGCAAAAACATATTCTTTTGGCTCATAGGTTTAATGATTATTCTACCCCTGTACCCTTATGTACACTGATGTTTAGAGGTTGATTAAATAAAGGTAAAGGGTTTTCTCCAAATTCTTTTCCACAAAAAGCTCTAGGCTAAAATACGGTGCCTTTTTGTTTTACATTACAGAAATTAAATAACACCCTGCACTACCCTTAATACTTTAATATAAAAGACCACTGTATTATAGGTGCATAATAGCCATATCTTTTCTCAAGTGATTCTGACTTTTTGTCTTTATAAAGTGTTATTCAGAACCTTTGTCCTAGCACAGCTGATTCAGTAACAATCCCCTTGGTTACTTATTCCAACGTCATGTGCATTTTTAAAAGGGCAGAGTCAAAAGCAGCCTCATTTTTACCCTATACACCTAATAACATTTAATCATGTTTTGGTTCAGTCTCCCCTTTGCTACACACAAGCATATTTCTAGTGTACATTATATGGGTTATTTATCAAAGGTCAAATTTTATAGCTTTGGGAGCTTTTTTAGACCTCAAATTAACTCACAATGAGAATTTTTTCCAATTTAAGAAAAAACTTGAATGGAAAAACTCAAATTAGTGAATTCAACTTGAACAACCTGAAAACTTGAATTCATCTCAAATTGCTTGAATTAATTGAGTAATCAAGTGAAACCCATGGAATAATCTTGAACATCATGAAGGCTATCAACATTTTTAAATGATTCAAGGGACCTCTGCCACTGACATGATGGAGTATTTTCGGAATTGAGCTATTTCCAGCTTCTGGGTATAATAAATTCTGAAATATTTGAGGGGTTTTTTTTAACAAAATTCGAGTTCTGACTGAAAAATACCCTCAAAAACTTGAATTTTTCAAGTTAAATTCAATTCAACCTTTAATAAATCTTTAATATATATTTTTTTTTATATATATATATATATAGTTACGTTGGGTTGACTCTAATTGCATCCCAGCGCACATACCTACACATATCCACTGAAACTATATTTGCCAATATCTATATTAATTATAAATTTTAGTATCACCATAGCCTTGGATATTATGCTTGTCCGAGAAATCATCAAATCCCATTTTACAGGTGATAACAGAATCGGCCCTCATAACATAACCTTAGTTGACCTCAATGAATCCTGAAAAGTTAAGTAAAGAGGTTTGGCAATCACATAGCTAAGCTTGTTTAGTACCCTGGGATGAACACCCGTTTGTCCTGGACCTTTATTTATTTTTATACTATACTTTTATACTATACTTATACTTATATTCTAGTGTCTTTTGAATGTCCACTTGCATGAACCATGCATCATTTGTTGAATTAATAGAAATAGGACTATTTAGAAGGAAACCTTCATTACTTGATTCCTCATTTGTGTAGACAGTTGAAAAATAACAGTCCAATCAGAATCTCTTCTTTATCTCATCAATCAACTGACCCCCCCTGTGACATCAATGGTCCCACCCCATCCTATTTGATTTTTTTACTATTACCTATTTAAATAGTTGAATAGTTAATATTAGCTGGGTTCATTTAACTCCTTGCTGCATTGCCCTTTTACATATCGATTTTAGCTTGTCTGTGAAAAGCTTTTCCCAGTTAATATGTTGCAGAGATGCTGTTATACTGGAAAAGTTTGCATGTCTAAAATTTAGGGTTTAAGTTTCTCCCTTATAGAGTTGTTTTAGCAACATGGTTTCTCAAAGGAGACCATATTATGATCATTATTCCCTAAATGCTCACCAATACAAATGCTAGAGATGAGTTCAATATTATTAATTATTACCAGATCCAAAAGAAAGTCATTCCTAGTAGGTTATTGAACTAGCTGAACTAAAAAGTTGTCATTAAGCATATTTAATTGTAATAGTAGTTGGACCTCAATCACGTCACATATTTGATGTGGTTTGTATTGTAGCATAAACCAATAATAATTTTCTTTGTAGCTTTTTGCCCAGTCGAAATCTCAACCCAAAGGGATTCCACACCCTCCCCAGTGCCATCCTTCATATTTCTTTAGAGAATGGCTTTATTTCAGGTTTTACATAAAGACAAACTCCTCCATCCTTTTTAATCCCTCTGTCCTTCCTAAAAAGGGTGTTACCATTTAAATTGACAGCCCATCCACATGTTTCATCCCACCTGTACTGAAAAATATTATTGAATGTTGAGAAATACCCCAAACTGATTTTACTGTGATTCTTCATAGTCCAAAACCTTTTTTAGTAAGAAAATATAAAATAAACCTTGAGCCTTCCAAGTTCAATATGCTTCTAGACAACAAAGTAGTTCTCATTAACAGAGATGGAGAACCAAGCACTTTCTTGCATCAGGTTGATGAAAAGATATGCGATTTTCATTGCTCTATTTTGTACTTATTGCTTTCAAATCTCTTTCTTTCTCCACTTTGCTACATTTTATGACACTTTTTCTTATGAAAGCCACATGTCTTTTATTTCTATGAATGTAATAAGGATAATCTTTGCAATGAGTATCACGGTAAAATGCATTTGTTTCACATTTATTTCATGGCCATTAAACAATTTTTCAGGAGTCCGTGCCAAGTAGCAAAGAAGGAAACTGGTGTTATCTAGAAGTAATTTGAATCAGTTATCCTTCACAGTGACTGAACCAAACAGTTTTTCTTATATCCTTTTAACTAATATTTTCTACAACGTATCCTGTGAGAGAACATTAGGGAGGAATTTTGTAAGTCCACTTGGGGAATCCTAAATGATTCCCAATATTAAGATATTATACGACATTCAAAAACACATTTGTTACTTTCAGGAAATTTTTTTAATGAACTGACTCATTACAAATACATGTCTGTTCCACAGAATTTGTTTTCTGCTATGAGTAGTCGAATACAATTCTTCTCTGTGGGGTTTCATTACCTATATCAAAAATAGATACAGGAAAATCAAGCAAGATTAAGATTTATTTCATGTATTCTTACAACGATTACCACAACCTCTGTGTACAATTCACAATAAATCTGCCTCTTGGAATGCCACATAACTTTTTTTCATTAATGACAAAAAAAACCTATAAAGCTGGCATATAAATTCATGCATGTAAAGTTGTGGCATATTCAAAAATAGACATTCTGATAGCAATACATTTTCAACAACTTCCTTTTTTATATATAAGTATAATGGGCAGATTTATCAAAGGTCGAAGTGAAAATTCAAATTTAAAAAAATCTCGAGCTTATTTTGTGTACTTTGACTGGGGATAGACCAAATTCTATTTGAATTTGGAAAAAAATTCTAAAATTCAAATTTCGAAATTTATCATGTACTGTCTCTTTAAAAATTCAACTTTGACCATTCACAATCTAAAACCTGCCAAATTGCTGTTTTAGCCTATGGAGGACCCCCAAGAACCTATTTGGAATCAATTGGTGGACTTTGAAAAATCAAAGAGTTTTTTGGAAAAACTGAGTTTTAATCGAATTTGATCAAATGCGCTATTACTTCGATTCGTATGATTCGAATTTGATCGAAAACTGACCTATTAGATCGAAAACTGATCCTATTTGGCCAAAAAAAACTTTGATTTTATTTCAGTTGGTTTTTTTGAATTCGAATTTTGAAGTTTTTCAGATTCGAAATTCGACTTAATAAATCTGCCCCTAAATGTAGCCATTATTTTAGTTTAAACCAAGCTATAAATAGTATACACTATTAGAATTAATTACAAACTAAGCACCTAAATGCTTGTCTACTTCTGTAATTAAGTTTATTCCTTCTTTCCCAAAGCTTTAATTATTTGTTAACAAATCATAAACAGCCATTTTTTTTATTAATGAACAGTTATATTTGTGTTTGTTTTGGAACATTTTTTCTTATGAAAAGGATGCCATTTTAAATCAGTTACGTGGTGAATGTCTAAGACAATTTATAATGCAATCTGTTTGCATGCTATTGTTTTGATACAGTTATGCCACATCACTTTATCATTGATGACTTGCTATTTGGTGAATTTTGTTTGGATTTCATGCTTACCATTTATCCCAAAGGAAGGTAAACAGAATGTCAGCATCTGACAGTATATGGTGTGATGTTGTTTCTTAATGTGATGAAAACAAATATTGTTATATAACAAATTAGATCAAACAACCTTTGCGTATACAGATCGTGAAAAATTATAAATAGAGCACCGGACTCTGGCATTCTTCTGTTGTTTCCACTTTGGGGTGACAGGGCAAACAGATATAATCATGCCAAGAGATTCAGCTTCCAGTCAAGAAGCCACTTGGTGTCATACAGGGAGTTATAAACTAAAATGGACCAGTACGGGGCATACAATGTAATTATTATGATGTTTAAAATCATGTACACCAAAAAGAAGTGCAAAAAGTATGGTCCTTTGTTGTCTTTACATGTGAATTAAAGCCATACACTGTAGTAACAGGAGAAAGTTATTACAGATGACTCAATTTATTTAATTATTTTACAGTGGTACAGGCTTGCTGCAGCCCATTCAAGTCAGAGGGGCAAATTCAGATTTTCAGAATTTTCTCAAGCAAACACTTAATTTATTTTCTGTATTTTACATCCAGTTATGTATAGGCTAAAATGTATTTTATGTAAAGCTTTATCATTGCATCTGATATCTATGTGTACATTGGATTACATAGTTACATAGTTACATAGTTAAATTGAGTTGAAAAAAGACAAAGTCCATCAAGTTCAACCCCTCCAAATGAAAACCCAGCATCCATACACACACCCCTCTCTACTTTTAATTAAATTCTATAAACCCATACCTATACTAACTATAGAGCTAAGTATCACAATAGCCTTTGATATTATGTCTATCCAAGAAATCATCCAAGCCATTCTTAAAGGCATTAACTGAATCAGCCATTTCAACGTCACCCGGCAGTGCATTCCACAACCTCACTGTCCTGACTGTGAAGAACCCCCTACGTTGCTTCAAATGAAAGTTCTTTTCTTCTAGTCTAAGATTAGAATGACCACCACTTTTAAAACAGCTATTAAGTGTCAGATATTTAGACTAAACTATGTAAAGAAACACATTTTAAACCTTATTATAATTTATTGTCACCGGCACCGGTCATATTGTGGATCCCCATCAACTTCATATACAGTATATAGTGTATATATTACGGAAAAATAAAAATAAAGGGGTTAATAATGGGCACTCTTATTCCATGTATCACATCCTCAGGTATCGTTTATTAAGTGTAGCATCATTGCTATAGCACCCACCAAATAATATGTACTTACAGTTTACAAATCACACAGTGCAGTAGCCTAAAAGGGATGTACTTTTTTGAAACAATAACAAAAACTTAAGGGATTATGAGGTGTCTTCATATAATTATCCCAACAAACATAGTCAAATTTGTGGGAGTCCATTGTTATGTCCAATAGCAATGCATGGAAGGGCTTAAGACCGACATTCAAATCAAATACTGTAGCTTTCCTATTCAATGTGGACCCAGTGAATCCAGTCGGCCTACCCACTCACCTGTTCCCATGTTGCACAAAACGAACCCCATCACAAGCATATTGTAACAAAGTCCTGTAACTGTTGTTTATAATACTTGCACTCAGGTTACTTTTTGGTACACTTACTTTCAACCGCTTTCCTGCTCGCTGTTCCTCATCATCCCCTAACCCTAACCAAACTGGTTTGCAAAATTAGGCTTCTTCTGCTCTTACATTGCTGTCCTGATCTTAAAGCCAATTATATTATTTCCTGGCGAGTGATACCTTTAGATAATTGAAGTCTGAAGCTTTGCCTACAAATATCTAGCTTGCAAATGGGGCTATGCTCGGGGCCAGATTTACATAGCAGGAGCCCCCAGGCCCACTGTCATTCGTCGCCCCCAGGCCCACTGTCATTCGTCCCTTCCCTTTTATTCAATCCAATTTTTATCATTGGGACTAGAGCAATGGGGATTGTCATACAGGAAATTTTAAAACCTATTGTATCACCTGCACCTCCCCAGTGTTTCTGAACCAATGTGGGTATGGTTGGGCTTCATGCCACCCCCTAAAATCCTGCCGCCCTAGGCCCCGGCCTTGGTGGCCTCTCCACAAATGCGGGAATGGTTATGCTAATCCCAAAATGTAACTATGAATATCCTTATCCAGAAAACTGTTATCTTGAAACCATATATTTTTTTACTTATTCAAAATATCTTGATAATGTTCTGTTCTGTTGATGTAGTTTAGCAGATGCAAAATGTAAACCTGTATGATATGCAGCGTTTAGTCCCAAATGAAGATTCCAGATGGCCAGGTTTCATTTCCCCAATGGGTTATCTGTACATGCTTTTGGAAATGTTAAAATAATAAACTGAAAGTGGAATTTACAGATCTCACACACATATAAGCTTAAACAAACAATGTATCTGATTCATAAGGACTAATGATGAGCGAATCTGTCCCGTTTCACCTCGCAAAACTTCTCAAAATTTGCAAAACCGCTGTAAAACTTGCAAAACCTTCTGTTGCAAATATTATGTAGCATGTAATTTTTTTTGTCTCACATCATTTTTGTAGTAAACTACATTAGAGTCTATTGGCATTTTTTTGTTTGGGGCCACAATAAAAATTGGGAAGGCAAAATCACATGCATTTTTTGCTCAGTTTACTTCTACACACATGCCTTACATTTTAAGAGGACCTCTTATCCACTAGGCTGCAACTGCTTTTCAATAGAAAAAAAGCTCACATGTTGCCAATTTCTTAAAAACACGTCTGTGATGTTTTACATTACCTCTGGTCAACTGGTAATTATATGTATACTACACTATGTAGTAAAAAGTACTATTTATAGTTTATATATAACTATATGCTTACAAATACAGGTACAACTAATAATAAATCTGACCACCAACAGATAATATCTGGGTGCTTTGTATTCCACATTAAAATATATAAACCATATATTTATGTGTTTGTCCTTATATAGATAGTGGGATGCCTCAAATCCCTTTGGTTGATGGAGAAGGAGAGGGGATGGATAAAATGATGTATGCATTTATTGCGTGCACCCTTTTTTGTTGCATTTTTTTTTGTCTCGCAAAGATGTCTGCGAAATATGTAAGTTCACAATGAATCTGCATATGGCTACATTTTTCGCTCATTACTCCAAAGGGATTTCTAATTTTGATCACTGAAAATTACACATTATAAATATTTTAAAATGCTTAAACTTGTCTAAAACGCAACACAAAAAGTATGCTTTAAGGCACCATAACAATGATCTCCAATATGTTTCTGTGAGCCAAAAGCAAACCCAAGACTATCCTGTCTTGTTGATACACAGAGGGGCCAATTTATTAAACTGCAATTATTTGAGGTCAGGCTATGAGAAGTTACCCTGGTGGTCTAGCGGGGTGGTGGGGATGCCCACCGAGCCCAATGCAGGGAAGCTCGCAGCCTTGAGTTTGTTGTTCCCCTGGTACTGTCAAGTGCACTGGCCGTTTCCAGATTAAGCACACTGGTGCTGTGATGTCATCGCGCATTAGCATGAAGTTCACATATTTAAAGGAGCAGGCACCAATTGTCAGTGCCCAACATAAAGATCTATCAATAGTTCCTGGGTGTGATTTCTGTGTGTTTCTAAGTTGTGCAATCTTGCCTGATCCTGACCAAGCTCTACTTGGTGCATGTCCTGACCTCTGCCTGCAATTAGATCACTCTTTTGGATTCCATCTTTGAAGTGTACATTTGATGTTCTGACCCAGCCTGTGACCCCGGCCTGTGTCTCCTGATATTGTACTGCTCTGCTCTGTACTGCTAACTGTACTGCTCTGTCTGTTTTGTGTTGACCCAGCCTGTGACCCAGATTATGCTCTTGTCTCCTGATATTGTACCACTCTGTCTGTTTGGTGTTGACCTGACCTGTACTTCTGACTACACTTATTGTTCTCCGTTCCTGTGCCTTTAGCAGTTTCCTTGCTTGCCCAGAACTCTCTCTCTGGTCCTCTAACTCTAAGACCTGGCACCACCTGAGTATTGAAGGGCTCCTCCCGAAGCGAAAGGTGGCTGTTAAAGGCGGAAGACTGAGCTGCAAACGGGACCTGGTTATTGTTCTGGGGCTTTTGTGATGGCAAAAATTTGCGGAAAAAAAAGCACCACTTTTATGGGATATTTATTCCAAAAAATTGTGACAGTTTCAAAACTAATCCAGCTAAAACCTGTGGAAATCATGTGAAAGTCAGTGGCAGACATCCCTTTTACAACTGGAAGATCTTTCTTTGATTCGTGGTTTTAAAGGTTTTCGGTGTTTTTGACATTGGCTTTTGTGATACAATACAAAAAGTGATTGTTATTGTGTGAATAATCTAAAAAATTTAGATTTTTTAGACTTTTCTGCAACTTTTCCCATTCGTGCTTTCTCAGCTCAGATCTTTTAATAAATTTCATGACATTCATGGTTTTAGAGAAAATAAGTGTGGTCGTGGTTTCAAAAACCTTTAAACCACTAAAATTAGACTGTTGATAAATTATACACCACTGTGTATAATTTTACCAATATATGTGTTTTTTACAGATTTCATATTACAAAAGGTTTATACAGTACTTTATATGACACAGATACCCACAAACAAAGCATACTTTTTGAAAAATACACATTTTAAAGAATAAATCATTAATGTGTCTTTCATTATAAGTTAAAAATGCAAAATGTTTTTTCTAAACATTGTAATTAAACAATGTCTCATAAAACATTTTTTTTTTACAATCTGTTTCTCAAAATAGTAATAATCTTTGTACAGATACACTGGTGGTGTCTGCCTGGGGAGTCATATGTTTATCTTCGTGTCATTCCTGTGACAGTTTATATACATTAAATGGCATTGTCACTTGCTCACAAGCTTGCAATGATGAATGGGTCATCATATTAACAACACATCACAATAAGATAAAGTTTCTTTGTATTGCTGCCCAACTATTGATTCAATCAAGGTATTACTACCTGTACTACTTTTCTTTAAATATGTTAACATCCCTAAACATGTCTTATTTGCTAAACTCTTTAAGTCTTTTTAATTATTTGAGCCACCAACACAGTCTAAAATAATGAAAGCTACACTGGGTTAAAGGTACATTAATTTACTCTTTTTACTGTAATGTTAATGGAGTTTACCTTTGCAAATATATTGCACCACCAAGAGAGTAAGTGACGATTTTCACTATATTTTCTTTAAGTAAACTTCATCAGTTCAATTTAAATATTTCAAAATGCATTCTACTTTACTATCTACTAAACATAAATAGGTTTTATTTTCACACATGCACCATGCATTCAGTCATCAGGAAAAAAAAAAAAAAATCACACATTCTCATTTACACATATTTGCATATTAATAGTTTGCATATTAACTACTTCAGAGAGTGGGTGGGCTAATGAATTCAGAACTCTCCTCTATTTTAACTCAATTTAACTCATCCATATTCCAATTACTTGAGGGATTGGTTTTCCGTTTTCATTGAAATTAGCCAAACCAGGCTTAATTTGCCTTGCCCTACCATTAATCCAATTAATTAGCAATGTCGATGTGCATTGCTTTTGTAATGGGTAGCTTTGTTCACTTTTTTTGGAGTAGTATGTGATGCTAATGATAAAGTCTCGGCATCAAATGAATTTGTGGAATGAAACAGAAATCTCTCTCTCTCTCTACTTCTACTTCTACTTTTTTTTTTACTCTCTACCTCCCCATACAATGTCAGTAATTCTGTCAAGGTGTGGATCTGAGCATTTGTGAGTATTACAAAATACATTTTAGATTAAATCAAAATTTCTTTTACTGGCATTGACCAATTACAATTTATCTGGAGTACTATTACTTTGTAACATCAAAGGGCAGATTTATAAAAGGTTATAATGTCAAAGGTACAGTATGTGAATTTTTTTTTAACTCTAATAAATTAATAAATTTGAATGTACTCACAACTCAAATGGGAGGTTATTTATGAAAAAACTCGAACGTCCCAAAAATTCTAATCAAATTCAAATCGAAATTTTCTCTGAGAAAAAAACTCGACTTTTAGATGAGCAAAAATTTTTTTTTTTACCACTGACTTGACCCCTACCCTTGAATGTTAATAAATTAGCTCCATTGGGAATCAAACATTAACATATAGGAGTCAGCATGTAAGGTGAATTTTATATTATATTTGGGAGCACATTATTCTATTTCATAAACATCTTTTAGGAAAACTTTAGCTATGGTTATCTTGAAGCAGACTTTTTGCATCTGTGTAATGTTATATGTTTAATATATGTGTATATCTGAAGTTCTTTTCAGACAAAAAAAAGTGTTTTGGCTACTGGATATGAATTTTCATGAATATTAATGAAACAATGGCAAACCTACAAATCTGTTGTTTGTGTGCATGATCTCTGGAAGTTCTTTTCTTGGTTTACTGTACACTGTTCTGAAAACTAATTTTAAAATCAATTATTGAACTTGCTTGCCTTGGTAGATTGTGCAAATGACATTACTCTAATTTTACAAGTGCCTGATCTAGGAAAACATCTTATTATAATAGGGCACATATAACTCATATAAAAGGATTTGGAAAGATAATTAAATATGTCTTTTTTAAGACACAGATAAAAGTTTTCATTAATTCGTTAATGTTGTTCTTTAAACAACAAGATTTTTTTAATAGCAATTGAGTTACTATCAGTAATCTCAGAAGCCATATGGTAGTTCAATCCATGAGGGGCCCTATTTACAATTGCTAGCAGCTATCCTTTATGCAAGGATGATTTCATCACAAACACAAGCTGTGGGTTTTATGTTTTAAATTGGTGACAGAGTTAACTCTTTGATCATCCTATCTTCAAGAAGTTTTTGAAAGTGTTGTTCCTGTGTCAGACTGCAGTGAAAAAAAATTGGTAGGTGACAACCTGCTTAAAATCATTGCTTTCATCTTACTGATGTTATTGCAAGAATATTTTCTGTTAGGTAGCCTAATTTGAAAAATATCACATAAGTGTGACTCATTGATTTCCTATATTTGGAAACTATAGTTTGGACTTGACGGAAAGGGACCTTTTTCCAGAAATATCATTCTTTGTTTGTTTCTTCAAAAGTAGATTGAGCACTTGTCACGTTTATAAAGGAAGGGGGGAATAAGTTCAGTGAACATATCCCAACTTTCAAATTAGTGCTTTATAATGGCAGCAAAAAAGGATAAATATAGATTTTTGTTTTAAAAAATTGAAACAACAGAATGTAATTTCAACACAAGTTCTATTTATTGTGCTAATTTTATCGAAGTTGTTTTTATGTGTATAAAGTCCTTGTAAATAAGCACACAAGTCTAGAACACATTCTCTAGGATACCTTGGGTCTGTTAAGAAAAATGGGATAAAAAGGAAGACAATATGGTTAAAAGTGTCACGTGGTAAATTCTTTAGGGTTTCCTCTTTCAGGCAATAGCTTTCACTAATACCATAAATACCCTGCCAGTCCTATATTTACCAGATCAATCTCCCCAATAAATTATCAATGCCTTTGTGTCCTGAGTAGTAAGAGCAATGGTTATTTTAGTATCATTCAACTCAATGTCAGGCGCTCTGTGTCTGCCTCCTCTCACTCTTTACAAATGCAAGATGTTTGCCAATCAACGAAGCTTGTGTTCTGCAGTGAAACATAAATCTCTGCTTATTTAGAGCACTGATTCAAGCTTGTAAGAAATATACACAATTAGGGCAGATTTATCACACATCAAGTTATTTCCCCTGTTCACTGTCAAAAACAGGTCGTCTTCCCCCCCCCCCAGGTTACAATATTTTCACATTCATGAAAAATTAAAAGATTTCAAGATCTTATAGAGTTTTTTTTTGCAGATAGTGAATATTTCTGCCCTACTTCTCATTCTTATTCTGCCTAGTTCTCATTGTTTTTTTCCAGCAAAGGTGTGACGGCAACAACCATTATTACTTGCTGCAACTTTGAAAAAATAAAAAAAATGGAGGACAACTGACAGCAGTGTAAAATTCATACCCAAAGAAAAAGTTTCTAAAGCATTTTTGCCTATATTAAATGGCTACAAAGTAAATTTTTACACACAAAAAAGTGGAAAAACATGAAAAATGCACCTGATAAATCATGTAATCCTTTATATTCTGTTTTTGAAGTCCCCTTTTCCTTTCCACACTTTTTTTTATTAGGTGTTTACTGAAATCTGAGATTACATGGTGCCAACCTTTTGAAACATTTGGGGAATCTTTTGCTAAACTGCTTATATATGAATGTAATTGTGTGTAGCAAATCAATAAAAGTAGTAGCATTTTTAAATTTGTAAAACAATAGTTTCAGCTAGTATGTAAATACAGGGAGCATTATAAATACCCTAGACAGACAGACAGAGCTACAATAGAGAAAGAAAGAAAGGCAGACAGATAGATTGATTGATAGATATAGATAGATGGAGATATATAAAAACTAATTTAAAAAAAATGAACAAAAGAGGGACATAGATAGCAATCTAATGTAGGCTGCTAACATATGCTTTGTCTACAGAAATGATGCACACTTTTGTAAGAGTATCACTGTAACACTGCCAGTGGCAATCAGCTGCCCAGCATCGTCCCTTCTGATCACAGCTTGATGCACTCAAGAAGCAAACTAACCCATCACTTTGTTTTGACTGAAGTCACCCCTGCTGCTTCTTTTCCTCTGTCTTTGCTTTGAATATGCAGCTTGCCTTGAGAAATTGTTCCACTCTGACTGCTCAGAACACACTAAATGAGATTACCA
This sequence comes from Xenopus laevis, assembly GCF_017654675.1. Classification (NCBI taxonomy): domain Eukaryota; kingdom Metazoa; phylum Chordata; class Amphibia; order Anura; family Pipidae; genus Xenopus; species Xenopus laevis. The sequence goes on from NC_054371.1 coordinate 161,792,524, forward strand.
CGCACTGCTTTCACAGTGTTGCTAGACAGTTCATTTACAATTATGTAGCTTACTGTTTAACACTAGTGGTTCTTCATCTTTGTGGGGATTTTATTTTTAGCTTGAGATCAAAACAGGTGGCATATGGCCCTGTATCAGACACAAAGAATGCTTTAATGGCTTTACAATGCAATTCCCTCAATGTTGCCATGGGTGCATTTGTTGCTAGCTTTTTTTCCATTCTTTTTCATGAAAGCCTTTTGCTGCACAAGATCTTTGATCTTTTTTTAGTCCTAAATAGCAATTCAATCGCTATCATATAAATGTGTATAATAGATTTGAAATATGAAAATTATAACTGATGATGAGAATAGGCTTAAATAATGGTAGCAAGCATATATATTTCCATAACCTGTTAATCCTTAAATACGCCATTATTTGTGTCATGTGCAATGCAAATTGTTGATATTCCTGTTCAGATTTTTCTGTTTGCACTGATATCTTCTTGCTACCTGATAGTGATAATACCCATACTACATTAACCAAGTTTTAATAGGAAATGTTTAAATATAAATCAAGTTGCTCACAGAGTATACTTCTTCAGAGAAATACCACTATATTATTTTAATTATGCAAAATTACAGGGGCTTTTTTTATAAAGCATTGTTATTTTTTTACCATTAATAGCAATGCTTTCTAAAAGAAAATGGCAAGAATGTCATATTTGTTTGAATTGCTTATTAGATTTGTAGGGCTGTTTGAGCTCAGCACTGCTACTAAAACACCCCAGAAGATAATGTGTTCCACAGCTTAAAGCAATTAAACACAAGTTTTGCCGAGTTCAAGCCCCTTTCTCTGTATTTCATAAATGTATCTAATAAAGTTACTGTATAATAAGGGAAAATATAACTTTGTAAACTGCATGGGTATCTATATACTAAGGACCTTTTTCTGTGCAAGGTAGTCAAGGTGTCAAAGGCAATGCAAGCTTTCTCCACTCAACCTTAATGTGATTGCACATGGGCTATTTTGGTTACTACTACTTGCAGTACCGCTACCTTCAGAGATTATGATCTATTGACCTGAATTGTAAGAATAGGGCTTATGTGATGTGCTGCTGGTTTATTTAAAACTTGCATAATATTTATAACATAAACGTATACATATATCATAAAGGCATACTACAGTAAGTGCCATAAGTGTAATCTATATCAATAATTAGTGAAGGACAAATTTATTCGCCAGGCGAATTTGCATGATTCGCCGCCAGTGAATAAATTCGCGAAACGGCCATGAAAATTCACCCTAAAAAATTTGCGGGCGTCAAAAAAAACGGACGCCGGCGTCAAAAACGGACGCTGTTTTGCGAATTTTCCGGCGTTTTGCGAATTTCACGCGAAATTAGTGAATTTTTCGGTGAAACGGTGCAAATCCCCCCATCACTATCAATAATAACTGTGGACATTCAATTGAAGTTTCTTTCTTTTTTGCATGAACCAATACAATGGGCAGAACTGATATTATCATGTGAAAAAATTTGTTACAGTATACATACAGTATTTTTCATTAAGATAAAGCAAGACAATTAGTTGATAAAATTAGTGGATCAATTCATATTGATTTTTTAATTTATCTCTCTATTTAATGCATCCAATTATCCCTAATAAAGATCAATCTCCTATAAAAGCTCAAGTTTAATTTTATCAATATCAGTTAATATCGATGATAATTAAATAAAAAAGCAGACAAACTCAATAATAAAAAAAGACATGGCTTTCTCAAGGATTATGACTATTGTTTATTTGGGTGGTCTGAGATATCTAATTCCAGAAGGCTGTGGACAATGATAAATAAAAAGTTTGTCAAACCAATTAATTTTTGTTTGATACATAATTTACATCATTGCCATCTGTATATGTGAAATAAATCAGAAAAGCCCTCCAAATGCTTTTTCTAAACTCACTTGCTGCTACATGGATTTTGTAATTGTGTTCTACCCTATTGCAACTACCATACTGCCCAAGACAGAGCCTACCCCAAAATCCTTTACCATGCCTAGTAAACTAAAATCACCCAACCTGACCAACTGATAAAATGTTCTTCTGTTTGCTATGGTAGCTGGGCCCCATTTGGGTTTGTATTCAAATCATAATTTTCTTAGTCATCTAAAGATCATCTACTGTTAAGGTTTCTGCAGTGGTATCCTTGAACATTTTTTGTTTCTGCAAACTTTAATTCTGGTTTTCATCGAAACATGTTGGAAAAAATGTGTATGCCCAACTAAACAATATTATAGCCTAGTTGTGTTTCCTTCCACCTGGCCTCAGGTATACCAATTATATAATATTCCTCAATACATAAATTTAACTTTAACATTCCCAGTAACCCATACTTTTAATTCCTGCAACATGAAGTATTAAGCTCCTTACATTACCACTGGATTCCTAATGTTGTTGGTGGCACTGGTAACATTTCAGGCTACCTTCTAGGAGTTTTTGTTTGGACCATACCCTAGATCCTGGAACTTACATTTTAAGGTTCTCCTTCTACCATTAACTTTGTCATAATCATCAATATGTACCCAGGCAGCTAGGACATGCCCAACCCAACCTAATATGTTACACACCTGATCCAACATGAGTTGAACTTTGGCACTAGCAAGACAGCAAAGCAAGAATTGATATAACACATAAACACATTTTAAACAAACATTACCATATTTTGGAAAGACCAGGCTTGGAGAAGGGACACCACTATGTCTTTGTAGTTACATGTTAAATTCAGCTGATGTTCCTAAGGTACAGTATGCATCAAATTAGTCAGGTAACTGCAAAACAGTTCTCCTAGAAATACATTCTATCACCTTGCTTCTAACCGGGCATCTATCCGAAAAACACCATATCTAAATGCAGTAGACCCACTTTGTTTGCAAGTAGCCATAACAAAATACTGGCACTATATACTGGAAAACATTAGGTTAGGAAAACATTAGGTTAGGAAAACACTAGTGTCCCAGCGAATAAATGATTAAATTCAGTTGAAGATGGTCAGGGATGCACCACATTATCAGATCAAGGCAGACAAACTCAATAGTGTTACTGCACCCTGTCTGAGAAAGTTTTCAATACTTTGAGGGCATAACCTTTCTCATTCATCCTTACTAAACACTTTGTCAGACTGGCAACTAAATCAGAACTCTGGCTCTCTTTAAATAAATATTTTCCTGCACAGGGGTCAATAATGAAATGTAAATCAGACTACCAGATTTAAACTACTAACCGGAAACCTTACATAGGAATATTGACTAGCACTAGACAATAGATGCAATTACAAGTCAATAAAAGTACAAGTCAAGAGGGCACGTGGGATCAGCCATAAGATACCAGCATTGTCACACCTTATGCAGCAGAATACTCATACCCAAATATAGGAGGTAATGTGCAAGGAAAATATCTTATGGATCAAATCTCAAGTCCCTAAATCTCATTACTAGCAGACCTATTTCACAAAGTTAAAAAGCAAAACTATTGGTTACAGTGGAGCATAATAAAGCAGAAGTACAAAATAGTGGTGGTGCGGTAGATGAATTGCTTTGAGGAGCCTTCTGATGCAGCATGAGGAAAGATATAGCTCAGTGAGTTATGATGTAGTATGTCCAGGGAAATAAAATGCTGCATCCAGTGTTGCAGAACACACTCCGGACAGGTGCATGAGAAGTTCAGATTAAACTGCCCAGAGGAGTGCCTAACAAAATGACACCCTCCTCACATTGAATTTAAGTTTCAATGACTTGGCTAAATTCCCAGTGCATTTTGGCTGTCAAAACTACATGAAAATAAGCAAGCAATGAGTAAAGAAATTATAACAGAACACTGCCTAGGATTTACTGTACTGTAATGCAATGCCTAATAAGAAGCAGTAGTGATGTTTTTCTTAACTATGATGGTTTACCTATTAAATGAGCTGCAGTATTTAGATTCTAGACATCTAACACAATATAGCATTAACAGGAGCAACATTTTAGTTATTATGTTTAGAAAAAGTCCATTTTGTTCTTTTTCATTTCAATGTATTTATTTTCAGGTGCATTTATGAAGCTGACTGACTCTCAGCTGAATAGTGTAATTCAGTCTTCATTTATGTTTACTGGTGACCTGGCTTTTTTCAGCTCTCAAAACATTATGTCCCCTCAGTGGGAGAAGGACAATTGATCACTTGTTCTTTGTCTAAGATCATAATGTTATTATTTCTGCTGTATTATTAAAATCAATTATTGATATTTTAAATACAAAACAGTTAGCTTATTGAACCCCAAACTTGAATTTACATATTTTATTTATTGAGGTTTGCTTTGGTAAGGGCGATATCTTTAAGGCATTTTTTTAATATAAGGTTTTATTGATGCCAGTCTCTAAGGGTTTTGTAGATTAATGATTCTGTAGAGGACTTATTCTTAAAAGGCCAAAGTCTTTTGTTGACTTGTATTGATCTTTGTCAACTGATGCTTGAAAATATATATTGGCTTATTTACTAAAAAGTTTCTTTTGCTCATAGCAAAGCAGAGAAAATATATCCTGTCTCTTAGAGTAGATAAAACTGGGAAGCTTTCTATACGTGAAAGAAATTAAGACTATGGTTTGAGGCTCATATAAGCAATGGTCATTTAAGAATATTTATTGCAACCAAAATTCATTTTTGTGTCCTGATTCTGCACTAGTACTTTCACTGCAAATGGGTTTAGGGTTAAGAAATACGGAGAAGAATAAGGATATCTGAAATTCAGCCTTCAAAGCACAATGTGTAAATTAGCAACAAATTAGCTGAATATTCACTTTTGATAGTATTGGTGATTGATATTTATTAATCAAAAGTAGTACTTTTCTATAGGACTGTATAGTGAAATCGGAATTTCACTCTAAAAATGTTGCATTTGCCCATGAAAAGCAAGGCAGCATTTCCATATATACATAAGACAAATGAAGACTAAAAGCATGACTTTTGCAAGCCTTTGTACTTGTGTTTGTATGGTCTGTAAAAAAATTGCTCACATGTAAACACTATTCACAACAGTGATTGAGTCTATACATACTCCTTTGTACTTCTGCCTTGTGCAGTCACATTCCATACCCTTTAAAGATAAGGTGTAAGGTGCAAAGTACACAGCGTATTGCCAAAAGCTAGCATTGAAACTAACTCCTGCCTTGAAAAGGTAAAGTTTCCTTTGTATGTTACACTTACTGCATACACACTACTCACTTGCAAAAAATGATTGTCACACTAACAGCATTTTGGATATGGGTGCATTGATGTTCTGTACATGCTTTTTGCAAACTCCTATTACATATGCAAAGCCTAATCTTGAACTTGCACCCAATTTAAAAAGTAAACCCAAACTTAGTGTGTGTGTTTTAAACTATTAAATGGCACTGCATGATCATACTGTAGATTATTTATTATTATTTTGGAAATAATATAACACTAGGCTAAGCATTCTTACTTTCCTTGCTCTGTCTCATACTTTTAGGCTTTATGGTTGGATATGTTCATATGTTTTTTTATCATCAGTATTTATGAGAGTTGCCATATAACAACAAAATAATAAATATATTTCATATTATACAAAAAAGTGTGCATCAAGTGGCTAAACAATTCTGAAATAAACATGTATCAAAGAGCCTCCATTATAATTGTAATCTCATTCTAGGTCAATGTATGTCTCATGTTCACATGATGCTCGAAGCATAACGCTCTTTGAAGTAAGCTGAATGGAAACACATATGACTTAATACATAGTAAACTGCTTACCAACTGGAAAAGAAATTAAAAAAAATGCTTGTTTAGACTTAATAATCCCAGAAGCATCTAGAACAGCAACTGATTCCAATCATCCTAATTTTGGCCCAAGTCAACATCATGCTAGGATCCTATCCACACCTTGAAGGCTCTAGTATCAGAAGGGGTGTTATATTGACTTGTATATCAAAACTGACTCAAGTACAAAGGGGAATTATTTATCAACAGTAGCATTTTTTTTACACTATTAGAAAAAATAGTCAATGTGAATAATGATTTCTGAATCATTGTGTTTAGTTATCAAAATGTGGTTAATTTATTGTAAGGAGCTCATTCTTTGAATTATACAGGATATCATATCTTACCTGAAAGTGAAAAGTGCTCTAGCCACACCACCCTAGAACCCTATGCATAAACCCTCCAGCAGAGAAATTGGCAACATTTATATTTTATGTATGGTGAAGCATTGTACAAAATGAAGGTGAGACAAAAATGATTTACTATTACTTTTTATCTATTTAATATTTACTATATTCTTTAAAGGGGTTTTTTACCTTACAAATACTTTTCCATTAAATAGTTTTTTAACTTGCACATCAGGAATATTAGTCATATTTCACTTTTAAAATTTGTTAAGACATAAGTTAGAAGTTTCATTTTCTACCCACTTACATTTCCCAGAAGCAGCTCAGTAAGTGTGGAGGGGCAAGAACTCCATCAACTGTAAAATTCCTTTCTAATTCCTTTTTTAAATGTTTTACTTTTTTATTAAATTAATTTCCCAGATAATAAAGCAAACTTAAAGGGATACTGTCATGGGAAAACATATTTTTTTCAAAACACATCAGTTAATAGTAGGGATGGGCGAATTTGACCCGTTCGTTTTACCAAAAATTTGCCGCTAGCGAAATGTTGCAGACACGCATTAAAGTCTATGGGCGTCAACATTTTTTTGACGCGGCGGCGAAACAAGGCAAAAAATTTGCCCATCCCTATTATAGTGCTGCTCCAGCAGAATTCTGCACTTACATCCATTTATCAAAAGAGCAGACATGTATTTTTATAATTAATTTTGAAATCTGACATGAGGCTAGACATATTGTCAATTTCCCAGCTGCCCCAGTCTTGTGACTTGTGCTCTGATAAACTTCAATCACACTTTACTGCAGTACTGCAAGTTGGAGTGATATCACCCCTCCCCCCAGCAGCCTAACAACAGAACAACGGGAAGGTAACCAGATAGCAGCTAACTAACACAAGATAACAGCTCACTGGAAGATCTAAAAACAGCACTCAATAGTAAAAGTCAAGTCCCACTGAGACTGATTCAGTTACATTAAGTAGGAGAAATAACAGCCTGCCAGAAAGTAGTTCCATCCTAAAGTACAGGCACAAGTCACATGGCTGGGGGGGATGGGAAACTGACACTATGTCTAGTCCCGTGTCAGATTTCAAAATTGAATATAAAAAAAAAAATCTGTTTGCTGTTTTGAAAAATGGATTTATGTGCAGAATTCTGCTGGAGCAGCACTATTAACTGATGCGTTTTGGAAAAAACATGTTTTCCCATGATAGTATCCCTTTAAGAATATCAATGCAGGTGTAAATATCACTACTACTTCAGTTAGTTGATACATTTCTGAAAAGAAGCAGCTTTAATACATACCAATATATGCCAATTTTTTCGCACTCTAAATGCATTAAAGTCAGCTGATGTTTTTTCTTATGTTGACTTTTTTGTCTCTGTGACTTTTTTGTTGGGATGCATCGAATCCAGGATTAGGTTTGAGACTAGGCCAAGATTCTGCCTTTTTCAGCAAGATTCGGATTCAGCCAAATCCTTCTGCCCGGCCTAACCGAATCTGAATCCTAACTTGCATATGCAAATTAAGGAAGGGAGGGAAAATGCGTGACTTTTTGTCACAAAACAAGGAAGTTAAAAATGGTCCCCTTCCCACCCCTAATTTTCATATGCATTTGCACTTATTTACATACCCATTTCAATGGCCCTTAGGTTGATGACCATATCCTGCAGAACTCTAACATAGTGCTTTGCAGGGGGAGGTCCTTCCTTTTTGGCCTGCTGCAGTTGATCTGGGTGGATGTTCATTGAGCTTGGAGTCAATAAAGCCCCAGAAGTGTTAAGTCCTAAAGGGATAACCCCTTTAGAAAAATTGGGGAACTGGGACCCTGTGAACAAGGTTAGCTAATGTGTAGGATAGCCACTGTTATAGCACTCTCTAGGAAGAGAGCTTTAGTTAGTAAGAGCAGCTTTGAGCTCCACTAAGGAGGATAGATGGAAGTAGCTCTCCCCAGGCTCTGCTTGCCTGTAGTGAAGGGGCGGGAAACAGATAACCTGGAATATGTATACTTTCAACTCCCCCTGCTTTTCCTTCAGTGGTGCCATTCTGTGCTTTATCTGCTACCTGTGATTGTACCAGGCATTACTCTGACTACCTCATTTGCTGTGAGTATTATTAACCCAGTGGTGTTTTATGTTGAATAAAGCCCTCAATTAAGTTGTTTGCAAAGAACTTCTGGTGACCATTTTCATTTATTTTAAATCATTGGCAGAATGGAGGTGTAGTTCAGCAACACCTTCACATGCTTCTTCCACCTAGGGTAGGCCCGTCATGCTGAAAGAGGGTCCAATGTAGCCCAAGCTGTACTCTACTAGTTGGTATTTGACTTTTGAAGCCAAAATAGGGTTACTGTATATGCGCATCTAATTGTACTATTGTAATTTACAGATTTCTGACCCAAATCGAATTAATGCTTGTAGGGGGTAAAATAAAGAAGTGAAGGTTTTTGTCTTTAACTAGGACCTATTACCCATTGATAAAATGAAAATATCTAACAGCATTTTCATTCTACAATATAAAAATGCATTCTCATATTTCACAACATTTTCACTTTTAAATCAGTCCCCTGTATAAAAGCGCAACTGGGTTTGGCAATCAGAATTTTATGTCGTTTTAAATGTAATATTTGTAAACACCAATTTGTTTTTCGCATTTCTCAAATAGAAATAGCAAAAAAAAAGTTTGAACTGTTCTCATTTTATTTTAATATTTCATTTTGCTAATATTATCTATGTCCCTCCTGCATGCCTGGAGGCCAGCCTGGTTTGTATAATGTAAAGTCATCCAGAGTTATTGAAATGCTGCATTAAGCAATGTGCCAGACTAATAATATTACCCAGTAAAGAAGCAGCTAGATCTTACACCCTGTAAGTCCTGCTGAGCTGAAGATGCCAAATCAGATTATAACACACAGTCGCCACATTCTCCTGTCCTGAGTTTGCTAACACTCATTAAGCTTTGAAAATCCTTTTTATGGTGTTTATAACACCTCTAGAGGAGTTTACTGTGTAAATATTATTCTACCATTAAATTGTGAAACAAGGCAACCATCAACAAGTAGAATTTGTAATAGGCCTGCAGAGAGGTCTCTGCTTGCAGGCCAAAAATCTGTGAAGTGAGGCCAATGAAAGCAGCCAAGAACACAGTATGAAGTGATAAAGCACTTCATATTGATGCTTTAAATCTCCTACCACTTGGGTCTGCTTAATGTAACAAGCCCACTGAGACATTCGATTTGGGCCTACAGTCAAATAAGCCACAGGGAGCCACTCACTGAAAGAAGCCTTCCATAGACAGAAGGTATTAACAGTTTAACCCAGATAATCTAGTGTTGATGTATATTGGGTTAAAAATGCAGTCCTTGTGCCAAACCAAGGTGCACAGATACAGCAGATGGTCAAGCCTAACACACAGGCAATCTTATCTTAAAAATAAACATTTGCAATATACTTTTAACACTATATGAAGCTTGAGATGATAGCTTATTAAACTTTTTAAACTTTTATTAAACATATTTTCTAAGTTGCTGATTCTAAAACATTAAAACGCTATTGTTGTAAACATGAAAGTATAATTATAATAAATATTTTTTACTATTATTGTTATTATTAACAACAACAATAATAATAACAACAAACTACTGGTACAGTTATTACCTACAGTATGTTAATAATAAGCTAACTATATTATGTTATAGTATTGAGGGCATGGTATAAGTAAAAGACTTGAGTCATCACTATGAAAGATTTCAATATTCTCAGGTGTATTGTATTTTACCTGCTGCCAAAACTTTAAAAAACAGATATATTCTGCATTAACCAATCTAAGCACCTCTCAAACAGTCAGTAAGGTGTCTAGCCACAATGTAAGTTATTTTAGATTATATATGATTATATATGATATATGATTAGTTTATATGTAACCCCATTATGCCACCACTTGTATTATAGGATATACTGTACATCAGGAGTGCCCATACTTTACTAATGTGAGGTCTACTTTTAGTGATGTTGTCACATTAGGCCCTTTATCCATAAAAGCATTGTTAGCATTCTGTTCCATAGAAAATATGACTTAAAATTGATTAATGGGAAATTGTATATTGCTATAATTAACAAACCACTGTTTTTATGTGACCTTAAAATAATAAATATCTGAATAAAAAGCATGAAATAGGAGGGTGATTTAGAGGAGTTGTTTGTTGACAGTGTCTTGAGATCTACTTCTCCCCAGCTAAAGGTCTACTGGTAGATCCCTATCTACCTTTTGGGCACCCCTGCTGTACATCATTAATATCTTACCATATACAGGTCCTAAATAGTGATGGGCGAATCTATTCGCCATGCGCGAATTCACGGCGAATTTGCGCGATTCGCCGCCCGTGAAAATTCGCAGCAAAAAATTTGCCGGCGTCAAAAAATTTTCGCTGTTTCGTGAATTTCGCGCGAAATTCGTGAATTTTTCGGCGAAGCGAAACGGCGCAAATTCGCCCATCACTAGTCCTAAATCACCTAAATTAAAGGGTACTCAAAATTTCTCTCAATGGCAGTGTCTCCACCTAGTGGGATCTGGGGATGCACCTACGGATGGCCCACTAGGAAACAATGATTAAACACACAGTTGCAGTAAAACAGACAAAACTTTATATAATGGAGAAAGTGCAGAGTGAAATACAATTACACATCAGTAGCACCCCTGACCTGGAGATCACGTGTGGTAAGTCCAATCCTGGCACTTTTCCAGAAAAAGTTCCACACTCCACTCCGGGTGGATAAAGACAGTCCCATTCCCCCAAGAGCTTTTAACTTTTCCCAGGTAGCGCTACCTGCCCAAATACCTCTCCTGTTGGACAGATATAGTTGTTGCCACACAGCAGGCACATGGACAACACCTGTCCTCACACAGGGGACAGACACTGGAGCCTTTCAATACCTTCCCGCAGACAGACTCTCCAGGGCTCACACAGAGCTGGTATAGGCATATACAGCATCTCCACATCCTCAGGCCAGGCTCCCAAGCTATCCAAGCTGAGCACTCAGTTGTTCTACTTTCTCTTTGCTACATCCGAGCAGTAGACACCCCGTGTTGAGCTTCTGGCCAAATCAGGAATCTGCCAGAGCACACCGCACAGGGGAAAAGTACTCACACTCCCTCCCCTATCTAATTTAGGTCCAACACTTAGCTGGCCACAGCTGGGGATTTCCAACCATGTGGGATTTTCAGGCCATAGTTGAACTTAACACTATGGGTCCATACAAATATTTACATATATATATAGTATCAGATGGAACTGTGAGGGAGGACTTGGGAGGAATTTGAGCACTATAGTCATGCTTGAAGTCATAGTTGGAATCTGTTGCACCAAAGTTTGTAAAAATGAATCCACAAATTTTGACAAAGGTTCTAACACTCACATTGGTCCCAAGGGAGTTCCAAAATCTTTGGGATGTATCTGTTGTTCTTCGGTAATTAAAGGGGATACAGTATAGCACCCTATTAATGGTAAGAAACTCAATTTGCAGTCCTATGCCACTTGTGACACTGTGGGGTAGTTTATCTATTGAAATGCCCCTGTGGGTTGGTATATGTGGGACAGACAGCGTCCAGTAAAAGAACGCATTAAGAAGCACACAGCAGGCATTCGAAATTTCAAACCCGGCACATAAACTGACACGTCTGTGTCTAACCACTTTAATGTAAAAACACATAATCAGGCACAATTAAAGTGTCAAGTGCTGGAAGTAGTCTGTAGGCCCCAAAGAGGTGGGAATATGACAAAATTGTTACTACAGCATGAAGCCAAGTGGATCAAGAGATTGAATAGTTTAAACCCAGAGGGTTTAAATGATTATTGGAGTGCGAGTTGTTTTTTCTAATATGCATTAAGAAAAGCTTTATTCTCTAATATCGCTCATTAACATTTTCTCTTTTTTTCCTCCTAGATAGTAAGTCAGCTATAGAATACTGAAAAATATTACATAAAAAATTATCATGAAAAGTTCTTGATTAAGCAACACTACAGAAGGGTAAGAGATGTTTTCCCTATTTACAGAATGAGCAGCAATATTGTTGCCTATTATTATTAAGTAGAAGCAAAAGATGCTCTAGGCAGGCTTTTAAGACAGTGCTAGGGTTACAAGTGTTCTGTTTTGATATTTTTCTCCATTTTTATGTTCTTCAAAAAATTTGGACTTTGATAAAAAGACTTTATGTATTTACACGTCTGTGAGCTACACTTGCACAGTGAAATGGACAATCGTGAACATTTTTTCCTGACAAACTGTATACTGCTTAATATTTTGTAATGTTTTGAATTGGTGCCTAGGCTTTAAAAAATGGTTCCCTCCTAGCAGTGGCTACCTGCATCCCTAATTGGAAGGGTGGGGTTAACTGTTTATATGCTCGGCACCTTGTGGATTTGGTTACACTTGATCAAGAGCGTTGCTCGAAACATGTAGGGGTATATTTATCAAAGAGTGAAGTTAATAGTGAAGTTCCGCCACTAGAGTAAAATTCCGCCACTCTCCATTCATTTTTATGGGATTTTTATAGGCGTATAACATAAATCCCATAGAAATGAATTGAGAGCTGCGGAATTTCACTCTAGTGGCGGAACTTCACTCTTTGATAAATTTACCCCGTAGTGTGTTAAATAAAAAGCACCCAGAATTTTGCAGCATTTATCTGCTTTTGACCTCTTCTTACAATTATCCTTTACCAAGTTATAAGGCTTCACTGGATGGAAGCAGTAAGAAAACTGCGAGTGAATCTTTCTTCAGAAATATAATGAAACACTGATTTTTGGTGAAAAGTTCATGTTTGCCATTGCCCTTATATTTCACTGTGACTCTTTGTTTGTAGGTGGAGTTGATAAGTAGGATGCAGGGACATTGGAAGAAACAAATAATCAAATTTATTAACTTATTAACTTTATTATTTATTTGGGCTTAATTAGATTTTATGTTCAAAAAATACTTCAGGATACCCCTATTACCCACTATTTTATAAAAGCTTCTAAATCTTGCAATAGTACACAAGTGCTAATAAGCCTAAGAAAAGGAATACTCTGTCATTGAACACAAATGAAGTGCCGAATTTTAAAGCAATGAAAAAAGGAGTTGGGCATAGACTGACACAATGACACAGATATCTTCTTTGATAAATGTGTCTCAATTTTAAAAATGTTTCTGACAGCCAGGAATGGTCTGATAAATGGGGAATATATTGAGCTGCTAGAAATCTTTCAGGATTCCCGTATTCAGTATTTGATAACTCAGTCCCTAAATCATGAAAGTACCTATTGAGCATTTTGTAATTAGTGAAGTCTTTCTAGCTGGCTTTTGTTGATTTTTTCCCTATTTTTTCTGTGATCTAGTAGGTTTAACCAGAGACCCTACACTTGCTAGCTATTGTTTAACCGGCATCACTAGAGGGGGGTTATTTATAGGGATGTAGCGAACTGTTCGCCGTTCGCATTTTGAGTTCGCGTTCGATTCAAATACAAATCGTTCGACCATTCGAATTCGTTCGAACGATTGTAAGCATTCGATCGAATGAAAAGCATTCGATCGAATGAAAAGCATTCGATCGAATGCTTCGATCGTTCGATTCGAATGAAAATCGTTCGATCGAACGATTAAAATCCTTCGATCGTTCGAATCGAACGATTTTAGCGGGTGTTCGAAGTTCGCGAACTGTTCGCGAACGTTCGCATTTTTTGCCGGTGTTCGCGAACGGCGTTCGCGAACACCAAATCGGCAGTTCGCTACATCCCTAGTTATTTATCAAAGGTCATGTGTTAGAGTTTTTCTTAACCTAGAATAACCTTGAATAACCTTGAAACTCGAATGGTATCTTATTTAAGCAAAAACTCGAATGTCGAAAATTCTAACAAATGATCCTGACTCGAAAACTTGAATCGAATCGAGTTTTCCTCTGAAAAAACTTGAATGTCAAGAACGCTATTCATTTCTTCAAATAGGTGAACGAACGGCCATTGACTTTTACTCAGCAGGTCTTAGTTGGCGACCTATCAAATTTGAGTTAATACCAGAGTAGGGGAATTATGATCTTGGATTTGAATTTGCATTCCAATTCTAATTTTAAATTAGAGTTGGTGGTTTAAAACTTGAAATTGTGAGTTTTGACCAAAAAAACAACTTGAAAATTCAACTTCCAATTTGAATTTACAATTCAAAATATAGTAAATCTGCCCCTAGGTGCTGGATTACAATTTTCAGTTCCTCCTGACAACCTTAAGTAAGCAATAACTCAACCACAACTTGAGGACTACAGGTCATATATCTTTGTTCTATTGTTAATCATTATATCTCTTTTATAAGTGTTTTACTCATCAGCATTCACTGGTGTAATTATATAGGAAGCAGAAGCTGTTGAACAGGGGGGCCTGGAATGCATGGTCTACTTTCTCTATGGCTGTTGAAGGGCAAATCTTCCTTTATGCCTTATACTGTGTTTAATGTACTTTTCTATGCTATTCTACGATAACTTTTTCAGTAGTAAAAAAGGCTCCCAAGTTGTCAATTTCTTAAAAGCATGTCTGTGTTTTTTGACATTACCTCTGGTCAACTGGTAATGGTATCTACTACTACAATATGGGGCATATTTATTATGCCATGTAAAATGAAATTTACTGAAAAAAACAGTGTAAAATGCTATGTAAAATAGTGATGGGCAAATCTGTGGCATTTCGATTTGCCAAAAAATCTACAAAATGTTGAAAAATTTGTGAAACTGATTTGACAGGCACATCGATTTTTTCGCAGATCAAAACTATTTTGTTGTGAACCTGACTTTTAACGCACATCTGTGTTTTGATGTGCGGCATTATTTTTTCATTGCTCAATGCAATTTGATGAAACCAATTAGACTCTATGGTTTTTTGTTTGTGTCCCCTTTTTTCAGCTTTGGGGCTACCATTAAAATATTTTTAAATATTTTTTTTTGTAGACTGTGATAAATGAAAATGGCATGTTTTGCTTTGTGTCAAAATGTGCTGAATTGCATTGGAGTCAATGGGGAGACCAAGGGGCAAATTCACTAAGATTCGTAGTTGCGCCAGGCGTAACTTCGCCGAACTTCGCCACACTTCGCCAGGCGTAGTTTCGCCAGCGCTCCGCAAATTCACTAAAATCCGAAGTTGCGCTCAGGGGTAGTGTAAGGTTGCGAAGTTGCGCTAGCGTTGATTCAATAAGCGAAGCGAAGTTACGCTAGCAATGGTTAATTTGCATACGGCGCCAAATTCAAATTTCAATGGAGGAATACTTACAATCACTACAAATGCCTGGGAAACCTTCAAAACATCAAATAATTTTTTTTTTTGCCCTACACATGTGCCCACTGTATAGTTGCCATGAGTTAGGAAATGTAGGGGGGAAGGAGGGGAGCCCCAAAAAATTGTTTGATCTTTTTCATAATATAGAAAAAATGCCAGCGTTTTTTGGAAATTTTTTTGAAGCAATTTTTTTGAAGCAATCTCTATCTACTCTGTTGCGCTTTGCCTGGTCTGAGGTGGCGAAGGAAGTCTAGCGTAAAAGGTAGCATTCAGTACAATGCGCGCGTTAGTGAATTTGCATAGTTACGTCCGTTGCGAAAATTCGCCAGGCGTAAGGGTGCGAAGTAACACTAGCGAATTTACGCCAGCGTTCGTTAGTGAATTTGCGAAGTAACGAAAATGACCAACGCTAGCGAATTGACGCTAGCGTTAGGCGCTTAGGTGCTTAGTGAATTTGCCCCCAATTCACGCACATATTTCGCTCAGTATACTGCTACGCACATGTCCTGCCTACATTGTTACAGGACATATATCAACATCTGTGGTTTTTTACATTAGGTCTGGTCTACTACTACTAATACTAGTCTTTATTGCTGTTTAACCAAAAAGTACCATCTATAGTTTATATATTACTAATAGCTTACTAACACAGGCACAAATAATAATTAAACTGAAAACATAATATCCTATGGACTATTACTGAATCAATTGATAATGCACATATTCGAGGTATAATTAATGAATCATCTTTGCACAGTTAATTGAGAAGATTAGAGGGATAATTGTTGAATAAGTAACTAGTGTTAAGTTATAACTTGATATAAGTTGGGTTCTTTTTTCTATAATTTGTTTAAAAAGGCTTTTTTTTCATAATAGTGTGACTACATTTTACAACCATGTAGCAGTATTAGAAGTAATATTATTAGAATTAGAAGAGGTAGGCCTCAACCAGAAGAAATTAGCCAATTTTGCAGCAGTATTAAAAGTAAAATTACTATTAGCCTTGGTAGGCCTCAACCAGAATAAATTAGCCAACTATGTACCAGTATTAGAAGCAACATTATTATGAGGAACTTTGACAGACCCCAAGCAGAATAAATTACCCAACCACATGGCAGGATTAGAATCAAAGTTATTATAATTAGAATTAGAAGAGGTAGGCCTAAACCAGAAGAAATAAGCCAACTATGCGGCAGTATTGGAAGCAACATTATTAGAATTAGAATTATATGAGGTAGATCTCAACCAGAAGAAATTAGCCAACTATGCACCTTTATTAGAAGCAACATTATTAGAATTAGAAGAGGTAAACCTTAACCAGAAGAAATTTTCCAACTATGTGGCAGTATTAGAAGTAAAATGATTAGGAGCCTTGACAGACCCTAACCAGAAGAAATTTGCCAACCATGTTGCAGTATTAGAAGCAACATTATTAGAATTAGAGGATGCAGGAGATTTGCCAACCATATGGCAGAAGTAGAAGTAAAATTATTATTATTTTTGGTAGGCCTCAACCAGAGGAAATTTGCCAACAATGCGGCAGTATCGGATGACTGAGGCAGCAGGACTTTTGGCAGCACTTGTTTCAGAGACCTCATTTGTATACTTGCAGACATCTCACTAAGAGGCAGAACTTAGCAGGACTTTGGGTAATAGTGTTTCTATATTTGCCAACCATGCGGCAGTATTAGAACTAACATTATTAGAATTACACGAGGTAGGACTCAGAATAAATTTACCAACAATGTGGCAGTATTAGAAGTAAAATGATTAGGAGCCTTGACAGACCCCAACCAGAAGAAATTTGCCAACCATGTGGCAGTATTGGAAGCAGAATTAGAATTAGAAGAGGTAGGCCTCAACCTGAAGAAATTCGCCAACTATATGGCAGTAGTAGCAACAGCTGCAGATGCAGCAGTATTGGAAGCAACATTATTAGAATTAGAATAAGATGAGGTAGACCTCAACCAGAAGAAATTAGCCAACGATGCAGCAGTATTAAACGTAAAAGGATTAGGAACCTTGACAGACCCCAACCAGAAGAAATTTGCCAACCATGTGGCAGTATTAGAAACAACATTATTAGAATTAGAAGAGGTAGGCTTCAACCTGAAGAAATTTGACAACTATGTGACGGTAGTAGCAACAGCAGAAGCAGCACTATTGGAAGCAACATTATTAGAATTAGATGAGGTAGGCCTCAACCAGAAGAAATTAGCCAACAATGTGGAAGTATTAAAAGTAAAATGATGAGGAACCTTGACAGACCCCAAGCTTAAGAAATTTGCAGTATTTGCAGTATTAGAAGAAACATTATTATTAGCCTTGATAGGCCCCCAATGCAGCAATATTATGAGTAACAGCAGTAGGAGCCTTGAAAGACCCCCACCAGAAAAACATTTGCTGACAAAGCAGCAGTACAGCAGTAGGAGCCTTGATAGGCTCCCACCAGAAAAACATTGACAAAAGTCAATGCAGCAGTAGTACTGGGGGTTGCTGCAGCAGCAGAAGCAGAAATAGCTGCCAGATGGGAAATAGGCAAAACTATTGAGGAGGAGTCTATGACAGGAGAGTATAGCCAGCAATGATGAGAGGAGGGTACATCTGTGAGGAGGAGAGGAGGCTAGTCTCTGATGTCTGCAATGGGTACTTGAATATCCCCACTTATCCATGCCTCATTCATTATTAAAAATGTCAGCATATCAACACTGCCAATGGATAGCTATGTCCATTTCTCAGTGACCACCCCACCTGCTGCACTGAAGACGTGATCTAACAGGACACTAGCAGGGGGCAAACCAGCACCTCCAGATCGTACTATGTACCAGTTCTGGCCACTGGTTGAGTCTCAACATCCTGAAATGCATAGGATCATCATCAGTGCGCATGACCTCTTGCACACTGACAGACCCCATGTAGTCAGCCACCATATGCTCCAGCCGCTGTTGGTGGTGACAGGGCCTGCTGCTGCCTCGAAAAAGCTCTTCCACACATCCTTGAGATCTCCTCCTTTGATGCTGCTGCTGTTGCTAGGCCCCCATCTCTGCTGGATGTGTGGAGTAGTGGAGGCCTGAGATCAGACTGGGGGAAGTCTTCCACCAGTTTTGCATACAGAGCCCTCTTCAATTGACCCACCCTCCTTTCTCACTCACTCTGGCTGTGTACAAGGAACTCCCCCACCTTTTCCTTGTGGGTCAAGCAAAGTGGCCACCCTGTAATCATCCCAGTCTTTGATTGAACAGATCCTGGGGTCGCTCCAGAGGCAAGTCTACATATGGGCAGACATGTAGAAGAAGTGCCCCAGACCAACCTCTTCATCACTGCGCTCCAGATGCAGCAGATCATCTACCTCCTCTTGAGCCCTCCCAGCCACGGACAATAGCTGGGTGGGTGGTTGGGTGGTGTGTGCCCTTCTCCCTAAGCTGTGCTGGCACCCAGTCCACATCTCCCTCATCCTCCTCATCGGGCAGAACTTGCTCCTCTTCCTGCCTCTCAGCCCCTTCTACTTGCCTGCAGGGCCTGCTCTCCTATTCCTCGCCTCAGGCACATAACCCTCTTGTAGCAGGCCATCCAAAGTGCACTTGTGGAGGAAAACCAAGGGTATAACATCACTAGCCCACACATTGTCCCTGCTAACAAAGCATGCTCAAAGGGGGCAAGTACTCTGCAGAGCTGCCTCATTTGCTGCCACTGTTAGGCACTGAAGTACCCCAAATCTGCCCCTGAGTACCCCTGACACTGTGCTCCAGCAGGTAATTGCTAAGTGCCCAGTGCTGCTCTACAAGTTGCTCCACCGTGTGCAGGGTGGAATTCCAGTACGTCGTCGACGTCAGGTCACAGTTCAGCCGGTGGGGTGGCAAATGACGCTGCCGATGCATACGTGCCAAAGACACGCTGGTCGTTTGGGACCTGCAAAAGTGGCCGCATAACCGCCTTCTCCAGCAAGTCACCCAACCCTTGGTAGCTCTTCAAGAAGCCATGCACCACAAGGTTGAGGATATGTGTGAGGACATGGGTCAGTTGGCGAATGGTGGCCAGCAGGTTGCGACCGTTGGAGCTAGCAGGGAGTGAACCACAACTGAGTCTGGAAGGTGGCCATGAGCTTAGGTGCAGTATGACTCCTCTCCCCCAGGCAGACGAGTTGCAGCACAGCCTGACAGCAATTATGCTACCCTGAAGCGTAACTGCGGGGATGCTTCAGGGGTGGCTCATCCATAGAGGAGGAGGAGGAAGTGGCCATGTGGGGTTTGCCCTGTACCCCACAGGGAGGCACCTCTAGCTTGAGTGGAGCGCCCCTGCTTGAGGGTAAACTGGGGGAGGGAAACCTGGCGGGACAGAAGCCACACTGAAGATGGCAGTATGGACAAAGAGGCAGAGGGGGCTGCAGAAGAGGCAGAGCTACACAGTGGCCACCTCCAACTGTGAGCCTCAGAATCCTCTTCCCTTACTACAGGGGAGCTAGCACCTCTTCCCTGAGGAATGGGAGGAGGTGGACCAGAAGCATCACTGCCCCAACGCTTTGCTACTTTGGTGCTGCTCCCACATTATCCTGTGATGAAGTTTCATATGGGAACTTAAAGACGATGTTGACATATGTGACGCTACCTGCCCCTTCAAACTTAGAGCTGGCACACTGATACATTTGGTCCTCTGTCTGGCACGTGATGTATGTATTTGTCGAACTGCTTTTTTTTGTCTCGCAAAGCAAAACAAGCCGCTTGACAATTTTTTAATCAGTTTTGCAAACATTTTCGCAAGCAGCGAGACCAAGAAGTTCATTGTGAATCTGTACATGCCAAAATTGTTCACTCATCACTAGTACTGGTCAGTCCAACATGAATGTTAAAGTATTATAAAAGATAATATGTATAAAATAAGCAAATCACTGTGGGGTTCCATTTATAGTTTTATGTATTACATAATAATAGAACAGCTCAGTAACTTTCTAATATCATTAGAAATCACACAAAGGTCTCTACAGAAGCGTAAATGTGTTTTTCCTGCTACAAGTCCCATCCTTTTTGACTTACACAGAATGTTTTAAAGCTCAATATATGAACACTTGTACCAGTAATTATTTTTCAAAATTACATGTCAAGTGCACTTCAGAAGGACTTGGTTATCATCATACATTTTGTAACTAATTAAGGCTTACTAAATTAAGCACTGTGTAATGAATCTTAACCCAAGGAGTGTTGAATTAATCAATCCTATTTTTGACTTTCAGGTTAAAGGATCCACACATATTTTACTGTTGTCAAATACATTCAGATAGATTTATTTTAATTACTACAATCATTAGCATGTTACAAAACTAGCATTATACTTTCAGAAATATTATATGAATTATATGATTCATACAAAGTTTGTTTCTGTACTAATCTCAGTAACTCCATTATACTTAGTGGATTTATTGATTTTACAACATGAACTACCAAAGTCATACCATGGGCCTATTTTAACCCTTTCCCTGCCAGCCGTTTTGTCCTAGATGCGAACATCTACTGCCAAGCAGTTTTTAGATATTTTGCACTCTTTCACTTTAAGGGCCTTTCCTGGGGTGGTCTTTTAGTTAACCCAGGAAAACAATATATTGTTTTTTTCAGGACAACCTGAACTTTCACAATATGCAAGAATTTTGGTGTAATTCTACTTCTCTAAAAAAATATTGGATTCTAAGTGTCAAATAAAATGAAAAAAATCATGTTGCACGAAGAACAATCACATATATCAGAAACATCATTCATTTTACGTACGAGAACACAGCTGATTTAGAAAGGTCTATGTCTCCTGAACGCGACAATACCAAATATATATAGTTTTATGGAGATTTCTCACTTGTATAGCTCAAAATCTACAAGCAGTACACAACCAAATTTCCAAAGCAACACTCCCCAAACGGCATACTTTTGATTTCAAGGCCAAACATTCCACTAACAGTAGGTTTACCCAAGAAAACTACCCATTACTAGAAAGAACAGATTCTGGTGAATCAAAAATGGGTAGAAATATCTTTGTACTCCAAACCACCAAGTTGCAATTGTTTCCTAAAGTTATAGTGTTTTATAGAAATTGGTGAATTTTTTGAAAAATGACCTCAAAGCTTCCACTCTACAGCAACATATCTCCCACACATCATTAGGTATCAATGTAAAACACCCCAAATATAAAATCCTGGGTCCACTGAACAGTTTGATGCCCAATATGAATAGATGTACCCAAGCACGTGGCATAGGAGGCCCCAAAAGGAAGACCCCCCGTTTGTTCTGTAATTTCAGATACTGCAAAATCAACACATTTACATCGTTTTGGGGGGCGGCAAAGGTAGAAAACAGTACGTTCACCCCAGAAAACCATATATTTTCGGAAAGTACACATTCCCCTGAATCTAAATTGGGTATGCATGTCTTTCTACGCCAAAGTACCAAGCCGCAAATCATTCCTAAATTTGGTGATTTTGGGGACATTTCCAAAAATGACTTCAAAATTTCGACCCTGCAGCATCGTATTACCCACATACTTTTAGGTATCAAGACAAATCACCCCAAATATGAAAGCCTGGGGTCCTCTGAACAGTTTGATGCCCAATATGTATAGGTGTACCCAAGCACGTGGCGTATAGGGGCCCCAAAACGAAGACCCCCATATGGTCTGTCATTTCAGGTACTGCAAAATCAACACATTTACATTGTTTTGAGGGGGGCAAATGTAGAAAAAAGTAAGTTCACCCCAGAAAACCATATATTTTCGGAAAGTACACATTCCCACGGATCTAAATTGGGTATGCATGTCTTTGTACTCCAAAGTACCAAGCCGCAAACCATTCCTAAATTTGGTGATTTTGGGGACATTTCCAAAAATGACTTCAAAATTTCGACCCTGCAGCATCGTATTACCCACATACTTTTAGGTATCAAGACAAATCACCCCAAATATGAAAGCCTGGGGTCCTCTGAACAGTTTGATGCCCAATATGTATAGGTGTACCCAAGCATGTGGCATATAGGGGCCCTAAAAGGAAGACCCCCATATAGTCTGACATTTCAGGTACTGCAAAATCAACACATTTACATTGTTTTGGGGGGGCAAAAGTAGAAAACAGTAAGTTCACCCCAGAAAACCATATATTTTCGGAAAGTACACATTCCCACGAATTCAAATTGGGTATGCATGTCTTTCTACGCCAAAGTACCAAGCCGCAAATCATTCCTAAATTTGGTGATTTTGGTGACATTTCCAAAAATCACCTCAAAATATCTACCCTGCAGCATCGTATTACCCACATACTTTTAGGTATCAAGAGAAATCACCCCAAATATGAAAGCCTAGGGTCCTCTGAACAGTTTGATGCCCAATATGTATAGGTGTACCCAAGCACGTGGCATACAGGGGCCCCAAAAGGAAGACCCCCATATAGTCTGTCATTTCAGGTACTGCAAAATCAACACATTTACATCGTTAGGGGGGGGGCAAAAGTAGAAAACAGTAAGTTCACCCCAGAAAACCATATATTTTCGGAAAGTACACATTCCAACGAATCCAAATTGGGTATGCATGTCTTTCTACGCCAAAGTACCAAGCCGCAAACCATTCCTAAATTTGGTGCTTTAGGTGACATTTCCAAAAATCACCTCAAAATATCTACCCTGCAGCATCGTATTACCCACATACTTTTAGGTATCAAGACAAATCACCCCAAATATGAAAGCCTAGGGTCCTCTGAACAGTTTGATGCCCGATATGTATAGGTGTACCCAAGCACGTGGCATACAGGGGCCCCAAAAGGAAGACCCCCATATAGTCTGTCATTTCAGGTACTGCAAAATCAACACATTTACATCGATTTGGGGGGGGCAAAAGTAGAAAACAGTAAGTTCACCCCAGAAAACCATATATTTTCGGAAAGTACACATTCCAACGAATCCAAATTGGGTATGCATGTCTTTCTACGCCAAAGTACCAAGCCGCAAATCATTCCTAAATTTGGTGATTTAGGTGACATTTCCAAAAATCACCTCAAAATATCTACCCTGCAGCATCTTATTACACACATACTTTTAGGTATCAAGACAAATCACCCCAAATATGAAAGCCTAGGGTCCTCTGAACAGTTTTGATGCCCAATATGTATAGGTGCACCCAAGCATGTGGCATATAGGGGCCCTAAAATGAAGACCCCCATATAGTCTGTCATTTCAGGTACTGCAAAATCAACACATTTACATCGATTTGGGGGGGGCAAAAGTAGAAAACAGTAAGTTCACCCCAGAAAACCATATATTTTCGGAAAGTACACATTCCAACGAATCCAAATTGGGTATGCATGTCTTTCTACGCCAAAGTACCAAGCCGCAAATCATTCCTAAATTTGGTGATTTAGGTGACATTTCCAAAAATCACCTCAAAATATCTACCCTGCAGCATCGTATTACACACATACTTTTAGGTATCAAGACAAATCACCCCAAATATGAAAGCCTAGGGTCCTCTGAACAGTTTGATGCCCAATATGTATAGGTGTACCCAAGCATGTGGCATATAGGGGCCCTAAAATGAAGACCCCCATATAGTCTGTCATTTCAGGTACTGCAAAATCAACACATTTACATCGATTTGGGGGGGGCAAAAGTAGAAAACAGTAAGTTCACCCCAGAAAACCATATATTTTCGGAAAGTACACATTCCAACGAATCCAAATTGGGTATGCATGTCTTTCTACGCCAAAGTACCAAGCCGCAAATCATTCCTAAATTTGGTGATTTAGGTGACATTTCCAAAAATCACCTCAAAATATCTACTCTGCAGCATCGTATTACCCACATACTTTTAGGTATCAAGAGAAATCATCCCAAATATGAAAGCCTAGGGTCCTCTGAACAGTTTGATGCCCAATATGTATAGGTGTACCCAAGCACGTGGCATATAGGGGCCCTAAAAGGAAGACCCCCCCTTGTATGTTCTGTCATTTCAGGTACTGCAAAATCAACACATTTACATCGTTTTGGGGGGGGCAAAGGTAGCAAAAAGTAAGTTCACCCCAGAAAACCATATATTTTCGGAAAGTACACATTCCCACGAATCTAAATTGGGTATGCATGTCTTTCTACTACAAAGTACCAAGCCGCAAACCATTCCTAAATTTGGTGATTTTGGGGACATTTCCAAAAATGACTTCAAAATTTCGACCCTGCAGCATCGTATTACCCACATACTTTTAGGTATCAAGACAAATCACCCCAAATATGAAAGCCTGGGGTCCTCTGAACAGTTTGATGCCCAATATGTATAGGTGTACCCAAGCACGTGGCGTATAGGGGCCCCAAAACGAAGACCCCCATATGGTCTGTCATTTCAGGTACTGCAAAATCAACACATTTACATTGTTTTGAGGGGGGCAAATGTAGAAAAAAGTAAGTTCACCCCAGAAAACCATATATTTTCGGAAAGTACACATTCCCACGGATCTAAATTGGGTATGCATGTCTTTGTACTCCAAAGTACCAAGCCGCAAACCATTCCTAAATTTGGTGATTTTGGGGACATTTCCAAAAATGACTTCAAAATTTCGACCCTGCAGCATCGTATTACCCACATACTTTTAGGTATCAAGACAAATCACCCCAAATATGAAAGCCTGGGGTCCTCTGAACAGTTTGATGCCCAATATGTATAGGTGTACCCAAGCACGTGGCGTATAGGGGCCCCAAAACGAAGACCCCCATATGGTCTGTCATTTCAGGTACTGCAAAATCAACACATTTACATTGTTTTGAGGGGGGAAAATGTAGAAAAAAGTAAGTTCACCCCAGAAAACCATATATTTTCGGAAAGTACACATTCCCACGGATCTAAATTGGGTATGCATGTCTTTGTACTCCAAAGTACCAAGCCGCAAACCATTCCTAAATTTGGTGATTTGGGGGACATTTCCAAAAATGACTTCAAAATTTCGACCCTGCAGCATTGTATTACCCACATACTTTTAGGTATCAAGACAAATCACCCCAAATATGAAAGCCTGGGGTCCTCTGAACAGTTTGATGCCCAATATGTATAGGTGTACCCAAGCACGTGGCGTATAGGGGCCCCAAAACAAAGACCCCCATATGGTCTGTCATTTCAGGTACTGCAAAATCAACACATTTACATTGTTTTGGGGGGGGCAAAGGTAGAAAAAAGTGCGTTCACCCCATAAAACCATATATTTTTGGAAAGTACACATTCCTGCGAATCCAAATTGGGTATGCATGTCTTTGTACTCCAAAGTACCAAGTCGCAAGCCTTTCCTAAATTTGGCGATAAAAGCAACTGTTTTTACATTTCTGAAAATCGCCTAAAAATATTGCAATTGGCCGCATTTATCTCACCCAATTTCTTACATACAATTGTAAAACACCATAAATATTGATGCCAAGGGTCTACTGAACAGTTTGATGCCCAATATGCATAGATATACCAAGGCAGCTGGCATGTGCGGACCCCAAATAAAAATAGTGAATATGAGTTTTCTCCGCTGCCCATTCGCCTTCTGTGAACATAGACCCTTGACTTCATATTATTTGCCTCAAGACCCTCCTAACAGCAATGACCCCCCAAAACCATACATTTTTGGAAAGTACACATTCTGCCGATTCCAACAAAGATAACGACGTCTTTCTACACGAAACTACCAAACTGCAAAGCTTTTCTAAACATATAGGTTTTTACAACATTTCTGAAAATCGCCTAAAAATGTTGCAGTTTGCCGCATTTATCGGACACAATGTTTTACGTACAAAGAAAAATCTCTCTAAATATGGACGTCAGAGGTCTAATAAATAGTTTGATGCCCAATATGTATAGATTTACCAAAGTATGTGTTGTGTATGGACCCCAAATGAAAAACGTAACTATGAATTTTCACGCTAGCCAACTAAGCTGCAGAAAAGAGAACCCTAACTGTACGTTATGTGCCGTAAGACCCCCAAACTGTAAAAAGACCCCCAGAAACCCATATATTTTTGGAAAGCACATATTTTGGCGGATCAAACTAAGTAAAATCTATCTTTCTATACCAAAGCACCAAACAGCAAAACGATACTAAAGATACATAGGGAACAATAATGCAGGGATAAAATTGCAATAAAACCACAAAAATAGCGTAAATCAATGAAATAACAAAATAATTGTTCTGACAGCGTAATTAGTGGCCGAAATCGATTATCCAATAGTCACGCTGCCAAAATAACACGTTTTTAGGCAAAAAAAACAAAAGATAACAGTATAATGAATTCGTAAAAAAAAAAAAAAACACCTGTTTGTGTATACATATTTGTGCACTAATAAAAGTTATCTGAGTGTGCAAATACATGTAAATAAGTGTAAATAAGTGTAAATAACTGTACAAAAGGGACCAAGTGTGCTAAAATTAAAAAAAAAAAATTTAAAAAAATTCCAATCTTTACTAAAATGCATAAATGTACTGTAAGTATGTGTAGGTGCAGGTAAGTGTGTAAAAAAACGTGCACTTACCGTTTTTGGAGCAGGAGAATCGCTGTCTTCTTTGGAGGAGTCCTGGCAGCGTGTCTGCAGAGTTGCTGCGCAGCAGGAAGTGCGTGGGCGGCTCTGCAGGCAGGAAGAAGGTGAGTGTAGTAGCAGACGCTCCATGCGATGCGTCTGCTACTTTGAAGTCGGATCTGCGACAATCGAGTCGCAGATCCGACTTGACAGCCCCCCAGCCTCGTTGCCTAGGGGGCTGTCTTCTCTCCCCACTCTCTGCGGAGGCGGCAAAAGCCGCCGAAGCAGAGAGAGCGCTCAGCTGCTAAAGAACGTACAATGTACGTTCTTGGCAGCCTGAGCATTTGCCTGCCAGCACGTACGCCGTACGTGCTTGGCAGGCAAAGGGTTAATTGTTTTCTCTGGGGATCCTGGCTCTAAGTCCCAGTTCCATTTTGTATTTATCATTTTGAGATTTTCACAATATAGAAAATAAATTTAGGTTATATTTAACCAATTTGTTTGGAGAGAGGACAAACAGATAAGGAAAGAAAAATGTCGAGAAGAGAGAGTGTAGATCAGATAAAGAATAGGCAAATGATAAAGGAAATGATGTACGTTAAGTTGAATATTGCAACAAGGTAGATTATGAGAAATGTAATTATTTTCTTCTATACTTATACCATTGTAGCCAGGTGATGTGCACTTTATTTTTTGCTTTAATAGTTTTACTTTTTTTTTTTTGAGAGGTCATGTATGATTAAATTCAAGGGCAGTAAGTGTAGTTGTTTCCAGTTCTGGCTAGTATTATTCTACTAGCTAGTAGTATATATGTAGATATAGTGTCTACTTTAGTAGGTAGTTCATTGGGAAGTAGTCCAAACACACAGGCCTGGATTTGTGGAAAGGCCACCAAGGCCCGGGTCTAGGGTGCAGGATTTTAGGGGGCATCGTGAAGCCCAACCTTACCCGCATTGGTTCGGAAGCTCTGGGGTTGATCATGAGATACAATCGTTTTATAAATTTCCCATGCGCCAATACCCACTGCTCCCAACCTGATGATGAAAATTTGTGAATGTGCATGAATGAAGGGAAGGGGACAGGGGTGATGAACGGTAGCTGGCCTAGATGTGCCCACTATGTAAATCCAGCCCTGCTAATGGAGCTACCTTTAGTGTGGGTTTGTATTTGGATGTGTGTGCTTGCTCTGTGAGGTTAAATGCTTATTACCAGCAAAGATTAAAAGAGAGAAGATCCACTATGTGTGTGTTCCAGTCTTTGCATACAATCATGTCCCAATGCAGGTGCCTTTTCTGCAAAGAAAACAACAACAGCCTTGACATTCATTCAACTTATTTATTCAATACTTTTACCAGTTTTGTGCATGATTCTGCACTAGTGCAATGACTGAGGTATCTGCACATAAATATATATAAACTTGGAGGTACATAATGATCTGCATTCATAAACCAGGTTGGAAATTATTAATACATACCATCGATGCTACCACAAGGCTGGATGGGGTAGGATTACTGCAGATGATGTTATCCTTGCTGTGAACAGTATAAAGATGGCAGCTAGAATGATCATTTACTGGTATTACACATGGCCACATGGTAAAGGTACAGAAAGCAAAGAAAGACATTTTTATAAAAATGCACATAGTTACATAGTTAAATCGGTTTGAAAAAAGACAAAGTCCATCAAGTTCAATGCCTCCAAATGAAAACCCAGTATCCACACACACCCCTCCATACTTTCACATAAATTCTATCTACCCATGCCTTTGATATTATGTCTGTCCAAAAAATCATCCAAGCCATTCTTAAAGGCATTAACTGAATCAGCCATCACAACATCACCCGGCAGTGCATTCTACAACCTCACTGTCCTGACTGTGAAGAACCCCCTACATTGCTTCAAATGAAAGTTCTTTTCTTCTAGTCTGAAGCGGTGGCCTCTGGTACGGTGATCCTCTTTATGGGTAAAAAGGTCCCCTGCTATTTGTCTATAATGTCCTCTAATGTACTTGTAAAGTGTAATCATGTCCCCTCGCAAGCGCCTTTTTTCCAGAGAAAACAACCCCAACCTTAACAGTCTACCCTCATAATTTAAGTCTTCCATCCCTCTAACCAGTTTAGTTACATGTCTCTGCACTCTCTCCAGCTCATTTATATCCCCAGTGTCGGACTGGCCCACCGGGATACCAGGAAAACTCCCGGTGGGCCCAGGTGTCAGTGGGCCTCTTACCATTTGGTCTATTTCATGGTTATTCCCTATTTCTTTATGGGAACAGAGAGGCTTAATAATGGAAGAATAGAGTATAGTATGTAGAGAAAAGAGACTAGGAGAATAAAGAGGTTGAGTGAGGAGAGGAGGTATAATAGTTTGGAAAGTGGGCCCTCATCCTAAGGTTTTCTGGTGGGCCCTTGGCATCCCAGTCTGACACTGTATATCCCTCTTAAGGACTGGAGTCCAAAACTGCACTGCATACTCCAGATGAGGCCTCACCAGGGACCTATAAAGAGGCATAATTATGTTTTCATCCCTTGAGTTAATGCCCTTTTTTATGCAAGACAGAACTTTATTTGCTTTAGTAGCCACATAATGACACTGCCCAGAATTAGACAACTTGTTATCTACAAACCCCTAGATCCTTCTCATTTAAGGAAACTCCCAACACACTGCCATTTAGTGTATAACTTGCATTTATATTATTTTTGCCAAAGTGCATAACCTTGTATTTATCAATATTGAACCTCATTTTCCAGTTTGCTGCCCAGTTTCCCAACTCACTCTGCAAAGTGGCAGCATCCTGCATGGAACCTATAGTTCTGCACAATTTAGTATAATTTGCAAAAATAGAAACAGTACTTTCTATGCCCACCTCCAGGTCATTAATAAACAAGTTGAAAAGCAAGGGACCTAGTACAGAGCCCTGTGGTACTCCACTAACAACACTGGTCCAATTAGAAAATGTACCATTTACCACCACTCTTTGTAGTCTATCTTTTAGCCAGTTCTCTATCCAAGTTCTCTATCCAGGTACAAATTCTATGTTCCAGGCCAACATTCCTTAATTTAACCAATAACCTTTTGTGTGGCACTGTATCAAATGTTTTAGCAAAGTCTAAGTAAATCACATCCACTGCCATCCCAGAATCGAGGTCTCTACTTACATTCTCATAAAAAGAAATTAAGTTAGTCTGGCAAGATCTATTACATATAAAAACATGCTGGCACACACTCATAGTATTATGATTTGCTATAAAGTCCACTATATTATACCTTATCAACCCTTCAAAAAGCTTTCCTACCACTGACGTCAGACTAACTGGCCTATAGTTTTGAGGCCGAGAACGGGATCCTTTTTTGAATAGAGGCACCACATTAGCAATTCGCCAGTATCTCTGCACTATGCCAGACCTCAATGAATCCTGAAAAATTAAGTAAAGAGGTCTGGCAATCACAGAGCTAAGCTCGCTAAGTACCCTGGGATGAATACCATCTGGTCCCGGACCTTTGTTTATCTTAACATGTTCTAGTCTCTTTTGAATTTCCTCATGTGTGAACCATTAGAATTGGGACGGAAGGAAACCTTCATTAACTGGTTCCTCATTTGTGTAGACAGACGAAAAATATGAATTCAGACTCTGCGCTTTTATTTTGTTTTCATCAACCAACTGACCCCCCTCTGATACTAAAGGTCCCACCCCTTCCTTCTTCATTTTTTTACTATTAACATATTTAAAAAATAATTTTGGATTCTTTTTACTGCTTGCTGCAATATCCTTTTCCATATAAATTTTAGCTTGCCTTATAGCTTCTTTGCATAACTTATTGGCCTCTTTGTACCTTATAAAAGATTCAGCTGTCCCAGCTAACTTGGAAGCCTTAAAAGCACATCTTTTCTTACCAACCTCAACACCAACACTTCTATTGAACCAAAAAGGTTTTGCTTTGCTACGTCGTTCCTTGCTTACAAGGGGAATATACTGACATGTATATTTATTATGCAGCATTTTAAAGACTTACCATTTTTGTTCCGTGTTTAACCCTGTGAAAAGCATTTACCACTTAATATGTTGCAGGGATGCCCTTATACTGTCAAAGTTTGCACGTCTGAAATTTAGTGTTTTAGTTACTCCCTTATAGAATTGACCATGTTATGATCACTATTCCCTAAATGCTCACCCACACAAATGCTAGAGATGAGTTCAGTATTATTCGTTATTACAAGGTCCAAAAGTGAGTTATTCCTAGTAGGTTCTTGAATGAGCTGGAATAAAAAGTTGTCATTCAGCATATTTACAAACCTACTAGCTTTTTCTGTCTTGGCAACCCCATTACCCCAGTCAATGTCTGGATAATTGAAGTCACCCATAGTATCAACTTGACCCAGCTATGAAACCGCTTGTATCTGCAAGAGTAGCTGGGCTTCATACTCGTCACTTATACGAGGTGGTTTATAGCATACACCAATGATAATTCTCTCTGTAACATTTTACCCAGTCAAAATCTCTACCCAGAGGGATTCACCAGTGCCAGCATGGCTTTAATTCAGGCTTTACATACAAACACACTCCTCCACCCTTTTTTATCCCTCTGTCCCTCCTAAACCCTAGACTAAACCAATTGGGGTGACTTTTACTAAGGATCGAATTTCGAAGTGCTAAACTTCGAAATTCGACCATCGAATTGAAAAAATTCTGGGTTAAATTGAGTTAAATTTAGCAGTTTTCGATCTAATTCAAATTGTTCGATCGAACATAGAAATCGCTCGAATCGAACAATTCAAACTATTTAATCGATCGAACGAACAATTTTCAAAAAAAAACAAAAAAAAACTTAGACTTCTAAAACAGGTTCTAGGAGGTCCCCATAGGCTAACATAGCAATTCAGCAGGTTTGAGGTGGCGAATAGAGATGTCGCAAACTGTTCGCCGGCGAACTTGTTCGCGCGAACATCGGGTGTTCGCGCTCGCCGGAAGTTCGCGAACGTCGCGCGACGTTCGCCATTTTGGGTTCGCCATTGTTGGCGCTTTTTTTTGCCCTCTCACCCCAGACCAGCAGGTACATGGCAGCCAATCAGGAAGCTCTCCCCTGGACCACTCCCCTTCCCTATAAAAACCGAAGCCCTGCAGCGTTTTTTCACTCTGCCTGTGTGTGCTGAAGAGATAGTGTAGGGAGAGAGCTGCTGCCTGTTAGTGATTTCAGGGACAGTTGAAAGTTTGCTGGCTAGTAATCGTTTTGATACTGCTCTGTTATTGGAGGGACAGAAGTCTGCAGGGGTTTGAGGGACATTTTAGCTTAGGTAGCTTTGCTGGCTAGTAATCTACCTTCTACTGCAGTGCTCTGTATGTAGCTGCAGTGGGCAGCTGTCCTGCTTCTGATCTCATCTGCTGACTGCTGCAATAACAGTAGTCCTTGTAAGGACTGCTTTTATTTATTTTTTTGTTGTTTTACTACTACTACTACTACTACTACTATAAGAGCCCAGTGCTATTAGTCTAGCAGTGTTGGGGAGTGGGACTGGTGTGCTAATCTGCTGCTCCTAGTAGTTCAGCAGCACCAACTTTAATTTTTTTTTTTAATATTCATTTTTTTTTTATTTTACTTTTTTTTATTTTACTACCGCTGTAGTAGTGTATAAGTTGACCTTTTAGGCATTATTTGCCCTGTAGGCATTATTTGCACACTGTTTTCTTCAACCCGCCATCTAGCTGTGTGACCTTGTTCACATTCTGTCTAAATATCCATAATATTACCGTCTCCAGAAAAAACACCGGAGTGACTTTTTTCAAGCAGCCATAATATATTTTACGTAATCCGTATCCACCGCTGTAGTAGTGTATACGTTGACCTTGTAGGCATTATTTGCACAGTGTTTTCTTCAACCCGCCATCTAGCTGTGTGAGCTTGTTCACATTTTGTCTAAATATTGATAATATTATCGTCTCTAGAAAAACCACTTGAGTTACTTTTTTTCAAGCAGCATTCATATATTTTACGTAATCCGTATCCACCGCTGTAGTAGTGTATACGTTGACCTTGTAGGCATTATTTGCACACTGTTTTCTTCAACCCGCCATCTAGCTGTGTGACCTTGTTCACATTCTGTCTAAATATCCATAATATTACCGTCTCCAGAAAAAACACCGGAGTGACTTTTTTCAAGCAGCCATAATATATTTTACGTAATCCGTATCCACCGCTGTAGTAGTGTATACGTTGACCTTGTAGGCATTATTTGCACAGTGTTTTCTTCAACCCGCCATCTAGCTGTGTGAGCTTGTTCACATTTTGTCTAAATATTGATAATATTATCGTCTCTAGAAAAACCACTTGAGTTACTTTTTTTCAAGCAGCATTCATATATTTTACGTAATCCGTATCCACCGCTGTAGTAGTGTATACGTTGACCTTGTAGGCATTATTTGCACAGTGTTTTCTTCAACCCGCCATCTAGCTGTGTGACCTTGTTCACATTCTGTCTAAATATCCATAATATTACCGTCTCCAGAAAAAACACCGGAGTGACTTTTTTCAAGCAGCCATAATATATTTTACGTAATCCGTATCCACCGCTGTAGTAGTGTATACGTTGACCTTGTAGGCATTATTTGCACACTGTTTTCTTCAACCCGCCATCTAGCTGTGTGACCTTGTTCACATTCTGTCTAAATATCCATAATATTACCGTCTCCAGAAAAAACACCGGAGTGACTTTTTTCAAGCAGCCATAATATATTTTACGTAATCCGTATCCACCGCTGTAGTAGTGTATACGTTGACCTTGTAGGCATTATTTGCACACTGTTTTCTTCAACCCGCCATCTAGCTGTGTGACCTTGTTCACATTCTGTCTAAATATCCATAATATTACCGTCTCCAGAAAAAACACCGGAGTGACTTTTTTCAAGCAGCCATAATATATTTTACGTAATCCGTATCCACCGCTGTAGTAGTGTATACGTTGACCTTGTAGGCATTGTTTGCCCAGTTTTTTTTGGCCGCAGCCACTGAAGCACAGAGGCCAGAAAAAATATGCCATATAAATGCTGAAAATAGTCATTTTTTGCCATACGTTGACTCAACGTATATGGCAAAAAATTACTATTTTCAGCATTTATATGGCATATTTTTTCTGGCAACTGTGCTTCAGTGGCTGCGACCAAAAAAACTGGGCAAACAATGCCTACAAGGTCAACGTATGGCAAAAAATGACTATTTTCAGCATTTATATGGCATATTTTTTCTGGCAACTGTGCTTCAGTGGCTGCAACCAAAAAAACTGGGCAAACAATGTCTACAAGGTCAACGTATGGCGAAAAATTACTATTTTCAGCATTAATATGGCATATTTTTTATGGCAACTGTGCTTCAGTGGCTGCGTCCAAAAAAACTGGGCAAACAATGCCTACAAGGTCAACGTATGGCAGTTGTTTAAAGAGAACAGTAGATTACTAGCCAGCAAAGCTACCTAAGCTAAAATGTCCCTCAAATCCCTGCAGACTTCTGTCCCTCCAATACAGAGCAGTATCAAGCAGATTACTAGCCAGCAAACTTACTATCATCTGTCCCTGAAATCACTAACAGCTCTCCCCCTACACTATCTCTTCCAAGCACACACAGGCAGATTTTTCAGATACATTTTTGCCCTTGATCCCCCTCTGGCATGCCACTGTCCAGGTCGTTGCACCCTTTAAACAACTTTAAAATCATTTTTCTGGCCAGAAATGTCTTTTCTAGATGTTAAAGTTCGCCTTCCCATTGAAGTCTATGGGGTTCGCGAACCGTTCGCGAACCGCTCGCGTTTTTGCGCAAGTTCGCGAATATGTTCGCGAACTTTTTTTCCGACGTTCGCTACATCCCTAGTGGCGAAGTGTCGAATTCGAAGTTTTTTAAAGAGACAGTACTTCCATTTTCGAATGGTCGAATATTCAAAGTTTTTTCAATTCAAATCGAATTTTGGCCTATTCTATGGTCCAAGTACCCAAAAATTACTTCAAGATTCAAAGTTTTTGAATTCGAAAATTCACTTTGAATTCAATTCGACCCTTAGTAAATGTGCCCCTAGGTTTTGCAACACAAACAGTAAACAATGCTGGTGGCATAACAAAGGGATACATTTTATATTGTTTTAATAAGCATTTTAACATTTATCAGGAGAAGGACATTACTTGCCTTAAGTATTAAAATCCTTCCTAAGGACTTGGACCCAAAACTGCACTGCATACTGCACTGCATAAGATGAGCCCTTACCTCGAATCATAAACAGTCTAAATTGTAGGGTTTATTTATCAATGGTTGAATGTTTTCTGGTTTTTTTGTGATTTCAACTTTTTTTTGTGCTAAAAATCACAAATGTGAGTTATGGTAAAACCTGAACATTCGATATTCTATAGAATGTAAAATTTTGCCTTCTAAAGGTTTGTGAGGTCGTGTTGAAGTCAATGGGAGCTGCCATAGTCAAAATTTTAATTATTTATTCAATTTGAGTTTTTCAAGTTTATTGAAATGTGTTTGAGCATGTAAACTCACTACAAATGATGAGTAAAACACAAATTCCATTTTTTCCAATGATTTTATTAATTTAAGTTTATTCTGATTTTTTAATAAATATGGTAACATTTCTTTAAATTGTGAGTTTATTCTGAATAGAAAAAAAACTGCAGAAATACAAATTTTGCTAAATAACGCCCTGTGTTTTCAACCCTTGAGTTAATTTTTAGCAAGAGTCCAGGGGCGTAACTATAGAGGAAGCAGACCCTGCGGCTGCAGGGGGGCCCAGGAGGTATAGGGGCCCCATGAGGCCCTAATTCATATACGATTTCAATAAATACTGGAGAAACAAGTCAACCTCTAAACATTTTGGGGGCCTGAAAAATAATTTGCTGTGGGGCCCAGTAATATCTAGTTACGCCACAAGACAATACTTTATGTGCTTTATTAGCCAGTGAGTAATATTGTATAAAGTTATGCAGTGTGTTAGCCACAAAAATCCCCCAATCAGACTATAATTATGGGCTGTTCCCAAAACGTGTTTGGCAGCCATTCCACAGCAACCACCTGTGTTTTTTATTGTAACAATAAATAGTGGGTATTATTTTATGAGGAAGGGTGCTCTACATTTTTTCTTTTGTTTTGGATCAACGCATTTTGAGGAGTTCTGCACTTATACAGGCACACTGAATCCTCTGCCGTCTGAGTGAGACATCCAGAAAAGGGAGCAGGGGTGAGTCTGTATGGCTTTTCGGAGTTACTAAAATGCAGTGTGTTATCCACAAAATCCCCCAATCCTTTTTATTTAAGGAGACCCCAAACATAACACCATGTAGGGGCAGATTTACCAAAGTCTGAAATTAGAGCTCACAAACAAAAAATACCACTTCCAATTTTGAAACGACAGTAGCATTGTGACCCAATATGGAAAAGGTTCAAATACACTCACAATACGATACAGAAAACTTGTCAGCTTACAGCCCTGCTTTCTTCCGATCCGTGATGTGACAATAGTATCGACGAAGAAATTGAATAAGCAATGCTGTTACAATCGGTATACCCTAAAGCTTTATTCCGTACAATAAAAAGTTTGGAGGTACTAAGGGTACATCGATTGTAACAGTATTGCTTCTTTAATTTCTTCATCGCTAGCATTGTAACCCAATGCATTCCTTTACAGATGGAAATAGCTGGTTTTACATAGAGTGCAAGACATACAAAAGAGAATCATTCCAATTGTAAACTCTTGTAAACAGGTCCCTCTAATCCTACTGTTATAATTATTCTGTAGCCATTGTTTATGAATTTATTTTACCCTGTTTGGTATACAGTTATTTTGTAAATTTTTTACAGCTGTGCATAATTGGCATATCTAGGCAGTATTAGATGAACTAAATATTTTAACAGATGTGTGATTGGGCCATCACACTGTAGCAGACTTACTCTACATCTGTGTCAGTTCTTGATCTTATTTTATTGATGATATAGCAAAAGAAAAATGAAATTGATACATTTCACTGGCTGCGTGCATGCGTATGTGTGTGTGTATATACATAGTCTTAAAACACTAGTGGTTATAAAAAAGGCCCCTAGTTTCTGATTAGACAAATTAGCTCCAGTAAATCCACAGCAGAAGAATTTGTTAAGCTGGCTGACGTTATTAAGTCCTTTGTATATTTGACAGATCAGAATTGGGAAATGATATGGATATTTTTTTTAATACCTCTGATCTATTATCAAGATTCCCCCCAAAATATGGAAATGTTACTTACATTTAATAGGTATGGGGTTTCTTTTCTGGAAACCTAATATCCAGAAAACACAAAGTGTATGTGAAGCACAAAGTGTATGTGAAGGGTATAAAAAATTTCTTAATTTCAGTAATTTTAAAACAATACCTTGTACATGTCAAACAATCCTTTTTGGTTTATTTAATGTTTAAATCCTTTGTTATGCCCTTATAATATAGTGATCCAAATTATGGAGCATATTTTGAGCTTGTAAATGCAAATGAGTAAAACACAAATTCGAGGTGTTCATGTTTTTTATACGAGAGATTTAATGGTTGTCAGTTCATATTACAAACTTACATATCAGGAGACTTATTTTCCCTTTGCTTTGTAGAGTTATCAAAGTTTCATTCTGTAAAAGATTTTCTATTTTTTTTACACAATGATTAATAATGTTCTGAACACTGGAGATAGTGTTGCCATTTTCCTGTGGCAGCCTAGTTCAGTGTGGTTTCTTGTCATTTTTAAATCTCTTTTTTTTTTCTCTTTTTTTTTTAGATGAGTACCATATAGTGAAATCTTCATTTTCCTGATCTGCATGATGTTTTGTTATGTTTACAGGAAATCCAGTCTGATGATGACAAGTATGAGTTTGACAGCTCCCAAAGCAAGTCTGATTTGATTGTATAGTCTTATTTTCCATAGTAACATACCTACCAATAAGCTGATGTAACAGTATCTGTCAAGCTGCTGAAAAATAGAAGACAGCAGTTGGCCTTTTCTTTTTTTCTGATTGTCATATCTGTTCATCAGTCCTGTTTTAAAATTCACAACCCTTTCTTTTAGCATTTCAGATGACTGTATGTTTAATCTATTAATTTATATCTAAATGGGCATTGTGGATTCAAGAACAGGAATTCTGGTATTCTTCTGTTCATTCTTCTGTTTACTTCAACCAATGGGGACTAAAGTTTACTTCTCACAATTCCAAAATTATCTTCCATTCATTATATTGAAATCCAGTGTGAAGTTATTCTCTGAATCTCCATTTGTAAACAATGGTATTGAAACAATAAAACATTTTCTTGCTTTTGTTCAATCAGTCATTTTAAAAAATCTTGGTTCAATGTAAGGTCATGTAGGTTTTGAAGGAAATATGTCAGGGATCCCTTGATACTACAAAAAAAACAAAGGCCACAACAACTTTTTATAATTATCAGAACACAATTTCAGACTCAATTGCGACTTCGACTGTCGACGTAAAATCCTTCGACTTCAATATACTGCGATTCGTTTGATCGAACAATAGAAGGAAAAATCGTTCAATCGAAAGATTTAATCGTTCGGATTTTAATCCATCGATCGAACGATTTTCCTTCGACCAGAAATTTGTTAGAAAGCTTATGGGGACCTTTCCCATAGGCTAACATTGATGTTCGGTAGGTTTTACTTGGCGAAGTAGGGGGTCGAAGTTTTCTTTAAAGAGACAGTACTTCGACTATCGAATGGTCGAATAGTCGAACAATTTTAGTTCAAAGTTGTAGTCGAAGGTCGAAGTAGCCAATTCGATGGTCGAAGTAGCCAATTCGATGGTCGAAGTAGCTAAAAAAACATTCGAAATTCAAAGTATTTTTTCTTCTATTCATTCACTCGAGCTAAGTAAATGTGCCCCCAGGTGTTGTAATTTACAGAATGAGATCTAAATGACATCTGTTCCCAATTTTTAAGGCTCAATGTCAAATTTTGTCACTGGCCATAATGGGGACCCAAGGCTAAAGTCCTCTTTGAGATGGTGGTGGTTCAAGGGTTCCCACACTCTTGTATAGTTAGGAAAAACATATAAAATGTATAATGTAAAAAATGACAGCATATATAAATGCCATTAGAAATATATAAAGTACAGATATGGAATTTGTTATCCGGAAACCTGTTATCCAGAAAACTCCAATTTAAGGGAAGTCCATCTCCCATAGACTTTATTTTAAACAAATAACTATTTTTTTTTAATTTCTTTTTTTCTCTGTAATAATAAAACAGTGCCTTGTACTTGATCCCAACTGAGATCAAATTAATCCTTATTGGATGCAAAACAATCCTACTGGGTTTATTTAATGTTTAAATATTTTTTTTTAGCAGACTTAAGGTATAGAGATCCTTATTACAGAAAGACCCATTATCTGGAAAACCCCAGGTCCTAAGCATTCTGGATAACAGGTTCCATACATGTATAAAATTAAGCAAGTGATGGCCAAAGATTCAAGTCTTGATCATGTTATTTTCTTTTTTGACGTTACTTATTTGATCAAATATATGGTTGAGCTTCCTAAGTTCATAACTGTTGTGTTAAAAATGCCAAAGTTCACAATTTCTTATTGAAAATAAATTGAAAATATGAACCCATGCTTCTTCAAATGTGTATTAACAAATCATATCTTAATCTGAACTTTTCTCACAATTTTCTTGTGCTAGGAAATGTAGCTTTGAAGTCTTAAAACTATGAGAGATTAATGTAGCTAGACATGTAGTTAAGAACTGTGCCTTTCCCATATTTGCTGAAATGATGATTTATGAGCAGGATTTTTGTGCATGCAAGGAACGTATTTGATTGTGCTATAAAGTGTTTTATTGCAAATGAGAAAAAAAGCCTTTGGCCACAGAAATGGCAAAGTACAATGGGAAAAAGTTAAAAATACTTTTATTCAAGATAATGTACCGAGATCTTTATCAATGTGATGTAATGTATGAATCTCTCATTTTCCTTTTTTAAAAATCTTCTTCAAATTTAAAGCACCTTGCCTCAAATTATACTCTTTTTATACTCTTTTTTTAAAATATAGCAAATTTGGTGGTAATATATATATATATATATATATATATATATATATACACATATATAACTAATAAACAATGTTAATGTAAGGGTACAATGAGGGTATAAACAAAGGTAATTAAAAAGTTAGTTCCTGAAGACGGCTCAAGTAGTAGAGCTGAAATGTTGAAGAATAAAATCTTTTTTGTTTTGTATAAAGCCCTGTTGGTGCGGTTTCTTCTTTTTTGATTTATATATATATACATATATATATATATACATATATATATATATATATATACATATATATATATATATATATATATATATATATATATATATATATATATATATATATATATATACTGTATATATATAATGCAAAGATGAACCAGCACTTCCGGTTTTGTGATTCAATGTGTTTTGACTTTTATATCACTTCATGCTGCATCCAACTTATCGGTCCCTTTTGACCTTTATCAAGGATAAAGCGCTTATTTAAATTTTCATTTATACACTCCCATTTCACCAATAAAACAGAACAACCAATAGAGTCTCGGTGAATCATGAATAAATAATTAAACAATTGAATATATATATATAATTTGAGCAATACATTAAGGGGCACATTTACTTAGGGTCGAATATCGAGGGTTAATTAACCCTCGATATTCAACTGTCGAAGTTAAATACTTCGAATATCGAAGTCGAAGGATTTAGCGATATTCGTTCGATCGAACTATTGAAGGAACAATCGTTCAATCAAACGATTAAATCCTTCTAATCGAACGATTCAAAGGTTATTTATCCATCGATCTAACGATTTTCCTTCAATCACAAATTGCCTAGAAACCTATGGGGACCTTCCCCATACGCTAACATTGAGGTTCGGTAGGTTTTAGGTTGGCGAAGTGGGGGGTCGAATAATCGAACCATTTTTAAATCTGAAAAAGTCAGATTTTTGGGCTAAACCCAGCACATACCATTATAACTCCAATTTGGGATAGGTGCCTCTCCCATTGACATTTAAAGGACCTCGACAGGTCTGAGATGATGGATTTTCAGATGCTACCTTTTTGCAGAAAAAAATCTGTTTTTGCCCCAAAACGCACAACCAGATAAATTTGAGGTTTGGTATATAACCTCCTTAGTGTCCATTTTCTAGCACTCCAAGCAAGATAATACTATAATTTAAA
The DNA here is from genome assembly GCF_017654675.1 of Xenopus laevis. Taxonomy (NCBI): domain Eukaryota; kingdom Metazoa; phylum Chordata; class Amphibia; order Anura; family Pipidae; genus Xenopus; species Xenopus laevis. The sequence goes on from NC_054371.1 coordinate 161,833,668, forward strand.
GATACAACAGAAATACCACCAGAAGCATTTATAACCCTCAACCTTTCATTACTCATATAGAATTGCCAACTTTTCATTATTCATTTCAATTAAGCCTGGTTTTATATTTTTGCTTTGTTTAAGCAATTGACTTTTTCTTCTCTCATTCCTCCATATTTTCTCTTCTTTCCCGTACTGATGTGAAATATCCATATCTGCATGGTCGCATAGTGTAAGCACAGTATTGTCTATTGTTAAATCAATTATTCTTTTTCAACCAAACAATATTATGCACAGTATCACCCACTCTCTCACCTCTCTCCACTTCTTCTTTGAAATACACATTCCATCAACAATATACTTACTGTTATGTGTAACCTCTTTATCTAGAATTATTTTTTTATATTACAAATACCAGTCTCACCCTTTAAAAAAAAAATGTGAAAGTCTTGAAATCAGTCAGCAACTCGCAGTATTACTCAAACTGCTTTGTTCACTGTGTGCAGTGTGTCTCATACTGTGAGTTGCTGACCGATTTCCAAATTTTCTACATTTTTGAATACCAGTTGGCAAACCAAGATGATCACCAGCTAAGATTTTTTTGAACTTTATTCAGCTGTTAGCTCTCTTCAAATATTGTCATTTTCTTTGGATCGTCCTCTCCTATGGATGCTCCTCGTTCAGTAATACACGGAGGCCTATCTATCAAAATTCCATTTTGTGTAGTTTTTTTCAAACTCACATTTTAAAAAGCACAAATGTCTACTTATTTATTAGAAGATATGGATTTGAAAATGTGAACCTTGAAATTCTAGTTTGTGTAAGAATTTTTGTGTGAGTGCCAATAACCCCCCCAACCCCCCAAAAGATCTAAAAGCTCAAAGCAAAGAAAGATTTTACAGTTTGCAAATGACAGCTCCCATGGACATGACCCACAAGTCTTCATGTTGCAGTTTTATACAGTATCTGTACTCTGGCACACATCTACATACTCTGGGCACTTTATTACATTTCTTAGTTCATTTGGCCTCTTTTGACTGACTCCCTTTCTCACACTACGGGTTCAAACTTGTATTTTGTAATTTTGAACTATTACACTTTCACTTTCCAACCATCAACTACTTTCATTACTTTGCTTACTATCCATACTATCTAGTAATTGTCCCCTCATATGCTCGCATACAATAATCCTCATCCACATGTTGCAGTTCTTAGCACGACTAGCATTTTAATCCTCTCACATTAACGCACTTTCCTCTTGGAATAATACAGCTGTACACCAAGGAAGTTGGCTTTTTGCATAAAGGAAATACTCTATTACTCTAAACTATTTGAAAAATGAGGAAAAACGTACTGCTCCTTAATGGCTTTTTAGTATGGTATCAGTGACGCGGAATCCGCGCAGGCTATTTACTGTAATACAAAATGGGAGAATGTCTCCCGAATGATACAACTGGTTAATTCACTGATCCTCCCTACTGGCTGCAAGAGGAGGAACAGATTGTCAGAAAGCCAAACCATCATTTAAAACTAACTAAAATAAATTGTAGACCACTGCCTGCATTACCATACAAACAAATACTTAAACTGAAGGTTATGTGATAACATCTTCAGATCTAGTGGAAACTTTTATGATACCAGTATTCAGCCGCTCTGTATTCATGTAGTGCACTTTTATGATATGTTGCAGAATATCATTAAATTTCATGAACACAGTAAGAATCGAATGGCAGGTATGTAATAATGATTTCACCAAGACAATATATATATAGCCCTACTATACTTCTTATTATCTAAACTTCATAAAGGGTCTCTGACTCTCTCTGATAGGGGGGAGTTTTATTTTTTTAGAATTTTAAATTCTTAACAGAACACATACTACATATGCAAAGAGAGAAAAGTACCCCTTAAACTCCATTTAATCTGAGCTGCAGGAGGAGTTTAGTGCTGGTCCTGACCAGTTCTCCTTATACATCGCTTGTATTCTTTCTGTCTGCTCTTTCCTCCACCCACGAGGTTCATATGTTGATCATTGTGTAATCAAGACCCTTTATGAGCCTGCCCCTGACCAAAGCTCCTGGCTTGGTCATTAAGCTTAACAACAGAGATCTAGCCTGCAATTCCTGATCATGAAACCCCATCTAGTTGCAATATTCTGAGTCCCTTCTATGTTATATGACCTGTACCTTGTTCCTGCACTCCTGTCCCCTCCTTGTCCTGCTTTAGTGGATTTCCCAGTTTTGACCTTTTGCCTGTTCTTGGACTCCATTTGCTTGCTGCCTGGCCTGACTTTTTGGCCTGATTACTGGACTCTATTTCTGTCTGAGGATTGCTCCTATAATTTTTATATTTTTCACCTCACACCTGTTCCTGTTTTTGTTTTGTTGTTCTGTTTGTCTCTAGTAAACTTTCATGACTTTATGGCTCAGTTCTGCCATTAACAAGTATGCCCTGGGTTACCCAGTATAAAGGCTCCCATTTGGCTGCTTCTCTGCAGTGTCAGATCAGACAGAACAGACAGCCCCTGCTGTAGAGACTATATCTTCAATTCTGAGACAAACATGATCGGTTAATTCTTGGTAGACAATATGGTTATTCATCAACCCTTCCTTCCAGAGGACAAAGCATCTCCTGACATTCTAATAAAGAGGTGTAAAAAGCATAACCACTGAAAGCATAAAAATATATGGTGTTATATAGCTAAACGATTGTAGATGTATTTAGTAATATGTCTTAACTGATTTTTATTCAAGGTAGTTTTAAGAATGGGTTTTTAACAATGTAAATGTAATTACAATATTCTGTGTTATAACTATAGCAACAAGCACAGCTTAAACAATAATTTGGTCCTTGACGGTGGGTAGAATATACACAGGTATATGACCTGTCATCTAGAATGCTTGGGACCAGAGGTTTTCAAAATAAGGTGATCTTTCTGTATTTTGGATCACCATACTTTGTCACTTAAACATTTAATAAACAAAATAGGATTTTTTTTGCCTCCAACAAAGATTAATTATATCTTAGTTTGGATCATGTACAAGGTACTGTTTTAATATTTCAGAGAAAACAGAAATCTGTTTTCAAAGTTATTTTCAAAGTTGTTGACTCGGGAGTTCATCTAGCAACAACTGGTTATGGAATGGAAATCCTTAGGATTCATGAGAAGGGCATCTTGGAAATTTTTTATCCAGCATACACTAAAATAAAATAATTACACATGGATAAGGTCATAAATACGGAAGAGGACAGGGGCCAGCAAAAAAAAAAAAATGTAAAACTCATAATTATGATTTTTAATCTCATAATTATGACTTTAAAAAAATTTAAATTATGACTTTTATTCCCATAACTATGACTTTTAAATTTATAATTATGACTTTAAAAAGTCAAAATTATGACTTTAATCTCATAATTATGACTTTTAATCTCATAATTATGACTTTAAAAGTCGAAATTATGACTTCAATCTCATAATTATGATTTTTAATCTCATAATTATGACTTTAAAAAGTCGAAATTATAATTTTTAATCTCATAATTATGACTTTAAAAAGTCGAAAGTATGACTTTTATTCTCATAATTATGAATTTAAAAAGTCGAAATTATGACTTTAAATCTCATAATTATGACTTTTAATTCTCATAATTATGATTTTTAAACTAATTATTATGACTTTAAAAAGTCGAAATTATGACTTTTAATCTCATAATTATGACTTTAAAAAGTCATAATTATGACTTTTACTCTCATAACTATGACTTTAAAAAGTCGAAATTATGACTTTTAATCTCATAATTATGACTTTTAGGGGCAGATTTATCAAGGGTCGAAGTGAATTCAAGGGAATTTTCGAAGTAAAAAATTCTAAATTCTAAAAAATGTTTTGGATACTTCGACCATCGAATAGGATACTACGACTTCGAATTTACTTCTAAATCAATTCGAAGTAAAATAGTTTGAATATTCGATAATTGAAGTACTGTCTCTTTAAAAAAACTTCGACTTCAATAGTTCGCCAAATTAAACCTGCCGAAGTGCTATGTTAGCCTATGGGGACCTTCTAATGCAGTTTTTTGTAGTCAAAGTAAAATAGTTCGATCAAAATCATTCAATTTTTTCGAACAATTTTACTTCGACCGCAAAACAGTCAAATTCAGTAAAAAAAACGTTGACTTCGATATTTGAAGTCAAAATATAGCCAGTCGAATTTCGAAGTATATTTCACTTCGAAATTCGAGGATTGATAAATCTGCCCCTTAAACTCATAATGTTAAAAGTCATAAATATGAGTTTAAAAGTCATAATTATGAGTTTTAAAGTCATCATTTTGACTTTTTTAAAATCATAATTATGAGATTAAAAATCATAATTATGACTTTTTGAAGTCATTATGAGATTAAAAGTCATAATTTGACTTTTTAAAGCCATAATTATGAGTTTAAGGGGCCGATGCATCAAGGGTCGAATATTGAGGGGTAATTAACCCTCGATATTCGACTGGGGAATGATAATCCTTCGACTTCGAATATCGAAGTCAAAGGATTTTGCGCAAAAAGTTCGATCGAACGATGGAAGGAATAATCCATCGATCGAATGATTAAATCCTTCGAATTGAACGATTCGCGGGATTTTAATCCAATGATCGAAGGATTATCCTTCGAACAAAAAAACTTAGTCAAGCCTATGGGGACCTTCCCCATAGGCTAACATTGGGTTCGGTAGTTTTTAGGTGGCGAACTAGGGGGTCGAAGTTTTTTCTTAAAGAGACAGTACTTTGAATATGGAATGGTCGAATAGTCGAACGATTTTTAGTTTGAATCCTATGATTCGAAGTCGTAGTCGAATTCGATGGTTGAGGCCCAAAAAACACTTCGAAATTCAAAGTTTTTTTACTTCTAATCCTTCACTTGAGCTTGGTGAATTGGCCCCTAAAAGTCCTAATTATGACTTTTTAAAGCCATAATTATGAGATTAAAAGTCATAATTTTGACTTTTTAAAATCATAATTATGAGATTAAAAGTCAAAATTTCAACTTTTTAAAGTCATAATTATGAGATTAAATGTCATAATATGAGTTTAAAAGTCATAGTTCTGAGATTAAATGTCATATTTTTGATTTTTTAGTCATAATTATGAGATAAAAACGCATAATTATGAGTTTTAAAAGTCATAATTTGTTGGCCCCAGTGCTCTTCCGTATAAAAGCCTTCACATTAAATCTGCTATATGTACTCTCTTAAATCAAAAACATTTAAGTCTGCTCTAGTAAGCTTTCTTGGTACTGTAAATGGGACTTTATAGATATAGTTGCTACAGTTATTTGAAAGTTGAACCTCGAAATTGTAATCAGTTGAAATGTGCTTTGCTTAGAGTTAGAGTAAAAGTCACACAGAAACATGTGAGGTCACACATTTAGTACAAAATGAATAATAATACATATTGCATTGATTAAAAAATATTTTAGAGGCCACCACATTGTATATATTATAAAAGTCTACCTACTCATGACCCTCTGGTCATAAATAATCCATTCTAGAGAAGATATATTCAAATGGAGTGTATCTGCACCATAGCAAAGTATCAATATTAACTATTAGATGAACTAATGAAATTAATGTCAATCACCAAAACCATTTGGAATGTTTGATTCTATTTTCCATAAATTCCTGATTAAATTGCACAAGTGTATTTTGCTGCATCCTTGATGCACATTTTTGGCCCTATTTATGAAGATATGTAAAAAAGCATATACATATACTTCACCTAGTCACATAATGCTGTGTAAATGGCAAATATTGCCACTTAAAATATATTTAAGTTTTAAAGTTGTGTATTGATTTAACCACCCTAAAAGCACCAGTGTAATATTCCAGTTTAAAATGCAGCAGCCACTTGAAATATACCATCTAAAAAACAGCCCCTATCAATGCTTTTTTATACAGCTTCTTAAATTGGAATGCTTTTGCCGTCAAAATTTTCCCATTGACTTGAATGAGTAATGCCAGGTCTGAAGCTGTGTAACATAATGGGATAAACTATGACAATTGGACAGCATAAGAAATAGACCACCTTTATAAGTATTGTGATTTTTTTTTTAATTGATGACTTAAACATTATATTGCACAGCATACAATCAAGCAAATAGAAATGAGATATACACAGCTATTTTTTTTAAATACCGTTTATTTTATACCACTTTTCACCCTTCTTTTTCAATGTAAATCAGTTTGCACAGCTTTATAAATAGACCCCAAGTGTACTTATGCATCTCCTTATTTCTAATGGTTGCAAAAAAAATCTATTCATAAAACATTTGTGACTAGAATGTAAGATTCCATAATTCACAGAAAATGTTATACAGTCTTTATATGCAAATATTAAAACAATTAATTCCCATTTAATGTGTGGTTGGTTATGTTCACTTTTTTTCTTTAATGAAGTAATATATGTCACTACAATGTCATAAATCCCTTTCTTTTGGTGATCTCTAGATGAAGCTTAACAACTAAATGCTTTTGATAGTAGACACTCTTTTCATGCTATATCAACATTACATTACATTTCTTTTCTTTTCCTTTTTCCTTTTCTTCAAGGAGTGGTTGGTGTGAAAGCATGGAGACTTCTTATAATCCACAGAAGACACTTTAAGAGACAAGCCTGTGTTCTGGTTTGTTTTAAGAATACTTTGCAAGTGGTTCAATCTCATGTTGTGGATTTTATTATTGTCTATGTTTTAAAGAAATTAAATTCAAAAGGTGATAAAAAAATTAAATATATTTTAAATACGGTTGTTGACAGTCATTCTTTTTCTATAAAACATCATATTCAACGTGAATGAGGTTAAGCGTTGTTCTGTAAATTATATTTTATGACCACCCATATCTAAAGTAATCATTTATTAAATGTTAAAGCTGTGCTGTTTCATTGAAATTTTAATGACCAGCTTAAATGAGTGGTTTAAGGGAAAACGCAAAGAATGAAAATTACTATAAAATTTTTATAATTTTGCAAAGTAATTCAGCTGGTTTTATTTAATGTGTTAACATGGGTGGTAAATTAACAACATTTAATTTTGGCAGTGTAGTGTAGAAGTTTTTCTAGTGCTAGTGTGTGTCTAGTGGATATAAAAAATACTGCTAACCCAATTACAAACCTTTGTTTAATATTTCATAAAGACCTTATTATAGAATAAATGAGCATGAATAAAAGTACATTGAGACATTTAATTAATGTATGTTATTTGAATAAGTTAGTTGTTTTAGGCCATGAAAAATTAGTTAAACACTGGGCATTGACCCAGGGCAACCATTTAGTGATTCGTATTTAGTGATATTGACCAAGCTGTTGAAATAATGATAAAAGCAAAAATGTGGTTACTGCACTAATGCAGATTTTCTCACTAGGTATTACATTTTGCAGGATGTGCCTATTTTGCTTGATATGTTAACTAACTGCCCAGCATACAGTAGTTTAAATATTTTCATGAAACCATCCAAAATTCTGCTGTGAAAATGTTCACTGCAAAGATATGTTTTCAATACAAAAATGATGCCACAATAAAGCCCATTGACTTCAATGTATTTTGCACAGAAATTCCCAAAAAATTGTCTCCAATGCATTTTGTGTGGAAAAAAGTTGCTGCAAAGTAGGGATGCACTGAATTCAGGATTCGGTTCGGGATTCGGCCAGGTTTCGGCCTTTTTCAGCAGGATTTGGATTCGGGGGAATCCTTTATCAGTTAACCCTCTAACCCATAGGTGTAAGGCATAGCCAGCATCACACATATCACATAGTATTGCATATGCAAATGAAGCAAACTTTGTTTTAATATGATTTTTTCCTTAGCATGAAACATGTTATACCACACTTCAGCATGCCACTACATTTCAGTGTGGAAAATATGTTATAACTATTTCTGTAAGTTTAGTGACAGCTGAGAATTAATGATCACCCAAGCCAAATGTTTAGCTAACGTTTCCTTTTTGCATGGCCATTTCATCAGTTTATCAATTACCAAGACAATATATAACAGTCACCAATCATCAACACCACCCCCTCCAAAAAAGACAGAGATTACCATATCTGTATATGGAGACTCTAAGGGGCACATTTACTAAGGTTCGAATATCGAGGGTTAATAAACCCTCGAATTCGACCCTCGAGCTAAAATCCTACGAATTCGAATATCGAATTCGTAGGATTTACCGCAAACCCTACAATCGAACGATCGAAGGAAAAGTGTGAAATCATCTTCCTTCTACAATCATGACCTTGCCACCAATAGTGTTATCCCCGGGGGAAGAAGATGGATGAAAATATTTGGTACAGCATTTCTATACGGCTGGCTAGCTCTTTAAACTTTCATTGTATGTGGAGTAATGCTGACAGTCACAGACCCAAAAAAGAACAACCACATTATTAAAGGTTAGAATCAAACCTGTGGAAATAATACAGAGAATCATAAACATGGACATGTATTCTTGGAAGCCTGGACAAGATCATTATATCCAAATAAAGATATGGCAGAGCCGGAACTAGGGGTAGGCAGAGTAGGCACGTGCCTAGGGCACAAAGCGGAGGGGGCGCCAGGCACGTACCTGCTCTGTCGCCTACCCCATCTCCGGTCCCATCTGTCCCCGACTGCCACTGGTGGCTTGTGCATAAATGCTATTCTGCGCATGCGCGAATACATTTAGCACATGCGTGTCGGAGCGAAATTTCGCGCATGCGCAGTCAAGCGCACACAGAGCCGGCGCCGTGGCCCGCCAGGTTGCCTAGGGCGCCTGGCCGGGTTGGCCCGGCTCTGAGATATGGGATCTGTTATCTGAAAAATCTGTTAATTAGAAAGCTCCAATTTTAACCTGTTTCCCATAGACTCAGATAATTCACATTTGTATAGATTATTTTCTTTTTCTCTTTAAAAATGAAACCGTACCTTGTACATTATCCCAGTTAAGATATAATTAATCCTTGTTTGGAGGGAATACAATTATGTTGGGTTTATAAAATGTTTACATTTGTTTAAAGTAGTCGTAAGTAATGATGGGTGAATATGACACATTTTGCTTCTCCAAAAATTCAAGAAATGGTGAAAATTCGCAAAAATGCATTGAAGTCCATGGACATCAAATTTATTTTGTCACGTGACAATTTTTTTCACCCATTGGAGTTTATGGGCATCATTTTTGTGGTGAAACTCTGCGAAAAATTTTGCTTACCTCTATTTGTTAGGTATAGTGATCCAAATTACAGAATGGGCCCTTATCCTTTTTTCCTTAATGGATCCTGTACTTACGGTCTACCTTATGACAGGTAGTAAGGACTGCTATGGCTTTCACGTGCAGATGTTATGATCTGAATTAATTGCATGCTCTTGTGCCACAAGGGCTCTTGCACATCTGTTCAGGTTTTTGACCTCCATATTTTTCTTTGGCGTATGTAATGTACTGTCATACAGTTATACACTTCAAAACAATCGTTTTATAAAGCATATGGTTTATAAATAAAACCGGTAACAGAATAAAAAAGTATATCTTAAAGTTCTGTGTCTTTTTTTTTTCACTAAATGTAATTTTGTTTATATTTAAATATTCACATAAACATTCCTTGCTACAAGTGCAGCAATTTGACATTCACTAGAGTATGCTGACTTCTAAAGACTAACTTTATAAGGATTGCATTTAAATGAGTATTTTAGCAGAAGAAAACAAAGATTGTGTTAAAAAAAAATCTTAACATTTACAAAATATGCCAATACCTTGGGATAATGGAATGACCTAGATAGTACCTTATAGTAAATGCAAAAGAACATGTTCAATTTCTTTTGTACCCACTTTTAATTGCTATCCACAAAGGTCAATTCTATTAACTGGAGGCATTGACAGTGTATATCTCTATATTCAAGCCTCAGCACATAATGTATTTTCCTAAACATGCTGCATTGATATTTCTATTGAACTGAAACAAATGGTAATGGGCCTGGCAACATAGAATTTGTAATATAAGGTCTCATTTACTTGGTAGGGGACGTTTATTTCACTTCAGATATCTATTTGAAAAACAGTGCACTTTATAAATAAAATACATTTTGTGTAAAAAATAAGAACGTACCAGGGTGGTATACTCATTTAGATATAGAAGAATTGTGCCTGCAAAAAGTAGTGTTTCAGGCTGATTTATTGAATATTTCTGCAAAAACCCTAATAATCCCACACTTCTCTTCCACTTCCTGCTCCCTGAATTCACCATCTTTTGGAAGACGGTACATACCGTCTTCATACCGGGTGTGAGACTGTATATAGAGGCAAGTCCCCTATGCAACTGATTAACCAGAGCCTCGAATGAGGAGATTATCCCTGGTTTGAGGACTACCGCTTGGTTGTTTGGATTAGGGATCAGTCACCAAAGGCATATACCAGCAGGAAATTACCCCCTCTGTTAACTGGAGCTTGCAAAGTCTGCCACTTGATCCTCGGGCATTCCCCTGCCCATATAAATCCCTGTATTATTGCATCTAAATTCTTAAACCAGTTCCTGGGGGATATAACTGGGGAAAGGCATAAAGGAATTTGGGCAAAAATACAATTTTCAGTATGTTTATGTGCCCAGGCAGCGATATTGCAGGGTGGCCCAGTTCTGCATTTTAAGTTTTAGGGATATAATGATAGGGACCAGGTTGAGGTCAACATATTTCTTTATTTCTTTATGTTTTTCTAATCCCAAGATACCTAAAGCTATTTACCCACTGCAGGATGGGGCCATGTCTTCTGTCCTGTCGGGCTCCAATGTCAATGGGGAAGACTAAGGATTTGTCTCCAAATTCAGCTATCTCCCGCAGGAGCTCAGACAGGGAGTATCTTGGGTCTGTCAGATAGACAAGCATGTCATTGCATACATCTTCCTCCCATCTCTGCATCTGCAGTCCCTTGATTTGGGGGTTTGCTTTGATTGTAATAGCAAGGGGTTCAATTGCGAGAGCAAAGAGAAGAGGCGATAACGGACACCCCTGCCGGATCCCTCTCACCAAGGAGACTTCCTGCATCATACCTGAGTTTACCCGTATTCTGGCCCTGGGTGAATCATACAGAGCCCTAACCCACTCTATGCAGTTGCCGCAAATGGCAAAATGAGATAGGATTTGCCACAGGTAGGGCCACTCTATGGTATTGAAGGCTTTTTCGGTATCCAGGGATACCACAATTTTCTCACCCACATTCTGATGATTGGCTAAAATATTTGTGTACAGGTACCTAATATTAATAACTATGGGTTTTTTTGGCATGAAGCCTGTTTGGTCTGGATGGACCATGTGTTCTATTAGCAGCTTCAAGTGATTTGCTTGGATTTTGGCCAGAATCTTAACATCGGAATAACTGTAAGGAGAGATATCAGCCTATATACCCACACTTTTCAGGGGGCTTGCCTTCTTTTAAAATCAGCACGATAATGGCCAGTTTAGAAGTGGCTGGAAGGGAGGCACCCAGGATAATATCATTAAATACATTGGTTAGTTGAGGTGCGATTATATCCCCGTGGGCCTTGTACCACTCGATAGGTAGGCCATCCGAACCAGGTGTCTTCCATTTGAAAAGGCAGAAATAGCCTCTTATACTTCCTCTGTGGTTATTACCTGATTCTGTGCCCTCCCTGGAGAGTTTAGGGAAGGGAATGCTATCCAGCTACCAGTTTAGGGCATCCTGAGAGAGGATAGATTTTGAGCTATATGAGTAGTAGGAAAAAAATTCCATCAGTGTCTGGTCTGGGTTATGAATCTCAGCTCCCTCAGCTGTTATAATCCTATGGATTGCTGTTATCTGTGTTGGTTCTCTGGATAGCATTGCTAGTAATTTGCTGCACTTGTCCCCTTTGTCATACCAGTTAGCTACCCGCTTCATATCCCTCATTATCCCATTATTTCTCAATGTTAGCTAGGTTGACATTTCAGTTAACAGGGCATCACCAGCGTCCTCTGTAGGATTTCCTGAATGTGTCCCAGTATCCCCACCTAAACCTGGAGATACATTATTCCCTTAACTATGAACTTCTTTTGTCTTTGGGGTATACAGCACCAAAGAAATCTCCAGTAATAAAAAACTCCAAATCCATCCACAGATCAAGTGGAAGGTGATTTTGGTGGAGGGGAAGGTGGACTGGCCTGCTCTGGACATGGGCTCCATCTTTGCCTTGAGGGACATGTTTCCAGCCAGTGGAGCGCCACTTCTGGATGCTCAAAGAACTGTGGCCTGTCTCACAATTTGCCAGGAAAGATTATACTATAGCTTATTTCCAGGTCCCAAAGCCATCTCTTCATTCCTAAGAAGGAGCTGTGTTGTCTTTGCAGTGCGGCTGAATAGTCTGAATATAGCGAGACACATGCACCCTTGTCAGGCAGGTTCCCTTTTTGTCGTGTCTGCCCTTAGTACTGTGTCACAGTAATTTAACAGCTTTATAAGCAATGGATGCGGAGGGGCCCCAGGAGGTAGTGGCTTAGTGGGGACACAATTTGCCCTTTCAGCAACAAACTGTGTTGAGAAAGTATCTGCCCTGAGTAGTTCTTTCAGCCACTGCTTTGCAAAGGTTTCAGGGTTGGCTCCCTCACATCTCTCAGGCAGCCCAATTACTCTTTGGTTTGATCTCCTCTGCCTGTTCTCCATGTTTTCTAATATATCTGTGGCTTGCTTCAGCTGCTTTTGTAGATGCCACATGTCAGATGGACAGGTGTTTTGCAATCCTCCAGTGCACCCTACCATCTCCTCCTATGCCCCGGTGTGCTCAATGATGACTTGCACATCATGCTTCAATTTTTGTTGTGAGGGTGGAGTTAATGGAGGACTGGCACACTGCAATCACAGCCATTATGTCTTGCGCAGATGGTGGAGATTCCTCCTGGCTATCTGCTGGGAGACAGGCCTGTGTGCGTGGTGGAGCTGTGTCGCCATCTTGTCCCATGCTGCAGGGCATACTGTCCCATTTTTGCAGCCACTTCTGCACGTACCTTGTGCATGTTTTTCCCCATGTCCGGGGTCAGAAGGTAGCGCCGATTTTGGGGTACCATCTGAGGGTAATGAGTTTTATATGGAGCTCCCATGTTATGCTGCCTAGCGTTCATCATTTGGCTCCGCCCCCCCATCCTTGATATTTTTTAATGGAAAATGGTAGTGTTAAAGTACAAAATGTCTTTATATGTAATTATACCCTGCTCTGAGCCTCTATGCATACATAGGCCTTACAATATAAGCATATGTTTCTATTTATTATATTGTTGTTGTATTTCCTTTCTTTAATATATAGAGCAGACTGAGTCAAAAAAGAAAGGCATACAATAATGCAGTTAACTTAGCTAAAGAGGTGTTAAGTCAAAGCTTACAATACTACAGAAAGCAGCCAAATAAATAACTAAATCACAGGGAACAACCCAATAGGGATGTAGCGAACCGCCGATAATGTGTTCGCGAACGCCGTTCGCGAACACCGGCAAAAAATGCGAACAGTTCGCGAACAGTTCGCGAACTTCGAACATCCGAAAATCGTTCGATTCGAACGATCGAAGGATTTTAATCGTTCGATCGAACGATTTTCATTCGAATCGAACGAAAATCGTTCGATTTTAGCGACCGAATGGTCGAATGGTCGAACGATTTTGACGCGAACGCCTATTGGCGAACGTCGCGCGACGTTCGCGAACTTTGCGGCGGACGCGAACAGCCGATGTTCGCGCGAACAAGTTCGCCGCAGAACAGTCCGCGACATCCCTACAACCCAATGCAATAGAGGGCAACAATAACAATGCATGGGTGTATTATGGCTACTGTATTGGAGTCTGTGTCAAAGCATACAAATTATGTTATTTGATTCCCTTGTCTTAGCTTTCAAGTCACCACTGGAGCCTTCCAAATTCAGAGTGGCAAGGGTTTTATTATTAGCACAACAAGAAAGACAATAGTGGGCAGACCTGTCTGTACTGTAACTACAATGAAATGGGTTACAAAGGGTTATGTCTGTATCACTTTTAGGGCATTGTTTTTAGCATTATAAAACTAAACTAATGGAGCCACCCAGACATCAAAGGATTAAAGGAGAGGGACTTTGTTCGGGTTAGAAAGGCAAGGAGGACAGGTTAGGTTAGGAAGGGGTGGAGGGAGAAGGAGAGGTGCAGTAGAGAGTAAATATAAGGATGAATTAAGGGAGTTATACCTTTTCTCCTGTGGCAGCAGCACTTATTTTAGTTTTGGGGAGGTTGCTTGTTTCATCACAGAAGTGTTATAGAGACAGCTGGGGATGCTTGTCAGGTGGCAAGTGGCTTGTATTCCCCTGTTTTGTGGAGTAAATTTCAGTATCTCCTTGGGTAGTGATCCCTAGAGGTAGAGGTGCGAAGTGAGGCTTACCTTCTTTCACTTGTCTGCCATATCACGGCTGTGCCTGGTGGTTTGCATGGCTGGTGGCCTGTTCAACACTGTTGAGTTTACTCCTACAGTTCCCATGGTGATGATTGTCATGTTATTTATATTTATATATTTATATGAGACACCAGCATCCTCTTTTCTCTAGATGCCCATTAAACATGTGGTTGTATTCACTGGGGATTTGAAGTAGTGTAAACACCCAGCAGGCTGGATTACCAGTATAAGAATATTCTCCAGCCTATTGGCTCTATGCATTGCCAACAATCCCAGTGCATACTGCTGCAAACTCTGGGTGGTATCCAGGCAAAAAGGAAATCTAGAGTTTCATGCTAGTAAGAGGCTGGGTTAAGGCAAGCATTTAGATTCAAGACCAAAAACAACCCCCTGAATATTTTCAAAATGCTACTGATACATTCCTATGAAAACCCAAAATGCATTCCAAATGCATCAGTTGGCAGCATTTGTTTAATGTAAAATTATATTTAGGCATTATATTTCCTAAAACAATTATGGAAAGGGATGAAAAGAATTATGTTTGTTGAACCAATCCCTTCTGAAACTGAGTACCTGCTATTCCTCTTTGTATAGTATGTGCACATACTTGATTTCTACTGACAAGGGATTTTTATTTTACAAAAATAACTGAAATACACAGTGAATAATTTATGATTGGAAATACAGGTACAGTACACATAAAGTTAGAAGGAATATGATCCCTATTGTAGAAAGATTACAACTGGGAAGTTGGTGGTTTACAGGCTCTGAAAATAGTGTAATAAAAGCAGCAAGTTTAAGTCCTTGGTGTATAACATACTAATATTTCTATGTTCTTGCTTAATACAAAATACTACAAATCACAGGGTAAATGGAAATCACTTTCATAAGAGATATTTCAGTTTCGCTTAAACCATTTCTACCACTGCAAACACCAATTGTACGATATATTTTCTATTTAAAGGAACATCTTGGTGAATGTCTTATATTGTAACGTACTGCACATTTAACACAGCAATTTTAATTAAGTCTTTCTTTCAGCTCATGAAAAGGCAGCAGGATTCATGGCCTCTTGCAATGAAGGTGTTAATGTTCTGTGCAGAACAACATTTATTTCTGTTGTGTATTTAGCCCTTACATCATGACTGTGTTATGAAGCCTGGCAGGATGCCATGTTTCATAGCTGCTAGCTCTGTGTAATTTTTGGCAACAGAGAAGGAAACTTCATTCACGGAATTTGAGGTTGATCAATGTGCCTACAAAATGCAACTCCCCTTGCCACAGACACAGCAGGAAAGAGCCGTGGAGAGTAGCTTCTAACCTGGGATTTAAGGGATTACAGAAAAATAAACCCTTATACTAAACGTTTGATTAACCCATTATTTCACACTGCTGAAGCCCTGAAAAGTTATTTTAAAACAAACAAACCCTTGATAAATAAATTGCATAAGTATAGAAAAAATGAACTCCCTCACTCTTGTATAAGGCCGCTCAATCACAAGTTGATGACCTTATTATTTATGTAATGTAGGAAAATACATACAATTTGTAAAGAAGGGTAACAGAAATGTAATAAGACAAATGTCAGGGTACAAAATGCAAAGGCAGTTCTAGTAACTGGGTATTACACAGAGCACAACCTGATGAAAAATCGTGGTGGGAAAGGAATCCCAACTTGTAATAGTGAAAATATAATCATACATTCTAATATAGTATAAGTTTGCACTGGTGTGCAACTTTATAAATACATTTAGAGGTCGATTTATCATATTGTGTAAAATTACTAATGTTGAAAAAATGATGTAAAAAGCTGTGTAAAATAAATAGCAAAAAAGGTGTGTGTTTTATATTACACCCGCTGAAAGCCAAATTTGACGCAATTATATTACACCACTTGACCTTGAATAATCATTTAAAGGCCATAGGAAAAGTTCAAGGGGCAGATTCACTAAAGGGCGAATTGTCGCCAGCGACCGCTTCATACATATCTCACCACTTCGCCAGGCACAAATTCGCTACTACTACGCTAATTCACTAATATGCGGCGTTGCACCCCGGGCCCCGAACGCTGGTGAATTTTTGCTAGCATTTCTTCGGCAGTGTGATCATTTCATACCGAAGATGCGCTAGCATTTGTGTCTAACGAAAATTCGCTAGTGATCTTGTTATAAATATTGGTGCAAATGCTTGAAGTTACCACTTTTTCTTATACATGTCCAGGGAACCATAATAGAGACAAGAGAGTGAATGTTCCATGTGTTATGAAACGTCTGGACAAAACCGTTACCCAAAAAAAGTTTGTTAGGACTTTTGCAGGCAATTACGCTTCAGAAAAGGAAAAGTCGGCAACGTTTTTGGAACTTTAATGCATTTTTGGCACCCAGGATATGACGTAAGTGACAGAAGATTGAGGAAGATCTAGCTTCTTTTAAGCATTTTTTCTGTTCTGAGGTGGCAAAGTCAAATCTCGCAAAAGAGTTAACGTTCAGTAAAATCTGCACTTCACTGAATTTGCAGAGTAACAACCATTCGCCAGCGGGAAAAAACAAACACTAGCAATGGTCTCATTTGCTAGCAAATTGATGCCTGTTCCTGTTAGTGAATTGCCGATGTCCCTGCAGATGTGATTTATGGTCAAAAGTCACTAGCGTTAGCCACTTCGCCCTTCAGTAAATCTGCCCCCAAGTGTCAAGTAAGTTTTGGTGAAAGTCATTCTGGCGAAAAAAAAGTGAGATGGGTGAACAGCATAGCATTTTCAAGCAACTGCAGTAAATGGTGCTGAAAATCAACTTGATAAATATGCTGTTTTCTTTACACAGTGATGCCTGGCAATGTGTGGTGTATTTAGCCACGATTTTTTACATAGTATGATAAGTAAACGTCTTACCAAGAGATTCACAGAAATACTGAACCAAATGTTAACCATTATTTTCATAATTAAATATAGCACAATTGCTAAAAGGGTAAAATAACTGGTGTATTTATAAAGCTAGGTTGTTTTTCTTACAACTGAATTCATGGATTTATATCACAGAAATAAACCATAAGAGAAGAGCTAACTGATTTATAAAGGTGTATGTCACACTAACCCCTAAAATAACTCAAGAATTTGACACCACTGATAACCTGGCATAACCCGTTGACATTATTGGGACTAGAATTTTTCATGTGACAAGTAGTATAACATGTTGTGTGAACATTGGTTGTTACATTGCTCATGCTAAATCTAAAAGATCTTTTATTCCATCATTTTACACTTTGCAACAAAATCATAAAATCATTACACAGCTTTGAAAATACCTGTGTTAACCAATGCACTGTTTTATTAATGTGTTCATGTTTTGTGTATTTTAAAGAATTTTTAGATTCAGCTGAAAACTAAGGATTCTTAAAAGGCTCCAGGATTTGGTCAAAACCCAATAGTAAAGTCAAAACTTACTTTGTGTATTAGTGGATGAAGAAAATATGAGAAAATAGGTAATATGCTAAGTTAAGTGTATATATATATATATATATACTATTTTGATGCATGCTGCAAAACGTGGTAAATTAAGCAAATTTATTACCTGACAACTTAAACTGAAAAGCTGTTATTGCTGTAACTGCACAGGAGCAATCTGCACTGAATATCTCACTCAAGTAATAATGAAGCAAGATTAACAATAACTTCAGAACATCTGCATAATTATTGCATCATTTATCAGGCTATGATTACAATAAACAACTGAATTCACACGTGGGTATACATGAGAGAGAAAACTGTCAGTACTGGTCACTACCCACAGCCAGAGAACAGCAAAGTAGAGAACATGGATTCCCTTAGTTAAATCAAAGTAGAACTAAATCCTAATAATAAATGTGCCTAAAAATGTTGTATTTTATACACCAACTTAGGGGCAGATTTAACAAAGGTCGAGGTGAATTTCCGAATGAAAAAAATTCGAATTTCGAGCTATTTTTTGTGTACTTCAACTAGGGAATAGTCCAAATTTGATTTGAATTTGAAAAAAATTAGAAAATTTGAATATCCAAATTTTACATGTACTGTGTCTTCAACTTCGACCATTCACTGTCTAAAACCTGCCAAATTGCTGTTTTAGCCTATGGGGGACTTATTTGGAGTCAACTGGTGAACTTTGAAGAACTGGGAAATACTTTGATTTAAATTCGCTATTCCTTTGATTCGTACGATTCGAATTCGGCCAATACGGACCTATTTAATCGAAAACTGAGCTATTTGACCAAAAACTTTGACTTAATTTCAGTTGGTCTTTTTGAATTTGAATTTCAACGTTTTTTCAATTCGAAATTCGACCCTTGATAAATATGCCCCTTAATGTACCCACCTAGAGTTTCTGCATCCATATAACAGTAATGATCCAGGCCTTAAAAATGTTTCACCTTTGTGTTAGAGTTTGCTAGGTAATCGTTTTAGTGTCAATGATTCTGCACAGTGTGGGCTTGGCTGTTGTTGAGAAGGCTTATTTATCAAAATGTGTGTAGTTTTAGTATTTATTCTTCTTTGAATAACATCAAAATGAAAAAAAGTGTAAGCTACAGTATGTTATTTCTTAAAAAATCCTAAAAAAAAACACATGACAAAAACCCTCAGATTGAACCTCAGTTCCTCATCATTTGTAATGGGTCAACAATATAATAACGTGAAAAGCTTGAAAAACTCAAATTGACGTAAATATTAAAAATTTTGCAGCTCCCATTGACTTCTACAAGACCTCACAAGCATTATTTTGGATCAAAAAATCATGTTTTTAAAATCATTATCCAACATCACGGGAAAATATTCTGAGCATTTATAAAAAAAAAACTAAATTTGAGGGTTCAAGCAAAATATGCCGTTCACCAGTCATAAAAGCTAATGCTACAGGGCTGATTATTACATTGTGGTACAGAATGCACTAGTTTCAGAGCTGCCATGTAATGAGAATAAGAATTAATTACTAATCAACCTTGTATTGTGACATTTATAGTCTATATATACATATCTTGAGTGGGTCCATAATCTCAGGTAAGTGACAGCAGCATAAAACAAGCTGTAAATCATCAGAAAAGAAGAATGGGAGCTACTGGGGCATATTCATTGCTAATTGAATATGAGAACTTGGGCTGGTAACAAACCCCAAAACTAAAGAGCCTATTTATTAGACCTCAATTTTTTTCTGGTCAAGGGAAAACTTGAATTATTGGAGAGATTTATTATACCCCAAAGCAAGTAAATATCTTAATCATAAAATACTCCAGTTAAAACCTGTCAAGGTCATGTAAAAGTCAAGCTGTACCTGAATATGTTTCTTGTCCTTGTGATCTGCATTGGTTTTCACTCGATAATCTGATTTGAGTTGTTACAGCGATAATTCGATAAAATTGAGTTTTTGGAAAGTCAATTAGAAATAATTGCACAATTTGAATTGATTTAAGATGTTGTTATGTTTTTTCAAACCAAATTTTTCAAGAAGAATTATTAGTACATTAAGGGGATTTGGGTTGGGATTTCTAGTTGAATTTTTTTATCACATTGAGAAAAAGTCAAGTTTTAGGGGCAGATTTATTAAGGGTCAAATTGAAATTTCTATTTTTTTTATTGTCAAATTCAACAAAACTTGATTCGAGTTTCAAATTCAAATCCGATTTTTGAGATTTATCATACTCTGGCCATTTAAGAATTTGAATTTTACTATTTGCCACCTAAACCCTGCCAAATTCATGTATAAGGGAGCAGTCCAGGGATTAATTTGTAGATCTCAAATAAAGGATATAAGGGAAGATAAGCGGAGCTCACCCTTCCGTGCTGTGCAGCGTCTCCTTGCCTGTTGCTGCTCTCGCGGGAATCCTGCAACTTCGATCCGGAACTCTCTCACTCTCAGAATTACCCGCAGTTCGGCGCTGACAAAAGGTATCCACGGAGTCGCTGCTGTATCGATTTGACGGCTTTTATTAAACAACACTTTGTGACATTAACAGTGGGTGAGATTATTAGAACTAACGCGTTTCGTGCCTTCCAAACCGGCACTTCTTCAGAGTTCAATGCGGGTCACATGCTATCAACTTTAAATACACTCTAGGATGTGCATCAATTGAAAACATGTGCAAATAACGCTATAATTAGCATATAAGTGTGACACAATAAAATCCATTGAAGAGTGACAAAATGTATGAACTATGTATTCGATTTTTGTGATTACTATTAATTTTTAATTCAAATCCGTGAATCTATGAATTGAAATAAACTACGTTAAATGAAATGAAATATCCTCCTGTATCAATATTATTAATTAATTACTTTTCTCTGGATGGTAAAAACATCATCTAATTTAATACTATTAAAATGAAATGCACAGTCACAGATCCATCGTAAATTCATATATATCTAACAATCTCTCTTCCTGTTATTTTCAGAATGATATAAACATATTGTTCGATAGATCTGCAGCAGTGCATACAGATTAGCAACTCCGATTCGAGGTGTCTGAGCACACATGTGCAAAGCGATATAACGTTGATACTTTCAATTTAATATTATTTCATTTTATTTTAATTTTAAGGGGAAATTCGTTGGGGTTTACTTCTGGAGTTCATTACTTGTATTATGTTGTGCAGCTTGTCTACTCCGTATATGTATAAATATATATATAGAATATGTTAATAGAGATATAAATATAAATATATAGTTGTGTAATCATACCAACCACATATATATTATAATACTATTCTCTTTATGTCTCTTAGTCTATAAAGGATTTTACATCACATTCTTTGTTGAGCCCTTGTCGTGTAACTGTTTCCAACATAAGTATCCATTTAATCTCTCTTTTGGCTAACAATCTACTCCTTTCCTTTTTCCCAACTTCACAGTCTCAATTGCCTGAAAGGAAACAAAGTTTTCATTAGCACCATGTTTCTCAATGACATGTGCTGATATGGCTGAGGATGTATCTTTTCTATTAATGCCGGCTAAATGTTCCAGTACCCTATCTTTGAGCCTCCTTGTTGTCTTGCCTAAGTATTGTTTCCCACATCTGCATGTAGCTAGATATATTACATTTATAGTGATATAAATTAACATATGTATTACATTTGTAGATTTCACTTGTGTTTGTACTCTGTATTTTTCTAGATACTTTAATAAAACTGCAACATTTGCAAACATTAGCCCCACATCTATATGTTCCAGTGGTCTGTAGCCAATTCCTATTCTCTCTCTTTTCTGGTAACATATTTGGTGACAGCCTGTCCCTCAGTTTGTATCCTCGCCTAAATACAAATTGTGGTTTACTAATGTCAAGTCATGAGAGTATCTGATCTGATTTCAATACTCCCCAGTGTTTTAAAACTGATTAATTCCCTTTATTTTAACAAATAAGTTTAGAGTTCTTAAAGAGTATGGTTATTCTACTCCAGCAAAAAATGAATTGTTGATGGAATATAAGCATTAAAACATCATGCAACTGAGAGGCATTGCTAACTAGATATGCAAGAAGTTTCAAGTCAACTGAAATAATATTGAATTCTATCAGGGCTGGCATAGGTCAAGTATAATGAGATTATAAATTCTCTTATCCTTATGTGTACTGTGCTTCTTGTATTTAGAATCTGATTGTGTGAGTAATTCTGTTCTGTTACTTAGTACGGCTCTTTCATACACATGTTTGATATTGCTTGTCTCATACCCACGCTGTATCAATCTGTCCCATAAATTCATGGCTCTATTTTGATAAGCAGGCCAAGTCGAGCAATTGCGTCGTAACCGCATAAATTGCCCTACTTGGTATGCTCCGCAAGAGTACAAGTTGGAGATGTTCATAGCCTTCCTGACATTCAAGGTTTTTTTTGGAGAAAAAAAGTTGAATGAATTTTTGTATAATTCAAATCAAATTGAATTCAATGAATTTGAAATTCGACCATTGATAAAAAATCAGAGGGCCACACAGCCTTTTGTGTTATAGTAAGGATGTTGGAAGACACTTGGCATTGGACAATAGTCAAAAGACCAATATCATACTATTGAGAAGGTTACTCAAACTCATAAACTTATTTGTCAAAATAAAGGGTATTAATCAGTTTTAAAACAGTTTCTTATTGGCTGATATTGTGTTTGACATTTCCAATTTTCCCAGTTTGGACTCTTTAGGCTGTTATTCAGTAAGAACATCGAATTCTGCTTTCAGTTAATGGGCTAAGATAAGGTCTGTTTAAACTTTAAAGCCCCGAACAGCATTCCTATTATAGTAAATTTAACTGAACTTGGCAGTTTCTTGCCTCAACTCACAAAATCTTTTAGCTTTTACTTTTTTTATTTTTTCTAGTTTTTCTTTATATTTCTTTTAATGCGTGGACCAAGCCAAAGTTGGGACACCCAAAAGCACAACCTTGCCTGGGGACTAACTAGTCTTAACCCCAAGCTCACATGCTTAGCTCTTCCTTGGGAGTGAATATGCAATGTTTATGGTTTGCACTCCTTCACTTGCAACATGTTAATCACCAACCCCTTGGATGTTGCTCCCAGTGGCCTCAAAACAGGTGCTTATTTTTAAATTTATGGTTTGGAGGCACTTTTTGGTTGCACATAAAAACTGATTTATGGCAAAACAGAGCCTCCTGTAGGACTGCTAATCCACAAAGTTTTCTTGCAATAGAAGCATTTGGAGGACATTAGTCACTCTCGATAGAGGAGATTAATTGCGAGGTGACTAGTTTCCTCATTTGTCATTGCTCTTAAAGGTGCACCATCATTATATGCACAAAAATGCATTAAGGACATCAGTTCTATTAGGAATGAGCAAGACTGCTCTAATTGTTTTAAAATTCCTCTGGCAAAAATGTTTTGGTTCCACATTCACATTCTCTAATCCATCTTATCTACTAGTCATCTACGAGACTGAGGCATATCCATAAACTGAGATTTTTTTATAATAATAATATTTCTTAGCACTAATAGATCATTTAATAAAGTTTATGTATTTATTAACAAAGATGGATCTTGTAATTGCCTGAAAAGAACTGTACCTGTAAATGCCAATCACAATACAAAGACTGTTTGTGATTCTATGTTAGTTTTTTGATATCCACTAATTTATCCATGCTGAGGCAAATTTGTCACACACACAGGTCTGTTTGATTTCATTAAACGGAATATTTAAGCATAAAAATTGTTTAATCGCCTTGTGTCATTAGAAGATGAAGTTCATTTTGCATACATTTGCATATTTCATCAAAATTAATGCCACTGCTATGTAAATGAGGGACAGGTTGTAGTTGAGGTGTTTATTGTTATAGCTGCAGGCTTCCTCACTTGATAGGATTTCAAGGTGGAAGGAGAAATAAGAAGAGCTTACTTTTTATTGATTCTCTTAAGAAATCACAAACAATTTACCTCCCTATAATGGTTCAATATGATCATATACTAATGATGATAAAGATATATCAGATTCAAAGCATTGCTTTACCCAAATGTTACATACTATATCTTCCAGCATACTTGAAACCCCATGTGCAAGAGCATTAAGGGGTGCAAAAGTATGTCAATTCATGCACACTGCCTGCCCCACACATGCTGAAGGCATAATCCCAACACTACGGGGCAGATTTAACAAGGGTCAAAGAATTTCGAAGTAAAAAAAAAAAACGAAATTCAAAGTAATTTTTGGATATTTTGAGCATCAAATAGGATACTACGACTTCGAATTTACTTCGACTTCGATTCGAAGTAAAAATCGTTCAACTATTCAACCATTCGATAATCGAAGTACTGTCTCTTTAAAAAAACTTCGACTTCAATACTTCGCGAAATTAAACCTGCCGAAAGTGCTATGTTAGCCTATGAGGACCTTCCACAGCATTTTTCTACGTTTTTGAAGTCGAAGTAAAAATCGTTTGATTGTACGATAAAATCGTTCGATTTTACTTCGACCCCAGAATAGCCAAATTCGATGAAAAAAAGTTTGAATGTGATATTCGAATTAGAAGTATTTTAATTAGATGGTCAAATTTCGAAGTATTTTTAACTTCGAAATTCGACCCTTGATAATTCTGCCCCTACATGTACAATTCTCAATTACAGTATAATAATGGCAAGCAATAACTACATGGAAATATTAATATATTTGTTGACTGAACTAACCCTAGTAGTTAAAAGAGATGAGCTGTAATAAGGAGTTGTAATCATAAGGGGAACATGATGTCAGATTGGGACGAGTGGCTCAATCTAGTGATTTTCAAATTGTATAATGTGCAATAATATCTTTTAACAAGTTGCATGTTAGTGGGTTAGCTTTTGTGTAACTGAATTTTATACCCCCCACTCATGTCTCTCATGCCTTATGAGCGTTATAAATAAGGAGGCTCCAAAACCAGTATTTGTTTGAAATGGATGAATTCGAGCACTTTTTCAGGTTTAAGATTGACTCAAATATTAGTTGTTGAGCCAAATCAAATCCACCCCAGTTTATCAAATTTGTGAATTTTAGGGGCTCATTTACTAACAATTGAATTTAAATTTTTCCCACGAGTCTCTAAAAGTTAGTGGTTTTCTAAAAATCTTTTAAAAAAAGCTCTAAAAATCCTGCTTTACATTAATTCAGAATTTTAGAGGTTTTCATGCTTTTTTTGCTAGTAATTGTCTGAAAACTCAATTTTTTTGAGGTTTTCATACATGGTTTTAGAGTTTGTCAGTCTAAAACCACTAAAATCTCACCTTTGATAAATAGGCTTCCACAAGTTTTTTTTTAATTCATATACACTCAAAAACTTACCAAACTTGTATATGTGGTTATTTATGCAACCAACTTGATTGAATAATGACATGAAAAAAACTCATGTATATAAAATTAGGCAATAAATTGAAAAATAAGATATTAAATATTTATTTTTGAATTCTCAGTATGCATATCAATAATCTAAACGGGGTGCTGTCTCCATATGTCTGTGAGGATTTGTTTCTGTTCACTCCAGCTACTCTGATTTCCTTGCACATTAAAAACTTAAAGGCATGTTAATTGGATTCTGATAAAATTAACTATAGCAAAAAAAAAAAAAAGTTGGTAAAGTTGTGTTCACCACTAAATTTTAAACCATTAGGTGGGGTTGCAATGAGGCTGTGACCAGAAAATTCATATAAGCAAAAAGAAAAGGTCCTCTGCCCTCCATTATCAATACAGGTATTCAGAAACCCATTATCCACAAAGCTCTGAATTACTGAAAGGCAATCCCATAGTTTCCATTTTATCAAAATAATCCAATTTTTTAAAAATAATTTCATTTTTCTCTGTAATAATAAAACAATACCTTGTACAGGTATGGGACCTGCAAGCTCGACTGGGTCAGGGGATTGTGTGAATAGTATACAATTTCTCGAAAGTTGTGTAAATACGCTAGCAAAATATTTATAATGAAATAATCAACTCCTGAATGAAAATCTAAGCAATTCATGTTATTCTTTAATTTAAAGCTAATTCATTTCATAGAGTTAATTTAAAAACATGTTATAGTTTATGGACACTTGGCACCTTTATTGATAATGACACAAAACACGACAAAGTTACATTGCTAGAAAGGGAGTGTAAATTGGGAGTAACCTGAGATTGTGTCTGAAAGTAAACCTTCTGTCAGACAGGGTCACCAGAACCAGACTAAACAGTCTGTCTAAAAGGTAAAACACTAGCACTGTCTGAAAAATGATCCTCTACATGGATGAAGAAAAGAGGAGGGTTTGCTGTGATTAGGGTAGTTACAACAACAGACAGCAATTATATTCCAAACTCTAACCAGTAGCAATATTGTCTTAATGTAATGTGTAAGTCAGTGCACAAAATTAACGTGTCAACTGATATTTACTCCACTGGATGTGAAATCCACAAATACACAGAAATGTCATCATTTCCTGTTTGGCATAATCATTCTCATTCCTTTTAACTAAAATCCTCTGTACAATATAAAGTGATATATTTGTGGAATAAACCGAAATCTATTGAATTTGCCAAACTCTAATGCAGTAAACTGTAGCTGTGTTTTTTTTATAGATAAACTTCATCTGTATTCAATTCTGAATGCAGAAAGAGTAATGTGCCATTGAAATATAATTGCTTTTGTAGTCATGTTAACCTAGATGACTTGCATAAAGAGAGTGGAGACATTTGGCTTCATTTAAATCTGTGTTAGCATGTAAATGTACACTTTGCTGGTTGAAAGTTGTTTTCTCAGTGGACATATTGAGTTATTTGTTGTCATTAGTATATTTCTTTGGCACTTTGGGAGTAGAATGCATACGGAAGGTACAATTATACTTCTGCACTAATCATGTTTCTCCTGTAATTTTAAGGGATTCCAACTGACTGCAGTCTTTCTTGCTTTCTTTCTTTCCTTTCATATTTTTTCAAGAACTACACAGCTTTAAACGACATCGCATATTTTTTCAGGCATAAATAAAGAGGTTCTTTTGACAGCAGATTTTTTTTTTAATAAGCATATGAGAGTTCAGTATCATTATGTATGAAAATGTTGACAGAATGTGTTATCCATGCTTTGTAGCAATCCAAAATCAATGTTTATTGTTTACTTACTTATCCACATTAAAAGGCCTTTCATCCTGTTCATCCAATAAGGAGTATAAAATCAGAATTAACATAAACACATATTAATTTGTTTGAGTAAATATTACAAATATTAATAGTAATTTTCCATTCTGAATATTGGACTTGATCATTGGGTTGCTTAAGTGCATTTTCTATTTCTTACTTAATAAATAAACAGTTCACAGTAAGTAAGGAAGCTGTTTTCTCATTGCATTTACAAAAGCCTATTAAATAAGCATCGTCTGCATTTTGCACCAATATATGGGCCATTAGTATGACAAATTAAGAATTGAGCCTTGGTATTAACAAATGAAAAAATGATGTGAAATAGGACATTTTAATTGGTTATTGTGTGTCTGGCCACTGAGCTACATTCTAGGATAAACTGGATTAAAACAATTATGTATAACTGGAGTGAAATCTTTATTTTATTGATAACGTTCTTTATAATGTGCTCTGTAGCAGACTAGCAGTTGCATTTTAAGAGCAGAGCAGCCAAGAAGATCTTACATTTTCCCCCCTCAATATGTTGATGCAGGGAATACTGACAGGGACAAGTGACAGTTCTCTAATTATACCCTTACTGCCACTGCTGTTCTTGTTTTGGATGTGTTGCTCATTTTCCTCTTCTCTTCTCTTCTCGCTGAATAATGCATGGTCCTCTATCAGTATTCATGCAATAACATTGGAAACTGCCAGCCTAACTAGCTGATAACTGATTCAGTTTGTAACAAGTGCCTTTGGGATCTGCAAGGAAAAGTAGCCAAGAACTGATGTACCATAATACTTCCTAAATATATCAAAGCATTTCCTTTTATGAGTGAAAGGTTTTTTGTTTGTCTGTACAATATGTTTTGGATAGAGGTTAGCATTATTTCCCTTAGTGATTTGGTATCATATAAAATCCAAATGTGTGACATATACCTTACAAAAATGTATCACAATCTCAAATCATTTGTGATAATGCAATGTATTTGGTGACATACAATTAATAATATTCTTAAAATATTTTGCAAGCTATGAAATGGTTACTTTATTTTAACATACCCTTAACTAAGGTTGATTTCAAATAAAGACTTAACTCAGAACTAAAATCTGTCCTAATTAATAGAAGATTATAAGATTAAAGACTTTAGAGGGAAAGTTATTAAAATGGCTAGTGATGTTTAAAGTCATATTTTTGTGAATGCTTAGCACTGTTCATAATGTAAAATCATTTGAATCACTAGAGTAGTGAATATTACATCACTCATTATTGCTAAGCAAAAATTAGCTGCTTTGGAGTTTTGTTAAATATTTTGTTGCATAAAACCTTTTGCTATAGCAGAATTTTGTTACATATACCACATATGTCCACAAAAGCCATTTGTTCGCAGTCTTTGTGAGGAAGGTCTGAAATTGCTCAAAATGGACGCAAACAATGACAATATTATGCAAATATTTCAGGTACTAATATTTCTGAACAATACACTAACATTTGTATTTTTGCTGATTTTTCTGCCCACACAATGGCTCTGAGATTGGAATTTTCAAAGATAACTGAAGCATTATGTAAACAAGGTATTGCTAATGGTTAGAGCTTCCCAGAGTGACTAATCATTTATAGAAATGGCACGTACCGGACATCTCAAAACCCAGAAGCCACAGCAACAGCTTTACAAGAATGGAACCTCCCCATAGAGGAAATGTATATGACACCGCAAAAGAGACCATTGGATTAGTTTACTGCTGCCGCCCTTCTCAGTAGGCTGGAAAGTGCAGCAAATAAGAACAGATGTTATAATATAACTTAACAAGCCTGAATGCTATTGAAAGGTTTTCTTTTCTCTGTTCTGTTTTTTTCATTTACCTTCTCCTTCCTGCTCTCCTAATCTAATCCTATGTGAGATCCCAATGTTTGTTTCTAACAAAGTGGTAGATGTGTTTATTTTTATAGACTAGGAGCAATAATGCCATATTTATTTTGGGTAATATTGATAGTATGCGGATTCATGTTGCTACATTGAATGTCAAAGGGCTTAATAGTCCACAAAAATTGAAATAATTGTTAAACTGGGTGAAGGACTCCAACATACAGTAGATATACTTTGTATTCAGGAAACACATTTTGCAGGAAAAACCCACCCCAAACTTTACTCCAAAATATACAATGAATTTTTATACTCAAATGCCCCCATTAAAAAAATGTAACATCAGTCTGGTAGAATTTTATTGGTAAACTATGAATTAAATACAGAAAAGTATACTATAGTAAACCTTAATGCCCCAAATTCTCAACAGGTTACATTTCTTAATAAAAGTTTGGAAAAAACAAAAATATACCCTCAGCATAAACGTATAATAATATTCCAGTTGGTTGCTTCTTTAATTTAAAACATATCCCATCATCCTTTTCCGTATGGAAATTAAACAACTCTCTTTTAGCTAACAAGAAACGTGTATCTACTAACTTCACTTACCACTGATTTTTTTAAGCTCAATGAAACACATTTAATAGCACAAGATATTTTATGGTGTTCTTACAAAGCATTCATAAGAGATCACTTGATTTATATAGCAACTGATGAGGAAAAGTACTGCTAAATTGTTAGAGCTTCACAATCAGTTAATAGAAGCTACAGAGCAACATAAAACAGCCTGGTCCAAAAAGGTAAACAATAAAAGGTAGAGTTAACTATGTGAATAAGCAAAAGGTTGCATATCAAATTATGCTTACAAAACAAATGTAGGGGGGTGGCTTCTGGCACGCAAACTAAGGGACGAAAAAAGTAGACATTGAATACTTAATCTAAAAACATCTGAAGGATCCCTTCTTACCATCCCAAAATATATAGTCCAGGAATTTGCAAAATCCTACTGGGATCTTTACAATCTACAGGAGGATAACTCCACTATCCAACCAAACCCTCTCAATATCAATACGCTCCTGTCCCAGATATCACTGCCAACTTTAGCTGATGATCAACTAAATTCACTAAACCTGCCTATTACACCAGAGGAAGTCTTATCACCAAAATGCTTAAACTCAACAAAGCCTCAGGACAGTTTTTCAAATGGCTTCTGTAAAACACTTGCAACAACCTTATCTCCTAGATCAGCGGTCCCCAACCTTTTTAACCCCTGAGCCACATTCAAATGTAAAAAGAGTTGGGGAGCAACACAGGCATGAAAAAGTCCCTTGGGTGGCAAATAAGGGCTGTGATTGGCTATTTGGTAGCCCCTGTGTGGACTGGCAGCCTACAAGAAACTCTCCCTGGCACTATACTTAGTTTTTATGCAATTAAAATTAGCTTTCAAGCTTGAAACTCAAAAATAAGCATCTGCTTTGAGGACCCTGGGAGCAACATCCAAGGGGTTGGAGAGCAACTTGTTGCTCATGAGCTACTGGTTGGGGATCACTGCCCTAGATTATCTAGACTTTTTAACTCTTTACACTTACAGCAAAACCCCAGACAAACTAACATTACAACCGTTCCAAAGCCCAACAAGGATCCCAGTTTAGTTCAGAATTACCCATTTCTCTTTTAAGTTTTGATCTCAAGCGTTATGCAAAAATTGTAGCCAATCGTTTAAATCCCATACTAAAACACCTCAAATCTAATAACCAAGTAGGATTCTAGACAATACGAGAAAAATTATCAGTATTGCCATTCATGCTAACCAATATAAAATTCCAAGTATACTTGTAGCCCTGGATGCAGAAAAGGCTTTCAATAGGATTTACTGGCTATACTTACTTTAAAATAAGCACTAGAGAAGTTTTGCTTTAAGGGGCCTACTTTGAATAATATCATGACCCTTTACAAAGTCCCATTAGCAAGGATAGTGGCTAATGGACAAGCATTTTTGCCTCTCTCAAATGGTACACATCAGGGTTGCCCTCTGTCCCCATTAATTTTTGTATTATTGTTGGGACCTTTAGCGGAAACAATTAGGCATCACCCCTTATTCATGGATACACAGTAGGATCTTACGACTTTAGATGATATTATATTATCTCTCACCAAGCCCTTCATTTCCTTAACAGCAGTTGTTCAGACACTTCATCATTTCTCCAACATGTCTTATTACAATGTAAACCAATCTAAATCAGTAACCATATGGATTCCTCAGAATATTATGACCAATTTAAAATCCTCTATGCGTTTGTGTGGTAGAAGTAATTTATCTCCTACTTGGGTATAAAAAGTAGGAACTTCAGTTAAATCTCTATACAATGCAAATTTCCACCCAATATTGGAGAAATGTGATTTACTTACCCAAGGTTGGCTCACAAAAGTGATATCCTAAATAGAAAGAATGGTCACTATAAAAACCATGTTGCTTTGGAAAATACTATACCTGTTCTGGACTATTCCCGTAGCACTCCTGAATAAGTTTTTTCTCCTTATTATGTAAAGTGACACAGAAAGTGATCTGGAAATGCTCCAAACCGCGCAATGACCATATTTATAAAAAAATAAATCCCAATGGGGCCTTGGTCTCCATGATTTTATAAAATACTACAAAGCTGTTAACATGCTTTATGTATTTATACAAAGGATTTTCTTCACAGACATTCAAAATCAGTGGGCTAGCCAGGGATAGAATTATTAAGTGCATTTATACATGAAACATCCCAAGGCCTGTGCATTGTTAATTACAGAAAATACATTAATAAATAACCAAACATGTTTGTTTTAAATTAGTGAGGGGAAATGTTATTTCAAAAATTTTTTTTAGGTAACAATATATATCGTAAAGTATAATTTTATTCTACAATAAGCATTTTAGATGAATATGAAAAAAAAGTAAATATTGTTATTATTTTCCATTGTCCGGGTGGACAATGGAAAATAAACTATGCAAGGTTTTTGGAAAAGGCTAAAACGTTCTCATACTTCTGTTATTGTGTATGATTGTGCTTTTGTCAAAAGTCAAAAGACATGATGCAGGAAATAATTTTTCACAGTTTCCATGACTTGTTAAGCAAAGATGTATCATTTAAACATCAGAACATAGATGAATTTTAAACTACCAAAGGTGTTCATTTAATAATTGTGTCCCTGTGTCATAAAGAATGTTTTGCCAGAAGTTGGCTTTCCCCCAAATGAGAATTAGATCTCTCATGTTTTAGGAGACAGGAGAGTGGTGAAAAGCAAAGATGCAGCAGAGCGAATGGGATTTTCCTTCTAAAGTGCGAGAAGGTCACAGCTCTGCATGCTTGGCAAATTCTTTTATTAATATGTGCCACAGACTAAATTTAAGGGTACCATCAAGTATTCATTAAAAAGATTAGAAATATCTTCTGTGGGAGTTCATTTAATTAAAACCTAGTTGTAAGTGACGGAAGATCTGTGTCAAATTTAAAAAAAGTCTTTTAAATTTGTCCTCTGGGTGCAGAACTCATAGCCACTTACCAACCCCCTAGAAATCTTAGCCTTGTTTGATATTTAAGTGGAAAGATTAAGAACAGAGGTCTGTTTATTTATTTATTTATTTTTTGGTTTCTGATTCAGTTAGTTGTCCATTGTGTTGTTGAAGTCTGTCCAGCTTTTGCTTTTTGTTACTGATGAGTGGTTTCTGGAGTTTTTTTGTGATAGATGTCTTGTGTCCAGGAACAATCTCCTCCAGTGCAAACAAACCACAAAGAATAGCTAGGTCCCCCTTGTTGTCACATACCATCCACACCTAGAGGCCTTATGCAAAATCATGAAAGAACTCCAGCCTCCATAATGCAGGTTGATGATGAGCTGCATAATATATTGCCAGCATCCCCTCTGTTGGCATACAGCCAACTGTTAAACATGAAAAAACTAATTGTACAAAGCTCTACAAACCACCCAGCAACTGCCTGCAACAAGGTGTAAAACTCCCATTTACACTACAGGCCAGGTACCTATACCACACCAGCAGGAACAAATAACAAAGTGATCATTCTCCTAAAAGTCATCCAATGTGGTTTGCCTTATCCTGTGTCTGAAATGCCCAACTACAGGGCTTTATATGGGTGAAACTGGACAAACACTCCCACATATCTAATATCAGGGCAGGACTACACGACCGATTCCGCAAAATCGCAGTCGTCACGTCAGATGTGACGGAAACAAGGTAAGTAATGGCAGTGTCGGATCGTGTCGCATTGTTGATGCGACACGACTGTCGGATGTAGACACAGCGTGCAGCGTCTGCATCCGACAGTCATGTCGCGTTGCATCAATGCAGTGACACGATGCGACAATTGAATTACTTACCTTATTTCCGTTGCATCCGACGTGATGCCTGCGATTTTGCACAGCGCGTCGGATCGCGGCGGAATCGGCCGTGTAGTCCTGCCCTTAAATGTGGAAAAATGGATGGACGGATCCCCATTAGCAGCACATTTTTTTAGCAGTGACCACAGTATTTATGACCTTTAATTCACTATACTAGTGGGAAACTTTAAAACACCAAAGGAGCAAAATGAGTGGTGATACAAATTCATGCCCTACAGTCCCCAAACTTTTTTAACAGGGATCTGCAATAAAATGTAACAAAAAGTTGGAAAGCAACATAAGCATGCAAAAAGTTGCTTGGGGTATGGCCTTTGATTGGTTATTGATAGCCCATATGTGGACTGGCAGTCTACAAAAGGCAGTATGCCTGGTTTTTATGCAACTACAACTTGCTTCAAGCCAAAAATTCAAAAATAATCACCTACTTTGATGCTGCTCGCGAGCCACTGATTGGTGCTCACTGCCCTACAGTGTCGCTTAAACAAGCACAGAAGTTTCATCGCCAGATATGAATTTCTCTAATAACATCCTGATGCTGATAGGAGGTTGTGAGAGCGGAACCAAGTAGACATACTTCAGAAGACTTTCTTACACTTGACTCATCTCTTCAGTCACCACACAACTAGATATTAATTACATTGACCTCTACAATGGATCCTGGCTGAGAGAGGTTGATTAATATATGTATGGGAATGAATTTACACATACTTGTCAGAGTGATAATATTTTTTACCTTGTTGTACACTGTATAAATGTAATGATTTTTCAGTTTCTGTGTATAAAAAGCATAAAGCAGGAATGAAGTCCCAAAAAGCTTGAATTTTTGTAATCTACTAAATTAGCCAATAAAAGGTATCACTTACTCTATTGACTATATTGTCATATACTAAACTATTCTATTTCACTTTGTTTCTTTTTCAGTAAATCTATTTCAGATTACTCTGTGTATCCAGCTATAAAATACCCCGTAATGATTCAATGAGGTGAACAATGTAACATTATTAGTATATTTTTTAAATAGTTTTCACCGCATCTTTCTAAATGCACTTCAGTGACGTAGATATATACTGTGTACTGTGTAGATTGAAGTTACTGCACGCAAAGAATCAGAGAAAAAATGATTTACGGGGCAAAGCCCTTGTATCGTTGTGTTTTAATTAAGCAGCAAACTTTCTCACTGCTGTTTCTCATTCCACTACATTAATTATAATGGTTTAGAATTACAGGCTTTGATTTAAGCATGCCGAAGGATGAGGCACTGGAGGGCACTTATACAAAGCTGAAATGACTACTACGCAGAAACATTTGGTGTTTGAGTGCTTATACCACTCTTTATTTGTTATTTTAAATCCTCCCATATTTAATCCTCTGTCACAACAGTATAATCCGAGAGCTGCAGTGTTTATTTAAAAGCTTCATGCGCTTTTAGCATATTTAAGAAGAATCTCTGTTTTAAATAGTTCAAATGATTCTTAAATTATAAAAGTTTTTAGGTGTCATCTTTATTACATTTTTGTGTGCTCCGAAAGGTTTGAAATAGACTTAAAATACCCTGTTAGAAAGTAAATTTAACTTTGAGTTCAATATCAGAGTGTCAACTAGCATTTGTACAAACATTGGCATTGTCTCTTTTTAAAATCTAATTCAGCGTTCTTTTTTGAAAGTGAACTAATATTTTTGTAGAAACTGTCAAAACAGTTTATATTTTTGCTTGCTATACAGTAAAACCTCAATTTTACATACCCTGAGTTTTTACTCATATTACACTGGGTTTTTTTTGTGGTTCTGCTAATTTGCACCACTTTTTCAATGTAGTTTCCAGCACAATGTGTTTAATTGTGATCTACCATAATATCCCATTATTTTGATAATGATAAAGAAATTTTACGTAGAAAAATACCTAGAAAAATGTTACATACATCTCTTTGCACATTGCTTATATACTATGCAGCACTTCTGAAAATCAAGGTATATTTATCTGCATAACACTCAAACCTAACCCAGATTTATCAAGGGTCGAATTTTGAATTGAAAAAACTTCGAAATACGAATTCAAAAAGACCAACCGAAATTAAATCAAAGGTTTTTTTGGGGTCGAATTTTTCGAGCGAATAGGTCCGTATTCAGCCAAATTTGAATCATTCGAATCGAAGGAATAGCGCATTCGATCGAATTTGTTCCACCAATTGACTCCAAATAGGATCTAGGAGGTTCCCCATAGGCTAAACAGCAATTGGGCAGGTTTAAGATGTGAAATGGTTGAAGTCTAATTTTTAAAGAGACAGTACATGATACATTTCGATATTCAAATGTTCGAATTTTTTGCAAATTCAAATCGAATTTGGACTATTCCCTATTCGAAGTACACCAAAATAGCTTGAAATTTATTTTTTTTCTATTCAAAAATTCACCTCGACCTTCGATAAATCTTTATGTTACACACATATTATAAGCATCAGCTGTATACATTCTAGGATTACTATACGAATAATATACAGTATATATATATATTCCTCACAGGAACTTTCGTCAGGGAAACAACGAAAGTTCCTGTGAGGAATTGAAACATTGCTGCAATAAACCTATACTATTGTTTGAGCATAAACTTTGTGTAAAGATGTCCTTGGTGTGCTGTCAACTTTCCCCAATATCTACTGTTTTTATACTGGCACCCAGGCTTTCATTTTTGGCAGATGGTGTGCATTCCGTATGCATGATCAGTTATTCCCAGATGAACTTCCAGCTCAGTATACTCTAAAAATTGGAGTTAATCCATGTATAGATTGCGTGGAGCAGTTTGTTGATTTCAAATATGCAATATTCGCATGTATGTGTGTTCAGTTTCTTCAGACAGAGACTATGGGGCAAATTCACTAACCTCCGAAAACTTGACAGTGACGGCTTCGCTCACAGCGCAACACTTCGCCAGGCATTGATTCGCCAGGACAACGCCAATTCACTAAAATCCGAAGTTGCGTCCAGGGCGCCGAACACTGGCGAAGTTGCGCTTACTGCGGCAAGCAAAGCGAAGTTGCGCTAGCGTTGCCTAATTAGTATACGGCACGAAGTTAAAGTTGAATGGACGTTTATGTTGCAGCCAATACATTACACTACACAAGCCCAGGGAACCTTAATAAAATAAACTAGAGTTGTTATATTGCCCTACACATGAGCCCAGTGTATAGTTTATGTACCATATGGTAGGAAATGTAGAGGAAAAGACTTTTTTTGGGACTTAGAAAAATTGCACTTGTACTTCGCCTGGTCTGAGGTGGCGAAGGCAAGTCTGGAGCAAGAGATAACGTTTAGTACAATCCACATATTAGTAAATTTGCGTAGTTAGGTCCATTCACCAGAGAAGCAGCTCATATCTCTTTGGGTTAAATCAGAAGTATGTACAGTATCCACAATTTTAGGTTCAGCCAAGCACTTGGATTCAGCTGAATACTACAAAAAAGACCTCTTACTGAATCCAGAACCGAATCCAGGTTTCGTGCATCAATGCTCATTAGGGACACCAGCATCATATCACCTCTGAGTTTTGCTATTGAGATGCTATGGGTACAAATATTTGTATATGGAGACACACACACGTGTCCTGTGAATTCTTTAATTTGTCACAGATTTTCTCTATGGATCATCAAATCATTTAACTAAAGACATTTAGATGTAGTCTTCTAGTAATTATTATCCTGTCCATTTTTTTTACACCGGAATTTTCGCGTCGGTTTCGCCAATCACGGGAATGCGCTGCGAATTCACACCTGGCATATAAATTCGCCCATCACTACCCAGCATTCAGCTCCAACAGGACTTCTTACTTCTTTAGTTTTCCTTATGGGACCATGAACTGTTTGAAATAAGAAAAAAAAAGACTCTTGCTTAATCATCTGGCCCATTCTCCTCAAAAAACACAAATTTTTATTTTATGTCTTCAGTGTTCATTTAATTAAAATGGACTAATAATATACTTATTTCCTCTTGCTGCAACTTACTTTTTATATGTGCCCAGTAAATTGTTCCAACAACATAATAACAGATAAAAATTACTGGACAATTCTTAACTTCCTTATTATCTGTGCTTAGACCCTAACAAAACCAGCAATATTCTGTTGACATAACAGTTATAAAATAAGAATATGTTTGTCCATGATATCTTCTGGATGTGAAGCCTAGTACAGCCCTGCAAAATATGTTGGTGCTATATAAATACATGTTAATAATAATAATAATAGTGGTGTCCACTAAGTGGTGGTTGCCTTGTTAATTTTAATGGTCTTGTTACATATCTCCTCCCCCCTCCCCCCTCCCCCCTCCCCCCATTTTTCAGAATACATTAAACAGACAGCATCGTTTTTCATAACTTATTTCATTAACTTTCAGCACAAGTTTTCATAAATTTTTTAAATTCGTTAGCAGACTGCAATTTATGCATTGGATACTTATACAGGGACAATCATTATACAGTCATTATGGATCAGAGTCAGTTAGTAGCCAGTTCTGAAGAATAGTGACATGGAAACATTTTGCATGGTTTTACAGATATAAAAGATTATTTTAACTCCCACACGCTTCCTCTAGCCTCCTAACCCTCTCTTCTTCTTCCTCTTCTTCTTCTGGGACTGTACTAGATTTCTTTGCACATGGGCTTTGAACACATGTTGAATAAGGGAGTATACTAGCTTTTTAAAAAATTGCAGAACATGAAATTAAAGGTATTCAACTTCTTTTAAAGACTATAACTCAATATTACTACTTTATAGGGCAAGCCAAGCATCAGTCTTGTGATTTCATTGTGATGTGACCCATCATCAACAGCTGTATGAATATCTGATATATAACTGTGTGTAAACACTGGTGCTATAGAATTTCCTTTGGAATACTTGGATCCTCATACTGCACTGTGATAATTCAGTCATAAAACGCATCATGTCTACATATCAGTTTATTCCATTAGAGTTAGCCTTTACAATACTGAACAGTTGAAATACATAAATAATCTGAAGACATTATACATTAGCAAAAAGTTTTCCTAAAAATTAACTTTAAAAAAAAAAAAAGAGAATACAAACTGCATCTGATCGTTCACTGGGCACTATTAGTTCAGATTGAAAGTGCAAAAGACAGTGACAGTCTTAACACTGAATGCAGTTGTCACAACAGCAACACTACTCTCCTCTATATTTGCACAGTATGTTTCTATCCAATGCCAGACATTGCAGGAAATTGAGAAACAATGAAGCTATGATATCATTTCTTTATGATTTATGTAACAATTACTTTGATATTGTATTTATAAAGATGTTTTCTACTTATTATTGCATTCCTTTATATAAATTGGATAGAGTCAGGTCAATTGATCAAGCTCCAAAATAGATTTTGCAATCGTGTCCGTCTGTTTTTCTCTCTCCTACTTGTATCTGATATCTAGCTCTGTTTCTGCCAAATGGGAAACTTTTTTCCACACTGCTATATCATTTCCTTAAACATGAAACTTCAGTGCAGCAAAAATACTTTAGCTTTTGATGAAATTACCCCATAATGTTTGACTTGCCTATGCAACAGCCCTCCTTATCAAACCTATACTACCATCTACCTTCAATTCCATGCAAGCAATGTTTGTAAAAAGCGCTGAGAACATTTTATGCACCTTTAAGAAATGACTATCTTGATTTATCCATTAGGTAATGTAGTTCATTATGCTTTATATTTTATTTCACTTTGACTATTCAAGGCTGGTAGGAGGATTTTAATGCACTTTAATAGCTCTCTAAATGTATTGCCAGATCATTGAATATACATAGCTAATATTGTAAAGAGTGAAAATAAGAAAGAGGAAATTGAAATACTTTTAATATAATATGTAAATGTTTCCCTTGCCTGTACTATATAGTTATGCACATCTTTGTGTGTGTTTTGTGTGCTGTGTGTGTGTATATGTATAAAAACACACATACACATGTATTTTTGAATATTGCATTTCATTTTTACATTTTGCCCTCTCAAATTATGCCACTTTATATTTTGTAATAAATACGAAGTAATTATAGCCTATTTTTCCAAGTGTGAACCCAGCACTGAACATTTTCATCCTTCTGTCACCTTCCATGCCATAAACAGATTTGTAAAAACTGCTTTTGACGCCCCAGCTGCCATTAGCCACTTAAAATCCCATAATTATCATCCTATCATGGGCCTGTTAATGAGCAGTAAAAATAAGGCCATTGAATATGGTAATTTATTCGTGAATTAGTCTAATGAGAATAGGTTTCCGTTACTGTTTACTTTCAAGCTGCTTATTCCTATGCAGTGCAAACAGCCTACACAGAGATAGAAAACCTGTTTATTAAGCTATACAGACTTTCTCTTGGGTAGTCTTCACAGTTTCTTTAATTGAGTGAATTTGTTAAATGAAAGTAATTCTAGATACATTATTTTACTACTTTAGGGCTTTCTAATGAACCATTTTGTTTTATCTTTATTGCTATTTTGTCTTTATTCACTATTTTCTTTACCATACGTTAATACTAAAGTTTACACTTAAGTCTTTGACCCTTGGCATGAAGCCATAATTAATTTTGGACATCTTTCAGCTAACAATCACTTCTTTTACATTTGGGAATGTCTTCTAAATGGAACATTCTGTGCCATTTGTTTTGTGTATATATATATATAGAGAGAGAGAGAGAGAGAGAGAGAGAGAGAGAGAGAGAGAGAGAATGTTAAAGCAATACTTTAATACAACAAGCATGTTTTATTGTTATAGGCCCAGCATTTTTAGTCCCAGTCTTGCTGCTGTTTTGGAAAGAATTAATTTTTTAGTTTGCACAATTGTGTGATTATTGGGGTTTACATTATGAAGACTGAAGCTATCTGCTGTTAACAGTAAAACAACTATATACTGTAACTTACGCTTTTAGTGGTAGCATCTGCCTTATATAGATTTGGTTCACTACTGTTCTCTACATTTGAATTGCCATAAAAAGCACACAGTTCTTTACTTCGTCATTATTACTAGAAGCTAAATAGTAACACAAGAAAAAAAAAGTGAAGCTACCACATATAATGCTCTCAATAGAAGTAGGAGAATATTTTTTTTCCTCTGTTCATATTAAAAAAAAATCTTTTATAATTAGACTCTTATGCTATTATAATCTAAACGATTGAAGATAAATTGGTCTTGGAAACTGTTCAATTCAACCCACATTAAAAAAAAGTTTAATTTAAAGTCAGAAAAAATAGACCTGTAATTAATACTCTTTTAAACTATTTTCCAATCACTTTTAACTGAAATAACTGTAATGACACATTCTCCCAGGAATAGAAACCCTCATGTTATTGGCTTACATAGCACTACAACATATTGTTTAACAGCCATTTATTATCCAGTAGGCACAAGTACAAGAGTACTAAGGGGAGCAAGTGTGCAGCTAACACCATTTCCCTAGTTGCAGCCTGTTAAGCTGTGAGATGACAAACAGCTCATAGGGACAGGAAGTAGAATGGTTTTATCCTGTTTAGGTATGTCTGTTTGTTAACCAACAATTCTGTAATAAAACAATTTTTTTCTAAGAGGCAGTGTAAACATACTGCTCTGACCGGCATCAAATGACATTGTTGGAAAAAGAGCCCCTTCTTCTCTGTAGTTGACCACTGGCCATCCATTTTACCAGCAACATGATAAAGATGGCAGTCAGAGAATAATTTTTAAGGTACCGAATTTGAATAAATATAAATAAAATAATAGATATAAATAAATAATAAATATCAATAATAAATATAAATAAAAAATTGAATACATTTTGTGTTTCCAATTACATGTTTAAAAATAAGGGGTAAAAGGTATTCATCCTTGTCAGATTTAATTTTGTAAATTAATTTTTGTAATGAAATAAATTCGAATTTCAAGCTATTTTTTGTGTACTTCGACTAGGGAATAGTCCAAATTTGAATTGAATTTGAAAAAAATTTAAAAATTCTAATATCAAAATTTATCATATACTGTTTCTTTAAAAATTAGACTTCAACCATTTTTTCAATTCGAAATTCAATCCTTTATAAATATGCCCCTAGGTTTGCTTTAGGGTTGGACTTCACAAGCGTTTTTGTCGCGATCCGGCGTGCTGCGACAAAACGCATACGACAAAAATCAGGTAATTAATAGAATTGTTGCATGGTGTCGCAGCGTTGATCCGAGGCGACACGACTGCCGGATGCAGATGCAGTGTGCAGCCAAGTATGCAGCCAAGCATGCAAACAAGTCACATGCGTTTTGTCGGATCGCGACAAAAACGCTTGTGGAGTCCTACCCTTGAAGTTACTTTTAGTATGTTAAAGAGTGACCAATTATAAGCAGCTTTTCAATTCTTCTTCATTGTATATTTCTTTCTCTGACTGTCCAGCTTTCAAATGGGGGTCACTGACACCATCTAAATACAAATGCTCTGTAAGGCTACAAATGTATTGTTATTACTACTTTTTATTACTGATATGTCTGTTCAGTACCTCTCCTATTCATATTCCAGTCTCTAATTTAAATCAGTGCATGGTTGCTAAGGTAATTTTATGGACAAATGAATCCTCTTAGATTGTAAGCTCTACTTAGCAGGGCCCACTTTACCTATTATATTGGTTAGAGTTTGAATTTTATATGCAATCAGTATATTTGATGTATATACTGTGAACTGGTAACTGGAGAACAGTTTGAAGGGAGATATATTTCCTCTAGGTCCATGTCTTACTCCCATATGTACAGCAGTCCTTAGTGGGACTTAATTCCACTTAATTCCAACTTAATTCCACTAGAAAGTCTCACCTGGGGAATAATTGGCAAGCTAGATTTGCTAGCGCCCCAGAGAGAGAGAGAGAGGTGGGTTTCTAAGAGTAAGATTGAGCTACATGCTGAGAGGGCTGAGTGTAACCGTTTGGAGCGGCTGTTTATTTTTCCGAAAGGAAAAGGGACTCTGTAAAGGTACTGTTACTCTGGGAAGTTGTAGTTTTGTGTTTGGCTGGGAATCCCAGTAGGGGACCAGTAGTAGAGAGGGAAAATACCCTGTGTATTAGTTAGAGCCCAAGTGGCAAGGATTTTGTGTTATTTTGTTTTATGCCGGTTTGCTCACAGAGTCTGTATATATGAACAATTAATGGAATTTACCCTGTTAAAGAACCGTCTGTTAATCTAATCCTGCTCATAATTGGTGGAGGTATGCAATGGGCAGACGTTTCACTTGAAAATAGTGAAGACCAAAATTTGAAGGGACAGACAGAATAAAGGGGATGTCTTCAACAGATATTAAAATGGAGAAAAATAGTGATGGGCGAATTTGCGGCTTTTTTTTTGTTGGATGGAGCGACTTTTTTTTTTTGACGCCACTGAATTTTTACCAGCGTATTTTCGCGCCATTTTGAGAATTTATTTGCCGGCGGCAAATTGCGCGAATTCGCAGCGAATTTGCACCTGGCAAATAAATTCGCCCATCACTAGAGGAGATATTAAGGGTGATGTTGCAAACCCAGCAGCAAAATAATGCCAATCAGCAGCAAGCTAATGCTTGTTGGTGGTTCATGCCAAAAGATTCAATAACTGAGTTTACACCAGAGGCAAGTCTGCGCGTGCACAAATGCATGATCTTCTGTGTCTCACAAGAAATTGGCTACAACCTGACGTCAACAGGTCTGACCAAGTAGTGGAAAGGATCATCGCAGAACGGTACAGAAAAACTCTTACCCTGTGACCTCCAGAGATGGTTTGGACAGGTGGACCCCCAGGATATGACCCAGATGGCGGAACATGGCTACTGAGGGATACCTAGGAGAGGGAAACTCTGCTAAGTGCCCTAGCAAGCCTCAGAGATGGCAAGAAAATCCTGTTATAATATAAGGACACCGGATGACAGCTCTCCTGGATTTGCAAAGTTTGTTAACATTATTTCACGCTAGTTTGATGGACATTGTTGAATCTATAAACCCATGAATCGGGATAGTGTGCATTCATGGGGACACTAAAGACTACACAACTGCTTTGGTTCTGATTTAAACTCAGTATGGAACTGTAAAGTATCAAGTGTTCCACTCAATTCTAATTATATGTAAGGGTGATATGCACAAATAAATGGGTTTAAAAACTGTCATACCATAGAGAACTACTCTTATGTACTTTCCATAAGGTTCTATCATTTGTACAACAATTACAGATGATCATATGAGAATTTGTCCTTCCTGGGCATATCATGAAAAGAATTGTTTTATATACGAGTGCTCATCGGTTACAGCCATTTTGCCAGTCATCTGTAGGTCTGTGATCTGTTTTATTGGTGCTGCATGGAATACCGAAATAGCTTACTGCCCGTGTGGCTGGTGATTAGGATGCGTGCGGCGCGCCTCTTCTGTATTTAAAGGCGCATGCGTGCAATGGCGCCGAAATAAATGTATTTAAAGAAACATTTTTTATTTTGTTGGTGCCCATTATAGGTTTCCTCTTTCCTGGTGCCTTCTGAGTATATCCTAGCATGATACCTGTTGTGACCCCTGCCTGGTTTTTGACTATCCTGACTTCTGAATCCTGACCCCTGTCTGATAACTGACTCTGCTATATCTGTATCCATTTCTGATTGATCTCCTGGTTTGACCCTTGCCTGCCTGACTTCTTTTGTACTCTGCCTGCCCCGACCCGGCCCTTATCTGACTATCTGACTACGCTTTCTGTCTATGCCTTGTACCGTGACGTCTGCCCAAAAGACTTTGCTTTACCGTCGTGCCCCTTTGCTTGTTCAGAACCCCTTGCTTGGCACCTCTCTTAA
Organism: Xenopus laevis; assembly: GCF_017654675.1. Lineage (NCBI taxonomy): Eukaryota > Metazoa > Chordata > Amphibia > Anura > Pipidae > Xenopus > Xenopus laevis. Next base: position 161,877,685 of record NC_054371.1, read on the forward strand.
TAAGACCTGGTGGCATCCGATTAGCCAAGGGCTCCTCCCGAGGTGAAAGGCAGCTGTTAAAGGCAGAAGCAAGAGCTGAAAACAGCTCTGGTTCTGAATTTAGCATTGTTTCTGAATTTAGGGTGCCGACCATGACAAATACTAGAGCATTGTAATGACTTGGTATGGTGCTAATGTGGAGAATACATAATAACTGTGCTATCCGAGCAAACTTATGCAGCTCATCCATTTGGCAGAATATACTTTGCTACTGTTTTGCTCTGGACATTCATTCTATATCTAAATTATTAGGGATGGGCAATTTTTTTCGCTGTGAAAATTACACCCATAGACTTATATGCTGTTGTGTGTCAAAAAAAAAAAAAAGGACGCCCATAGACTTTAATGGGCGTCTGCGACATTTGGTCGGCGGCAAATTTTTGGTGAAACGAAACAGATCAAATTCACTCATCCCTGCAAATTATTAGATGCAGCAGGTTGATGACACATGGCCAAATGCTCTTATAATTGATTATATATATATATAATTTTTATCTAAGAAAACCCAGGAGTGCGCTACTACCTTTCTTCGTCTGCATATATATATATATATATATATACAGTACAATACTTATAGTATGGGTCCTTACTGCTAATATATTTCTGATCAAAATCTCCTGGTTTCATGAACAATGTTCTCTGATTTAGAAAAGAAACATCCACTACTCTACTAACGCTACTAAAATGACTGATTAGACACACTAGTTTCAATAGTACTGAATATAAATCATTCAGTGGACCTTTTTTCTGTTCCACTCCTTTAGTAGTGTAGGTAGTAGAAAGAAATACTTTGCTTATTATTATTATTTATCATTATTATTACTAATAATAATAACAACATTTTGCCAAGTTTTTTTGTTCTATTTAACTAGGCTTTTAAGGTAAGCAAATGCTATAGTCAAAAACTCACAGAATTAGTTCTGGCTACAACCTTTGCTAAATAAATCTGACAACGATTTCACCAAATTAAATTTTTCTTAATTAAGGCTTCATGTGTGCCCTGTTCAATACATAGCCCCACAAAAACCCTCTTCCAAATAAGTTCAATGGTAGAGTTAGCATTAGCTCAATTACGTTTGTGGCCTCAGGATCACAAAATTATTAATAAAATCTTTATCTCTGTACCCCCACAAGTAAAGCAGTTTTTATGGCAGATAATAAAGACACCTAGAAAAGTGACAAATGTGAATAATTGTTTAACATTTTGCATCTTATTCATGCATTAGTATAATGAAGGGATGATAGGATAGAATTACTAAAGAATAGAACCTTTTTAGTGATATTACAGGCTACTTAAAATATTCTCACATTTGGTAAATTTGCAGAGGGAAAATGCATACATTTCCAAACAAAATGCTTCCTACCAACCAAAATGTAGAACCACAGGTATAGTTTTTTGTGATTTTGTGTGTATAATCCTGTTAAAGAGAATGACAGTCGTTATTGATAATAACAATAATCATCATCACAATAATAGTAACAATATTAATTACAGAAATACAAAAATAAATACTATTAACAATCAGATGCAATGTGTACATATTAATAAGATTTATTATAAGTGCCTAAACATGACAATGTATTTTGAAAGTTGATATATGTTCTGTATATCTAATTTGCTTAAAAATGGAAGCCATTTATTACACTATCAAAAAGCATCCCCCAAAGCTAAGATGAAATGTTGTTTTTCTGCTAAACATTGTCAATGGACATCATTTCACGGCACTACTTCACTTAATTCACTATATGAGAACAGTGGAGGTCAGATGAGGCAGTCAACCTACCTGTCGAGGAAAGAATATTCTTCACACACTGACACGAAATTTAATGGTAGAGAGGTCACCTCTATGAGAAGAAATCATAGCTGCCTGCAAGCTAGTGCCAAACGACAGCCTTTAAAAATATTAATATGAAACTCGAAGAAAATAGGTCCCTTGACAATAAATTCTTAGCAAACGAACTGACCTTGTTTCAGTCCACTTAAGAGATATTTAATGCATATCGCTTAACCTGTTCTGTTGATATCCAATACATATGAGGATTTAGCGTAACATTTTCATTGAATTTTCTCTCTTAACAAATGTTGCTAGTTATGCCCTTTATAAGTACTGTATCCACTTGCTGAATAATTTAACTAATGAGAAAAGACAACAAAAAATGTGTGTTTCTTCATAGATTTATTTTATGTGTGGATATACTGTTTTGCTATTAAGGGCCAAAATCAGAGACCTGTGTTAAAGTAAAGACATGGATTTTGAAGGTGAATAAAAATAGACTGCCTTAAAATGAATTTCTTTTTTTGTGAAGAAAATTAGACTGCTCATGAAATCCGCATGCTTGTTAATGTTATTTCAATATGTGTATCACTAAAAGTGTCTTCACCGGTTTTGTTAGTTTAAAGTTTATTTTTCAGAATGGAAACAATAATGCATGTGGATGTTAAGGCAAATGTACTGGCAGAGCGTGAGGGTTAATCTTAATATAATAATATCTGCACATAATTTGCAAACTTTGGTGTTGTATTACTGCAACAGCATTAATTTAAATGTACCCCTATTTTCTAGTCCTACAACAGCAAGGTCAATAATTTGCATTTAGTGTACTGGGAATTCTGAACACTAACAACAAAATTATAACTAACAGCATCAAATATTTTTATCCTTTCACAATTTAATTATCATTAAAATACACTTGAAGAGTCTTAAACTTCAGACGTTAGTCCAATATTTTAAGACAGCATATTTTGCAGACAGCTCATAAAGGTAGTTTAATTAAGCTCCGTTCATACCGTTTTTTGATGAGAGATGAGTTAATCTGTAAAAGACTATCTGCAAGTAAACAATCACATTTAACCTTGACACTACCCACCCAAAAACACAAACCAAGAACTATAATAAAATGTAATTTACTGTTTGAGATAGCTGTTATTGCACCAAGCAGCAAATGTTAAAAGTATTAAACTAACACAAAATATGCACATGAATCATTAAAAGAGATATGTCTCTACATATAAAATAATTTTATAAGCAGCTGCTTCGTTTATCCTTGTTTTTAAAGTACGCTTTGTTCTGATCAGCTCTGCTGTGTTCAGTAATCTTTTATATGATGCCCAACATTAGCCTACAACTGTATTGTGCTAGTAGAGTCTTATATCTTACATATTTTAGCTACGTATACTTCCAAAAGGTGTTATGGGAACATCCAAACAATAATAATGTATGTAAACTGTACATTAATTTAGGCAATTTCCCTTTCCTGGTTTTACTAGTCTTTTCTATTTAATCATTTTTTTAATATTTCTTCAGGATAAAAGACCCTTGAAAAATAGAGGAACTGGTTGCATTTATGGGTGAACTTCTACAGAACCCTATAGACGGAACATGGTTAAAATACAGAATTTCTTCAAGGAATCACAAGTTGACCAGGAACCGGGTGATAAAAGGCAGGAGGAATGTTTCTGGCATCTGGTTTGTGTTTTTACTACCCCAGATACAAATTTCTTTCATTATTGTCCAACCATAAAATCCCTAAACCAAAGAGATATGTTCCCACCACTCACCCAACAGTCACCTCTAAAATATGAATTCTTAGTTATAGAATTTATGATAAACAAAATATATTTATATGATTATCACCCAATGTTTAAGTTGACATGAATGGAGGTTTTTTTTTAAAGCATTTGTATAGAGACGGCAGAATTAGAGTTTGAAGCACCTCTACAGAATCATTAGAGAAAAACTTTTTTAAAAAATATATATCTTTTTAAAGAAGTCTTTTTTTTACTATTTATAATATAAAATCCTTATCTTCAAATATTCAGAAATAAGATTCATGAAAAAAGTCAAAATGTAGCAAAGAACATAAATATTTCATCAGTTAAATGCAAGACTGGTTTCAGCTTGGTCAAACCATTGTATTTTTTTACACTTTAGTTTGGTGCCTTAAATTATAAAGTGTGTAGTATTCTGGCAAGACTTAACAGAAAAAGAATGGTAGAAAAAAGGAGAATGAGAAAAATGGAATAGCCAGTACAGAAAAAATGTTAGAGCTGGTAGACCAGACATTTTTATTGTCTTTGACAATCATAAATGATTTTAGTATCAAATAAGTATGATTATTTTTAAGGGTTTTTAATATTGTTAATAGCAAAAAGTGGGAAGGAGATTGGATTCTAATTTAAAGTAAAATGTGTTTTTTTGTAAGAAAGTCTGTTAAAGAGAGATTTTTTTTCTGTCCTTAATGTCTGTATTTTTGTGCAGCAGCTAATTAGAATTAGTGATTCTTAAATGAAAGCCGCTTCCTTTATTCCCCGGGTTTTATGACTTTACAACTTACCACATAAACCTGATTCCTATAACCATAAAACAAAACTGAAACAAGTTGGACATGTACCAGCACAGAGAAAAAGAAATAGCCAGAGGGAACTCTCAACTGTGCAGTAATGTATATCCATGTGGATTTGTGCGTCTGTTAGTCTCTCAGAAACTTAATATTCCAATCAGCTACTGAGCTACTGCATTAGGAGCCAGCAAGCGCATCAGTGCCCCTATAGCTGAGGGAATATTACTCACCGGGTCATGGTCGACTGAGTAAAATACAACCCTCATATATCATCATAACTGCCAGCAAATGACAATTATAATTGAGACGGCAATAACTAGGAAAGAGTCCTTTAATTTAACATCCAATTATTACAAGTTATCACTCCTTAATAAATGTAATATAACAGGCAATCAATGTTGCATGTGACGGTCCAGGCAGCACTAGGATGGGAAATTTATATCCTGAGGAAAGATATACTGTGTGTGCATTCTCTTTCTAAAAGTCTGCAGTGGTTATGATAAGTGTAGCAGGAACTAAAACTATAAATAGCCATCTTCCTTGGTATTTGCATATTTACAATAGCTGTGAGGAATAGAAAAAAGAGGAGGAGGAGGGGGGGTATTTTTCTTCCAAGCGAAAATCCCTTCTCAGTGATGCCCATTTTACTGAGCACGCCAAAGAAATAATGTTGTGATACTAGATAAGCTTGCTTTAATAATAAAATGGAACACTATCTGGATATTATTTAGAAAAGATCATATCAATTTCTTTGTTCCCAAGCTTAATGTAAAGATAAATCATAAAATGTAATGATATTTTTTTTAAATGAGTAGGAAGGTTTTATCCAATGGTTTTATGTAAACCATATATGATCTATGATTACTGGTAAATTAAAGTGATTGTTATCAACATTACATATCACACATTTATTATTATTTACAGCTGCTAAGCTTATGCAAATTGCCACATTGCTGCAATCCCTAGTAACTATTAAAACATTTGCTTTCATTATGTTATATTACACTCAACCAAAGAAAGACATTTGCTGACTGGCTGCTCCTCAATTTTCCACTAAGGCATTGTCAGCTCTTTTCATTGAGGGCAATCAAATTAGTAGGCGATACAAATATTGTTACTAACATAATTCTATTTCTAATCTTGTTGGAATAGATGACCTGGTGTTTTTCCTGGTGAGCGAATTGAGTCATTTGGCACAATAGGAGCATAAGCACTAAAATGTATTTTACACCAATATCAGTATGTTAGCAAATCACACAAGCCAAAAGGCTGTGTAAAAAATGAGTCTTCATGACCTCTTTTGTCGAAGCTAGAGAGCTCCCCTTTCCCAAAGCTACATCCAAAAGGCACAGTGGGCCAAGTATCTTCAGGTCCTCATTCACCTCATGGCCTGGGAAAGCATCTTTGCCTCCATTTTGCTTGAATCCCCCTGGGTTTCTTCAGATTAATGTCTTGTTTTTTTAAGGAAGACATCAACCTGATGGCCATATGGTCCACTCGTAGGTCTGTATAGCAGTGCCCTAATTGGTCTTCTGTGCCCTCAAAACCAAAGTGAAAATTGTATATATAAAAAATAAGTGACATACAAAAATGCGTAATAAATAAAAAAAATTTACTGTGTGCAAGTGTAGTCTTATTCTTCAACATAGATACTAAAATACACAAGTTGATAATATTTCAATGGTTGCTGTTGGCAATCTAGTGCCTATGTTTATAAATCAGCCCCAAAGTATAATTTATGTCTGCATTTTGTATATATCTATATAAATTAGCCTTGCTTAAGGGGTGCATCAAAAATACTAAACAGTTGGGGAGATAAAAAACATCAATATTTACAGTCTAATAATTTGGATTGCAAGTCAAACAGAATAAGCCTCACTCTTATTTTGGATTCACCTTTGTCAACTTGCATAGATAAACATTTGGAAATCCCATACAGTTGGATTGATTACTAAACAGTTTTTGAATACTGCAAACTGCATTGTTCATTTAAAATAAATATATACTTAATTTTACCAGGTAGGACCTCTAGATCATACCTTCAAACCCATACAAAATATACAGTGATGCATGGCTTAGTATCATATAATGGTTGCATGGATATCTATGCTATCTGCTTGTATCAGACTATAATAGCAATTACCCAGAATAATTATTTGTTTAGTAAGCTACAAAGATCACTATAGGTAAAAGTTCCTGTATTAGACAAGCCTGCTTAGTGCTCTAGTGCACAATTTATTTTATATGTAACAATATTAAATAGGTGATTTGGCCAGTTTTATTTTGTAGGTAATTTGGAAGACAAATTCCACCTTTGTTAGCCTGTCTTAATTAAGTCCTCCATTTCCTTCAATAACCTGGTCATCTTTCATTCTACTATCTCTAGATGCATAACATCTTCTTTGTGTACAAAAGAACAAAACTGCACTATGTACTATATAGAGGTTTCTTTTTCAAAGCACAGAATAGCACTCTCTTACAGAAGTTAATAACCCTTTGAACACAAAACTTGGTGACCTGTACTGCTATAGTGTGAAATTGCTTATAAAGGATAACTTGATTTATTTTTGGCTTCTTCTGCATAATGACCCCAATATTAAATAACTGCATATTTTTAAATCTAAACTCCATATTTTCTGACTTACCAAATCTCATATGTCACTCAAATATCCACTTGTTATTATATGTATTAATGTTAAATGCTGCAAATTTAACTGTCAAGATATTTTGATGAATTCCACCATATTCATATCATGTAAAATATAGATGCTGATTAAAGTTATTTAAAACTCTCTTTAACAAAAACATGCAAAGCTTAGAATAGGAGAGGAGGCATGCTACATTCGAGGATTATAGAATCAGTGAATAAACCAAGTACCTAATTTGTTCCAGTACTGATACTCGAAATATTTAAGAATATAATCCATATCCTAAAGCAGGGGTCCCCAACCTTTTTTGGACCAGGGGGTGGGGTTTCGGGGATGGGGTCAGCGGAGGTCGTGGCGGGGTCAGCAGGGGGCGGGGTCAGCAAGAGGTCGGCAGCAATTTTGGCGCATCGGCGTCCAATTTGGGGGGGTGCCGGCATCCTTGTTTTCGCGCTGCAGCCCAGTGCGGGAGTGTCCGTGGCCCCGCTTTAACAAGAGAGTGGTTTGTAAGTAGGCATTTTACCTAAACGGTGGAGGTGATCCAGATTTGAAACACGCAACCAACTGGCACACTGGAGAACAATCTTTATTCTTTATTTGCACCCCTATGGTATTTGTTTTCTCTAACCAGATGCATATTAGAGAAAGGGGAGCACTTCCATAAGTCAGTTTAAAGCACTTGGTGATACCCCTCATTTTGAGTGAACGTATTACGCTATGTTGGTTCCTAATTTTTGTTGCCACAGGCGCTGCAACAGCAATATAACAGGAGTCCCACTAAAATAGTTCTAATATTCAACCTTAGTATAGACTTACTGAACTATAGTATCTGCTACAACACACAGGCCCCACAGCAGGAGCAGTAACTTTTTCAATGTCTTCAGCTTACACGGCAACAGCAATACATATAATCACAAGATACACATACAACACAAGGTATCTTGCATACATACCACAAAAGCCTATACACCACGCAGGTACATAAAACATATAGTAGTATGTACAGTTATAATGCAGCACTGCAACACCTACTAAGTTTTATTACAAAAGAAAAAAACTAAACTGCCAAAGGTTATACCAAATCAGAAAAGCTCACTACAAATCCTGTGACCACAATTTACCATATCTTGATGTCTGAACAGTGTTCGAACACTGAAAAGGTAAACTGTAAAACAAGTCAATGATGGCAAGACAGGTAGAGCAAAAGCCTCCAAACATATTTGCCCCCTCAGCAACTGCAATTACAGAAAATGTATTTATTAATTACAGTTTACCTGGAAGAACAAAAAATAAGCGAAATAACACGCTGAAAGAAAAAAATATATAAATGCAAGCATAGCATAACAATTTTGGCAAACTGCAGATATTTACCACAAAACATTGTAATGGCAATGACGGAAAAAATATAGTATTATAGAAGCATAATAACATTATTATATTGATTAGCTTCAGATAACTTAATAAAAGGGTCTATTAGGCCTGACATATTACTGTAATGCCCTACAAAAGTGCAAAAAGGCCTGTTTAAGAATTGTTGGTACTGTTTCAGTTTGAAAACTGCGGTAGAATGTGGATTAATTGTTGTGCTGACTACTTGTTGCCTAGTAAGTTCACAATATTAGTATACCAAAAAACAAGAAGTCACAATACAGTAATGGTGAGCTGCAGGGATATATACAGCATTAAAATACAGAATAGAAGCAAGGTATTGTAAAATGTACTGCTGACCTAAGCATATAACAGTAAAACAACATTATTGAGATACACAAAGATTACTATGCTAATATTACTCTGTATAGTAAAAGTAATATCACATAGCACAATAAAGGTGACAGCCTGCAAAACAACCCAAAGATATCATACTGCAATTTAAATAGGAAGGTAATGTGCTTTTTAGTAGTCCCTAGTGCCATAGTAACAATTCCAGTTTTGTTTTTTTTTTAACTATGAAATCCAAATTTTTACTGGGGGAAAAAAAAAACGTGCATTTTTCGAGATTTATTATACCCTGAGGATGGAAAAAGTCAGAATCCGAAAATCCTCCATCTCAGACCTGCTTTCGGGCAAAAATCTGAAAAATTAGGACTTTTTGGGAAAAAGCCCAGATAAATTGAGTGATTTGGGAAAAAAATCTGAAAAAAGTCATACAATTCAAAATTTCGCTCGATTTGATCTAGTTTGTGCCTGATCCGATTAAATAATAAATAAGGTCCAATTGTGGATTATGGTCTGGTCTGACTTTTTTTATTTAAATTTTAAGAAAAATTCAGATTTTAATAAATAAGGCCCACAATGTTCATGTTTTATTGCATTAAAGTACAGAATATATGCAGTAAATACAGAATATATACTTAATATTCCAAGCTTAAACCAGATCACTGTTCTCGTGATGCAAGATAAGAGTCTCAATTTAAGCAGCTGGCAGGTAACTCGGGAGCTACATGCTACATTCAGATAATATATGGTATATAGATAGATAATAATACTTACTTACAGATAATAGACAGTATACTGAACAGTGCAAGGCAGCACATAGCAAATAATGCAATGAACACTACACACAATATATACTGAATAACATACAAGTAATCATGTACTATAGTGATACAATATTAATATGCTGAAAAGATGGCATCTTAGTAGTATTGTGTATATAGTAGTGTAAGTAAGTAATAGCATCATCTGTAATACCCAAAGTATGAAATAACTGCCATGTTACTGGAGTATAAAGCACATAGAATGTTAAACTGTAGCTTACATACACATGAATAGTCATAGTATACTGTATGTGTGAAAAATGATCACCTGATGAAATAAGTTCAATTGCAACATTATACAAGAAATAAAATATCAAATTAAATTAACAAAGTATGCTAAAAAATATTCTCTATTTTATTTTTCCCTTCTTTAAAGGACAGGGAAAGTTAAACTAAAGAAGTAGGCTAGAAATGTTGTCATTATGTTTAGGGCTTCTGTACCAGTAAAGATATGTGTCTCCAAAGATGCCCCAGTAGCTCCCCATCTTATTTTCTGTTGATTAACTGCACATGCTCTGTGCTGATGTCAGTTACTGAACTTAGGAACCGACTCAGAATATACAGTACATATAGAAGAGAAATGTCACAATATAAGGCTGTTTAGTAATAATATGGATAATTACTACATGGCAGCACATACACCAGTGCAACTAGCATCAGAATTTAATAATCAGCCCTGTAGCATCAGCTTATATTACATGCCAAGCTCATTTTTTGCTTTATCATTTGTGACGACTCCTAAGCTTAGCTTCTGAAGTTGCCCACTGAGAGTGTCGCAGACACTTTCAAAGATGGTGACCCCTTGTGACAAGTTTGAAGTCCTGTATCATTTCTGCTATTGAGAAGCTAAAACTTTAGGCTAGTACATTAAGTTCAGTATATAAAACATTCATTTTTAGCCCTATTTATTTTTAGGGTTTAGTTCTCCTTTAAGGACAACCAGGGTTGTCACTAATTATCAAGCAGAAAATGAGGTTGGTCTGTAATATAAGCTGATGCTAAGAGCCAATCCTGTAAATTCAAAATTGCTCAAAACTTTATGCCCCTTAAGGTTTACAAATAGTAAAGAGAATGTTAACAGTCCCTGACCCTGGGTGCAGTTTCAGGATCATTGCTGCTGACCTTCAAGGCTGAAGAAAGGACCACAGAATCCTGTAATTTAGAATTTTATTATATACAGTATATTCATAGTTAGCTATGAAGGATCTTGCCTACTTGCCCGCATTAATGCCAGCACCACTTTGATGTTGTTAGTGATAAGATTTTGTGTAGTTCAGCTGGTACGTAATACCAGCGGTACATTAATTTATTGTCTTCAGTCATCTTGTAGATTTAGTAGATTTCAGAATTAGTATAACTGCGCTGTTCCAGTCCTGTGGATCAATTAAAGTACCTGTATTCTGCTGCAACTTAATGGGTGCTGTGTCGTTTAATAGGGCATAGTATTGAGATATTTTAGTTGTAGTTCGTAAAAGGAGAGTTATTTTCAATTCCTGCTTGACAATAGGGGACCACTGCCAGAGAGTGGTAAGAGCAGGGGCCAAACACTCACTCCCTACACTGGCAACCATCTACATTTTCAATTGTTGAGATGAGGTTTTAATTTTACAGATCTTAGTTGTTCTAATATAGTTTGCTAGTTGTAGATATGTTAAAAAGGATGAGGTTGGAATCTCCCATTTTTTCTTCAAAAGATTATAATTTGTTATGAGGTACTATGTCTTCTTGGTGATGAATACCAGCTGTTAGACAAAATTTTGGATTAAAATTAGGTATGATACCTGGGAGAGCTGCAAGTGGGAGATTTAGATGAAAACTATATTTAATAGAATCACATGCATTACATTGTCCCAATGATGCCTGAGTAGTTGCAAATGGTGTTTACATAATTAGCAGTAATTTAGGCAGTATCCAAAGTAGCTGCGATAGCTGACTCAAGGAGTTTGTGGTAATTCTTTCTACCTGGCTAACCCACTTTGTATATAGTGGACAGATTTGTAGTATTTTTTAAAGTCAGGGAGGCCTCCTTAAGATTTACATTTTGTTGTAAATTGGTAGCAATTCTCGGTCCAAATAAATTTCAGTATTACTTTGCATAGTAACCCACTTTGTATATAGTGGACAGATTTGTAGTATTTTTTAAAGTCAGGGAGGCCTTCTTAAGATTTACTTTTTGTTGTAAATTGGTAGCAATTCTCGGTCCAAATAAATTTCAGTATTACTTTGCATAGTAAAGAGAAAAACTTGTTCAGGAGAACTATGGAAATAGTCCAAAACAGGTATAATATCTTAGGAAGCATCATAGTTTTCACCGTGGCCATTCTTCCTATCCAGGATAAATCTTTTGTTAAGCAGCTTTCAGTAAGAATTTTTCAAGTATTGGACAAAAATTTGCATATACAAAGATTTGACTGAAGTCCCTGTTTTTATGCCTAAATAGGGAATAAATGACTTCTGCCATGAAAACCTGAAAGAGGAATTTAAAGTGGTCAAAATATTTTGAGTAATCCATATAAATAGCGCCTCTGATTTGGATTGGTTTACTTAGTAATAAATATATTAGAAAAGTAGTTAAGTGTTTGTGTTACTGCTGGTAAGGAAATAGAAGGTTTAGTAAAATATAGATTAATATCATCCACAAATCCTATAAGATATCCATGTATCAGGGGATGCCTTTGTATTGTTTCTGCTAGGGTTCCATAAATAGTACAAAAATTAAGGGGGACAGAGGACAGCCCTGTCAGGTACCATTTGAAAGTTGAAAAAAGGAAGATGCTTGTCCATTGATCACTATCCTGGCTGCAAGAACTTAATAGAGAGACATTATGTTATCTAGTATAGGTCCCCTAAAGCCAACTTTCTCCAATGTTTGTTTTAAATATAACAATGATACCCTATTGAATGCCTTTTCAGCATCAAAGGCTACTAATATACTTGGGACTTTATTTTGATTGGAATGTCTATAAATATTGATAAGTTTCCTTGTGTTATCTGGGGCGTATCTGGATGGTACAAATCCTACTTGGTCATTAGAAAGGAGATGTCTTAATATAGAGTTTATACAGTTAGCTAAGATCCAAATTTAGTAAAGATATAGGGTAATAATTCTGGACTAAACTGGGGTCCTTGTTAGGCTTTGGAATAGTTGTGATGTTAGCTTGAAAGCGTTCTTGTCTATGGGAGTGTTGTAGCCGTATTGAATAGGGATTGGCAAATTTGACCCGTTTCGTTTCACCAAAAATTTGCCACCAGCGAAATGTTGCTGACGCCCATTTTTTTGATGAGCGTCTTTTATTTTTTTACAGGCATATTAAATCCAGAAACAGCATAGTTGTAATAGGTGGCTAAATTTGAATGAATAATTTCCTATTGATTTAACTATCTATTAAACATTCTAATTATTTAAGTTCTTACATGATAAATTCAAGTATTTAGAAGTTTTTTTTTGCTGTATGGGCTGAGTGAAAGGCTGATTGCACATGTATATTACATCTGCTTTATCAACATTTCACTCACTACAGAATTAATAAAATACAGGTGTATTACTTGATCTCTAAGACAACTACCAAAATGTTATATTTTCTCTAACACTGAAGGTTGTACAATAAATACCAGATTTTTCTTAAATCTTAAATTTTGCTAGGCACTGTTGATATAATGGCACAAAAAGTTTGATTTCTAAACGAATCTCTGCTGGTCTCAAAGATGTTATTTTTATGTGCACAAGGAAATGATTAAATGATTGTGATAAGCACATAGTACACTTTTATCCATTTTTCTGTGAGTAGTTAAATTCAAATTGTTTTTGTTTGTCATGACATAAAACTATGCATAACTACAAGACATGAAGACTGCTGAAGAATATTTTTTTTTACTTTTTAGGAGGTATTAAGGTCAAACAATTGCCATTGTCTAGTAATTTCAGTAGCTCATGGATCAAAAGCAGCAACATGTTGGCTAGCATAGAAAGACATAGGGTCATGTTTACTAACACTGGAGATAAATATCTGGAGAGATTTCTGGAGATGTTGCCAATGGCAACCAATCAGCAGTTAGATTAATGGGCAACATCTCCAGAAATCCTTCCAGATATTTATCTCCAATGTTGGTAAACATGCCCCATAGACTCGGTTCCTGCTTGACAATAGGGGACCACTGCCAGAGTGTGGTAAGAGCAGGGACCTAACACTCACTCCCTACAGTGGCAACCATCTACATTTTTACTGGATGAGATAGAGAAATCTATTCTTAAATATAGTTCCCATACCACTATATTTAATAAATCAATCTTAATTGTACATATTTCAAAAGCCAAACTCTGTAATGTAGTCTCTGTTAAAGCAGCTCTGGTCCTAGAAATCCTAGGAGCATCCATTCTTGCTTGTAAACTGCAGATTTGTATTTAGTTAAATAGAGTAGAACCCCAATTTTGGTGAAAAATCCAGGAAGATGTAAAATTAGAAAAATATAGTATGCATGATATATAGGTGGGACCACAAAACAACAATGCAAAAATCAGGGGATGTAAAATTGCGGTTCCACTGTCTAAAATCTAAAACTTGCCACCAAATTTTGTATGGACAATATAGTAAAATTTTTATGCAAGGTTAATCCATAAAAATATTTGAACTACAGAAATAGACTAGAATATTTCTGATGGAAACCTCAGATGCAAAAGGATACTTGTTTTAAGGTGAATGTGCATACCTACATATAGGATCATTTAACTCGATAGAAGAATCACATTACAGGGCAACCATCTTGTATGACTAAGATAACATGGCAATAGTAGCATTAGCATATTCACAGGGAAGTTGATCAATATGACAGTTCTGTGAATAACCAGGAAAAGGACAGGTCAATAACATGGTAATAGTGTGTGCTACAAAATGAATAATGTTTCTAAACTGAAGCAAACACTTAAAAGTGCTTACCTCAACAACTGAAATAACAGTACAGTAAGTCAAAAATTGAAAGTCAAGATCTCTTTGACTAACTTCTGTTATCCAATTGTAAATAAATCTAGCTTGAAAATAATTTAAATGTAGATATGCAAAGGCTTTAATTGGGCTGAAACTTTTGCCAAAGTGTTGAATTATTTGAAGAGAAAAGAAAAACTGTAATATGTTGTATACTAAAATTATGAATAAAACATCTACAGACAGTGAACATTAACATGCATATCCATCATCCAACAGAAATGAAAAAGTTTGGGTCTTAAGGAAATGGGTGTGTAACCAATGACAAATAAACTATTGACACCCATAAGCCGATTAGCAACCACATCTAAATAATCTATATGTATGAGTTGATAATATAATATAAAACTAAAGTTTTGATATTTTTGAGTCATTAGACCCAAGTCTTTAGTTAGTGTTTTAACAGTAACATTTAAGAAAATAAATTGTTCAAACAGTTGGTGCTAATTGGTGGGGTGCATAATGAATTCATATCACTGTATAATGAATACAGTAATAGGAATGTTCTGATACAGTTATAGGGGCAAAAATTTGCATAACTTCGCTAGCGAAGGAGATAGACTCTAGCGCTACCTCCCACTCTAACGCCATGTGAATTTTCACTCTGGCGAATGGACGTAACTATGCAAATTCCCTAAGATGTCGATTTTAATGAACGTTACTCTTGCGCCTGACTTGCCTTCGCCACCTCAGACCAGGGGAAGTGCAATAGAGTAAACGCTGGCGACTTTTCAGTTTTTCAGGGTGATAGGCTGCAAAAGATTGTAATTTTTTTAGGGTACCCGGCTTCCCCTCAACATTTCCTTACATATGGCACATAAACTATACACTGGGCACATGTGTAGTGCATTATAACAACTATATTTTTTTTAGTAAGGTTCCTTGGGCTTGTGTAGTGTAATGTATTTGCTGCAACATATACGTCCATTGAAATTTAACTTCTCGCCGTATGCAAATTAACCAACACTAGCGCAACTTCGAATAGCTTGTCTATATAACGCTAGCAAAACTTTGCCATCGTTCGGCGCCCTGGATGCAACTTCGCATTTTAGTGAATTAGCATTGTTCTGGCAAATTTTAGCCTGGTGAAGTGTGGCGATGTGAGCGAAGCCATCACCGTTGAATTTCTGTAGGTTAGTGAATTTGCCCCGTAGAGTCTTTATATCTCTAAAGCTTATTGCCCCAGATGACTGGATGTAAAATGTAGCTGCACTAAACACCCTCATACTGCGCTGAGAAATCTTTCAGTTCAAATGAAACAAAATATTTCTCAACAGATGCAGCAGAGAGCAATAATATCAGTGCAGAGTGGACTCTGAATGTGCTGGCCAAACAGATGATAAACTAAGTGGAGGTCCAACTTTTGCATGTTGAAAATATGTAGCTTTGACCCTTTCTGCTCCTGCTTCCTTACTGAACACCCCTTTGAGCACAGGGTCCACTAGATCACCAGGTACTCTTACACCCCCCTCAAAAAGAGAGCCGTACTAAGAACACTATCAAGCATACCTGCTCTTCCATACCAAGGCACAGCCAAGTCCATCTGCATCCGTACTAGGGCACAGCCAAGTCTATAAGCTGCCTTACCAGGGCATAGAAGATTAATACAGACCATCAAGCATATATCCTGAAAGTTCCCAAAAGTTCCCAGAGTGAAATGCTCTATCATCAACAAATACCAGTAAAATTCTTCTAAAATCTTCTCAAAATGGTAAAGGACACCATCCACGTTGTTCAAAATGCACTCAAAGGAGAATTCAGCAATTTACCAAAAAAAAAACCTACCCCCACCACACGTAGACCCCCTTCCTCCTCCCCTCCAGCCTAGCTGCCCCCCGGGGAAATGCCCCTAACATTGTACTTACCTCTCCGTGCAGATTCAGGCATCGGAGTTCACTGCAGCCATCTTCAGGGTCTTTGGTAAGCTGAGTGGGAGACCGGAGAAGTGGTGCATGCACAGTTTACTGAAAATTGCAGTAGAGCTGGAAGAAGACACGAAGACCCATAAGATTTTTACACATTTGGTTTTTTTGCTCAATGTTACACAACTTTTGGAACAACATACAAATAGCATGTCAGGAGATCCTGGGATATTACTCTACCATACTGATATCCCAGAACACAAATTTAAAAAAGGTCTCCTCCTGTATTTACTGCTAGCAGCAAAAATTCTAATACTGAGACACTGAGACCATAATCCCCCATCCTTTGAAGAATGGATCGCTAGCATAAATTATATTTATCTCATGGAGGAAATAACTTTCTCACTTGCAGGGAAACAACACAAATTTATCTTGACATGGCAACCCTGGATCTCCTACCTACACCCACACATAACAAACACACTTTAGAAAACAGATATTGAAACCACTACTTTGCACCCCTATCCTTCCCCCTTTCTTTCTTCCTATATCTGCTCTATCTATAATGTTAAACAGTTTATTGGTTATCAATATTGCTATAACTGGTTAATAAGAGCATAGCACTTTTAAATTTGTGCTAACATACCTTCTGGAAAGAATGTAACATTTAGTTGTCAACAATAAAAGCAATCTTTGAATACAACAAAAATTACCTATTAAAAAAGTAACCTTTATTAGCTGTTTCCTAAGTTGTGTAAACACACAAAAACAAGAGTTTAAAATTTCTGCTTTTCCCCTGCTCCCATAAACCAATTCAGTTGTCTCTGATATTTTGGGGCACATTTACTAACTTTCTTTGGTAAAAAAAACATGTTAGTTCCTGATCTTAATAGGTTTTTCTGCCATCAACTTTTCTGGATTGCTGCATAATAACATTTTTTCAAAATAGTGCGGTTTCTTTCTTCAAGAGCAGGTTTTTCACAAAAAGTAAAAGCTCACAACAAAAAACCCTTTGATCTGTTAATTTGTGTCATAAAACTGACTCTCAGAAAAAAAAACACTCTTTTTTTAAAATTGTCATTATTCAGATAGCCAGAATGGTATTCCCCATCTCATCTCAGCCATCTCACTTTAGAATCAATATTTCCCTGTACAGGAGTCACATTTTTTATTTCATGTAATAGAGGGTATAAAAAGTATTACTTTGTACATTTTTTACAAAGCACTGAAAATAAAATGGTTTTCTCTGCATTGACAAGAATGCCATAAGTACACTCTTATGATACAAGCAGTTCTGATCTTAATGGTGCATTACTAAATTAATAGATAAAATACACTTACTTATCAAAACTTTATTTTTCTTCTTTAATATGATTTATTGCCAAGTATTTGCTTTTTTACATAATGTATTTGTGTTATTTGCCTAAAAGCTCAGTGAAAATGTTAAGATTGTAATATTGGTGTAGACATAAATGGAAAAGCTAAACTTGATTCATAAATATCCTTTGAACCAACAGCAACTAATCATCTATTGTGTCCTTTAGACTTCACTAAAAATGTCTCAAAAAGATGACTTATTCAGAGTTTAAATTGATTGCAGAAAAAGCTTTCAAACATACACTCATGTATAATGCCTAAAGGTTTTTTCATCATTCTGTATGTTGTCTGGTGCGTTGAACATTTTGTTTTTTGATGGTTATAAGATATTGATTGCAAATGCATATAGGATTATTGTGTTGTTATTCAAACTATTCCATTCTACATAGGGGCCTGATGTAAGTGTATAAAATAAGGTAAAATAATGCTGGCTTTTCACAAATATATAGAGGAAAACATAACATATTTTTAAAATAAAGTCAAAAAATGAATATGCATAGAAATGCTCTACTTAATATACTGAACTTATACAGAGGTTAAACAACCTTATGTTAAAGTCACGTGAAATTTTAGGCTGAAAATCAGGGTTTAGGAAGAGTCTGACACTGAAAAACAGGCCAACTTCCAGTACAGAGGTATCTGAGGGGTTAAGCAAGTCTTGTCATAATTCAGGTACAGGTCAGGGCTGACAGCAAACAGAATGGTCAGGAACAGGCAGACAGTCAAAAACCCCAATAACGTAGCATAGTAAGACCTGCAGCTGGGCAATAAACCTTTATCTGTGTACTCTTTTGTTTAAAACTTAGTGCCAGACAGTGGCACAATGACTTCAAACACCATGTGCAATCCAACCAGACCAGTGGGGTTGCAGGGAAGTGATCTAGTGGCATTGAGCACTACGATGTTGAAAGACCCAACCATGCTGACTAGTTCTTATATTGCTGCCCTTTCACCCTATAAGAACTGTACAAAGAAGCTCCCTATCATATGATCCAGTTGGGCTGTCTTTGGGAGTATATGCTCAGAGATATTGTTATGAAGCTATGCCTTGGGGCCTTTAGAAATAATCAACACACGCAATTGCAATTTTAGTGAAATAGAGTTTAATTGTGGTTTCAAAAAGCTCTAATAACACTATGGAGGGGTGTGTGTGTATGGATGCTCGGTTTTCATTTAGAGGGGTTGAACTTGATGGACTTTGTCTTTTTTCAACCCAATTTAACTATATAACTATGCAACTATTTAACTATGTAACTAAAATTTGACCTTTAGTAAATGGTCCTCTATGTAATACAATAGTTATGTTTTGGTTGGGCTACTGAAACCAAAGTTGTATCTTGTAACAAAAAGTGCTGAAGTTCAGCCATATCCCAAACCAAATCCCCAATTTTTTGAATCCCTAACAAATACAAATGCAATGACTATATACTGTATATATAGTGAATAAAGTACCCCCTCTTGTAAAATATAAGGATATTATAAGTTACCAAGGAGTTTCATGACCATATAAAAACACGAGGCCGAAGGCCGAGTGTTTTTATACTGGTCATGGAACTCCGAGGTAACTTCTAATATACTCATATTTTGCAACTGGGGGTACTTTATTTATTATAATACACAAGTTTCGGTGAGTCATGTGACAGAAATGACTTTAGAACTCACCGTTTATAACTGATGACATCAGAACTCACCGTTTATAAGGATATCATTTACAAGATATTCATGGCTTTTGTGTATTATATATATATATCTCACATCCTGAAGACGGCCCTAGTAAAGGAGCTGAAACGTTGAAATAAATCATTTAATTTTTCTCACTTATAAAGTTCCTGGAGTGCGGTTATTGGATATTTGTAAGTAATACTATTATTAGACCAGCCCACTTGGCCAACCCCCCTGGTGGCAAGGTCATACCTGCTTACCAACTCGAATCCTGAGTCCCCTTTGCAAGGTGAAAGGGTACTGGAAATGCTTCTCTGGCAGTGCCTCCACCTAATGGGATCTGGGAATACACCTGTGGTGGCCCCATTAGGACAACAAATCAATCACACAATATATAAGAAATATAACTTTTATGAAAATTTGTTAGAACTCCAGGAAACCCCACTCTCAAGCCAAACAGGGGAATTCCCAGACCATGAGGTCTTAGACTGTAGGACTAACATTATATATATATATATATATATATATATATATATATATATATATATATATATATATATACACAGTACTATACTATGATATCTATGATATGATAGCACATGCATGAAACCAGGATATAACCACATTAATAGTTTGCCTTTATTATATCCTGTTTTTAACTACATTTATTTTTTATTTTATACTACAATGTACCTACATTTAAATACATTCCATAGTTTAGATTTATTGTGCATACTTATGTTCTGACACACAATTATATGGAATGAAAATGCTGATCATTATAATACTCAGTAAATGTTGTTCATTTGTTCATACACCTTTATCTTACAGAACAACAGTTTTTATTTTAGACAATTCTACATTCCTATTTCTTGCTCTCTTTATCTTTTACTGAGTGGATGCACCTTCCGTAAATTCAATATTTTTTCACCCTGAGCATTGCATCTTGTTCAATTCATTCCCTGTCAAAGAAGCTCCAACACTGTTTCAATTGGATTCCAAAAATAACCTCTTTATTCACACTGGTTATGCTATTATATTGCAGCACAGCTTGGGCAAGCAAAGGGTCATTCCATTATCCTGAAACGAGATAACTGAGTATTAGGGCAGCCAAGCTCTTTGACTTTATGCCCTGTGGTAATGGGTCTTTTTTTAAGGCCTTTAACCAATGTTTCTACTTGGTATTTGACAAAAGAAAAGGTAATATTCCCACTTAATCCTTTATCTTCCTGTTTCTGCAGCCAGTTTGGTAAAAGGTGTTCAGGTTTTCATTAAAAATGCTCTGTGTTCATATGAAACCAGTGCTTGATCGTACACTAAATTTAAAAACTATGAGAAATAATAGCCAAGAAACAGTTTCTAGTATGTTTGCAATAGCTCCAAGAGAAATGAAAAAGCTTGATAGGATTTAAAGATAAAGAAAAAAAAAAAACAGATGCGCATATAAATGTGAATCAATTACTTTTTTTTCCTTCAATTTGTTGAAGCTACAGTCAATAAAGCTTTCCAGCAGACTCCTTACTAAATTCCCTAAAAGACAGTGACAAACAGGATAGGGACACATGAACTGGTATAAGGTGTGGAATACATTATATTTATATATACAGGCAGAGGGACTGTTACACAAATATTAATATACAACTTGCACAAATGTTCAAAATGTTATTAAACCTATGAATAAAATGTATGCAACATATTTTCCCCCCATTACGAAGTTGCTATGCCTATTAAACGTTCTGCAGCAATCTTTTTCTGAGTAGATGTACTAGTAGATTTTTTCACCCTGAGCATTGCATCTTGTAAAGAATTCATCACAGATGTCAAACTGAAGCTGGGTGGTGACAATTTGTCACCCATAAAACTTCAATGCACTTCGACGAATTGTTGCGGTTTCGAGAATGTTTGGCAAATCTAAATGGGTAAGATTCACCTATCACTATCTATAATGCATACTAATTCTTGCACCCTGTGAATGACTAAATACACATAACAGAATCCACTTCTTATGAAGAAGGGCCGTCCATGCTGAACTATGCCACAGCTCAAGTGGTCTCAAACTGGGTGGGCCGGGTAAATCTTGATGGGCTGTGAAAGGTCAGCATCTAATGCTGGATGCCAATAGAGGTCAGTAGTGCATGGGATTGTATTTGAATGACTTTACTAGGATATATAAGGATATATAGAATAAAGCATGTGTTTTTTGGTTACTTTTACTTACAATGTGAGTTTTATAAAAACACATGTAATTAAGTATTTCTTCACTCTGTTACGCATTGAAGTCAATGGGCGACTACATTTTTTGATGCTTGACAATTTTTTTTACGTGCGCAACTTTTTTTTCTTATTCCGAATCCATTAAAGTCAATTATTCTTGCAATGACTTTGTTGTTTTGGTGACTTTTTGTCCAATACGAAAAAGACAATGGGCAATATTCCTTGCAGTGACTTTTTTGTCTCACCGACTTTTTTATCTTAGCAACTTTTTTGTCATGGCAAATTTTTGCTGCAGTTTCATAAATAAAATTGCAGATGGCAAATGGGGAATTTCACCCATTTATTTTAAATGGTTAGTTTTGAAGCTACACACCAGATAAGCCTATATATAGTCTATAGTGGTGCACTCGTAATGCAGGCAACTGCCTGGGTGCTGGTTATAACATAGCTTAATTCATCAAAAAAAATAAAACCGTACTCCAAGGACTTGAAATAGTGAAATACTATCTCACTTACTTATTTCACTATCTCAAGTCCTTGGAGTGCGGTTTTATTTTTTTGATGAATTATATATATATATATATATATATATATATATATATATATATATAATTACTTGGTAAGGGCAGCACTCCGCCTTTGCAGCATCCCTCGGGTGCACGGTAATGTATAGTATAAGCAAAAATAAGACCAGCAACACCGAGATCTCTTGTGATATAGTCAAATCTGTATTGTGAAATCACATGCAAGCCAAGTTTGTATGCTTACATATATATATATATATATATATATATATATATATATATATATATATACTATAACAAACAAGGGAAAGTTGTGCTCACCACTATTTTTTAAAACTATTAGGCGGGGGTGCAATGAGGGTGTGACCACAAAATACATATAGTCAACTACAAGAGGTCCTCTGCACTCAACCCATTATCAATATATTTAAGACAGCGACATTTTGTGCATACTGCTACTAAAAAATGCCTTACCCTTTAAACAACACAGGGATTGTTTGTCCATATATTGCAATATATTTAAGCTGGCCAACTACGTCAAAGTCATCCCATATCTGGCCAGTCCAGTGGGAGCTACAACACCCTTCCCAGCTATAGTCAGGTGATCCCACTGGTGTCTAATAAAAGGGCAGCCAAGTATGGAGTTTTACTTTGAAAGCAGCTAGTAAGTTGCAGGTAAAACTTAGTCCCTTTGTAAAATGTATAATTAAGCAATTGAATTCTTAATGAATCAGATGAAAATTAAGCGTAGGACTGGCCAGATATGGGATGACTTTGACGTAGTTGGCCAGCTTAAATATATTGCAATATATGGACAAACAATCCCTGTGTTGTTTAAAGGGTAAGGCATTTTTTAGTAGCAGTATAGACAAAATGTCGCTGTCTTAAATATATTGATAATGGGTTGAGTGCAGAGGACGTCTTGTAGTTGACTATATATATATATATATATATATATATATATATATATATATATATATATACACATACATAGTCACATAGTAAGTAAGGTTGAATAAAGACACGTCCATCAAGTTCAACCTTTTGGGACCCATTTACTTAGTTCGAGTGAAGGAATAGAATAAAAAAAACTTCGAATTTCGAATGATTTTTTTGGCTACTTCAACCATCGAATTGGGTACTTCGACCTTCGACTACGACTTCGAATCGAATGATTCGTACTAAAAATTGTTCGAATATTCGACCATTCGATAATCGAAGTACTGTCTCTTTAAAAAAAACTCCCTACTTCGCCACCTAAAACCTACCGAGGTGCAATGTTAGCCTATGGGGAAGGTCACCATAGGCTTTCTAACAATTTTTAGGTCGAAGAAAAATCGTTCGATCGATGGATTAAAATCCTTCGAAGGATTTAATCATTCGACCGAACGATTTTTCGTTCGATCGAACTATTTGCAGTAAATCCTTTGACTTCGATATTTGAAGTCGAAGGATTTACATTCGGCAGTTGAATATCGAGGGTTAATTAACCCTCGATATTCAACCCTATGTAAATCTGCCCCTAAATGTCTATATAAAACATGCCTAACCGCTAGCTGATCCAGAGAAAGGCATACACCTTCTGAAGCCTCCTCACGCCAAGATGTCAAACCAGTCACTTGCAAAAAGCCATCCAAACCCTTTTAAAGCCATCTAATGTATTTTCCAATGTGCAGTACACATTATGTGGTTTGAGTGGGGGAAGTGTGCCCATTTAAAACATGGTAGGAAAAGGTAGGGTTTACATGTCCTTTAACTGGTATTGTTCTACAATACTTAGCAAATTGCAATACTTGTAATATTGTAATATCCTTAGAGTTCATTTGTATAACTTGTGGCCAATTGTGCAACATATTGTACTTTGCTTTATTTTTTTGTGCATGTTCCTCTTATTTTCCAAAAAATTTTGACCAGGTTACTTAGTATTAACTGTATGTCCTAGCTTCTTTTATCCTTATTTCTTTCTGCCTTAAATTTGAAATTCACCTGAATTAACTTTTACTATGTTTTATATGGACCTTGGTGTTCTGCTTCTTTTAAATTTACAGTTGCAAATATTATCCAGTTGTCATGGGCATTTACCCCTCTGATAATCTCTCTGTGCCAATGCAAGGAAAATTATGTCAAAGTTAAAGGAAAACTATACCCCCCAAACAATGTAGGTCTCTATAATAAGATATTGCATAAAACAGCTCATATGTAAAACCCTGCTTCATGTAAATAAACAATTTTCATAATAATATACTTTTCTTGTAGTATGTGCCATGGGGTAATCATAAATACAAAATTGCCACAGTTCTGTCTTTTTCTTCCTGTTACAGTTAGAGCTGCAGTATTTTTGGTCAGGTGATCTCTTAGGCAGCACACTGACCATCACAAAATGGTGGTTCAAGGCAAGAGATGTAAAAGGGCAAGATTTACTTAAATATATAGACCAGTTTGGTAAGATTCTTTAATATGCCACTTAATTAGTGATGGGCGAATTTATTCGCCAGGCTCGAATTCGCTGCGAATTTGCGCGATTCGAGGCAGGCGAATAAATTCGCGAAACGCCCGCGAAAATTCGGCGAAAAAATTCGCCGGCGTCAAAATCTTTTTTTCGAAAAAACGGGCGCCGGCGTCAAAAACGGGCGCCGGCGTCGGAAAAACGGGTGCCGGCGTCAAAAACGGGTGCCGGCGTCAAAAATGAGACGCCGGCGCCGTTTCGCTAATTTTTCGCCGTTTCGCGAATTTCGCGAATTTTTCGGCGAAGCGAAACAGCGCAAATTCGCCCATCACTACACTTAATATGATATAAACTCTCTGTTGCTAAAGTGTTCATTTTGGGGGTATAGTTTTCCTTTAATAAAAGTACAGAAACAATGTTGTAATAACTTTTCTATTGTTTTTTCTTCTAAGTCCACATACACACATTATAACTCTAGTTTCCTCCCAAATTTACAAAGATCTGCTTCCTGGCACTATGCCACACTTGTTCATAACTATAGAGATGTAATTCAAGTTATACATTAAGTAAAGGATATTCTCTCTATATTATACCTGTTACCCTTACAAGGCAATTAAGATTTTAGAGAAATGTCTTATTTTCCCTTTGACCTAGTTCATGGATATTCTTGGGACTCTTTAGGGCTTTATATACTTTTGAAACATTATTGCTTATATGATTCTAATTAGGTTCAGCTACATAGTGTAAACAATTAGCTTTGCAACACTGATCTGTTGTTATTATTATTATTGTTATTATTATTATTGACCCTGTTTTGTTTCATGACTCGCTATGCATTAAAAATACTCATATCAGCTTTCCTGAAATTTATAGTAGTCCTGTAACTGATTCACGAGTCAAAATATGTGCCTGTTTAGGCATGAAATGCTTTCAAAGCAGATGGGAATTGGTGAGCTGATACAAAATGGAATGTGGGCAGTCATGAATCATCCAGAAATAGAATAAAGGTAAAACCCACAGTGATTTGTGGTATCAAAATAGCAGTCGTAAATAAAATCTAGATGCATATGTATTTGCTTAGAAGTTGATTGCTGTACCTGCTCTCAATTAAATGTGATACTACTGTTAACATTTCATAGATACGCCACACGAGTGCTCTACCTGTTGTAAAGTACCCTCTTGGACTACTAAACAGTCTATCAGACCCCCTGCTCAGGGTCAAAGCAAGTCATATGCAAATCCAACTGTAGCACACTGTTCCAGTTTTTAAATTGCAAAGCTGATTTATTGGCTCTTTAGTAGACAAAGTAAGGCAATGTTTTGGACCACACTGGGTCCTTTATCAAGCCTAAATTTTCACACTCTGTACTGTGTTAAATAGCTGAACAAGTGGGTGGAGCAATAACAGGATTTGAAAAAGGGTAGGAGGTGTAAAGGGGAAGTTGTTACACACCTTTGATATATACATAAAGGGAAACAAAATAGCAAGCATAAAATAATTTTTTATATCATAGATAATTCCTACATAAGAGTCCTTGAATACCATCCTGAGTATAACAAAAATCCATACATGTGCACAAAGTCCAAAAAGTTCAAAAAATGTGTATGTGGATTAGAATTCCGTGAAATTGTTTGATAGTCCCATTATGCCATTTGTGACAATTCAAGTGTCCACAGAGTACATCCTAAGGAATTAAAATTGCATCATCAAACATGAATTTTTCTGAGACGCACATTTACTGCATACTATTCTCATTTTCTCTCTAGTAAGCCTTCAAATTATGCAGATGTTGGTACCAGCACTCAGATTGTTTAGTCAGTAACCTACTGGTTGATGAACAATCTACCAGTAGGTTACTGAATAAACAATCTGAGTCTAGCCTGTCCCTGATCTGTTTGTCTGCCGTCTGCCATTGACTGTTGGTCTGAACCTGGACTTGTGTTTTTGCTGCCGTTATATCCCTCTGCAGTGGTGTGAGCACAGCAAATCG
Source organism: Xenopus laevis (assembly GCF_017654675.1). Taxonomy (NCBI): domain Eukaryota; kingdom Metazoa; phylum Chordata; class Amphibia; order Anura; family Pipidae; genus Xenopus; species Xenopus laevis. The sequence continues at coordinate 161,904,302 of NC_054371.1, forward strand.
GCTCCTGTCCAGTCAATCTGTCCAGTCAATCCTTACACTGGTTCAATATGTTCCATGACATGGGTAAATGCTTTCCTAGTATTTTAATACAATAAATGTCCCAGAAAATCATGACTGCATGGTACCTAGATAGGTTATCAAAATGGTACCCATGTACTCCCTCAACATGCTTCAGGGGTTGTGGTCAGGCAAGTTATTTAATGCATATATATATAGAGACATTGTCTAGAATTTATATAATGATAACGAGTGTTACTGGGCTAATACTAAAGAAATCCCCATCAGAAGCCTTACTTCATGGGAGAGTGGTTGGTGGGAATACATTATTAAGAATGCTAATTAGACATACTGTACAGTATATTCTCAGCAAAGCAGACCATAGCAAAGGCCTGGAAAACATATTTACTTGACCTTCAACAGGTCAAAACCAGGCTAGATAACTATCTGACAATGGAGAGACTCACTAGTATAGTCAAGGGCAAATTAGATTTAGATATGGGATCCCTGGATTCAATATAGGGGGTTGAAAGCTGGCTAACCTGGGAATTATGAATTCATTATCAGGCTTGATAATGAGTAGACTGCCTTGACCCATGAAGGTTTATCAATAAATGTAATCCATATGAAACACACACAGTTCCATGGATACAAATTTAGTTTATTTGTTATTGTATTATTTATTTTAGTTTTGTTTAATGTCATCTTTCCCCTTTCTTTTCTTTTTCTTTTCTGGCATTTGTTTTTTTCCACAGTAAGCCTTCTATTTAAATTGTACCGTTAACGATTCCAGACATGAGTATGATTTTAGAGCAATATATGTCAGTTTCATGTGCACGGGAAATTTGACAAAGCTACTGTAAACTGTGTGATATTATTTACAAAATAAATAAAAAAATATATAAAAATAATTATTATGAATTATTATGAACAAATGTTCCATAGATGGTTTCCATTGACTTATACTTGAAGTTGCCAACTCTTAGAAAGTTTACATTTGAGTTTGAATTTTGATTGTGAATGTTTTGTGCTTGTACATACTCTACGAGTTCTTGAAAGAATAATTACAATTCAGGAGTTAGTGCAAAAACATTTGATTTGTGATTTGTGATCACCCACTTGGTCAAAGATGTACAGGTATGGGATCTGTACAGGTAAGGGGTCTTTGTGTAACAACAGAATTGTTTTGGCTCTAATATGGATATCTTAGTTAAGCTCAATTACATTTTATACTAATTTTCTTAGATTAAAATGGATCCTATACCTATAATTTGCTGTAAAAGGTGTATACCTGTACTATTATTTCATATTATTATCCCACAGGCTCCATTTAAAATATTTTTTAGACTTCTGAATTGCCATAAATAGATGTTACTTTTTAAGGGCTTCAAAGGTAAGAGGGAGTATTTACTGAAATGTGTAAACTAGATGTCCACTACTACTACTACAAAACCTTTAATCTTAACTTTTCCTATACAAAAATGTTTTTATCTGAAAAAAAAAAATGAATTTTGAGTAGGCCACAACAGGACAGTATGGGATAGAATAAATAACTAATTGAAGTATTTATCATACATAGAGGAGTTCTTATTTGGCTTGATATTGTAGATGTTATGTCATGTGCTTATGTAATATAAGTACAACCATGTGCTATTAACATATATGTTTTACATGAGGGACAAGTGAATTGGCTACTAACTTCATCGTCAGTAAGAGATGCACATGAAGACATTAAGATTTTACCAATAGGAATGATCCTGAATTCAAAGTCTCAGAAATTACCTAACAATGCTAGGCCTTATAGTTGAAGAGAATGCGTAGGCCATGAAATTTCATATTCTTATGCTATGTCTAATAACTTTTAAAGCTGGTTTTATTATGCAAGGATATTTTTCACATCCCTATGTAAAAGTATCTCCAATTTCTCTTCCTTCTGTCCATTGCATCCCTAATAGCTGCCGAATATGTAAATACTAGCATTTTTATTTGTTCTCACTGCTGCATATCTGATCAGCACAGTAAATATTCATGAGTTTGCTATTGTAGAAGCTGTGAAGTACAGAAAATATGCCCTCCAAGGTGACATGTAATTTGGCAGCTTCTACATAAAGAGACTGTGGAAAAAATCTGAAAATATCCTAATAATTAGACACATCACTACAACAGCATTGTTATCTCTGCCTCTCATTAAATAAATATCATGGGCTTATTTTTTATTAATTCAGTTTCCGTATTATGGAAAAAAAGAATATTCAGAACCATGCCATGGAATGGTCTTACATCTTCAAGTGCTTTTATTTGCATATATATATATATATATATATATATATATATATATATATATATATATATTTTTTTTTTTATTTTTTTTTTTTTTATTTATTTATTTTTTTTGTTGCTGTTTTTTGTTTTTTGTTTAATATTGCTCAGTTTAGAATACTTATTAGAGTTTTGACATACTATATATACTGAACAACAGTAGAAACAGATTATTGTAAAATAATATTTATGTAACATTATATAAATAAGCAACTAAGTGCCCAAAGATGTCATCCTTAAAATATAAAGCATCACTCCTTAGCTATTTAAATTTAGAAATAACTTAGGGTTCCTTTTCTCTTTCATGTTAGGCAAATATCTTACCTTAAATGCAAGGTACAAAGTAGTTGTGTAAGTGACCAAGAGGTGCTTTGATAATGGTCTTTCCTTATTTTCTATACATATAAAATGGTAGAACAAGTTCTCAGACTACAATTTTCTGTACCTGCTGAGACCACAGTTTTAAGCACCTGTTAAACCCCTTACCCTACTGCAGGTAAACATAAAATCAATGTCATGCCATAGTATCTAGGAAACGGTCAACTATTTAGGAAGATAAGCTTTAGGTTAAGATTTAGATATACTTTGTTGACCTATAATAAGGCAAGTGGTTTATAAGTTGCTGAAAACTGTGCTTTCAGAAGGTAGAAATGTACCAATAAAGATGTAATGCTGACAACTCTTCCACCTATTTAAAGACCGATACCTGGATAGATGAAGCATGACCCCTTTATTTCAGAATATATTTAGGAAAAATAATATGCATATCAACTGATATACAATGTAGTAAGGGGCAAATTCACTAAGATTCGTATTTGCGCCAGGCGTAACTTTGCCGCACTTTGCGGGACTTCGCCACACTTCACCAGGCGTAGTTTCGCTAGCGCTCCGCAAATTCACTAAAATCCGAAGTTGCTCTCAGGGGTAGCGTAAGGTTGCGAAGTTGCGCTAGTGTTGATTTGCTAAGCGAAGTTACGATAGCGATGGTTAATTTGCATACGGCGCCAAATTCAAATTTCAATGGAGGCAGAAGCGATCCTAGAGGGGGGCGGGCCCTGGTGCGTGATGCGCAGCCGGGCCCCGCCCCCCTCCGTACGGCCGCATTTGTTGTGGCGCATGGACTGCCGGGGGGCCCTGAGGGGGTGCGGGCCTTAGCCCGCTCGCACCCCCTGCTCCCCCGGTAGTTCCGCCACTGAATGGAGGAATATGTAGCAGCACTACAAATGCCTGGGAAACCTTCAAAACATCAAATAAAATTTTTATTTTGCCCTACACATGTGCCCACTGTATAGTTAAGTTGCCATGAGTTAGGAAATGTAGGGGGGAAGGAGGGGAGCCCCAAAATTTTTTTCGATCTCTTTCAGCCTATCACCCATAATATAGAAAAAACGCCAGCGTTTTTTGGGACTTAGAAAAAATGTGAACTTTTTTTGAAGCAATCCCTATCTACTCTATTGCGCTTCGCCTGGTCTGAGGTGGCGAACGAAGTGCAGCGTAAAAGGTAGCGTTCAGTACAATGCGCGCGTTAGTGAATTTGTGTAGTTACGTCCGTTGCGCAAATTCGCCAGGCGTAAGGATGCGAAGTAACACTAGCGAACGTACGCTAGCGTTAGGCGCTTCGGTGCTTAGTGAATTTGGCCCTAAGAGTTGTACAATATACATTAGGAGGTCGAAGTAGAAACAGAATAGCTCCAAATATACAATAAAGAAAAATCCAAGATGCAAAATCTGAAAATGTCAACTGTTTTAGGGGGGTTACATTATACCCATCATTTTCAATGCCAATTTTCAAATTAAAATGACATGAGAAATAGTTTGAATTTTGCAAAAACAGTTCCTATTGACTTCAACAGGATATGAACTTGACAGCTTCCAGGAGCCAAATTTTTGTATTCAAGTCTTTTCAGTTTTTTGTGCATAATATATCTTGAAAATTTGAGTTTCAACTCGATTTAATTTTTATGATATTTGCCATCAAACAGAAGTGAGATTTATTATACCCCTAAACTAGAAATAGCTTGAATCCAAAAATACTCCAGTTAAAACCTGTTGAGGTCATGTAGAAGTCAATGGCAGCAGTCCCTTGAACTTGAAGATGTTTGTAACCTACATGATGTTCACTGGATCAATTTGATTAATTTGAGCGATTCAAGTTTTTTGTCACCCTAACTGCACTGATTCAAGTTTTTTACATTCAAGTTTTTTCATGAATTAGAAAACAGTTGAGTTGAGTTCAAATGAGGTATAAAAACTCACAAACCTCAAAAACTGGACCTTTGAAAAATAATCCCCTAAATGGACAAATACAGTAATATTATACATTAATACATTAATATTATTTTTAAAACTGCCCCCCTTAGTTATAGACCACTGTAGTAGCAGCAAAAATCTAGAGTGGAATTGCACTTAAAGGAAAAATGTAGCACTTTATAAAATATTTTGCATAAAACAGCCGATATTTAAAACCCTGCTTCATCTAAATAACCCATTTTCCTACTTTCCTAGAAGAATGTGTCACTGAGTAATCACTGAGTAATCCTAAATAGAAAATTGCATTTTAAAAACTAAGGGCCACCCCTTCGGGTCTTACGATTCACAATACAAATAAAAAACCAAGGGCACACATACATGTTAGGTCACATGAGCAAATTACTGGACAAAGTTCTGTCCTTTACTCCCACACAGCTATAATGTTTCTTGTCAAGTGATCCCTGAGGGAAACACAGCGAATATAACACAAAATGTTGACTCAATTTAAGAGATCTAATAGGGCAATATTCACTGATATTTATTTATTCCAGTTGGAGAAGATTCTTTAATATGCAACATAATATTTCTGAGTTTATATCAACTCGTTAAGTATTCATTCTGGGGTTATTCTCTATTAGCTTAGCATTTCTTAGCAATATTACCTTATAATGTATATTCCATTCACCCTTACTATAAAATGCATTTGTTCTAGCAATCACAACACAGAACAGATGAGTAAAATTATAACAAAATTAATTCTAAAAAAAAATTATTAGTTCATAACTGCATACGCTGCAATACCCAATAATTCTGTTTCAAATGAATGTGCATGTAATAGGAAAGGCTGTTTGGTCTATTCTTGGCCCCACTCTTCATATTCCCAAATTAAAAATGGAACAGCTGTGATGATTTAATTTACATACTATTAACAAACAGGCCTCCAGAAACCAGCAAGTAAATGCCTTTTATAGTCAGCCTATCTTTTCTGGTACAGCTTGAATGAAAACTCTGGTAATTAATTGTTTTAAGTGATTCTATTAAAAGTGCCTGGAATTAATGCATGCCAAATGATTGTTTGAGGATGGTACAGTTTGAGGATGGTACCTTGGTGAAAACTGTAAAAAGATCATCTTGTGTTTTTATCAGTTTCACTAGTGTGGTTAAAGGCACTACTAGTCATAAACCATAACAATAAGTTATTTGCTAGAGAAATGCTATAAAAAAAATTCAGTCATGAAACAATACGTACAGAAAATGATAATGTCAAGTTTACAATAACAATTTAATGTAAAAGTATTTTAAAAATAGATTAATTAATGGAAAATATGTGTTATCAAATTTTCCTACAATTAATTTGATCTGTGAAGTAAAATTATAGATAAATGAAACAAGTTGATAAATGTAGCAATACATTATATTTTGTTTATTTACAAATTTATTTAGGGGGGTTATTTACTAAACAACATCTCCACAGCTTACAGACAGCATTCAGGAACTACAAAGCCCACAATGCATTGCACTGTGATGTTCCTTTCCTTATTGAAATCACATGTGCAGGGAATTGTGGGGTTTGGAGGATGCAGGCTGAGGACAGCTGGTTGTTGATAGAAAGTAATAGTAGTCAGCCAGCTCAGTAAAGTAGTAAGAAAGATCAGCAGGAGAGCAGGGGCTAGGCTTAGTGAACTGTCAGAAACCATTAAAATCATGAAATGTCTGCAAATGATGTATATTGCAAAGTTGCTTGAAATTATGTTAGAAATTAATCTTAAGTTATGTTTTTGTGGAGTTCCCCTTAAATATATATCTTGTTATTAATAAATAAAGGATACTGTGGCTTAAACACCTCACCTCTCCCTGGACTGGCTTAATGTGGGAATTAAAAAAGACGACTTCTCCTTCTAACAGATATGAATTGATGTGTTGTATGTAACTTAAAACCTTTGCTTGATTTGACTACTTCCTTTAAATTTGGTTGGCACTAGATGGGCAAATAAATTTGGCAGGTGGGAATATGCATCAAAAAATCCGTCATGTCACAAAAAATTTGCTGCATGTCAGAATTGTCGCGCTTATAAAAATTGTTGCGCATCAAAATTATTTAGGACCCCATTGACTTTACTGCATTTGGATAAAATAGGTGCACGTCGCAGACGTCAAAATTGATGCACGTCAAAATAATACTTCAATGGGTTTCGCAAATTTTGCGATAAATTCAGGAATTTTTTGGCCCCATACATCTATCTGGCATGGCCCTGATTTAGCCATTCCTGCCAACTCTTCCTCTTTTGCAGGAAGCCCTATTGCATGCTGGACTCCTGCTCTGACTGTGTCCGAGACTTCTGGATTCAGAACTCCTGTCTGCAATTGCATTCATTTTGGTAATTTGGAAGGATTCAACATTCCTTTAAGTCTGCAATAACACTGGAATTCTTGGGAAAACAGCTGCATTGCATACAATAAACATGGCAATCAGTGTCGGACTGGCGCGGCGGGACACTGGGAAAATACCCGGTGGGCCCGATGCATCGCAGCACCATCTGCGCATGCCCGCCTAGCGACGTTTGCGCATGCGCGCCTAGTGATGCCCAGCGGCGCTTCACATAAAAGTAGGTAGTGGGGGCCCTGCATAGGAGTCCCGGTGGGCCCCGGGCCCCCCAGTCCGCCCCTGATGGCAATGCACTCAAAATTGAACTTGACTTGCTGCAGTTGTAAATGTACTATACTGTGAGTCCTCTAGTCTATCTAACCTAGAGTGGTCAAATAAATCAAATATATTTTCATATGGTGACTGCCTTAATTCATTTGTATATTCTTTGGTTTTATTAGTGCATTACATGGAAGAAATATTTTTTTTCAGGAAACACTAGATGCATCTGACCGATTTGGTGACTTGAACAAACCCATGAAATGAATGACCATATAAACTAGACATAAGGGAGTATGTCTAGTAGAATAGGCAGTCCCCCAGTAAAGAATAATTTGTTATTTAAAAGTTAAAGGGATACTGTCATGGGAAAAAATAATTTTTTCAAAATGAATCAGTTAATAGTGCTGCATTAGCAGAATTCTGCACTGAAATCCATTTATCAAAAGAGCAAACAGATTTTTTATATTCAATTTTGAAATCTGACATGGGGCTAGACATATTGTCAATTTCACAGCTGTCCCAAGTCATGTGACTTGTGCTCTGATAAACTTCAATCACTCTTTACTGCTGTACTGCAAGTTGGAGTGATATCACCCCCCCTTTCCCCCCAGGAGCCAAACAAAAGAACAATGGGAAGGTAACCAGATAGCAGCTCCCTAACACAAGATAACAGCTGCCTGGTAGATCTAAGAACAACACTCAATAGTAAAAACCCATGTCCCACTGAGACACATTCAGTTACATTGAGAAGGAAAAACAGCAGCCTGCCAGAAAGCATTTCTCTCCTAAAGTGCAGGCACAAGTCACATGACCAGGGGCAGCTGGGAAATTGACAAAATGTCTAGCCCCATGTCAGATTTCAAAATTGAATATAAAAAAATCTGTTTGCTCTTTTCAGAAATGGATTTCAGTGCAGAAGTCTGCTGGAGTAGTACAATTAACTGGTGCTTTTTGAAAAAAACATTTCTATGCATAAAAGAGGCACAATGAAAAAATGGATGGGGATAATCATCATGAAAAGAAAAATACATACATTATGGGGCAGGTTTTTTTTCCAGTTTTATATATATATATATATATATATATATATATATATATATATATATATATATATATATATATATATATATATATATATATATATATATATATATATATATATATATATATATATATATATATATATATACTGTCACTTAGAGCTTGAGGGAAAAAAAACCTGAGGGAAAAAAAGGTGTTTTTTTCCTTGACCCTGTAATTTGATAAATGATCCTCTATATATTAGTTGCTTGCAATCTAAAAATAATGTATACTGTGCAGAGTAAAAATAAACAGACAAAAATGTTTAATAAGCAATTCATTGGTTTATAGTAGCTGCAGTCTGATCATTATTCCTAACCATAAAGTTTTTCAGTGCTCACATCCCTATTTATTGTGTGTACTAGTAAATGAGAACACCCTGTTACTACAGGCAAGAAAATTGCTTTTATCTTATTGTCTTCCAGTTAAAAAGACTCCTATTTTTCAGAGGAGCTGTGAGATAATGTAATATTCCAAACAGCATTTGGGCATGGACTTCTTTATACTTCCCTTCTCCCCAGAGGATTCACAAATAGATTGGCTTTGAAAATACAAGTATGAGAAAATAAGGACCAATGGAAAAAACACAAGGGAGCAGTTAGAGGTGTCTAGATGCTGTTTGAGAGTAGCTTGTGTGCCATGAAGTTCATTGTTTATGGCTTTCAAGCTGTGTCATGGATGAGGGATTATAGAATTTTACTTCTCCCATCTACAAACCAACAGTAAGTCAGTATATATCATTGTGGCCAGTTACAAATACTGAAAAAATATGTGAATGTATTTCCTATACAAAGGCTGTGGTGTTTGGAAAGGTTTCTTTTGTCTCAAACTAATTCCACATGCAGGGAGGGAAAGCAGTTCATCTCTCTTCTCCTCCCATTGTTTCTCGAAACAATTTTTGTTTCATTTATTTTGCTTTTACTGTGGTTGAATTGTTTGCAGAAGGACAAATTGGTTGAAACAGCACACTATAAAAAAGTCAACCATTTGAAAAAATAATTAAGCATCCACTAAATTTAAGTAGATGTTTTATACCAGCAACTGCCCATTCCCATTAGCTTATGGTTAGTAATGGGCAAATTTGTCCCATTTCGGTTCACCACGAAATTTGTGAATTTACCGCGAAATGGGCGAAAGAAGTTGACTAATGCAAAAAACGCAAAAAAAATTTGATGCCAGCGAATTTTCGTTGCAAATTCACATATTTATTCGCCAGCAGCGAAACGCGAAATTTTGCCGCAAATTTGCGCCTGCAGAATAAATCACCCATCACCGCACTACTTACAGTGCCTTTTTCATTATGTATTGTACTATTTTGTAAATATGATAGAGCTCAATAATACAAAGTCCACTGATACAGATATTGGAGATGGCAAATAGATACTTGTTAAAATGTATATACTAAACAAATATCAAGGGACATTTAAGTTGGTGGAATGCTATAATGTATGACTAACGTTTCGGCTAGCACTCACTCTAGCCTTGAGAAAGGCTAGAGTGGTAGCCGAAACGTTAATCGTATTTTGCTATATAAACACTTTTGTTTTTTCATAAGACCTGTGAAATATATATTATGTATTATGTGTCTGTGTGTGTATCTGTAAATGCACAATATAAAGTTTATATGAAAAGTACAATTGATTACTCTACCCAGTATGAACTAAAACAAATGTGCTACCCCTTTTGGCAACACATTGAGAAATAAATAATTTTGGATCTTAGAAGATAATACAAGTAATTAAGATAATTAACCACCCTGAAGAGAAAAATGCACTGCAATAAATGTTCTAGTTAGGTTCACATGGTAACATCCCAGCTGCTGATCCACTTAATATACATCAAGGATGTTGTATGATGGCTGTGTAATTTTCTTAGAAGAATAGGTTGATATAATTACATTCAATAAAATTCATAGAACAATCAACTGAGATACTTTGAGAAAACTTCAAACATTATCTTAGGATGTTAGAAATTACTGTTGGGCAATAATCAGCATCTGAGATTGTAATTGTGAAAGATGGTGTCATTTCAATATAATTAAGAAACAAGCAATAAAAAAACAAAGAGGTTAATCAGTATAAACAGCAAAGGAACTTACTGCTGAATAAATTCTAGTGCAAATTGAATTAGTGAGCAGTTTGATTAAAATGTCCCTATTCATAAATAAATATATAAATAATTATAATATAAAGCAATTCCCTTTAATGCCAGGAAGTTGTTTTATTAGGGGTCATAGTAAAGACCTATGGTAAGTTTGGGGAAAATGTGCATATTGCAGAAGATGGTAACTTTAATTTCAGTCCAACTGGCCTATTGCTCTGCATTGTCTTTTATCTGGATTTTTTTAATCATATTGGCCATTCCCTTGAATATTATATAAAAAGTATTGTAGCTGTGGAAAAGTTGAGGCAGCAGATGGAAACTTCTGGTAACTGGGAGAGTTTAAGGCTATGACTGGAAGGAAAATGAAAATAATGTATTAAATATACTCTGGGAGGATGAAGTACCTGATCAGAAGTACTCATCTTTAGTATATACATTTGATAATAGAGTCTCATTACATGAAGACAGTAAAAAACTGTAAAGAAATACAAAAAAAAACCCTAGATGAATATGTTGTGTGGGTAACCTAGCAATGCAAATATGAACCTTATCTATAAAAATTTCCCTAAGAAACATGTTGCAATGGGTGGTTGAGATAAATCTGCTCCATCTGTGCAGAAATAATCTGATAAATGTTTGGCATTTTGTTTCTTTGCCCATTGTCTTATGGAAGAAGCACTGATTCTCTGCATCAGTATGGATGTCATTATTCATTTTCTAGTCACTTAAAAACATCGAAGGGAGAAATGTCTCCATATTTAAAGTATATATAAACTTTATACAGGAAAACTCGAGTAACACACATTTTGTGCAATGTGTAAAAAATTATGGTGAAAATGTTGATTAATACCTTTTTTGAAATGCGGTTGGTGTCTGAAAAACATTTTATTTCCACAACCCTGGTCTTTTGCTTACTATACTTGAAACAACCCAGAAAATGCAGTTTATGCAACTAATGTAGCAATGCTGAAATCTCATACATGCTATTTGACAGAATGCCATGAATAAGCAAAGTCATTTAGTACTTTGGACTGAACACCTGAAAAAATACAGAAACTCTTTCACCTTAAGGGCTTAATAGTGCACTACTGATTTATGTTGTTGTTGTTAAGGAAAGGGAGATTCATTGAAACACATCTGCTACATTTGCATGTAATAAGTACAAGGATCATCTCTGTAAATAACTATTCTGATGGACTTAAAGGGAAACTATTGTAAAAAATAAAAATTAAATATGAGCTTCATCATACAGAAATAACATTTTTAAATTATAATCAATTAAAAATTCTGAATGATTTCAGAAATAATCTAGTTAGTCTGCACTATACCCCTCCGAGCACTTCATTTTCTATTCATGCGGGCATTAGTCAGATTTCAATTGATATCCTTTGGGGAGTTGCAGCCTTTACCTAGAAGACTACTGGAGTTCATTCTTTCGAAATAACCGACTCTGGTAGAAATCATATTTCGCTACATGCAAGATTTGTGCCGGTCAGTTATTTTGTGCCTAAGTTAGATATTTGAGTTAGCTCTAATACATTTGTTAGGAAAGATAACCACCCCTAAAAGATGCATTAGATCTACCTGTCAATCAAAATCTGAGCCCAATCTATGCATGAGAGACAGATCATTGAGAGTGGTATAGTACGTAGTGTAACTTGATTATTTCAGAAACGGCACAGAATTTTTACTTAATTATACTTAGTTTAATAACACTGTGAAATAAAATGTTTATTAAATTTGTATTTGCAATTTACCTCCCCATAAATGCTGGCTACTTAATTAGTAATTTTTGACCTCCTTTAAAAATAACTTAGGAAAAGATTTCAAATGTAACATAAAATATTATCACATAGACCTAATGAGGTAAAATTATCATATACAGTTAGGTCCATAAATATTTGGACAGAGACATTTTTTCTAATTTTGGTTCTGTACATTACCAGAATGAATTATACATGAAACAACTCAGATGCAGTTGAATTGCAAACTTTCCGCTTTAATTTAGTGGGTTGAACAAAAAGATTGCATAAAAATATGAGGAACTGAAGCCTTTTTTAACAATTGTGTGTACAATACGTAGATATTATTTGCAATTTTTTTACATTTACAATTGTGTATACAATATGTATATATTAAAAAGGTCAACTTATACCCAATAAGCTGTATTTTTCAATTGATGTAATGGGTCAGTCATTATACAGAAAATGTTTTCAATGTTGAGTGGGATCTTATCAGTGACATCACTTATAACCGAATTAAATAATTTGCCATGTGTTTTTAGGAACCATATTAAAGATTTTTCTTAGTGATGGTGTAGTTAAAAATGTACATGCAGGTTTACAAAATACAGTTATATATATATATATATATATATATATATATATATATATATATATATATATATATATATATATATATATATATATATATATAGTAGCTAAACAGAATGCTGGCGGACAGTGCATTATTACACTTAAGAATAATATATACATAGAATTTGAACTTCAAAAAAAGTGAATCACTATTTAAAAAATGTATGACAGTAAAAGCTGTTCAATAAAACTCAAATTTATGCTTTAAATGCATTGCAAAGCTTTTATAGTACTGAATTAGACGTTTTATCTGGAAACATACAATTTACTCTTTATAATATAATATAATAATAACTTGAAAGCAAAGCATGCAGATGTCCTGACTCTGAGGAGACACCTGTTAATTAAACATATGACAAAATATTTTTTTATATTAGTGTAATCTTTCCATAAGTACAGTCACCCAGCGTTCACATCTCTCTATACACATTTTAAAATAAAATGTTATTTATTATTATTTCTGGATATGCCTTGGATGGTGGATGCTTTGCATCTAACTATGATACTCCTTCTTTCTGCAATATTAGGAAGTAGGTAATAGTTACTATTCCATTTATCACAATGTAAAGGAAAATTTTTGATAAAGAAAATGCTACATAGTGAATAAAGTAAAATGAAGAAAAACATTTGCTTATACTTACAGTATATATTAGCTCATATTATTTTAGAACCATGATTTTTAACAGATCATCATTAATGATTTTATGATTACATTAGTGATGGGCGAATTTATTCACCAGGCGCGAATTCGCGGCGAATTTGCGCGTTTCGCCGCCAGCGAATAAATTCGCGAAACGCCCGCGAAAATTCGCGGCAAAAATTCGCCGGCGTCAAAAAAAATTTTTCCGAAAAAACGGACGCCGGCGCCAAAAACGGGCGCCGGCGTCGAAAAAACGGGCGCCGGCGTCAAAAACGAGACGCCGGCGCCGTTTCGCGAATTTTTCGGCGAAGCGAAACGGCGCAAATTCGCCCATGACTAGATTACATATCTAATTCCTATTTCAAAAGCAAAGGTCTAACATGGAAGCTATGTGGAGCAGTTCTCCATTTTTTCATCAAAAAACTGCAATTACCTATTCATTTATCATTATTTTTATAATAACCTAAATTTTATTTGGGGAGGCCCATTTATGAAAGTCCAAATTTATCTCATTATTTTCTGAAAACTACGCGGAACAAATCCGCACAAGTTTTTCCCCCTATTTTATCAATACATTTTCCTGAAAATTTCCTGTGCGGAAAAAAACAGAGAAAATTAGTGAAACATTCGTATCGTACAAATTTTTCGGATTTTCCGCTCATAAACTCGGATTTTTGCCCGAAAACCACGAAATCTTTGGATTATTGCACAAAACACCTTGCAGACCAAGATATCTTCTGGACTTCTCCCATTGACTAATATGCAACCTCGGCAGTTCTGAGATGCCGGATTTTCGAATTCACCATTTTTCCATACTTGGGGTATAACAAATGGTGAAAAAGTCTATGTTTTTTTTAACCACTAAAAATTTATGGAAACAGTCCTAATTCAAATATTCGCCACCTAAAACCTGCCGAGTTCATGTACAAGTCAATGGCAGAGGTCTGTTGAGCCATTTGGAGATGTTAATAGCCCGACATTCAAGTTTTTTTTTGGGAGAAAAACTTGATTCGTACGAATCGAATGCAAATTAAATATAACTAAAATTTTCGAGTCAAAAGATTATGTAAGAGAGTCCCTTAGTTTTTTATCAGTGGTATATGACCAGGATCCGCAGGTTAGAATATATGATAATAGTTGCAACCAGATTGAAGTAAATCGAAGGATTTAGCGCAGATAGTTCGATCGAACGATTGAAGGATAATTCCTTCAATCGAACTATTAAATCCTTCGAATCGAACGATTTGAAGGATTTAAATCCAACGATCGAAGGAATATCCTTCGATCAAAAAAAGTTAGCCAAGCCTATGGGGACCTTCCCCATAGGCTAACATTGACTTCGGTAGCTTTTAGATGGCAAACTAGGGGGTCGAAGTTTTTTTTAAAGAGACAGTACTTTGACTATCGAATGGTCGAATAGTCGAACGATTTTTAACTTTGAATCCTTCACTCGAAGTTAGTGAATCGGCCCCGAATTGATTTGGTGGAGTGGTGGGGGTAAATATTTGCTGTAAATGTTATAATTAATACCTATTACTGCTCAATGCCATTTCCTGGAAGTCTACCCAGTACCCTCCTTTCCATTCAATTTCCCAGACCAATTTTTACCTGTCTATGTGGGGAGCGAGTGGGATCTGGTCCCCCACCGTCCACCTATGCCGCCTGCCCTACGCGTTTCGCCAAAAATCCAGCTTCCTTAGGAGCATCAAATTTTCAAGTCTAAACCATTTATTCGCATAATTACCATTTTAATTTTTTCTTAAATAACCTCCCAGTCAAATTGTGAGTATATTCGAATTAAAAAAAATTCACATGAATTCGAAATTCAACCTTTGATAAATGGGCTTTGGGGAGGCACATTTATCAAAGGTTGAATTTTAAAACTTCCCTAAACTCCTATGAATTCAAAATTCAACCAATTTTTTAAAACTCAGATGAATTAAATCGGCCAAAATACTCAAATCGAATTTGATTTGAATACTAAAAACTTGATTTTCTAAAAAAAAAAACTTGAATGTCAGGAAGCCTGCAAACAACTCCAAATTGATCCCTGGACCTCTCCCATTGACTTAAACAGCAATTCAGCAGGTTTTAAGTGACAAATAATTTAATTTGAATTCTTAAAAGGTCAGAGTATGATAAATTTCAAAATTCGAATTCAAATTTTTTAAAAAAAAACTCAAATCAAATTTGAATAACTCCCTAGTTGATTTTCACAGTTATGACCATAAAAATTTCTAAAATTCGAATTCGGGGGGGGGGGAAACAATGCTGTAAACAATGCTGTATATAATAATTCACCTATTACTCATTTATTTTTCACCAATATTTACAGCTTTTTTTGGTGAAAAATATTTTACATTGTAAATAAGAGCATATCAGACAAACTGGCACTCTGTTGGGGAAAGAGAAAAGAAAAGTGAAGAAACAGATGAAGAGCAACTATTTAGGAAGGGGAGGTGTATTGAAGACTGCCTATGCAATGCTTAATAAGAGTGGTTCATTTTCAGCTAGGATCTGCCATTAATTGGCAAATGGAAAACACAAAACCACCTACAGAGTTGGAATTCCTATAGAAGGTCCAGAAGACGAGGAGGATGGATAGTGTAACAGCTATAGTGAATGAAACAATTACCTTTT
This sequence comes from Xenopus laevis, assembly GCF_017654675.1. Lineage (NCBI taxonomy): Eukaryota > Metazoa > Chordata > Amphibia > Anura > Pipidae > Xenopus > Xenopus laevis. The sequence continues at coordinate 161,920,353 of NC_054371.1, forward strand.
TGACAAAATATGGAATAATTGGGATGCTCTTTAAATATAAGAGATGGATTTAGGGGCACTTAAAAGTAGAAAAATTATAAGGGTAGTATCTGTCTTCCACTATAACTAAAATGGTGGGAGATAAATAAGAGACCCCCCAACTCAAGCTATGCAAAATGGCTTACCAAAACTGAAACTGATTACCTCGAAGAAGCTCTACTGTAATACAAATATTATCTTAATAATATTTTATCTCCACCATCACATATTGGCAACCTGTGTCTTGTTATATGTGTAGAACTGTTGTCATCACAGGGACATTTAGGGGCAGATTTATTAAGGGTTGAGGTTTTTTTCCAGAAAAAAATTGAGTTTTGGAGGTTATTTTTTGGTCAAAATTGATTTTTTTTTTGGGTTAAAAAAAGTTGTTGTTTTTTTTTAAAAAAAAAACTAAATTTTTTCAAGATTCATTATACCCCAACCCAGGAAATAGCTCGGAGCCAAAAATACACCATCTAAAAACTGTCGGGCCATGTAGGAGTCAATAGCAGAGGTCCCTTGAACCAATTAAAGATGTTGATAGCCTTCATATTGTTTGAGTTTTTGAGCGAAACCCATAAAAATAAAAACTCAATCGACTTGAGCAATTCAGTTTTTTTTTGCCAAAAATTTGGTCAATTTGCATTCATTCAAGATTTAAAAAAGCTCACATAGCTAGTCATAGCATAACATAGCATACATAGTCTTTAGTCTGGACTATTACAACCACACACACCTTAGAAGAAATCTTGGGCATTGTTGGTTAAACAGAAAAAATAAAACAAAATATCCAAATAGCAGCACTCAGTTCAATTAATTGAAAGCCTAAAGAAGTATCTACCCATATTGTTGAAGTTAACTAAGGTGGTCTGTGGTGCATTGAGTCATGCAAACACAAACTCAATTAATATAAATAAAACCAGTTTTATTTATATATTAATGAAAAACCTTTTCCCTAATACATATAGATTCAATATGTGTGATTAATACAAAAACCTGCAGGGTGGCCACCCTATACTCTCCATAGACAGAGTATGTCCATGAGTTCATGCGAATAAGCTATAGTTCTCATTAAGCAGATGTAATTTGACATGTGTATGAAATCCGCCCAAAGGGGTCCCATTGTCTCCTCTACTTGTATCCCTGATACCTCCGTTATTACACTTATTACAACAGTACGGGTAGGTACTTCTTTAGGCTTACAAATTATTGAACCGAGTGCCGCTAGTTGGATCTTTTGTTTAATTTTTCCTTTTCTTGAATGTATCTCATATTTTTATTAAACAAGCTCGACCAAACTCCGATCCACGATTTTATCTTATTTATCAATAAAATAACTTGAAAAAGTTGGATAGTTAAACAACTTGATAAAATCGAGCAAAAAAATGTAATCATAATAATTGTTAAGATTTGACAACTGAATTTTTTTTTTTGTGGTTTTGCTTGAAGACCTTGAATTTTACACATAATCGGATGAAACCCAGTGCAGATCACAATATCTTGAAATTTTAAATAGGACATCTGCCATTGACTTCTACATGACCTCTGCAGGTTTGAGATGGCGGATTTTCAGATTCTGATGTTTAGCAGCTTCTGGATATAATAAAACTCAAAAAAACTCAACCAGAAAAAATTGAGGTTTAGCAAATAACCCCCTGTCTGTCCCAGAATACCAGGACCTCTCGAGGTTGTCTCATAGATTTTTCACAAAATACCCAACCACCTAACCACTTTAGTCTCACCCTACTTCTCATAAGTGGAACACACATATGCTCTTACCAGCTCACCATGCCTCTAATAATCTGTTTTAAAATCCAAAAATAGACCTTTATTGAAATCACCTGCAAATATCTGTCTCCCCTGCTGTCTGAATGTGGCCTAGAGTGTGTTATAACAGTTATATTCCTGCTATCAATTTACAACTCCTCTCTCACATGATCCTTTTCCCCAGTTTCTATTTAAGTGTCTGCCTTAAAATCTTCCGTTAAATGAGGTTGAGACTTTTAGTACTTCCATGTAAATTACCTTTTAAGCAATTGTAACTCAATATATTAAATTATAGTATATATTAATTAAACAATATGGGATCAGTTTTTGCATTAGAGGGTAAAAAACATGAGCACTGAAACAAAAAAGGTCACAAAACCTCCTATTTCTTGTGTACACTAGCATATTTAAAAAAATAATAGGGGGCACATTTACTAAAGTATAAATTTTCTCTTCACCTAACTTCACCACAGTTTGCCATACAGGTGTATTTTCATAACACATCTCCATATTTACTAGAAATCATAAGTTCACTTTTTTCAAGAGAAATGTGGTGAATTTTCTCCTGGTGTAAATTTTCTGCAAACATTTGCTATATTTCCCCATACAATAATAGGTAGCATGGAATGGCCAATTTAGTTTGCCATTTAAAAGAAGCTGCTCTATCTTTATAATGGGAGTTCACCAGCCTGAACCTGGAGAAGTACACTTTGGCTGAAGAAATTTGGCTGGTGAAACTGTGTGAAACTTCTCTGATGCTAAGCTTTTTCACTAGCGAATTTTCCTATTCAACTTGTAGTAAATTAGCGAATTCACTGGTAATTGTCATTTTGGAGAATTTTTGCCGAAAAAACACAATTCGGCCTTTAGTAAATGTTCCCCAAGGACAGAAAAGTTGTGGTAATTTTTTCAAAAAATATATATTAAAAATATATATATAATAAAGTTGCTTGAAAAGACAATTCGAGTGATGTCTATAGAAACATGGCAGCTTTAACTTGCAGAATTTTTTCATAATTTTTTTTTGCCGTTAAAAGTTGTGGATAGTTGTGTTCTAGGAATTTTTGACTACTTCTTTAATATTTGCCTTGGAAAAATATCAACTATTGTTCTATTGTTTCCTATTGAAATGCAATTGCACAAATTGTTGACCATAAAAAACATGCATTTGTCTACAGTGGCTGAAATTGAAGTTGGACATTTTATGCAAGTTCAGTGCTGGTCAGAGCCCTTCAGAGAGTGATACGTGCAGCAGAACGTTGCTGCAGGTCAGCTCTTCCACCCTTGCTGAACATTTACACCAAGAGATGCAGGACCAAAGCCCTCAGGATTCTCAAGGACTCATCACATCCTAGTAATGGACTGTTTCACCTACTTAAATCAGGGAAAAGGTTTTGCAGTATCCTGGACAGAACTGAGAAACTTAAAAGGAGCTTCTATCCTCAGGCCATTAGACTGCTGAACCAGGACATGCCACCTTACCCATAATTTTCCATATACTTTCCCCCTTCTTCTTTTTCTCACTTGCACCGATTTGACCTATGTGACACTAGACATCACTACAATACAGTATTGCACTGCTGTTTTTTTATACTTTTATATGTTTTATACAGTCTTCACCCACTGTCACTATGTAAATAATATGGTTTATGTCACCTTACCCATATCTCCTACCCCTTCTCCCTTTTTTCACTTGCACTTACTTGATCTATGTGACACATTACGTCACCACAATACAGTACTATGAAATTCACTTATATGGCACTTTAATACTGTGTACTGTTACTGAACCATTTTATTTTATTTTATTTCACCATTACCATAATATGGTTATTTGGTGTACTGTACTGCACTGCTGTTTTTATATTTTATATTTTTATACAATTTTTACACACTGTCACTTATGTAAATAACATGGTTCATCTTGTACTACATATGCTCTGCTGCTATACTTAATTTTAAAAAGTTTTGAATTTTTTTGTAAAATTATTTTGTACTTAGCTGTAGTATTTATAGTAGTATATGTTTTAAGTTTGCACAGTCTAAAAAAGTGGATCAGGATACATTTCACTGCATGTTGTACATGTATAACTATGCATGTGGCAAATAAAGAATCTTATCTTATCTTATGCAATATAAAATTACACAGAGATACACATTAATCAACATTCAACATGTTTTGCTTCAAAAAAATTTTGAATTTGAGTTTCCAAAACTCTAATATTTTTGTGTTTTTTTAGAGCAAAAAAATTGAATACAAAAAAAAATTCAGCATCTAAAGCTGGTGTGATAACCTGCCTGGAGTTGAACCATGACTGATGGCCCAGTATAGGTCTATTTCGGTAGTTCCTGGGTGTGATCTGTTATTGTTTAAGCTGTGTTTGACCTTGCCCATTCCTGAATCATCTGCCACCTGTCCTGACCCTTGCTTTGTACCTCAATATCTGTGTGTTTGACCTTGGCCTGTGACCTTGACTACGATTCAGCTTCCTGATTTGGTACTGTATTGTCTGTTTGACCCAGCCTGTCCATTGACCACGCTCCATGTTCTCCATTCCAATTATATGTTATGGTTTCCTTGCCTGCCCAGAACTTACTTCTTGGTCCTCCCGCATTAAGTGCTGGCGGCATCTGAGTAGCGGAGGGCTCCTCCTGAAGCCAAAGGTGGCTGCTAAAGGCAGAAGTGCGAGCCTAGACTGGGACCTTGGGGTTTACTCTGTGTTTTGGGATACCATACTTCACAGATGGCAAATTAATGTAAAAGTCAAAGGGAGTTGTATTATCAAAATTCAAGCTATTTTTCAGTTTGAGGTTTCAAAAAATGGATTTGAAATTTGGCAGACTCTTTGAAAATGATGTAGAATATGAATTTGGACATGCATATAGAGACAAAAATACTTGCATATAGGGGAAAAAATACAGTAAAAATATTGTTGCAACAGATACCATGAATCTATCTTATAAATTTGTTAAATCCATACCAAATATGCTTCATTTAGTAAGTTTTTAAGATAAACTAAGGCAAAAATATGTTTAAGTCTCAGGGTCAATGTCCAAAGAGGATTCATACAGCAATATAATGAGTTCCATTTCAGGAATAAATGATTAGAATGAGTTGATTATACTGGAGGTTTAACTAGAACAGAGGTAAGAAGACGAAGCAATAAGAAAGTATAAATAAATGCAATATTAACTCAATCTTACTTTGTTTTAATTAATATGAGGAATATCAACAAATATTAATAGAACATGTTTGCAACACAAGAATTACTTATTTCACTGAATTGTAATCCAGGTTTATATGGCCATTTTTATTCACTCAATTCATTGACATGAACATCAACAAAGTAACAACTGCTATACAGATGCCAGTGCTTTTGGAGATATTTAAAACTATCAACAATCATCATCTGTTGTGAAAAAAATATGATTAAAACATTTATAAAACAGTATTCTTTAGAAAGTGAATAGATCTATTAGATGACTTAGAAACAGGACACATAAAAGAACATACCAAATATATAGAATTTACACTGTATTTGAGTCTCATCAGAATTCTCATTAAAATGCACTGTCTTTTTGTTCTTATCTCATTTTATGAAATATTAACAGAAATACCCAAAGTTAGTTGATTTAAATAAACTACACAGTGAATATATCTTTTGCATAAAACAATATTCAAGTAGGGTGATTTTAATGTTCATTGCTATTTTTGACTTTCTCTGGATTGTTTTTTTTGCATACATTTGCATGCCCTATGAGAATTATACCAAGAATATGCTAATGATACAGCAAAGTCTAGAGTACAATTTTTTTTATTGCATCTCAACAAAGCTGCCTTGTCTGGCTTTTTTTGACAACTAGCAGCAAAGATTTAAAATTCAGTTTGGTTAATGTTGCAAAAAGAGATTACTTATCTCAGATAAAGAAGCAATTATTTAATAAACAGTCTAGCCTAACAGACATCCAACCTACTGAAGAATTTAGTCAATTGCAACATCAGGAATTATATAATGGAGTGAAGCTGGTAAGTGAGAATATATCTTAATTTCCGATAATACTTCCACTAAAAAGTATCATGAACATTATAGTTTTCAGATATAGTGTATTTTTCAATACTTGGTATATGAGAAACTGTTAACCAATATTGAGACATTTGTACTGCATATTATGTATAGTATATCACTACATACCAATCTTAAATTATCTTCATCTGCAAAATAATATATCTCCCAAGAGACCATATATCATGTGTTTGCAAATCAAAATAGGAACTTTAACATGTACTGTTACAGGTGAGGTTGTAAAATAATGAGAGGAATTACCTTGTATAAATAAGTCACCTATAAAAGTAAGTATTAGTACGTGGTACCGTATCTTTTTTTGAGCCAATGAATGTAACTGAATATGAATGGTACCCATCACAGATTTTAGGCTTGATCGTGTGAAGGAACTGGTTAGCTGGTAATTCTTGTGGTATGTAAAAGTAGTGTAAGTAGCAGACACACATAATTGCATATCACTATGTTTACTATAGCTATTGTTTTAGATGCTATATATACACTCTAGGTGCCAGAATTTCCTCAGTTAGGGAATTATAGGCTTGTACTATCTTTCAAACAAAGACAAGAGGTCCTCTACACTCATCCCATTATCAGTATATTAAAGACACAGACAGTTTGTGCATTATGGTTTAACATTTAGTGGCCAGTTTTATGCTGTAGCTCCCACACTTTCCAACTATAGTTAGGTGAGCCCAAAGATGGCAAATTAAAGGGCAACCATTTGGAAGTTTTTGAATTCAAGCAAGTTGCAGATAAAACTTGTAAAATTTATAATGAAGTAGTAGAATTTGTAATGAATCAGATGAAAGTGAATGTGACTGGCCAGACCAGGGATGACTTTGACATAGCTGGTCAGCTAAAATATATTGAGATATATGGACATGAATTCCCTGTTTTGTTTTAAGGGGAGGGCATTTTTAGTAGCAAAATGCTCAAAATGTCTCAGTGTCCTTATATTATTGATAATCGGTGCAGAGAACCTCTTGTCCTTGTATGAATTTTGTGGTGATGGCCATTGCATCTCCTGCCTAAAGCTTGTACTATCTTGAACATTTTTTATTCTTTATTTTCAAAATGTCTTTCAGAAAGGAGGGGATACAGAAGGCAAATAAGGAAAAAGGGGGGCCTCAGGGCCTATCGGCACCTAGCGGAGAAGTCCAGGCCACAGAGGAAGCTTAGGGGTTAAAGTCCAATTTCGCGCTATCCAAAAAAGTCAGTCGTAAGCATAGTCAAGTTCAGGGAAGAGTTCGATAAGGCAGCAAGAATCAGAATCAGGGTCTAGCAGAGGGTCAGGAATCCAGGAAACAGTAAATTAGGAACTTATGAATTCCAGGAACACAGTTCCTATAATCGAGCATTGAACCCGTGACCTGGAAGTCCTTTTATTTTCAAATTTTGCGCCAGGCACTGCCATCTTAGATGCAATGCCACTGGAAATGGGAGTGTCAACTGGCACTCCTGACAGTGGGGCAGGGGCAGAAGTTACAGTTGGAGCAATAGCTATCCCACATGACTTTTGGATTATTCTACATGGGTTAGATTTTTTTAAGATTCAGTTTCAGTTCATTAAATGGTACAAAATACAGTAAACTCCTTGTGGATATGTATCCCAAAATGGGTTATTTGAATGTTAGCAACCACATTGCTGACATTGCAAACGGGAAAACTGCTGGATAAAAAGCTGTATATGTAAAAAAATGGAAAAAACAAGTTTTAATAGAGGCAGGGGGGTTTGGCATCTATTGTCTGCCACATACAATGCTGTTTTGACACCTCTCCCTGGTTTAATAACACCTCAAAGACGCAATCCTGCTAATACCATAAACAACTTAACTTCATGAGATCCTTGCTGATTATTATAAACAGAATATGCTGATTGGAGCAACATTCCAACAGAAAGCCTTCAAATCTTCAAAAAAAGCACAGCAAGTCTAGTTGAATTGACTTATTACTACAGACATACCATGACCTGGATGAATGAGAATCTTCACAAACATGCTGAATAAAGTTTAATAACTCAAAAAACACAAATAAAATAAAAATAAATAAAGTTTCAGATTGACCCAGAATCAAAAACTCTCTCTACATTGTAGTAAACATGAATTTAAAGGTGAAAACCCAATTTAAATGGTAACCTGTGTGAATTGTCAAAAGGGCACTTGGTATGAAACACTGGTGATTTGTTTCACTCTTCCCATTTCTGCTTAGTTCACAGGGAAATGTAGAGCTGTTTGTGAAGATAAAGGAATGATAACCCAGATGCTTTAAATGTTGGCTAGGAACTGGTTGTTACTTGGCTAGGTGTATGATAACCACAAAAATTTTTTGGCAATAAAGGACATGGTATAAAAACAGAATCTAGCAACATTCTTTTACAGATGGAATGTTTGGATAGCAAGTTGGAATATCAATAGAAGAAAGGCAAATATGATGAAATCACTGCTTATATAAAACCTAAGCACCTGCAGATAATTTCAAGAATGTGCCAGGTTCACCAGGCTTTAGACCTCAAGGCACCCGTAGCAACTAATTTGTATAAGTTGCTGACAGTCACAGTCACTTTTTCAGGTCTCCCTGGTTTAAACCTTGAATAACATATAATGTCTCCATGCAATACCCTTCAAGAAATGTGCTACCCATTTACAAGTAAAGATATTAGCAAAAGAAAAAGTAGCCATTACAAATTGCACCTCCTCATTCTCCCCCAATTGGGCAAGACTATTGTTCCATAATGAAATATAATGTTTCTTATCACCAATAAGAATAATGAATATGTCCCTAATTTAAAATCTGGGTTAGGCAGCCAGCCCCAATATAGCAAATCCAACCAAATTGTTCAAGGGGCCCATTTACTTAGCTCGAGTGAAGGAATAGAGGAAAAAAACATAAAATTTTGAATTTTTTTTTTGGCTACTTCGACCATCGAATGGGCTACTTCGACCTTCGACTTTGATTCGAACGATTCGAACAATTCAAACTAAAAATCGTTCAACTATTCGACCATTCGATAGTCGAAGTACTGTCTCTTTAAAAAATTCTTCGACCCCCTAGTTCACCACCTAAAACCTACCGAGGCCAATGTTAGGACCTTCTCCATAGGCTTCCTAACAATTTTCTGATCGAAGGAATATCCTTCGATCGATGGATTAAAATCCTTCGAATCGTTTGATCGTAGGAATAGCGCTAAATCCTTCAACTTCGATATTCGAAGTCGAAGGATTTCAATTCGTCAGTCGAATATCGAGGGTTAATTAACTCTCGATATTCGACCCTAGGTTTGCCCCCAAGTGTTTCAAGTTTTCTAATGTGCATGTCCACATTCCAAATTTGTCATGTGGCATGCACTAAAATACTATCTTAGGATAGAACATTTTTAGCTAAGCAAATAGGCACCCCTCAGTGATTCAGCATTTCCTTTTTTAAATATGTGCAAAGTACACTTTTTGAAAAGAGGAATATTTTTTCACAATATGAAAATCTTCCAATTAACAACTTTTGTCTGTAAATTTACAGAGACAAAAACCTTCTTTTTATGTGAAGCCATTAAGCCTGTTATTGTATATATGTACGTCTTTGAACCATAAAACCAAAATACTTTCCCTTACAGTAAATGTCCACTCAAAAGCTGAAAGAAAACATTTTAGAATGAAAGAAACAGATATTTTTCTATTAAGTTCTTTGTAAATTAAAATTAAAATTAAAGTATTTTCTATATTTTTCTTTAGGTGACTACAGATACAAATTAAACTTTGTTCATCAGTAGTCAACTCTGCTCCAACTAAGGCTCGCTTTCCAACAATGAGTCAGATTCAATTGAGTGAGAAAAAGTTATCTCATGGTTTATCACGTGTCATGGATGAGATTCAATTTGAGGAGAAAAAACTTTTCTCCAAATTCAGTTCCAGTTTATTCCAATAGACGTCAATAGAGTTTTCACGTGATAAAGCATGTGATAAGTTTACCAGAATTGAATCTCATCCATGAATTTTCATGTGATAAACCCTTTGCTCACTAAACTGAACGTGGCACAATTTATTGCATGCTTCTATTATTCTCCTTCTACTTAGGTCTGTTGATCAAAGAACAAGCAATGCAATGTGGGAGATACAGTCTCAACTGGAGCAGAGCTGACTGCTGACTGTAAGAAACAGAGAGAATAGTAATTGCAACAGCAATTATGTGTATAGAAATTTAAAATGATTAAACATTTTTCATTAACGTATATTTAAAAGTTGCATTACATTTCAATTAATGCGCATGGTAAAGTTAATTAAAATTGCATTTGGTTGGCTATCCCTTTCAACTGTAATTGTGAATGGAAAACTTCATTAAAAAGCTTCTAATAAAATCCCTATAATTTAGGTGTCAGAACTGAAGGTATGTTTTCCTTATTGTAAGACTGGCACCTAACATGCCTTGTGGAGGAGTAATCATTTACACCCAAGAACTGGGACCTATAAAGGGCAAGAGCAGGGTACATAACTGGAGCTTTTATAGTACAGGCAAGGCACAGAGAGGTCTCTGACAATGAGCTACACCAGCTGGATAATACAATTCATCCCAGTTGGAACATACACTTCATTGGTAGGATGGTAGCATAAGAAAGTCAAGAGCATGCATCCTGCCTCTGGAGCACAGAAGTAAGCTCAGTACTATACCAGATAAGAGGGAAAATTAGAATTACTAGCGTAGCTAAAACAGTTAATTAATATCCATTCAATTTTATAGTGGACCCAAACTCATTCACTTAACTTACTGTTGATACAATTGAAATATTTGGGGGATCAAGTTCTGTTTTTCTTTTTTTTTTGTCTTACTTATTTCTGCTATAAAATGCTTATAATAAATATATAATATATAAATATGATAAATGTCTCTGTGCTATTCATGTGCATTTGATCGGGTTGAGGGCATGCAAGCGAACATCTAAACCCATCTCCAATAATAGCCATAATAATTCAAATGACTTAAGGTGGCAATACTTGGGCAGATTTTTTACTTCCAACCGACCGATTCCAGAACATTCCGATAATATTGATAACCTATCGAATGGTTGATGGTGTATGAACGATCGTCGGACGAACGATCGTCTCAACATTATTGTTTTCAAAATTGATCGGATGAGTTTAAACATTTTAGTCGTTCAGGGATAAAAGCCCTCTTTGCGCATGTCAGGATTGTAACACAAGCCAACGAACATATACGGAACAACGAACATATACGGAAGGACCATAACGTTCTTTGCTGAAAGCTTCATTTTTAACTTTATGAACTATGTAAAGAAATACATTTGTGCAAACTGCAGGAATATCACCCTATCACCTCATATTTGAAAGAAGTTTATTATGCCATAGCAAGACATAAATCCATATGTCTTCATGGAGCAGGGAAGGAGAAACTGACTATATACTACAGACAGTGACACAATGCTAGCACCACTCCTCGTTTGTTGAACAATGTTTGTTCATACAACAATACGGTTATATCTGTTCATACAATCATTCTCCTTGGATGGCATATCGTATGGTAAAATAATCGTTAGAAGATTGTTCATCGCAGAATGATAAAAGTATGCCCGTGTATGGCCACCTTTACACATGATTTACAAACGGATGCACATTTCACTTGCATAGAGGTACAATGTGAATTGCAATAACACGGGAAGTCTGGATTGTGGGGGGAAAAACATGAAGGTTTGCCAGTTCCTCACTGTGGTAAATGGTTCTGTATACCAAAATAAAGAGACTGAAAGCTTGAAAACAAAGCCTGATATGCAAAACAGTCACATTTGTTATTACTTATGGCAACAATTTTTTTCTGTTTTTTTATTCAGTTACTAGTACTGAAACTATTGTTCAACTGACAGTTTTGAAATTAAGACCAGCCTTTAAACTGATAAACGATATTAAAATTAAATGTTTCCTAAGCTTTATCATCTCAAGCCATTCAGCTCATTAATCCTTAAATATAAAAATTTGCTCTAAGATGTATAAATATGTACGTGAAAATGTTACAGCATATGGTAATAATAACCAATCTTATTTAACAAATTAAAAATAGTTATAAGTGCATTCAAGTATAAATCTCACTTCTTATACCAGCCTTAAACAATAATAAATGAGTTTCACATAAAAGTATAAAAAAGCTGTTCCTTTACTCCCTGTTAGACAGAGGAGGTAGAGTTCATAAAAGAACTGCTTCCAAATAAAAAGTAACATCTGCAGTCAGGTCAGCTAGTAAGCTCAAATTCACTTGGATGATTTCAACTCTTATCTGCATTACTTTCAGAGAGAGAGATTTTACCTGTGGCAGAATTATTATCTCCAGTCTCTTTAGGAGCTCAGATGTGAAGTAATGGCAGAAAATGCATTATTTAATCAGAGCAATGATTTCAGGTAGAAAACTAATCAGTATGGGATCCCCCTGCCAGGCAGCAGTGCAAATATTTGATAGTCAGCTATAATGCCTTAATACATTAACACATTCAAAGTTAGACTTTGTTTTTAAAAAAAAAAAGACTTCTAACCAATACATCTTCTACTTTTGAAATTTTGTATAAATCTGAATGAATTAGCATAGCTGTGCAAGCAGGGCCATCCTGTAGCACAGATTTATTAATTTATGTATATTGATTCTTGTGCTGATAAACTAAAGATAATTAAAAACAGTGTCGGACTGGCCCACCGGGATAGCAGGAAAACTCCCGGTGGGCCCAGGTGTCTGTGGGCCCTTGTGCTGCTAAACATTTGACCTATTTCATGGCCATTCCCTATTTCTGTGAGAACAAAGAGGCTATATAGATGGAATAATAGGTTATAGTATGTTTAACTAAAGAGACTAGGAGAATATAGGTTGAGTGAGGAGAGGAAAAAAAATAGTACTGAGAGTGGGCCACTGGTCAAAATTTTCTTTTTGGGCCCATGGTCTTAGGTTTTTTTTGGGGGGGGGCTGGTGTCCCAGTCCGACAATGATTAAAAATGAAAATGAACATCAAAATTATGACACAATATAGTGTTTCTAATGTAAAAACAACAAGACAGATTGACACAACCCCAAATTATAACTTCTGAATTCCCAGTAAAACCCAGTCACAACACAAACTAAACATATACAAGTGCATGAACACTAAACACTCTATACACAAAACATTTATAGCAATATAATTTGCCTTTTATATATTCTCTGGGATTAGTAGGTTCCCTATGTTTCTATAAAGGTTGAAAAAATATAAAAATCTATGTTACAGTATATAGTATTAATTGTCACTCTGCTATAGTTCCAGAATCTATCAGCACTTCCAAACTCCCTAATTGGTCTTCAGTTTAATACCCCATTTGTTGTTTTGAAAGCAAATTGGGCCTAACAACTAATTTAAAGGCCAAGAAAAGTGCAATTTACTGGAAGGGTGCCAATATGTTAGGCAATCACTTTTTACTCTAGACTACAACTGTTCTGTAAAAAATGGACCAGCCTGGGGAAATTTTCTCTAATGCACAGTATCACCATCTTCACTGATTTACAGTTATTTGGACCTTTTTAGATATAAAATAGAGCACACAGGAACAACCTCCAGCAGTTAAATCTTTTATAAAATGCTGCAGCACTGAGGTCTATCATCCTTAGGAATCCTTACTCTCAAGTGCATATTCACATGAGATTTAAAGGATTTGGACATTGATTTGTTGTGGTAAATACTGCAAAAATCTTAAATGTATCAAAACAACTGCATAAAAATGACAGGTCATTAATAAATTACTGCTCATATCTAAAACAAATAATCATTGTATACTTGCAGAAAGTTAAGATGTAGTACTATGTACAGACAAAAACAAATAGAATTTGAAGAAAACACATGCCTACTATATGTAGAGAATATGTTTTATATAAATCAATTTTTACAGCACTTTGGCATCCATGGGGTTAGGGTTAATCATCTTTAATATAGTATAATCACTTTAACATATCTTATTGTTCAATGCATGCATTTACTGGGTGATAGCAATGCATTTATTTGGATGCATGACCTAATTCCCAGAACATAATTGGAATCCTGCTAATTAGATCACAAAATGTACCAGAAGCTCAACTTTCAGACTGTGGTCTGATTTGCAAAGCATCATATTTTTAAAGTCATGCTGACATTCCTCAGCCAGTATAATCTGCCAAAAACAACTTAAGCAAAGCTTATCTTGGCATGAAATCAGAATCAAGGCCTCAACAGTGTAACTGAAAACATTTACACAGCTGAAATCAAATCACTCTATATTGTCAAGAGTTTTCTAGGGTTAGACACTATACATGTACCTTACTTCTAGTTAGTCTCAGCACCTCTGGGTGTTTTTGTGTAAACCAAGGATAAATAAATGATGTGACCTAAAGAAAAATGGTGTGGTCTTTGAGGCTAAATAAAGTATATGATGACATGTTAATAATAATTTACAATATTTCTCATTAGTACAATAAGGGGTTGTGAGGAATGATGTACTTTTCAGCTCTAATTAGACCAGTTGTTCCCCCTGGTGTCAGTAGAATTGATTTAAAAAGGAACAATGAACTCAATGAAATCCTGCGATCCAGTGAAAGAAGACTAAATAAACATGAACATCTGTGTCAATCCCCTTCCAAATGGATTTTCAAATCTGCTCAGGAGATAACTGAGCTCCATACCTAGGCCAATGAGCTGCTGACATGGTCTGCAATCTGGATGGACCAAGTAGGCAGCTTTTATTGGTCCAAATAAACGTGCAGTTAAATGTGTTAGCAAGTTTGCTTGGATGTAGTGTTCACTTACAACAATTCTCTAATAATACTTATAACAAAGCCTGTAATGTTTCCTTAACAATGAGGAAATACTCATCTATGACATTCATCCATCTCATCCATTATTCTGTTTTACTACAGCAACTAAATACTTATGGCCTTTCATTCTGTGCTTTTTGAATACCTCTCTTCTTAACTAAAAGGGAACCTGTTTCTCCCAAGTTAACATCTTTTTTTAAGACTCACTGTTAAGCAATAGAAAATGAACAAAATGTCTTAAAAAGCTATCAATGTCCTAACCTTATCAGAACCTTACTTTTTAACATTTCTTTCTCCATATTTTCCTTGTCATCTCCTCTTCGTAGACTCTAAGGTTCATTTACTAAGTGCAAGTGCTATACATGCAAATCAACAAAATATTGCAGCCATTAGCGTTCAATGCATATAACCAGCAGTGTGCACCTTGCACCACATGTTTCTTTTACTGGTTCTTGCCTCCTATATGTTCTTTCCACTGACTTGAATGTGTTATACCAGGTCTGAGGTGCTGTAAAAAAATGACATCTATTCTGGTGTTGACAGCATGAAAAAAGCACCTTTATGAATATAACTATTTTTTTTAATTTAAAGGTTTTTTACCATTTTATGCAGCTTTATAAATATAACTCAAGCCACATTTACTAATGTGGTATCATAGACAACAGCCCATCATAGTCAACACTTCCAAATGAACCACAGTGCATGTCTACACATACCTGTAAATATACCTGTACATATATTAAATATACTGTATATACTGATACCTATTCTAAACTAACTGTAGCTCTTAAAGGAGAAGGAAAGCTACGGAGGCATTTTATTGCCAATAGATTAGCCACAATAGTGCAAGCTAGAATGCTATATTTATTCTGTAGAATGTTTTACCATACCTGAGTAAAAAGCTCTAGAAACTCTCTGTTTGTTAAGGATAGGAGCTGCAGTATTAACATGGTGTGACATCACTTCCTGCCTGAGTCTCTCCCTGCTCTGGGCTCAGATTACAGTAGAGAAGGGAGGGGGTGGGGAAGAGGAGCAAACTGAGCATACTCTTGCCCAGGGCAATGAGGTTTAAGCTGAAGGCAGGAAGTCTGATACAGAAGCCCATGTGTACACAATAGAAGGAATTGTGTACAGGGGACTCAGAGCAGCACTACTTTGGGGGTTTACTGGTATATTTAGATGGACCTTTCTGATAAGGCTTACTTAGTTTTAACCTTTCCTTCTCCTTTAAGATCACAAGAGCCTTGAATATTATGATTGTTAAAGAAATCACCCAAGACTCTTAAGGACATTGATAGAATCTGCCATCACAATATCACTCAGCAGGGCAATCGACAACCTCACTGCCCTCACCATTAAGAACCACTGTCAATTGCAATTTCATTATATCATCCTGTTAGTAAATACAGCGTTCCTGTTCTTCTACAAGCATATCAGTTTGCAAAATATTTAGAAGCGTTACTATTACAAAGTTTGTTAAATGGAACAAAAATAAAAGTAGCCATTGGACTATACAAATGTGTAGGATCTATGTAAAGGAAATCACTGTGGACCTTCAGTACAGTAAATCAGTCCCTTTGAGTCTCAGCCACAGTATTTATAAGTCTTATTAACCAATGCTAGCTCCAGTATAACTTATCTAACTGCAAGCATCGTTCGATCGAACAATTTTACTTTCGACCGCAAATGGCCAAATTCGATGTAAAAAAAAGTTCAACTTCGATATTCTAAGTCGAAGTATTCCAATTCAATGTTCGAATTCCGAAGCTTTTTCTACTTCAAAATTCAACCCTTGATAAATCTGCCCCTATGTATATATACATATATATATATATATATATATATATATATATATTATTTGCCTTATTTAATTTATTCCAAAATATATTTTCTTTTCCCATATGCATGTTTATTTATTTATCTGTACACTTTTTTCACCAAAACATATTCACCTGTCAACTTAGAAAGTTGTTTTTTGTGCAATTGTTAAACTAGGGAAAATTAGTGAAAAAACAGTATCAGACAATAGAAATAAGGCCCCATAGGCCAATAAGACTAATTCATAATTATGTATGCAACACACTTAAATTGAAAGGCTCTGTGGGCCATCATCCAGAAGAACTGGAAGTTTGTGATACACTAAAAGCCATTGCCAAGTGCTAAGAGAAAGTTCAATGTCATTTTACTGACTCCTGATATTTCCTAGTATATTGTGTGTCTCATAACCCTTCTGATCAAAATAGTTTTGGATATCCCGTAACTTGCTATGAAATTATATTTTGAAACTGGACCAAATTGTCTCAATTCTGTTTTTTAAATCATCTTCTTTTCATCTCTCTGCAAAATTAGACTTCAAATAACATCTGCACGGTAGGATAAATGATTCTGGCAACAAGAAGCCTATTGAATTTGAGACTTTGTTGTTTTTTTTTTTTAAAATTGCCATTGTTCATAAACCTATGCTTCCATTCGGATAAAATGCCTGTCTGCTGGGGTCTGCAACCCTATAACTAGCATAATATTAGTATATTTCAATAGTAGCTTCCATTTCAAAAACAGACATTAGAAAAAAAAGTCACAATGTATAAAAAGAGTCACATTTTTAAAATGAACACCAGTTGCAAATAATTTCCTATAAATAGGAGACTGTGAAATTTCATCAATATGCATTGGAGTCAATGGGAAGGCAAAATCACATTGCAATTTAGGTGTTTTTAGCATTGCAAAAGCATATATGCTTGTTAAATAATCTACTTGCCACTATGCTACAACTGTTTTTCATAGAATAGCTTCCAAACAGTTCCTTAGATTTCAGGGGAAAAGCTGAGGTTGGCCCAATCCTATTGGTTGATGTGGAAGGAAAGCAGCACATAGTAATGACATCTTTGTTTTTTTCTGCAATTTTTTTTTCTAGGACACATAAGACAATGTTTTTTCTATTAAACAGAGCATATGCCAAAAATCGTGCACAGATTTGTGAAAAATTTTAAGGGCCATCCAAACTGCAAATTTTGCAATAAAACTGTAGGGGGCAAAATAATATGCTCATCCCTAATCATAATATTTAATTAAGGTAAACACTATGTTTAAGTACTTGAACTTCCAAAAGAAGAAAGCATATATTTTTGTTACAAAGAGGAAATAGAGAACTTTAGTCTGCTGGAATGAAGCGATTTTTTTTGTTTCATATTGGTTTTCCCTTACATTTTCTTAAAAGCAATATTTTACTCCATAAAAAGGAAAGAGTTAATTTATGTTAATCACCACAAGGTGGCATACTTTGGAAAGGTATATAAACCAACATGTTACTGAAATACACTCTGCCAAATTAAATTAAACACAATCGAGATAAAGTTTTTAAGTATTTGATGAAGTGCAATGTGATATTATAGGATTTTCTGTCTACAAGTCGCTATTTAACTCTTTTTCTTTATATAATGTCACTTATTTAGTTTACAGTACCCTCTTTTATTGATTCTATCGAATGGACATGTGTTAAGCATAGTTATTCTTTGTGAGGTTTGTGAAAATTAAAAATATAATAACTCAAAATGAGATCATATTTGGCAATGGAATCCTTGATTAGGTTCATCTGGAGGCCTAACTTGACATTTTTTGTTATAACTCTACTTTTTATAAACAGGAAATTCCTTTAGCGGAACATTATATTTTTAAATGTGTGAGTTTAGACTTTTTCCTGAAACACTACAAATGTGATCCAAGTGTTTAAATTGCAAACAGGGGAATATTAAACAACACAGATCACATTTTTCATTTAAAGACTGAGAACAGAAGCATTTTTAAATGAACAATTTTAAGTGGGAGGGAAGACAATTAAGAGAAAAATACCTGCATTTCACTCAGTCATGTCATTTCCTGTCTTGAAAGGGGAACTCGACTTGATAAATAGGCCCACATAACACAGAAACCCCTAATATACCCATCACAATTACCTGTTTCTTCAAAAAGTATGAATAAATGCCAGTTTCTATGCTGAAATCCAGCTGTTTAACGGTTCTTCTCTTTCTGCATCATTTGACATGCTGGCAGGGAAGGAGGGACTAAAACACTGATATTACAAATTGTAACAACAACTCTGCAGCTTACAGACAGCATGCAGAAACTACATAACCCACAATGCATTGCACTGTGATGTTCTGTTCCTTATTGAAATCACATGTGAAGGGAATTGTGGGGTTTGGAGGATACAGGCTAGGACAGCTGGCTGCTGATACAAAGTAACAGTAGTCAGCCAGCTCAGCAAAGTAGTCAGAAAGATCAGCAAGTGAGCAGGGGGCTAGGCTTAGGGAACTAACAATCTAAAAAGTCTGAATATTTTTTAATTCATGTATATTGCAAAGTTGCTTGAAATTATGTTTACTTTTTGAAAAGCTTGTTTTGTTTGTGTGGACTTCCCCTTTAAGGAAATACTGAGTCAGTGACTTGATGTAATCCTGCAGCTTCTCCTTGCTTAGCAATCTCTTTCCCAAGACTCTGCTGTTTAAGAACTTAGTTCTCATAGCAACTCTCATATTGGGTGTTCAGTTACTGTATACCAGATATCTTAAATATAAATAATAATATGTAATGGTAAGACTGTAGTTTGCAATATGGTTAAAAAAAAATCCCAGATTTGATTTGCAATTTAGGCCTTTTTTGAACCTGAGTGTCCAGGTGAACCAAATCTGAATAATAATTATTACATGACTTTAGACTAGAAGATGGCAATTTTTTTCACAAAAGTTTGGAGCCCTTGTACTAGCATTTAGACAAACCTAGAAATATTCAGCAATATTGTAAGGAACGACTAGGAGCAGAGCCTTCACCAAAACAAGTCCTGTTGCTACATATAATGACCTAGCAATGAAACAATGTTTCACCCATGCAATCTACACAACACAATAATATGCCATGATTTAATTCATACATATGCAATTCTGTCACAAATTCTTCAGTCAATTGAAAATGTTATATAGATCTCAAGCAGAAGTTATTATTTTCTATATGTCATATATAATTTATTATTTGTTTTTGAAGAAAGAAATATAGTAAAATAATATGTTTGGTTGAAAAAAGAACACGAATCCATCACTTTTTTGTCTATATATAACCTGCCTAACTGCTAGTTGATCCAGAGGAAGGCAAAAACCCTTCTGAAGCCTCTCCAATTTGCCTCAGAGGGGTAAAAAATCCCTTCCTGACAACCTGACCAATCCCTGGATCAACTTATACTATCAGCCATCTTCCATAACCCTGTATTTCCTCACTTGCTAAAAAGCCATCCAACCCATTTTTAAAGTTATCTTATGTATCTACCAATGCAATTGATTCAGAGAGAGAATCCTACAACTTCACAGCTCTCACTGTAAAAAATTATTTCCAAATATTTAAACAAACCTACTCTCTTCTAATTGGAATGGGTGCCTACATGTCATTTGGAAGAACCTACTGGTAAATAAAGCATTAGAGAGATTATTATATGATCCTCGTATATTTATACATATTTAGGAACCCATTGGGTTAAGTTCCCCTATTATCTGAAAATTCCACATGTTTGGAAATCCCCTGATGTGGCCAGCCAAGTGTTGGACCTAAATTGGATAAGGGAGGGGGAATGAGTCATTTTCCCCATTGCAGTGTGCCCTGGCAGATTCCAGATTTGGCCAGAAAGGTGTCATTGTGTGCAAGACATACAAAAATCTGAGCTGCCATGTGTTGCCAGTTTCTCTTTCTATTTTCACTCCAAGGGGATTGTATGAACTTGAGCAAAGATGTAAAGTCCAAGGGATGGTAAGGCCCTTGAAGGGCTTGGGGTACAGGGCTCCAAGCATTATGTGCTCAACCATGGAGGGTTTAGAGCTTGGAGGCAGCGAAGATACTGATAGTGAGACCATTAAGGGTATTATTGGCTTGCATATTTTTACGACCCTGGTGAACAAAATTGATATTCAATCTCATCCGATTCTTCATAAAACAATACTGATTACTTCTCATAATGACATTCTCCAGAATATAATTTTGAATGTGATCACTTAACAAGTCAAAATTATTTACCACAAAGGGTGTCAAATCTACTGGCCTATAATTGCCAGGCTGAGATTGTAATCCCTTTTTAAATATAGGAATTACATCAGCTTTCATCAATTCATAAGTACATACCAGATAAAAGCGAGTCTAAAAAAAATCAGAAATAGAGGCCGGTTAAAACTGAACTAAGCTCTCTCAGTACCCAAGGGTGTATTCCATCTTACCCTGGCACCTTGTTCACATTCTGTTTGAGTAAAATTGAGTTTATCCTGAGTCAAAGTTTTGAGTCTAAATGTTTAAAGATTGATTGCTTGTTTAATTTTCCTGTTGAGAGTTCTCATCTTGAAACAATGATAAATTGCTATTAGTAAGCACAGTGAGGAGGAGCTTTTAGATGGATGTTAACATGCATACAGTATCTCTTACCAAGACTTATAAAAAAAAAAGATCTTAAAATAGTCAAAATGCAATAAGTCACTAAGGATTAAACTAGCGGTTCTTTGGAGAAATCATATTTTCTTGTCAATAATTTTTATTTGCATTATACACAGAGCAAAATAGGTAACACCAATCATATAATGCTCGTCTGAAGTGTACAAGAAGGCAGAAAATGAGGGGAAAAGAGGGGGAGAAATGGCCCATTTTCAACTGGGTATGAGGAAAGAACATAGTAAATAAAAACAAAAATATACTTCAATGCTTACCGAATGGCATTAAAATTAGATTCAATTATAATTGCTTTGCATCAATTTCTGTGATATCTGGTCCATTATATGAGTAAGAATTCTTTCCATAGGCCTGCAGCTGCAGAAGAATGTGACTATCTTATGACCTATAAAGTGTTCTGTAGACAACATTATACCAGAAGCAAGTCTTGGACGAGAGTATAGAAGGGGTGCCAGCAGTGGAAAATAAATAAATATGCTTGTCAACTTTTCATTGATTATGACCGAGCTCAGTTGGGAGATTGGTATAAAAGATGTTTTCCAAAACTTTGCAATTGTGATATTTGCTGTCGGAAAAATAAAGGTTATCAATGTTCTTTTATGATTATTAATGTCAGGTATCTTTGTATTCAATAAAGCTTTTTGAGATTAATTTGTGTGACTGTGATTCCTATGTACTTCTAGTACAAATGGCAATAAACAACTGCTTGACTTTACTTGAAGGGCATCCTTGTCGGGTGCCCCTCTCTCAGGGTGGGACTGGCGGCTGTGTATAATTTGATCAAGAGGGGTCTGGCTCGGCCGGGGTCCTTTAAGGGTCGAGGCCCACCAGGATTTTTCCTGGTATCCCGCCAGGCCAGTCCGACACTGCCCTCTCTATATTGATTGGGTCAACCATGTATGAGCCACATTAAGGAATAAAATTAATTAAATCTTGATAAAATGGGGCCAATCCTCTATTTATCCAGAATATAATATAGATAATTCAATGAGATAGAATCAAAGGCTTTATGAATGTCTAATTGGCCTATAGTTTGTGCAGTCAAGATGATCCTTCCATGGTTTGGGTATAAATGTCAGTTGGGCTTTTAAGGATTTATGAACAAACAGTGTGAACAATGGTGCTTTGGTATGCTAATGAAAAGGTTAAATGCATTAAATGAGTTAAGATGACTTTAGATAACACAGTTTCATCAATTAATCCCGAGTCATGACGCATTTAACACACAAATCCATTCATCTGTATTTTGTTTTGGAGGAACAGGGGCAACAGAAAAGGAGGAGGGGTATGTCTGTTTGTTAGGCAGGATTTAAAGGCTAATATAAAGGAGGAGGTGATGTTAGAAAATGAGCGGAAGTCTTATGGGTGGAGTTCTTCACCGATTGTAAGGAGTCCAGCAAATTAATTGTAGGAGTATGCTAAAGACCCCCTAATGTAAGTGAGGTGGAGGAGGCTAAGCTCCTGATGTAAATGGAAAAGGCTGCTAGTTTGAGCACAGTAATGATAATGGGTGATTTTAATTACCCAGATATTGACTGGAGCAACAGTACTGCCAGGTCAGTTAATGGAACAAGTTTATAACTTGTTGTTGTATGACAATTTTATGGTACAATTTGTTGAGGAGCAAACCAGAAAAAATCCTCTTATGGATCTAGTGATCGCTAATGACCCAGAACATTTAGCAAATGTGCAAGTAATTGAACCCCTGGGTAATAGTAACCATAATTTCATATTCACCGGGACAACAAAAACCATGAATTTCAGAAAAGCTCATTTTAGTGACATGAGGGTGTCCCTTCAGAGCATAGATTGGGGCATTATGTTTTCAGCTAAAAACACAGAGCGGAAATGGTTGTCATTTAAAATGATATTAAATCATTACTGTTTCTAATTTTTTCCCTTAAGGAGTAAATGTAGAAGCACTGAGAATCACCCTATGTGGCTTAATATAGAGGTAAAGAAGTTAACATGAAAGAAGAGAAAGGCATTTAAAAGCTACAAGTCTGTTGGGACAGAAGCTGTATTTAATGAGCACACTATAATAAACACTATAATAAATGTTGTAAAACAGCAATCTGGAAAAAGGAAAAGATAGGACATAAAACGCATATTGTGGCTGAGGCTAAGTCTAAATCCTGAAAAGTTTTTAAGTATATCAGTTGTTAAAAAGATGCGGGTTAAGAGTGTTGCTCCATTAAATAATGGTACCAGTATGTTTGTAACAGATACAGAAAAGGCAAATGTGCTAAATCAGTTATTTTCTTCAGTGTTTACAATAGAGTAAGGGTTCCCAGGCCCACTTCATTGCTGGACTGTTGGCTCAGCTCAATCTAGTCAGTGGCTGACTCAGGATATGATTCATAAAGCTTTAATAAAAATGAATGCAAACAAGATGACAGGGTCAGAATGCATACACCCCAGGTTCTAAAAGAGCTTAGTTCTGTTTTAGACTGGCACCTATTTCTGATGGATTGGAGACTGGCACTCATGGATTGTAGAAAAGCTGATGTCATTTCAATTTAAAAAGGGATTGTGATCTCAGCCTGGAAATTAAAGGCCAGTAAATTTGTGGTGTGAAAATTATTTGAAGGCTTTTTAAGGGATGGCATTCAAATTTTTTTCCTAGTGGATGGCATTATGAGCAATTAGCATGCCTTTATGAAGGATAGGTCATATCAGATAAATTTGATTGCTTTTTATGATGAGATAAGTAAGATGCTTGACAGTGGGGGGGCAGTGATATATCAGTGTTTGCAGATGACACAAAACTATCCAGCCCAATTAATGCCATCCAGAATGCAGCATCCTTGCAACAGGATATTGACAAACTGGCAATCTGGGCAGCTAAGTGACTGGCAATCTGGTAAAAATATCCAAGCCACTTATACCCTAAATTGGACTGCACTAGGCAAATCCATAATGGAAAAGGACCTTGGAGTCCTTGTAGATGATAAACTTGGCTGTAGCAAGCAATGCCAGCAGCATCAAGGGCAAATGAGGTCTTGAGCTGTATTAAAAGGGGCATAGATTCACGGGAGGAGGGGGTCATTCTTCCACTGTATAGAGCAATGGTAAGGCCCATCTAGAATATGTTGTACAGTTTTGGTCTCCAGTGCTCAAACAGGACACTTCTGAATTAGAGAGGGTCCAAAGAAGGGCAACTAAACTTGTAAAAGGTATGAAAAATCTTAGCTATGAGGAAAGACGGGCCAAATTGTGGTTGTTCTCACTGGAGAAGATGTGCTTAAAGAGTGATATGATAACTATGTATAAATATATAAGGGGATCATATAATAATCTCTCTAATGCTTTATTTACCAGAAGGTCTTTTTCAGCTGACACAAGGTCACCCATTCCGATTAGAAGAAAAGAGGTTCCGCCTAAATATTCAGAAGGAGTTTTTTATATTGAGAGCTGTGAAGATGTGGAATTCTCTCCCAAATCAGTCGTACACGCCAATACATTAGATAGCTTTAAGAAGAGGTTGGATGTCTTTTTAGCAAGTGAGGGAAAACAGGGTTATGGAAGATAGCTCATAATACAAGTTGATCCAGGGACTAGTCCGATTGCCATTTTGGAATGAGGTAAGTCATTTTCCCCCTCTGAGGCAAATTGGAACGACTTCAAATGGGGTTTTTTGACTTCTGCTGGATCAACTAGCAGTTAGGCAGGTTAAAATAGTTGAAAGGTTGAACTTGATGGACATGTGTCTTTTTTCAACCAAATGTACTATGTTACTATGTCAAACATGGTATTGCAACTGTTTCATAGAAACAGTTGGACAACATTGAATAAATGTATTGGGAATTAAAAAATGTGTTTTATATGTTTTATAAACCCCTCCAATGTCGTTATGCTTGGCAGATAGTTGGAAGATGTATTGGAATACATTACACAGAAGCAAGTGGTTATAGTATAATATTTTGTAACCAATGCTTCAGGATTCCCAATGGCTTAGTGTCAATATTGTAGTGTAATTGATCAGGATGTGTATGTATATAATCTTTATAATACACAAAAGCCATGAATATCTTGTAAATTATATCCTTATAAACGGTGAGTTCTGATGTCATCAGTTATAAACGGTGAGTTCTGATGTCATTTCTGTCACATGACTCACTGAAACTTGTGTATTATAATAAATAAAGTACCTCCAATTGCAAAATATGAGGATATTAGAAGTTACCTCGGAGTTCCATGGCCTGTATAAAAACACTCGGCCTTCGGCCTTATATTTTACAAGAGGGGGTACTTTATTCACTATATAATCTTCTGTTGCTCAGTGCGTCTATAAACATATGATATTTTGGTGTCAAACATTTTTTCGTCATCACCAAGCATTGTTATAAGGATATAATGTACAGTATATACATGTCTCATGTGTATTAATCCTTATAAATGGTGTTTATTAATGTCATTGGTTATAATCTGAGCTTAGTGATGTTATTTCTGTCACATGACTCACTGAAACATGTATATTATAATAAATAAAGTACCCCTTGTTGCATATTCAGAAAACCAGTCATCCAGAAAGCTCCAAATTACAGGAAGGCCATCTTCCATACACTCCATTTTAATAAAATAATTTAAAATAATTATTTTCCCCGGTAATAATAAAACAACACTTTGTACTTGATCCCAACTAAGATATAATTAATCAATACTTGAGGTAAAACAATCTTAATGTGTTTATTTAATATTCCCCCAAGCTTTCTGAATAATAGATCATATACATGTATATATGTTATTGCTTGTCTTGTTTTCTTATATACTGTATACAGACATGCAGCTAGCAATATAGAATTAAAACTATCTGTATATATATATATATATATATATATATATATATATATATATATATATATATATATATATATATATATATATATATATATATATATATATATATATATATCTATATACAGTGTGTATACACAGTGTATACGTTAAATCTTATAGGCGATTCAAAAGACTGATTAAAAATGATGTACAATTATTAATATTTCACATCTTGTAATCTTATCGTTTATTTTTATCTCATTTTAGTACTGCCAAATACAGTCTTTTTTATGGCATTTATACATTTAGGAAAGTAAACTATGAAGTACAATGAAGAGTTAACAATAACTTGCAAAATGCAAGTCTGTAAGACATTAGATACATTTGGGTTTCTATTTGTTCTTATGACAGAAGGGTCACACTTTTTCAAAGAGAATAATTTGAAAAAAATAGTATAATGGGTTTCTTATGTAGAAGAAAATGAAAGCTCTCTTTGCTGTTTCACCTATTTTCTTGTCAAAAGTCTTTGGGCAAAACTTAATAATGAATAAAATGCTCCACAGTTTTTCAAAAGAATTGTTTTATTTGAAGTCAATTTGAAAAAAAAGAAGAAGAAGAATACAGAATTCTAAGATAATGCATAGCAGGGATAAAGAGGGGTAAAAGCAGAATGTTCTGGTTATTTAACTGTGGGGCCTCTGTACTTATATTATTCCCCAGAGGTCGACTCAAACTCTTTTCAACTGTTTTTAAATCCCCATGTTACTTTCACATGCACTTAGCTTCTTCCAGCCAATTAAATTACTCAATCTTTCTTTGAATAGCTGTACATTTACTTCCTATTTTTCATAAGAGTAGTTGGCATCTAAAGGCCAAGCATGATTGTGTTTCCCAGAAGGCCACTAACCATCTTTAGCAGACAACTGATCTTCTGCTTTACAGCAGGTCTGTACTTTGCAATGGCTACTTTCAATCTTGAGCCTCTGGGTTTAATCTCCATTACTGGAGTGTAAATAGTGTGCCCTCAGTAATAGAAACAATATTTATACTTTAATGCCTGTACATTCTTTCTCCTGGACATTTCATTGCACACTCTGATTTAAAGGTTGCCAGTAGGCAGTGTACAGGATAGAACTGCACATTTAAATGCATTGTAAAAGTATTTATTTTAGCAGTAAATAACATATTTTGGTGAATCGAAATTTACCTACCAACCATGCAGTTTTTAGTACAGCAAGGAAAAGGTTGAAGGTATAATAACTGGTTCAATACCTTTGTTTATTTTTAGTATGTGATTTGTACATATATGTTTATCTATGGGAAGCACAGGGCTTTTATTCTATTTTGTTTTGCATGACATATTCTTCAATTTCTTTTTTTTTTGCACAAAGTTTAGTTTGATTATAGATTGTTAATTCAGTATGAACGGAAACTGCTTTTACATGGACAAACAAGGGAAAGTTGTGCTCACCACTAATTTTTAAAACCATTAGGTGGGGGTGCAATGAGGCTGTGACCACAGTAATATCTGTATTTGTGGTAACAGCCTCATTGCACCCCTGCCTAATGGTTTTAAAAATTAGTGGTGAGCACAACTTTCCCTTGTTATAGTTTATAAAGGAACAGTGACCAGCTCCATGTTGTAGCTCCCACCCTTTCCAGCTAAAGTCAGGTGATCCCACTAGTGGCTAATAAAAGGGCAACCAAGTTTGGGAGTTTTACTTTGAAAGCAGCAAGTAAGTTGCAGGTAAAACTTAGTCCCTTTGTAAAATGTATAACAAAGCAATAGAATTCTTAATGAATCAGATGCATCAGTAGGACTGGCCAGATATGGGATGACTTTGACGTAGTTGGCCAGCTTAAATATATTGCAATATATGGACAAATAATTCCTGTTTTGTTTAAAGGGTAAGGCATTTTTTAGTAGCAGTATGCACAAAATGTCTCTGTCTTAAATATATTGATAACTGGTTTAGTGCAGAAGACCTCTTGTATTTGTCTATATATTTTTACATGGACTCTTGTTCAGAGAAGGTTACTTAAGCCAACCTGCAGATCCCTAGGAAAATAAATTTTGTGTAGACTAGCATAACTTACATGAGTATGTGAGTTAAAGATGGGAAAGGACTGTAAGCAGGAGAAAGGCTTTCTGAGAACTGTATTATTCACATAATTCTGATCAGTGAGTTAAATAATAATTTGGTTCTTTAGTCCAACTATTTGCCTCTAAAATCAATGTAAATAGTGCCTCATAAGGCACTTTAATTGCATAACATTGTTTTTTTTTAATTTTGAACTTTTATTATACAGTAGAACCCCCATTTTACATCCACTGATTTTAAGTTTTCCCTCATTTTACATTGTTGTTTTTTGGTCCCACCTTTATATTGTGCATTCTACATTTCCATGATTTTTATACCATTTTTTTCTGGCCCCCTGAAAAACGTAAAATGGGGGTTCTACTGTATTTTCCTATTACTCTGTTATGCATCTTCAAGTGAAATATTCTATGGTAGCAACATAGCAAACATTGCGTGTAATAAAAGTCTATATCTTGTATGAATGTATAGAGCAAGGAATAGCCTGTTTATAATTACTTAACCATTGTATGTGAATAGGTTATTTGTTAAACACTTTGCAAAATTGGTCACATAGTCCCACAAAAAAGATATATTGAATCAATCACAAGCAATTTTTTGTGTAGGGGAGAAGTACAACATTTTGGGTCTGTTAACAAATAATACCCAATTCATCTCTTTAGTATTTGCATGAGTGAGTATTTAGGGAAGATGATCTCTTTTATTGTTAAGAAATCTTTCCACTATGCCATAACTGTTTCACATACTTACAATTTTTGCCAACTGCCACACTGCTTCTTAGGTAGACAAGGGGCGAGCTGGGTAGGACTCTGATTTTATTGGTTGATGTGGAAGGCAAGGGATGCATAATAAGAATGCATGACAAAATTCAAGTGGATTCACAAGCATTTTAACAACTGATGAAACACAGAATTTTGCTGCAATACTATACCTGGCAAAAAGTTTGCTCATCCCTACAAGAAAATCTGAAAGTAAACAAAGTCTCAGAACTGGATGGTATTCATTCCAGGATACTAAAAGAGTTCAGCTTTGTGTATTCCAAACCATTTGCTTTTCCAGGATTTTTTGATGTCTAGCATGGTGCAGAGTGATTGTCATATTGTTTTTACAATTAAAAAGGCATCTCTCTTTCAGCCTGAAAACTATAGGCCTGCTAGTTTGACATTTTGTGTTGTTGTGTTGAGAGTGATACTGCTGGTAACTTATACAACATGGATTTTCTCCAGAATCAAAGTAAGTTGCTTAATAGCATGCAGGGGTGATTACAAGAAGTCTGCTGAGCTATGAATTTTAAGTGATTTTGTTTTGGAGGGATTAAAAGTGGAGGAGCAGGACTTAATCACCCACCACTGCACTTATACTTTGTGTTCATCTGGAAGAGACTCCAGCATATTGGATATCTCACGCACACATAAGTGACAAGAGAACTGTGGGACCTTTTAACATCTAACAAGTAACTTTTAAATATATATATGCATGTCTCTCACTCTAAGGGGCATATTTATTATGCTGCGTAAAAGGAAAATTGCAGCAAAAATGGTGAAAAAACCTGTGTAAAATAAATGACAAATTTCTCAAGGTGTGTGTAATTTTACGGATGCAAACACCAGATTTGCCGCAATTATTTTACATTGCTTTGGCTAAAGTCATAAGCCTGGCGATGTGAGGTGTATTATCCCGCTGTTTTTTTTTCACAGCATAATAAATATTTCCCTTAGGGGTTATTTAATAAACTCTGAATGCAAAAATCAGGAAAAATTTGTGGGTTTTTTTCCAAAAAATCCCAAATTTTTCAGAATTTAGTAAACTCCGAGGATGGAAAAGCCTGAATCAGAAAATCCGGCATCTCAGACCTGTCGAGGTTGCATATAAGTCAATGGGAGAAGTCCCAATGATTTTTTGATGTGCGCTGGATTTCGTGCAATACCCCAAAAGGCCAAAAAACATAAGAAATCAAAGAAATCCGAAAAATCTGAGATTTCGGGTGAAAAATCCAAAAAATTTTGAAAATCTGATTTTTTTCCCATATATCAAATTTTTGGGAAAATGTGATAATAAATAAGCGTAAAAAAACAGAGCGGATTTTATCGGAGTTTGCAGCAGAAAATGTTGAGATAAAATCGGACTTTGATAAAAAAAAACCTTAGCGTGAGCTGCTACAACAACTCTTATCTATAGTGATGGGTGAATTTGTCCCATTTCGCCACAAACTGGAGAAAAATTAGCGAAACTGCGATTTTGACACAGACGGCAATTAAAGTCAGTGGGCATCCATCAGTGTCTGACAGGGACACCAGGGGCCCACCAAAAAACCTTAGACCAGGGGCCCACCAAAAAACCTAAATCCAGGGGCCCAATCTCAGTAATACCTCTATTCTCCTTGTTACGTTTCTTTACACACTATAATTAGGGATGGGCGAATTTATTCGCCTTGTTTCATTCTGGAAATGACGCCCATAGACTTGCATGGCATTGTGTGTCAAAAAAAAAAAAGACGTGCGTCAAAAAAGTTTTGCAGCACGTCAAAATTAGACCCATAGACTTTAATGGACCAAATTTTTGGGGAAACTAAATGGGTCAAATTCGCCCATCCCTAACTATAATCTATTATTCCATCTATTTAGCCTCTTAGAAATAGGGAATGGCCATGAAATAGACCAAATGTTTAGCAGCATGAGGGCCCACTGACACCTGGGCCCACCGGGAGTTTTCCTGGTATCCCGTGGGCCAGTCTGACACTGGCGTCCTTTAATTGTCGCCGGCATCAAGATTGGCGTCGGCGTTGGAACCGGTGTCATAACCGGTGCCGGCATCAAAATGTTTTCGCCGCCGTATTTTTGCCTCAAATTTGTGAATTTATTCGCAGCTGGTGAAACACGCAAATTCACCACAAATTCACACCTGCCAAATAAATTCGCCCATCACTACTTACAGTATCGATCTTAGGCCAAAGAGTAAGTTCCTGGCTCCTTATATAGACTCCTGTAGGGGAATCCCCCTGCAGGCCAATCTTAAAGATTGAACTGAAATTGGCCAACTATAAACATACAAATTAAATTATATTTTACATCCTTACAGCATGTGTATGTCTTCCTAAAACTGAAGTCCCTCTGAAGAGTCTGCAGGTGTTTTTTATTTACGTTCTTTAATATCAGCCAGCTACTATGCAGGTTTCACTTACACAAGAAGGTTGACATTGATGGAAATGTGTCTTTTTCCTAATCTACTATGTGACTATGTTTCTGTTGAAAATGAATAAATATAAACATTACTGGTGCACAGATAATGCCCTTACATGATGAACCTTTGTTTATCTGAGTACTGGGAATAAAATTATCTACCTCACATCTTGAGATATGTCACATATGAATTCTGTAATAGAACATCTCTTAACAGCTATAATTGGAATTGGATAAGTATGACTTGTAAGTGTTTTTGGATATGATATGGTTATGAAGTATGACAGACTTTATCCATTTCATGTTCTATGCAGTGGCTAGGGTATTTGTGTATATATACAGTATTTTACTGATCCACGGCTGTCTTTTTTCAAGCCAAATGTAATCATTCATTTCGAGCTCTCATATAATTTTCCAAAATCCCCCAAACTTTGTCATACCCTCCCAAAATTAGCTAGATAAAATCCAGAATATCTTATTCTATCCTTGCATAACTGGCTATTATTCAGTTAAACTAAATGGTCACAATAATATGTATTTTTCAAAAATGTAAATATTTATTATTATTGTCATACCAAAGGCTAATTGTGGAGTCATGTGTTCTGAACTGACAATGGACTTTATAGTAGGACTGTACCAAGAAAGAGTTTTTATAACTTTTTTTTCCAAAAATTCCCGAACTGATGTCATATGGAATAGAAATTAATCCAATAAATTATAATGTACCTTGGACTTAATACATGTATTACATATTTTAATTTTACATATAAGCTAATTTGTCTATTAATGCACTAATCCAGACCAGGGAACCAGAGCTAAAATGTATGCATATGTGTAATCTACCAATGGAAACATAATTGTGCTAGTTACTAGGTGTAATAGCTGTGTGCATTACACATGCTTTCATTAAGTAATACAACATTTAGCCCCAAATCATGCGTAAGACCCATGCTGTGTTTTCCTAGACATAAATAACTTCTCAGTTAGATTGTTGAGCTAATGGCTGTACTGCAGGAGCAAAAGTGTCCATTCCAAAACTCTAACTTGTATTTTTATGCAACCGTGTTCATGCTGTGGAGAACATATAAATTTCATGACATATTGAATTCAGCTGAAAAGGAAATTTTAGATCTGGGATTACGTTGGTATTATTTGCCCACCTTATTACAGGAACTACAGCAATTTGCTTTTAACTGATTATCCCACTGAACAAACAAGATCCTTTTAAAAGCTGCCCAGGGGCTTGTTTATGCAACACTGAAATCTGAAATCCTGCTGTTTCATTGCAAATGCAATCACTGCAAAACTTTTTTTTTTTTTGGCTGAGCAGTAAATATATTATTGCCAGGTTTAAAGCAAAAAGCATGTTTTTAAAGTATTTTTTTTTTTTTAAATCTACAAATCACCTTATAGGATGTTACTAGATTCAATTGAATGTAAATATGGAAAACATTACATAATATGCAGGGAAGATTATTTTAGCACAGTATGCACTGTATGGGATGTGAAGTTTATGGCTATATTTAATTTTATAGGGTCCACCTTCTCATACACAGCATGTTAACATATAATTTATATAGTATATGCAAATGCTCTAGACAATAGATAGAAACATAAATTAAAAAAAATCTTTAATCTCTAAAAATAGAAGGATTGGGTTTTTTTTAAAAAAAAAACATCCCCCAAAACCCTTTTAGTACCACTGCATTCTCTGGTTGTGCTGGAGAGCATGTTGGTCCTAGCATTTTGCACAGTAGGATACTATAGCTGCTAGACAGACCTGCAGGGAACTTTCTCTCTCTGAAGATGTGATTGGCTACCCGCATATCCTGCTGTACTTCTGAAATCAGTCACCATATTTCCTTAATCGTTTCCTTTACAGTGAGGGTTGTAATGGTTAAATACCGGTGTTAAAATTTTTTCGCATATTTCTATTCTTCCTATAGACAAGTTATGAGATATAATTCCCTTTGTGTGTGTTTTCATGATTTTTGGCCACTTGGCAAATGATTGGACAACATTTTCTAGAAAAAAAATCGTTTATAAATGCTTTTATAAATGAGCCAGATTATATGTTTTTCCGTTCTGGAAAAAGTTAAAGAACATGTCAAATTTGCAAAAAATGTCAAAAATTCAAAATTTTGCGATAACAATTTGACATTTGAAAAATCTAATACTAATTACTAACCCTTTAAAAATTTTGACAGTGGATTTGCAATTTCATTGTTTGCAACCAAACCATTTTGACAAAAGAATTATTCACATTTGTCATATATACAGTGGTCTGTATTCCTCAATGGAAGGTGACTACAGATTATTACTTACACTTTATTGTTTTACATATTCTGGAGAAAATTCTTAAAGTCTAAGAACTCTCCTTGATTTTTCTATCCTAAAGATTTTGAAAGGCTCAATTACAGCACCCAAGTTGCACAGAAATAATGATATTATAAGTGTAACTATACTTGGTGGTCTAGTGGGGCGACAGGGACGCCTGCCTCTCTCCTCATGCAGATGCCTGCATTCTTCTGTTTAGACATGCTTGCTTTCATTTGTGTGCATCCTTTTATAATTTTTTTATGTTTTAGAAGGTCCTTTTATATTAAATATTAGTCTTGATTATTTATTTTGTATGCCTTTTTTAATTATTCACTTTCCTATTCTGTCTTTTCAGAACTTGCACCTGAATAGATTTAGGGGGATATTTACTAAACTTGAATTTTTCTGATCAAGCTTTTTTTGACAAAACTTTTTGTGGATAAAAAAACAAACTCAAGTTTTTTTGAGATTTATTATTATAGATTTTGGTCAAACTATTTCTATTAATAGTATGAAATAAATTAGGATTTTAGTAAATAACCTGCTTTGTGTAAAGTTTATTGAACCCAGCAACCAAAAAGTATACTATGGGGTTGTGGGGAGAGTGCAAAAAAAAACTGCTGGAAACATTTTTTGCACTTTGCACCTCTCCCATCTTACCAAATTGAATTTGGATTGGAATTTTTTGCTCTATCACTTGTGGCATGGCATATCCTCTATGTTATTATTCCAGTTTTCCAACTAGGTTTTCTTTCCAAGGCCTATTCTATTCATCTTTCACTCTTAATTCCAAACGGCTATTTGGTTGCTCAGTTAATTCTAATACAGTTGAGAGACAAACTCTCATAATAATTAGGAATCTCCTACAATAATGTAATATCTAGTACACATCTAGATATTTTCACTACTGAAACCGATTAGAACTGAAGTATTCAATCTTCGGACTTTGGTACCATAACTCAAACCTAACTTTTTGACAACCACCTTTCTGGATCCTAATCCTCACTCAGTGAATCTTTTTCTTTCAGAAAAGGTGAACGCCTTTAACTACTGTACATATATAAAATGGCACAGGAAAGAGGACTTTAAGACCCTTATAGAATATTTAATGCTGGCAGCATATCACAAAAACATACATTTGTAATTAATACTGGTTGCTAACATAAAAACTGTTAAACTGTTAATTGGTTGATGTTTGGACTTTAAGGAAGATGTAAAATGGGTGTAGTGTACTGTTATACTGGACTAGAGTTAGGGAACATGGGAATTATAATCAAAGTAGATCTATGTAAAAGAAGGTGTAATGACATGTCAGGGAACAGAGGTGTGTGATTCTTCTTGTGTAATTACCCACAGTCAACTGCAGTTTGAGCCAAATGTTGTACGTGTAGCGGTTCCTCCGATACTCCGTCCTAGGCATCCAAGTATTGTATAGATAAATCAAAGAAGTTGGGAATCATACACTTAGG
Source organism: Xenopus laevis (assembly GCF_017654675.1). Taxonomy (NCBI): domain Eukaryota; kingdom Metazoa; phylum Chordata; class Amphibia; order Anura; family Pipidae; genus Xenopus; species Xenopus laevis. Next base: position 161,955,320 of record NC_054371.1, read on the forward strand.
CAGAAATTGTCTGCTATTGTGATTTTATTTTTGTCCACACAGTGTGTGATTCTGTTACACTGAGCACAAAGTTACTCTCTGACTAATTTTTATTGATATGCTTAGCTACCAGTTTGTTGATCACTTACCACTACCCTGTGCTTGTTGGATGCACAGATGAATATCATTTTATCATCCTCTGAATATAATATAAGAGATATTATTGAAATATCGGCCATATCACTTTGACAATACTGATTTTCCCTAAAATGACCCTTTTCTGATACTAAGGGGGTTATTTATCAAAGTCCGAATTTATCTCAATATTTTCTGCTACAAACTCCAATCAAATCAGGTTGGCGTTTTCTACACTTATTTATTATAAGTATATTATATATATATTATTATTATATATAAATTTGCTTTGCGGGGAAAAAAATATTTTCATGATTTTTTTCGGATTTTTCATCCGATTTTCACGATTTTTTTCATGATTTTCAGCCAAAAACTCCTGAAAACTTTGGGGTATTGCAAGAAACTCAACGCACATCAAAAAATCTTTGGGACTTCTCCCATTGACTTATATGCAACCTCGACAGGTCTGAGATGCTGGATTTTCAGATATGGATTTTTCCATCCTTTGGGTTTAATAAATTCGGAAAAATTTGTGATTTTTTTAAAAGTCCGATTTTATAAAAAAAAATCCAAATTTTTTCATCATTTTTTCATTCGGAGTTTAGTAAATAACACAGTTTTTCACATGTGGCAAATACTAAAATGCAATCTTTCTTAATTCACAGTATTAAATTAGAAATAATTAGCACTAGTTTTAAATTTTGATTTCTGAAAGAGCTAAGACCGTGACCAGAGCACAAAAAAATCTAGTAGTCAAATTCTGCGCCATAGACATCAGCAGATGCAGCGATGAGTCAAACCAGAGAAACAAGACTGCAGCTCTTTGGTTTGATTAGTATTCATGAAGAATTCGGCTCCAGAGAGGATTAATAGACTCTGATGCCTAATATCCTGGAGAACAATTAATTTGCCCACAGTTTTGTCATGGTTGAAAGTCAAATGCTGGAACAGATCGATGCGCTGAGCTGAACACTGAAACAGTACAACCTTCTGCTGGAGCTGAATTTTAATTTCCACATCATCATTTCTGTGCCATCACGGCATCCACCACTTTAATAGATGTAAAAGCCTTTTTATATCTGATGCTAGTCTACAGTATATTACTAAATGTTGTTTTGATTTCTCAAAACTTACATTTCTAACTGCTGCGTCATTAAAGAGGCATTACTATTTAATAATTCTACATTTGCACCTTCCATTTAAATCGTTTTTAGCAATGGCTTTACATTGGCTTTTATGTTCAGGACTCACATAAAAGAGCAGGTATACTATAAAATGGCGTGCCTCCACCCAGGGTCAGGACAGGCTGAACTGTAATAACCCTCCCTGGGAAATTCTCTCTGATCTGCAATACACAGTGGAAGGTTAATACATTTATTTAGCCGGACACTATACCTTTAAATTACAGGGATACAGGTAGCCTGCCAGCCAGGAGCAATTTCACTGAAATAACGCATGCTGGTGATCTCTGAACTGCTGAGGGGAATCCCCACTTATGTGGCAGTTGCTTCAACATTCTGAAAAGGACTACCTTTGGGTTTCCATGCCCTGAGAAGAATGTGCTTTGCTCTTCAGAGCCCTGACAAGGATCCCCTTTCCACATCCTTAAGAGAGTGCACTTTTCTGCCACTGGGGTTCCCTACTAACTTTCCCACTCACAAGCTCTGGAAGCATGCACACTTTGCTTGTATTCTGCTGCTTCTCTCTCCCGCCATCACTTCCTCTCTCCCTCTTCCTTCCTGTAAGCCCAGGGTGTCAGGGTGGGGCTCCTCCCCTCCTTGCACAGAAACAATACAGAGGAGAGACAAGTGTGCACAGCTCTCCTACATGTCTATTTTATTTTGACTGTTTACAAAATGTTTCCTACTTTACATTGCAACATCCTATATAACAGAATAAAGAAAGAACAGTATGTACAGGAGTCCTCATTCATAGCACATGTTACAAAAAGTTTGTCTCAATGATGTTATTAGAAGTATAAAAAGAGGCAAATGAGGTAGGCAACAGAAAAATGAGACTTGATCTTAGCATGAACTTTAACTACCCCTTTTTAAAGCTGTCCAGCTAGAAAATCTTCCATTTAGAAGGTATTTTTTGGATAATCTATTGTGTAAGGATTATACTCTTCCTCATCGAACCTCTTAGAAAAGAATTTTGTATCTGTTTCAGACTGACCATTTTATTAAAACAAATGGAATTCCATTTTTTTTCTGCTTCTCCCATTAATAATGTTATCAGGGTTCCACATACATTAAACATTTGCATATCATTGCTAGCTATTTAAACAATTACAGTAAAAACAAAGCAATATAGGTAAAGGATCTTTAGTACATTAAACACATACATAAAAATAGGAGCATAAATTACTAGCACTGAAAGGTACACTATTGTGCCCCTTAGTGATCATTCACTCTGGACTTGAGGCAGGGACAGTGCTGTGCTCATCACCTTGCTCCAGATGGGGCAGGGGATAATTCTTTGAGGCCTGTGCCAGTACTCCATAATTTGTGTATCTGAATGATATGCAAGTTAGGCACCAGATAGGGGCAGGGCCACATGCCCCTCACGAATACAGCACTACCAAATTCAGGCAGCACTGCATTCATGGAGCAAATCTTCACACAAATGCCTGCGCTATACTTAAGAATGCTTGATAGCATGCAAAAATGTGAAAAAATATTGAGTTTTGCTCACATTTTTCACACTTTGTACCATACCCTGTACCTTGTAAATGAAGCCACAGTTGCCCTGGCCCTAGAAAAAGTATATGATAGAAGTAGCAGAAAAGATGAAGACAATTCACCAAGGAATATGTCAGTGAAATTCTTATTGAAATGTACAGAATTTTCTACTTAGGAAATAGAGACAGAAATGATCTTTTAATAAGCACAAGGCTGAGAGAAACTGTGAGTTGTTGTCTGCCTTTTTCTATTTTTATGATAACCACCCCTACCTCACTTTTATCCTCTGTGGTCTCTTTAATTTAGTCAAGTAAAAATAGTAGTCCAAGACTGCTACAAAAAGCAGTAATTGTTAATACTTAAGTCTCATTGGAATAGTTGAAGAATTGACAAGATTGGGGCTAACAGCTGTTTTTTCATAAGCTTTTAATGGAAATATAAAACAGTAACATAGCAACGTGAAATATTGTGTGGGTCTTATTATAAATCAAGAGGTCTGGATATATTTCACTTTGCTTATTTTGACTTAAATGCAGCATATCATATAAACGTTTATGCTAGTCTATAACTGCATAGTTGAATTGTTAAGAATTAAATTCGGAAAGTCAAATTTCAATATTTTCTTAATTTTGCATTTTTAAAAAATTGAATATATAGTCTGATGAGCATTTCCTCATCTATTTTCTCTTTATATGCCATTTGCTGAACTTGCAATATTACCAAAGAGAACAGGCGATAATTCATTTCTCCTAGTGTAGTGACATAGAAATATTGATCCCAGAGCAACCATGGCATGTCAATGATTATTTTAGTGATGGTCGATTTTGATAGATATGTAATTGATGTAGGAGTATTGACGACGTAGCAAGTATGACAAGTCATCACCTATCATGCTAATGGATCCTGCTGCTGATGAGATTAACATTGGATCAGAAGTAACATTTTCTTCTGCAGTATACTCTATTCTTACTTACCAATGAAATTGTGCAACAAACCAATTTATCTCAAAAAGGGAAAGGTAACATTAAAATTATGTTTGTAATTCCTGTGCTTATACATGTTCTTATTAACTTGCAGCCAGTGTCAGTGTGTCCCTAACAAAGCCTCTTATAGGCTGAAAGTCCACATAGGGGTTGCCAAATGGCCAGTCACAAACCTCATTCTGAACCACCCAGGAACATTTTTCGTGCTTGTGTTGCTCCTCAACTCTTTTTATATTTGAATGTGACTCACTGCTCTATTGAATTGTGTCTATGGCCACAATAGGTTTATGCCTAGATGCTAATAATGCTGTTGATATTAAGTGCATTAGTAAATGTGACCTAAGAGGTGATGTATTACAAACACAAGTGCTGGAACTAAAGCCATGCTTTCGCTCCCTTTAGTGCTCATTAAAAGAGCATTTTCACCTGGGGCCTGGCTGTGCTCTGGAAATTGCAAATATGGTACTAGGTATAAGGAACAGCACTTGTGGTTGTAAGGCATACCTCTCCTTACTCCCTGTTATAAGGCACTGGACTTCATTGCAGCCAGCATTTGACAGTACTTGCTGATGTATCAGTATGTAGGGAAAGTTTGGTAGGAGCTTATGTGCTGTGTAACCCTGATAATACATGTTAGTGACTTGATGATAACTGGAAGCATTGATATGGTGAAAACAAGATGATTTAATGAATAATCAAGTGAACAACATAGCAAATGATGTGCAAGGTGCATTCATATTCCAAACCAGTGGTCAAGTCTGGCAGGCAGATTGCAAATAACAGCAAGTCCATATAACAGGCCAGGGTTCAAACCAAGAAATCAGAAGGTAAAGAATAAAGGCTAGGCTAAAGTCATATGAAAAAGTTTGGGAACCCCTCTCCTGCATAATAATTTACTCCACTTTCAACAAAAAAAAGATAATAGTGGTATGTCTTTCATTTCCCTGAGTACTGGGGTGTTTTCTGAACAAAGATTTTTAGTGAAGCAGCATTCAGTTGTATGTAATTAATTTAAAAACTGGCTGTGCAAAATTTTGAGTAGCCTTGTAATTTTGCTAATTTCTATTGCTGGGCGAATTCGGGGCATTTCGCTTCGCCGACAAAATTGAGAATTTTCTGCAAAATGGTGAAAAATTCATGAAATGGCGCCGGCGTTTTTGACGCCAATTTGGTGTTGCCAGTAATCAGTATTGAAATTAGTAGTGATGGGCAAATTTATCCGCCAGGCGTGAATTTGCGGCGAATTCGCCATTCGCCGCTGGCAAATAAATTTGCGAAACTGCCACGAAAATTCGCTGGCGACGGAATTTATCGCAAATTCACACCTGGCAAATAAATTTGCCCATCACTACTAATTTCAATACTGATTACTGGCAATACCAAATTGGTTGGATTAGCTCGGTAAGCCTTGAACTTCATAGATAGGTGTGTCCAATCATGAGAAAAGGTATTTAAGGTGGCCAATTGCAAGTTGTGCTTCTGTTTGACTCTCCCCTGAAGATTGACATCATGGGATCCTTAAAACCCAGGTCTGGCAGGCCAAGAAAAAAACAGGAGCAGCATATGTGGAGGATTGTGAGAATGGTTACAGACAACCCAAATATCACCTGCAAGAACATCTTACTGCAGATGGTGTGTCTGTGCATCGTTCTACAATTCTTCACAATTTGCACAAAGAACATTTTGCTGCAGATGGTTATAATTCTGGGCAGTGTCATTCTGTGGCTACTAAAGCAAATAAAGTTCTGTCTTGCAGAAAAAAGGGTATTAACTCAAGGGATGAAAACATAATTATGTCTCTTTATAGGTCCCTGGTAAGGCCTCAACTGGAGTATGCAGTGCAGTTTTGGACTCCAGTCCTTAAGAGGGATATAAATGACCTGGAGAGAGTGCATAGACGTGCAACTAAACTGGTAAGAGGGATGGAAGACTTAAATTATGAGGGTAGACTGTCAAGGTTGGGGTTGTTTTCTCTGGAAAAAAGTTGCTCGAGAGGGGAGACGATTACAGTTTACAAGTACATTAAAGGACATTATAGACAATTAGCAGGGGACCTTTTTACCCATAAAGTGGATCACCATACCACAGGCCACCCCTTCAGACTAGAAGAAAATAACTTTTATTTGAAGCAACATAGGTGGTTCTTTACAGTGAGGACAGTGAGGTTGTGGAATGCACTGCCGGGTGATGTTGTGATGGCTGATTCTGTTAATGCCTTTAAGAGTGGCTTGGATTATTTCTTGGATAGACATAATATCAAAGACTATTGTGATACTAAATTCTATAGTCAGTATAGATATGGGTATATATAAGTTATGTGAGAGTAGGGAGGGGTGTGTGTATGGATGCTGGGTTTTCATTTGGAGGGTTTGAACTTGATGGACTTTGTATTTTTTTACAACCTGATTTAACTATGTAACTATGGTGTATCTGTAGATCATTCTACAATTCAGCGCAATTTGCACAAAGAACATCTGTATGGCAGGGTGATGAGAAAGAAGCCCTTTCTGCACTCATGCCACAAACAGTCGCTTGTTGTATGCGAAAGCTCATTTAGACAAGCCACAGTCGTTTTTGAGACAAAAATTAAGTTATTTGGTCATAACAAAAAGTGCTTTGCATGGCGGAAGAAGAACACCCCATTCCAAGAAATACCTGCTACCTACTGTCAAATTTGGTGGAGGTTCCATCATGCTGTGGGGCTGTGTGGCTATTTCAGGGACTGGGGCCCTTGTTAAATTTGAGGGTCGGATGAATTCAACACAATATCAACAATTTTTTTAGGATAATGTTCAAGCATCAGCCACAAAGTTAAGGTTATGCAGGGGTTGGATATCCCAACAAGAAAATGACCCTAAACACACAAGAAATTTTTGCAGAGTACAATATTCTGGAATGGCCATCACAGTCCCCCGACTTGAATATCATCGAAAATCTATGGGATGTGTTGAGGCAGGCTGTCCATGCTCGGCATCCATCAAATTTAACTGAACTGGAGAGATGTTGTGGTCAAAAACGAATGGTCGAAAATACTGCCATCCAGAATCCAGACACTCATCAAAGGCTATAGGAGGTGTCTAGAGGCTGTTACATTTGCAAAAATAGGCTCAACTAAGTATTGATGTTATATCTTTGTTGAGGTGCCCAAATGTATGCACCAGTCTAATTTTGTTATGCATATTGCATATTTTCTGTTAATCCAACAAACTTTATGTCACTGCTGAAATAATACTGTTTCCATAATGTATGTTATATATTAAAAGGAAGTTGCTACTTTGAAAGCTCAGCCAATGATAAACAAAACTCCAAAGAATCAAGAGGGTTTTCCCAAACTTTTTCACATGACTGTATATCACTGAGCAAAGCTCAATGATCCATCAGTGATCCATCAATGGAGGCATACACAGTCAAATGCAGAATAACTGACCCTTGGAAAATTTATTTAAGGCTTCTCCAAAGAAGAAAAAAACAAAACAAATTACAGAAAATAACACCTTTTAATACAGCTCAAGACCTTGTTAGTCCTTGAAGCTGCTGACTGGCATTGCTTACTACAGCCAAGTTTAATATCTACAAGTAGTGATAGGCAAATTTATTCGGCAGGCATGGATTTGCGGCAAATTTCTGGATTTTGTTGATGGCGAATGTTTTTGCGAAACTGCTGCGAAAATTCAATGCGGGAAAATTTGCTGCGGAAAAAAAATTGTTGTTCATCAAAATTGTCACACGTCAAAATTATTCGGATGCCCATTAACTTTAATGCATTTGGACAAAAGAGTCATGCGTATAACAATTGTTGCTTGTGGCAAAATTTTGCGCATCAAAATAATTTTGATGCCAGTTAACTTCATATGCGTTCCACAAATTTTTCATCGTTTTGTAAATTTCTCAGCAACAGATTCACCCATCACTATCTACAAGGACTCCAACATCCTATGGATTTGCATAGTTCCGTCCCATTAAGGTTATAAGTTACCTGCATATTTTTACATCCCAGGTGCATGACTTTACATTTATCAACATTGAATCTCATCTCTCCTAGCCAGCCAGATTGACAGGTTGTCAAGATCCTGCTACAATTATTCCACATCCTGGATGGAATTAATTGGACTGCATAGTTTTTTGTCATTAATTAATGACAAAATATACTACCCTCCCCTAAGTTATTTATGAACAAGTTAAATAAAAGTGGGCCCTGAGGGACCCCCCGTTAACAACCACCCTCTGTGTCCGATCCTGTAGCCAGTTTCCTATACATGTGCAAACAGCTTAACTAAACCCCCAATAAGAAAGGTCCTACTACCCTAGATAGTCCCCCACCCTGCTTCCCCCGCATAGTTCATTACCCCTGAAAGTGTCCCGAATACATTGCTTACATATCGGTGCAGAGTAAGCATGGAGCAGTGGAGCTCATGGGCACCATCTTCTGGATCTTCAGTCTTCTTCGAGTCCTCTTCCTTCCCTTAAGCAATTCACAGCACTTTTGGCACATGTGCAGTTGCTACAAACAGGAAGATTGCTCCAAATGCGCATGCGTCAATATGGTGCTCCTTACAGATGAAAACCGATGATCCAGAAGATATCGCCGATGAGCTTCACTGCGCTTACTCTGCACCGATATGTGAGCAATATATTTGCAACACTTTCAGGGGTAATAAACAATATGGGGGAGAAGCAGGAAGGGGGACTATCTAGGGTAGTAGGTAGGGGCTTTTCTTATTGGGTGGTTCAGTTTTCCTTTAAGCCCAACAGGCCTTAGTTTAGTGCTTTCTCCAGAACCCTTATTACTGGTTCTCCTCCAGGAAAAAGGTGACTAATAACTAGTGAAAAGTGTATAATACTATTCTAAAAATAAATGTATGATCATTTGCAACTGATTTAGCAATTAATATTTTTATTTTCTGTTTGCTGCCCATTCTCTTTGCAGGGAATGTTCATGGCTAGTATAGCCTCTATTCAGTATGCACAGTAAGACACATAAGACATTTTAATATAGTACAGTGCAGTAGGAGCTGAGAGATGAATAATGATATACTTTTCAGGCATTCTTTGTATAGTAAATGAGGCTCATAGTACAATTCAGTAAATGTTAGCAATTATTAAGAAAGGTGACAGTAAAGGAGTTTATCAGTTATGGGTATTCATTCTTATTTACATAGATACAGGGCACATGACTGGGCTAGGAAGTAGCAACAGGAAAAAATAGGTTGCAAGGGGTTGTAGTTTAGCAAGTGATTGGAATGTTGTTGGTGGTATGGGTGGTAAATTACTTAGTCTCAGTTATATGGCGTTATAGTGAAGGGCAGCAACCTATTGACAAGAAAAGATGGCAGAAGTTGTCTAGGTCTGAGGCTATAGGTTGCAATCATTAACCTCTGTTAAAAGGGGAGAACCTTGTCCTGCATGCACTGAAGTAAAACTCTTTGGGGTGTAAAGAGTTTCATCTCACTCTGTATGCAATGCCACCTGCATTCAGGAGTACTGCAGACAGAGTGGCAGTAGGTGGGCAGCACATGGGTCCACTGAGAAGCATTGTGCTACCTACTGCAAGCATTACATACAAAATAAGCCAGCACCTGACAAATTTGCACTCTGCACTTTGGACCCTGGCAAAGACATGTTGGAAAAGGAAACCACTCAAGAGTTTAAGAACTCTTAGGGGGTTTTGTGAGTTCTCGTATTGTGAGTAAATTACTGCTGATCTGCTATGAACTAAAAAATTAAGGTATCTATCATTTTCCTATGTTTTAGGTTTTAAATCTGACATTTTTGTAATAATAATTTTGCTTTAAATACTGTACCTATGGGGTATATTGTTGAAATTAAGAGTAACACAACCCTATAGGTTATTGCCATACTCCAAATTAAGAATTTAGTCTTACATTTTCGTTTGTTATTTTGTCATAAATATCTGAAAATATATACATAAAATGGGAAAGAATTATATGTTTAAATATATTGCTTCATCTTCATCTTCTTGTAGTGTATGAAAAAAATCTTGAGTGAAAATGTTAAGTTAGATGGCTGTCAATTTCATGAGCCTACAAAACTGCTAAAAATAGAAAAGTGGGGAAGCAAACTCTATGAACAACATTCAAAACAGAAGGCACCAAAATCCCAGGACATTCTGAAAATCTGACATGCACTTTGCAGGTGGTGTCAGCTGATAGGCTTATCTTTATCTTCCAAATATGTCAAGAAGAGGAGAATGAATGTTTCAAAAAATATGTGACAAGGCACAGAAAATGTAAAAGATTTCATGGTCTATCTCACATCAATAATTTATAAGGAATATAAAAATGTATGTTATATAGTAATGTCGTTATTGTTAATTTAAGTATGAAAAAAATACAACAGTCCATTAAGCTTAACACTTCCAAATGATCCCCAGTGCATTCTTCTACCATCAGACAGTAATTATGCAAGGGCTCTAAACAATGGCAATTAATTAAGGTGCATAAAATCTAGGGTTATACACAAAATATATATATATATATATATATATATATATATATATATATATATATATATATATATATATATATATATATATATATATATATATAGTCAACTACAAGAGTCCTCTGCACTCAACCCATTATCAATATATTTAAGACAGAGACATTTTGTGCATACTGCTACTAAAAAATGCCTTACCCTTTAAACAAAACAGGGATTGTTTGTCCATATATTGCAATATATTTAAGCTGGCCAACTACGTCAAAGTCATCCCATATCTGGCCAGTCCTATGCTCAATTTTCATCTGATTCATTAAGAATTCTATTGCTTTGTTATACATTTTACAAAGGGACTAAGTTTTACCTGCAACTTACTTGCTGCTTTCAAAGTAAAACTCCCAAACTTGGCTGCCCTTTTATTAGACACCAGTGAGATCACCTGACTTTAGCTGGAAAGGGTGGGAGCTGCAACATGGAGCTGGCCACTGCTCCTTTATAAACTATAAAAAGGGAAAGTTGTGCTCACCACTAATTTTTAAAACCATTAGGCAGGGGTGCAATGAGGCTGTTACCACAAATACAGATATTACTGTGGTCACAGCCTCATTTATTTTATAGTTATATCCCTTGTTTGTTTTATATATATATATATATATATATATATATATATATATATATATATATATATATATATATATATATATATATATACGATCGATCCCTGCAATGATCCCTAGCGGATGCGTAGATGAGCATGATGCATTAAACACTGGTGAATTTTTTCATACATTTCTTTCTATGCATTCTATGGTGCGTGCATCTATATTTGATTAGCATCCAGCTTGTGTTCCTTACTTGGTTAGTGCCGATATTAGGACTTATATAAATATATGTTTATACATCTATATGTACACACATATACATAACTGTAGATCTTGAAATAGCATCATTAATAACTATAGGCCATCAATACTTATTACAAAAATATTTAGTGACAAGGGACTGACATTTCGGCAAGAGTCTCTTTCCTACTAATAACACAGACAACACAACACCATTTAAAACCAGTGTGGCAGGAAAAGTCCAACTGACATGACAGCAACATCTACACAGGGAGTAATAGTAAAACACTAAATAATATAATATAAAAAAATATGATTCACTACTTCTGTGCTGTTCTTAATATGAAATTCTGTTCTATGCTTGAGACTAGATTTTACTCATAAAATAGATACCAGCTACAGTCTTAAAATAGTTCCTATTTGGGGTGACTTAAACTCATGGGTGGGTCATTCATAAACACTTGGCAAAATTGCACCTGGGCAGCGACCCATAGCAATTTATGAGTGACTTGGCTTTTTCAACCACCTGCAGGTTGAATAATGAAAATAAGCCAATGATTAGCTGCCATTGGTTTCTTCCCCATTGCAAATTTGTCCAGTGTTTATAAATGAACCCCATTGTGTTTCTTAAAATGTCATGATCACGCTAGTCAATGAACCTAGAGCCAACTGACTGTCCGATAACATTTGATATGCAATACACTAAGGGCAGGCCTACACAGGCGATTCCGCCGCGTTCCGACACGCTGCGCAAAATCGCAGGCGTCATGTCGGTAAGGTAAGTAATGCCAGTGTCAGATTGTGTCGCATCAATGCTGCGATGCGATGTGACAATTGAATTACTTACCTTATTTCCGTCACATCCGACGTGATGCTTGCGATTTTGTGCAGCGTGTCGGATCGCGGCGGAATCAGTCGTGTAGTTCTGCCCTAAGAAGGCTATGTGGTAATATGTGACCTTTCTTTTCACTTTAATTGTTGCTATTCAATCTAACTGAGACTCATCGCCAGGAGGAGGAGGAGTATCACAGTTTTATTGTAATTAGTATAGATGTGCATGTACTTAATGCACATCTAATAAGTAATAAAAATACTATATAAAGTATAACTAAAATACATTTGTCTATATTTCTGTAAAGTTCTATAAAGCTGTTCTCTCACAAGCTTATGAATAGCTTCTTTAATGGAGATGACCTGAATAATGTGATAAACTCTAGTTCAGACAGATCAAGGTTGGCTAAGAGCTCTGTTTCCCACAAATGGAAAGGGAATAACAATTTAATGAATCACCATTCATTGACAAACCTGTGGAGACTTGAGAATACTAATACCAAGAAAATATACCTTTTATGTCAATGTGTATGTTAGGCATTCCACAAGCTACATATTAATACTGGAAACTTAATTTCCAAGAGAAAATCAAATATATATCAATACTATTATTATCTCAGACAGAAATCTTATTAATCTAAACATTAAACCCAAATAAAAAAAAAAATACAATGTAAGGCTTCATGGAAATCAAAATGATAGAACTCTGGATAAAATACATATTTTGAATATATAGAACAATATAGAAGTTAGCAGAAGTGATGATAAGAGAAAGTGATGAGAAAGTTCTTTATGGATAATGCAATAATTTGTCCAAACACACATATATTTTAAATTATACTTCGGGAGCTACATATCAAATTAATTGCCTGGCAGTGCACTGTAACAAATGTATTTATCAAGCAGTATATTCATTTTCAGTATAAAACTTTTCTGTGCAAAATTCTGTTTCAAAAAGCCAAGCTGAGAATTTACTTGCTGCAGTATGTTTCCTATGTACTTGAATGTGTACTACCTTTAAAATGATGACATACATAAATGGCATTAAACGATGATTGGGTGACAAATAAAAATACACATCTTCATAAATGTGCCATTTGTTTTACGCTGTTTTTTACACAATTTTTCTAGTGTAAATAATTTTATACAGCATGTATCTGTAATAAATAGAGATATTTATCTGATATAGATATTTAACACACTCACTTTACTTTTTCCTCATTTTATTCTATTCTTCAATGACTTTTTTCGAAACCTGAATGTTTTTTTACTCCTCATTTATTAAGGACACATGATTAGTTGTTAACAGGCAGGTGACATCAATCCTGTTTTACCTATGACTATCCATTTCAGGGGGAGACATTGTCAGGCTCAGATTTGGCAGTCCGTCAGTGTCGAGGAGGCAGACTGCGTGTGCGCGCTCATGAGAGAAGGTGAGCACACTCATAGGGGGAGGGAGTTTCACCCTCCGGCCTAGGGGCGGCCAAAACAGAAATCAGTACCCTGGACATTGTAACTTCTGTCATTAATGCATATAAGCATTTTCTCCGTAAAGATCTTTGTAACAAAGCTTTTCTGTGCTTGGAGATAACAGAAGCTTTTTTTTTTCTTTAAAAAAAATATTTTTACAATTAAAGGCATGTTGCAAAACTTTGCCACACAATACAGCTATGAAAGGGGATCATGCAGCCAGTTCAAAGCAAAAAATGATAGTATTAACTTTAATCAATACGTACAGTTAAGTAACTGTTTTCACTCAGACTATTATCTCTCAGCAAAAGTATGCACAAGTTATGGAAACCTCAGGAGAATAAATAATACTGAATTTAACTTGCTATTTCATTACATTTATTAGAACACCAGCAGAGGTGATATGCTTACCAATTTTTACCATTTTATCTTCGCATGAGCATTGTGGAAACATAACATTAAAATATATACATCTCATGGCAGGATGCAGGATTTTCTTAATGTGTATTTATGAACCTACCAGTGTATGCTTATCATTTTTGAATTTCACTATTGTATAGTATTAAAGTCATTGGGTTTGTAAAAGAAAGCACAAAATGAACGCAGCTCTGTCTCTGTTATCACATCACAAAACCATTAAATGTCCCAAGTTATCTTGTTTTAAGTAAAACAAGTCTTTAGAAACAGAGGTGACCCTAGAAGTGATAAGTATGGAGGTTCACCTGAAAAATCTGTTATCAGTTATTTGTGCCTCGTTCTGCTTCAGATTTCTCATTTCGATGTGAGGGAAAGTTTAAAATTGGATAGATACTAAGTTAAATTTAAAGAAGAGGTTTTTTTTCTTTGTTCAAGGACAACCCAAGGCTTTATCTTCCGAGCTTGCTAAGAATATTAAAAACTGGCTGGTGAAAACCACAATTTTAATGTACAGTAAATAACAAGTGCTGTTCCGTCTCTGGGACTTCAGATGTTGTTGAGCTATACTGTAAATTTTAGTTTATCAAGCACCGAATAGCTGTTATTCCTTAGAGCAGGGGTCCCCAACCTTTTTCACCCATGAGCAACATTCAGATGTAAAAAGAGCTGGGGAGCTTCTGGGTGGTGCTTGGCTACTTGGTAACCCCTATGTTTACTGGCAGCCTACAGGAGGCTCTGTTTGTCAGTACATCTGGTTTTTAATCAACCAAAACTTGCCTCTTAGCCAGGAATTCAAAAATAAACACCTCCTTTGAGGCCACTGGGAACAACATCCAAGGGGTTGGTGAGCAACATGTTGCTCACGAGCTACTGGTTGGGGATCACTGCCTTAGAGTAAGCTGAAAAACATAAGAGGACAACCTAAGGTATCCAAGATAGAATACAGGTATATGGTATAAAGTACACAAATGGGTATTTATATTAGATAATATAAACCTGTGTTCTAAATCAAAGAAATATTAACATATTCTGATCACTGCTGTGTAGAAAGGAACTGTAAGGATATATATATTAGCAACTGTGTAGAAATTGTTAATAAGTAAATGTGGGACTGAGCCACTCTCGAAAATCATCCAGGTTAGCACACCCTTTTGGCCAGTGTTTAAGGATAAACTTTCCAGAACGTGTTTTTTTAAGGACAGCTTGAGCTTTCAATATCTGCCGGAATTTTGTGTAATTCCTCTTCTGTAATAAGACAGACTGTAGGAGCCCATTTAGGATTGTTTGTGCTTTTGGGCACAAGCAATCTTTAAGGAAACCCCAAGTGAGTTTACTAATCAAGCAGGGTTTCATGCTGAAAAAACATCAGCAATCTTAGAAAGTTTGGCCGAACGGACTTTATTAGCAAAGAAAGATTCGGCACTTAAAAGCTGCCAAAGTTTTCATTGTTACAAAAGCCATTTAAGCAAATGAAGATTGCCACATACTCATGCAAGGTTCATCAAAGATTGCTTGTGCAGAGAAGTTCGAGCTACTAAATGACTAAAACATTATATTTTGTATAATATAGAGACATATATATATATAAACATTTTATTCTATTATTGCTATAGTGCAACTGATTTGGAAAGCCCATGGGGCAAATTTACTAAAGGGCGAAGTGACTAACACGGGGCGAAAATTTCCCATCGTAACATAATTTCGGTACTTCACCGATTTAAAAACAGTCGCTGGTGTAACTTCGCTAGCGATACTTCGTTAGCAATACTTCGATCCCTAATGCCTGGCGAATTTGCGCTCTAGCGAATGGACGTAACTACACAAATTCACTAAGATGCTGATTTTACTGAACGTTACCTCTTGCACCAGATTTGCCTCCTCAGACCTGCCTCCTCAGACCAGAAGAAGTGCAATAGAGTAGATAGGAGTTCCTAAAAAAATTGTTGAAAATGTTTCTAAGTCCCAAAAAACACTAGCGTCTTTTCCTTTTTCATAGTGATAGGCTGAAAATTAGAGTAAATTTTTTTTGGGTAACCGGCTTCCCCCCCTACATTTGCTAACATATGGCACATAAACTATATAAACTATACACTGGGCTCATGTGTAGGATAATATAACAACTTTATTTTATTTCATTAAGGTTTCCCTGGCTTGTGTAGTGTAATGTATTTGCTGTAACATATACGTCCATTAAATTTTAACTTCCCGCTGTATGCCAACGCTATCACAACTTCGCTTCACTTGGCGCAGTAATGCTAGTGCAACTTCGCCAGTGTTTACCACCCTGGACACAATTTCTGATTTTAGTGAATAAGTGTTGTCCTGGCGAATCTATTCGCTGCGATGTGAGCGAAGCCGTCGCTGGTGAATTTCTGGAGGTTAGTAAATTTGCCCCCATATCTCCAGAACACACCAGTATCAAGTATGTATAGTTTGATAGAGATTTCTGACTTGTATGAGCAAAAATGTTTAACCCAAGAAAACATACATTTTTGGAAAGAATGTATTCTGATGAATCCAAAGTGGATAAATATGTCATACTACTCCAAACTACCCAACATCAGTACAAACAATATAGAAATAAGTCAAATCAACTGGACTTGCTGTATTTTTTGTCCTTGAAGACGTTTCACCAATCATCCAACTGGCTTTCTCAATTCAGAGTAACTTGTAAATCTTCATTCGAGAATATATATCCTCTGGAATGTTGCTCCAATCGGCATAATCTGTTTATCATAATCCACAATGATGTCATTAAATTAGGTGTTGATTGTATTAGCAAGATTGGAGTTTTGATGTGTTATTAAACCTTCCAGCATTATATGTGGCAGACAATAGATAGCAAAACCCCTTGCCTCTATTCAGACTTGGTTTTTCAGTTTTTACATACACCTCTTTGACACCTCTTTTGAACCAGTCTCTCTCCCGGTCTAGAATCTGGACTTGGCAGTCTTCAAACATGTGTCCTTTTTCTTTTAGATGTAGTTAAATGGCTGAGTTCTGACCAGAGGCTCATCTGTGCCATACGCTGGTGTAACTGTTGTTTGGTTCCCCTACATAAAAATCAGAGCATTCCTCACTGCACTGTATACACAATACTCTTCTTGTGCTTTGGGGTGGGGTCTTTTGGGTGAACTAGTTGCTACCTCAGAGTGTTGCTGGGTTTAAAGCAGATAGGGATGTGGTGTTTATTAAAAATCCTTCTACGTTTTTCAGACACCCCAGCTACATATGGGAGAACCAAGTTCTTTCTCCTGTCTTGTTTTCCACCTTCACCGTTAGCCTAGCTGTTATTGCTTCTTTTTCCACCAGTTTTCACAAAAGTCCAATCTGGATACCCACATGTCTTCTGGGCCCCTCTGAGATGTTTCATCTCTTTCAACTTAGCCTCTGTGCTGGTAGGTATCTTGTCTGCTCTGGGATGAAGAGTCTTGATGACTCTAGTGGATGGTGGGAGTCAAACAGCAGGTACTGGTCTGTGTGGGTAGGTTTCTTGTAGACCTCTATTTCCAGCTTTCCACCCTCTCTGACTCAAACAGGTGGGGGACATCTGTTGTCTGCCACATATAATGCTGTTTTGTCACCTCTCCATGGAAGGTTAAAATGTTGTTCTCCTTTAATGCATTTTATGTTGGAATAAAGCTGTAAATATTCTACCAGATCCAAAACAGTTAAATATGTATTTATACTCCCATGTATTCTTATGTAAGATCAAACATATGAATGCCAGGGAGCAACTAAACAGTTTGATGCCCAATGTGTAAAGGTTTACCAAGTATCATGTAGAGGCCCCAATATGAAAACTATACATATAAATGTTCATGGATATTATTCTGATTGCTGCATAATAAGCAAAATGTGCAACAAGACCCCCTAACTGTAAGAACACCCCAAATTAGGCAATTTTGGAAAGTACACATTTTGACAAGTCCAGAATGGGTAAATGTGTCTTTCTACTACAAACTACCGGCAAAGTTATTCTAACTTAGATATAAATCCTCTTAATCCTAAATAACAAATTTTTCTTGAGAATAGGGTACTTCTTGGGGCAATTTAAATGTAAAAGAAAAGATGACTGATATGAAGGCTTCCAGGTTTATGAAGACTTGAAACATGCTTTTTTTAAAAATTTTCATGTTTAATCCAGCACATTAAAAAAAACAAAGCCAGTGCCACATGGAAAATTATCCAAACTCGGTGAATTTCTACTGGTTGAACAAACATATACAAATACTTGTTTCATTATGTAATATGTTAAAAAAAAAAAAAAACAAAGTAACACACCAGTCTTTATATGCAATTAAAACTTGGTCTATATTTTTTACTTTTCATGTTTTTCAGAATGAATTAGTTTACACATGTTTTCACAATGAGGAGAGTTACTCACAGCTCATCCACCTCCTCATTTATTGGTTATTATTTTTCATTTTTTACCAGCTGACATATTTAAGTTGTCGGTCTTCTCCCAAGGAAGCCTGCTTAGACTACAGGAATGTTTTCTTTTTTCTGTTTTATAATGATTGAATTTTTTTGCCTAGATCTGTTTATTTTAAGGTAAAACTCATTTTTCTTTCCAAAATGCACCATCTTTCATTAAACACTTGCATGTTTTAAATACGTTTCCACAGAAGTACCTTGTAATATATTTGGTTCCCTAATGATAGGATCTTTGTTCTCTCTAGAACTAAGTGTTCTTTTTAATTAGGCAGAGGTATTCCACCTTCCTAGCAGATTGGCTTCAGCTTCATGCATTAGCTTTTTTTTAATAAATACAGAGGTTTATCTGTGCCACATAATCATAAGTATGTCCTTAACTGAACTGCTGCACTCTCATAACTCACTGCATAACAAAAATCATTGGTAAAAATTGTACTAAAGGGTTGTTTAAGGATTATAAAATGAATATTTGATTTACTTTGTGAAATTAGAAAGGAAAAGTACTAAAAAATAAACCTTTAGCTTTTATGCTCCTGTGAGCAGAACCATGTAATCTTGTTTCAACTCTTATTTTCTATAATCACTTTTCCACTTATAATGTAATATAATCACTTTTTTTGCTGGTGCAAATTATCTAAATACATATGTGATTAAAATTGGTTTACAGAGATGATTTACTAGAACTAGATTATTTTCTATATTTACAAAGAGGAACAATGATGCATGTAAAAAAAAGTATAGTACTCGGATTTTCATTGTGCTGACTCAAAAATGGAATATACAAAAAGTTTTCCTTTTTATGTCATATTACTTGTAACTGTGAAATGTAAAATTCAAAAAAGAATCTTAACAAAAAGTCTTAATCATTAAAAAATAAAAAAAAACTTATGGTATGATTTTTTTTGTAGAAATCCCCTATGCCACATTTGACAAAGGAAGCTCATAGCAGAGAAACAAAGAAGGATTTTGGAATCCTGAAAAAAACTCCACACACAAATCAGGAAGGGGAAGCTTTTTTTTTTTAATTACCTGCAGTAGGAGCACTTCTTTATCTTTCTGCAAGTAAAGGACAGTGTCCTGTGAAACAACAGTTAAAATGGAATTTCACACACTATGCAAAGCAAGGGTGGTTACTTTGTTCATTTCAGCCACAGAAAGTGACAAAACATAATGTAAATATACAGTATAAAGATATAAAGAAATTATTTTGAATGTTTAAATGTATTTTAGTAAATAATGGGGATGGTACATTAAATTGTGTATCAAAAAATGCTGAACAGTATTTTAGGATCAAAGTAATTACTACAGGTATATTGAGTACACTCATTTAATATCCATACGTCAAAGTAAAAAGTGCAAAAGAAATGTTTTATAGCACTTTGTGCATTTTCCCACAGTGCGCAAAGGTGCTTGTGCTCCAAAATGGAGCATAATGACTTGTCTTTCCAGATACATACATCACAACCTGCATGTAGCAGGTGCCCCCCCAGCCCACCCCATACTCATCCTTTAACATGTACAGCATTGAAACTGCAAGTTTAGGAGTGCAAAGTGTAAAGGAGCCTTGTAGATATTACCTTACCACCTTATGGCAGGTGGTAAGGATAGGGCTATCTTGAGCCCACTAGCACTGCACTCTACCCTTGATGTTGGATTTTTAATCTTCCTTGAAGTGTGAAGAGCAGCAAATATACAGTATATGCAATGAGCCCTAAGTCCATGATTTGTGCCCCTTAGTGCTGTGGCTTTTTCTAAATTAGTGCAGGGGTTTTCCTAAATTACTCTTTATGTTTGCATGTTATAAACTCATGAGATTTTGAAAGCAGTGTGCAAAGTACTATTTTGCCATATCTTTGACCTACAATTCAATGTTGTTTCCCAGCATAATAATGGATGTGACACAATCATGGGCAATGCATTAAAATGTTTGCAATTGTGCTTGCACCTCATCATAGACACAGTTGCTCTTAAGATCTTTTGTTTTCAAATGGTGAGCCTCTCTCTAATTAGAACACGTATCCACATTCTTCATATTGCTCTCCACATACACGCTGTTTTATTTTAGGCTCATTTATTACTTTTTTATAAAAACAGTTTATTACGATATTAAACCCATTCAGTTTATCCATGAGATGGTGCTCAACATTGTTATGCATTTTTATGGCTATAAGTTTATCTACTGCTCAGACTTTATCCCTTCCCTGTTCAGACTTTATCACTTGTTATCACAATGTTATCTGCATCTGATTTTTCAGAAGCAAGAGTGCTGTATATTGACACAGGCCACTCTGGAGACACTGAAGCTACTGCCACCCTTGGAATCAAGTGAAACTATGCAGAAGAAGCACTTAAAGGGCTGACTGTGACAAACTTGCTTGACCACTGCACTTAGCAGTCGTAAATGACCTCTATATCTTAAAGGAGTACATTTAATTAAAAAATGCAAGCCATGTTTAAAACTAAATTTTTGTAAATGTTTAGCACTGATCACAATTAAAAACCATTCACTGGTCAATATTACATCGCTCATTATCGCTAGTCAAAGGTTAGCCTTAACACCCGCTCTGAAGTTTTATTAAATATTTTGTCACAAAATATGCTTTGCAGTTGCAAAATTGTATTACATACACTGTGGATGTTTGCAAAAGCCCTTTGGTTGCAAACTTTGCAAGAAAGTAGTTGAGGTCTGTAATCAATCAAAAAGGACACAAACATGGTCGCTAACAATAGCAGTGGTCTTTGCGTATTTTTATGTGCTAACGAAACTCACTGCATTCCCCCATTAATGATGTAAAAGATATTGAGTAATGGAGAAGATTATTTACTAACACCTGAATCAGTACATTAAAATCTAGCAGCTGATCCAATATTTGACTCCTGCAATAAACTCATCACATCTAAATGCCATGTGTAACTGCACTGGAGCAAATTTGAGTAGTGTTAGTAGATTATCCACAAATAGTGATGGGCGAATTTATTCGCTGCCGGCCAATAAATTCGTGAAACCGCAGCGAAAATTCGCCAGTGTCAAAAAAAATTGGACGCCAGCGTCAAAAACGAATGCCGGCATTGTTTCGCAAATTCGCCCATCACGATCCACAAATCTACTATTTATATAAATGTGCATACTTTCTGAAAATAACTGGTGTTTCTATTGTCTGATACATTATATGCTACAAGTACTACCAGAATCTTGGTAAACATACATTTTTTTGCTTGAAGAGCCACAGCCCTCACTTCAGTTTTTTTCCTGTCTTTTTGTGACATTATAATTCTATGATTGCCATTTTCTTTTGCACTGACTATTTTATTGTTAGAGACAGATAAATCCTCACTGATCATGATGTTTTTAAATT
The DNA here is from genome assembly GCF_017654675.1 of Xenopus laevis. Taxonomy (NCBI): domain Eukaryota; kingdom Metazoa; phylum Chordata; class Amphibia; order Anura; family Pipidae; genus Xenopus; species Xenopus laevis. The sequence continues at coordinate 161,976,910 of NC_054371.1, forward strand.
CCTCTCACTAACCCCATGCCCATCAATTTGTCTCTGTGCAAGAATGCCTGTTATTAACTCTCTTCACATCAAAAGGCCTCCCTCAATTATAGGCCTTTTTCATTAATTGCCCCACATTGCTGGAATGCATTTTTTTTATATAATCCACCTAGCTCTGACAATTATCAGCTTCACAATGGTTCTAAAGACCTACCCATTAAAAGGACACTTAAACTAAACCTTCATATGACCAGTTATGTTATGACTCACAGCACTTTAGAGACCTACTCCCAGATCTCAGGACCACCTAACATTCTTTATCTGTCTAAGTCCTTATTACAAATATTTTTTTTTTATTACAAATAATACATTTTTTTTTAAAAAGGACTGTTCTTTGAATGTCTGTTTATTATGTTTTATGGAAAATAACCTCAATTACTCATATATATTTTTAATGATTTTACTTATTGATTTTCTAATAAATTGATGTACTAATATATCTGAATTTTCAACATTCTCATATATTTTTTAAAAAATGTATAAATCATGAAAATGCTCAGACCTTTTATGCAATCTTTCACCCTGATGGCAAGTGATATAACCTTTGGTTACAAAGGTGAACATCTTCTGTACCCCGTGGTAACTGCTTTTCCAGCCCCTCTCAAATACAAGGCAAATGTATACATGTAGGGGCACATTTACTAAGCTCGAGTGAAGGATTCGAAGTAAAAAAAACTTCAAATTTCGAAGTATTTTTTTGGGTACTTTGACCATCGAATAGGTAATACGACCTTCGACTTCAACTTTGATTCGAATGATTCAAACTAAAAATCGTTCGACTATTCGACCATTCGATAGTCAAAGTACTGTCTCTTTAAAAAAAACTTTGACTACATACTTCAGCAGTTTAAACCTACCGAGGTACAATGTTAGCCTATGGGGACCTTCCTCATCACTGTTCTAAGTGTTTTTTTGATGAAGGAAAATCCTTCAATCGATCAATTAAAATCCTTTGAAACGTATGATTAGAAGGATTTCATTGTTTAATCAAACGATTTGCGGTAAATCCTTCGAATTCGATATTCGAATTCATAGGATTTTACTTTGAGGGTCGAATTTGAGGGTTTATTAACCCTCAATATTCGACCCTTAGTAAATGTGCTCCTAAGTATTTCCATGCATTTTAGAGAAACATTTTCTCTACATATATATTGAGAGTGCATTACAGTTTTTTGAAAATCCACTATATGGAAGTTAACTTTACCTTTTGAATCAGTTGTATTTTTGTTCTCCTATCCTTGATTTTGTTTTTTTCCATTTTAAACATGTACAGAAATAGTAATGGGTGAATCTGACCTGTTTTGCTGTACCGAAATGCATTAAAGTCTTTGGGCGACACACATTTTTTTGACAATTTGGAATTTGAGTCTATGGGCATCATTTTCACTTGGCGAAAAAATTTTGCTCATCATTAACAAAACCTGTTATCCAGAATGCTAGGGACCTGGAGTTTTCTGGATAAGGGATCTTTCAGTAATTTGAATCTCCATACCTTGTCTACTAAAGAATTATTTAGACATTAATTAATACCAATAGTATTTGCCACAAATAAGGATTAATTGTATTTTAGTTGGAATTATATCTTAGTTGGGATCAAGTACAAAGTACTGTTGCATTATGACAGAGAAAAATTAGATGATTTATCATTTTAATTATTTCATTAAAATGGAGTCTATGGGAGATGACCTTCCCATAATTCAGAGCTTTCTGGGTTTCCAGATAAAAAAAATCCCATACCTGTACTGCAATGTCAGCTATAGGAAAGCTTGGTACGTAACAATTATACCTCATTTAAACCATGCAGTGGATGTATACAGTTAGATGTGTGTCAGTACTTTAATGCTTTTAGTTTACTTTTCAATTTTAAAAAAGAATGGACATGGATAGAGAAGCAAATATGTTTTGCTTTTCCAAAAAGACCTTGAAAAGTGCCTTTAGGACAGAGCCTTGGACTTAGATATGAGAATTATGTATCAGTATGTATCCTTCCAAGACCCTTCTGGGCTTAATCATGTATTCTATGAAATAAACAGAAAATATACAGAAAATGATTCAAATAATACACCACTTCACAAGGACGGTATAGGGGTCCTCTTTAAAAAAACGAACAAAAAAAAAACAGTTGTTACAAGACAAAGAACACCATTAATTGACTTAAAATCTACTAATATATTTAGGACTGACAAAGCAGACTTTATAATGCATTTGGATCAACATTACAAGGAATAGTATGGGTCATGCAGTGGCGTAACTACCGGGGGAGCAGGGGGTGCAATTGAGCCAGGGCCCCCCGGCAGCTCGCTGTACGGAGGGGGCGGGGCCGGGCTGCATGTCCTGTGCCAGGGCCCGCCTCTGGCTACGTCTCTGGGGTCATGTATTAAGTGGAGACATTTGAACTGCTGTTAAACTTTACTTTATTTTAGCATAAATGTTCTTGCATAGTTGCATATAACCCTGATAATTTTTAGCATATTTTTCTTAGAAAGAAATGATAAGCCATCTGTACAATGTTGTCTTCTTTCTCTCTCTTTTTCTTAGTTTGATTTTGTCAAACACACAAACAGTGCAATTTTCTGGATTTTTAAACTGCTTCCAATATCCAGGGACTTGTCCGATGTTTATAGAACTTCTTCACTTTGTAAATAAAGCACATCACTTGAAAACAATAGATTTATTCATGTTCAATTTCTTATTGGATTGTTATCTTAGTCCATACCATGTTGTTTTTCAGAAACAAGTACTTGTTTAGTATATTGAAGTTCTACTCAATAAGTCAATCCACTTGATCAAGATATATCTGGTTTGACCTTTTCACAGCAAGGTAATACAATTTATGTTGCAGGATGCACCACTTTAAAAAAGCTATTTTCATCCCTTTAGTCAAAGGAGTAAATAAGAAGAACAACATGGTCTCAGATATATAATTCATTCAGTTTTCTAGCTCAACAAAGATTACTACTTCAGGCAATGTTTAGTCAAAGTATTTCAGCAAAGACTAAAAGTGACACAGTTACAGTATACGGAACAGTAGTTACTCATATGTACAGAGGGATAAGGAGTTTATTACAAATGACCTCACAATCCAAACACTGGATAACAGAGTAGGTACTGTAATCCCACATTTTTATGCCTTCTGTTATTACCTGCAATGGAGGAACACATCAATCTATAGTATCATATGGCAATACATAGTTCCTTCTAATGCATAATTTTTGCAACCTCTCCCTAGCAGTTCTTTATGCATGGAGAATTATCCAGATGGATGTCATGGTCATAAAAAAGAAGAGAGAGAATTATGAGAATTTAATTTATAAAAAAATATTATGTGCTGTTCTAATGAAGGGAAGCAATGGGCAGCACATTGACTGGCCTTTCATCCAGATGTGCAAGCTAGGGAGTGATGTCTGTAGGAGAGTTATTACAGTGCAGGGCCCCTTGCCCGGACTGTTCTGCACTCTGCACCTTGCTCAGCAAATCCAAGAAGCACAATTCTTCAGGAGATCCTGAACAATTTGGCACCCCATAGGCCTCCAGCATTTGTGTCTCTGTTGTTAGTAATTAATAGCTATTGTATAGATACTTAGGGGCCCATTTACTAAGGGTCGAAGTGAATTTTCTAATTCAAAAACTTCGAATTTCTAAGTAATTTTTGGGTACTTCGACCATCGAATAGGCCAAAATTCGATTCGAATTTAAAACACTGCAACTTTGAAAATCTAAGTACTGTCTCTTTAAAAACTTCGACACTTCACCACCTTAAACTTGCCAAATTGCTGTTTAGCCTATGGGGGACCTCCTATAACCTTTCTGAGTGTTTGGCTAATTTTTGAGTAGTCAAAGTATTTTTTTTGTAAAATCATTGATAAATTCTGCCCCTTAGTAAATGTGCCCTCTAATGTTTGGGTCAAAATATTAAAAAGAAAAAATTTCAAGCAAAAAAAAGGGAACAGAAGCACAGAGGTATCCATACTCAAAATTATGTATGCAATGTATTATAACTTTGCATTTATGAATATAAGTATACCATGCATCATGATTTTCAAAATAAACAAATAGCCTTATATTAGCAGAATGTCAACATAGTTTGGAATTATAATGGACTGATTGTTTGTCTGACAGTAATTAATTTTATTTTGGGATATCATAACAATACAGAAACATTGCAACATACATTGTCACTAAGTTTGGCAGCCAGGTGGGATATTACCTTAAATGGGTTATTTATCAAGCTCCAAATTTATTTCAGTATTTCTAACATCAAACTTTGAGCAACTATGAATTCCCAAATAGACCTTATTTATGAAGAAAAAAGCTCAAAAAAATTGGTTTGGGTAAACTTCGAAGCTTTCCCCGAAAACTGAATTGTTCCGCAAAAACTAAGAGTTTTCACATTTTTTGCACCCAAACCCCAAAATCATCGGATATCAGTTCAGACATCAGTGCAAACACTGGGACCTTCCCCATTGACTTATACAGGACTTCGAGAGCTTTTAGATGCCGGGTTTTGGATTCAGAGTTTTTAGACCATTGGACTTAAATAAATCTCGAAAAATTTGTATTTTTTTATTTTGCTACAAAAACTACGAATTATTCAAGGTTCGAATATTCGGAGCTTGATAAATACACCCTAAATGTATATAAATGCAAACAAGAAAACTGACATTTACATAAACATAATCAGAACCAAATCTATCTCTCAAGATACAATTACATCTTTTGTAGGCAATTCTTACATTTATTTAGAGTAAATTTCACCTTGAATCTACCATTGTGGTAAGACTTATAACCATTTTTATAAAGTCATACATTTTTTTATTACCATGTAATCAATGCTGTCCCTATGGAGGCGGCATTCCAAAGTAGCCTGAATTTACATGCTTGAAGAGTTTCAAAAGATGGAAACACTGGCAGACCAGTACTTTCTGTGATCAGCACAATGGTAAAAATCATTGCTGGCTGTGTGGAAAACATGTTGAAACCTTTAGCCAGAAACACAAAACTATATTGACTATAGCACAGATCTATAAACAATATGGCTGAGATTCACTAAGTACATAAGGTAACTTTTAGCCTCTGTGGTCAGGAAATAATTATACACCACCATTCCCCACAAAGATGGCATCTCAGTTTGAGATCAAGGTTTAGAAACACAAAATAGTTGCAGGGCATGTGACAGAACTACAAAGAAGCTGCACCCAATCCAACATAACATATCAGCCAATAATATGACATTTATGAGGGACCAGTGCTCCCAGACCACCTTGTCTACAAGGTGAGTGCTCAAATAATGTTTCCTGTGCTCCAGTTTGTTGATTTGTAGATAATTTGTATTCCAATGTGCAAAATAGTCATTTCATGATGATTTTTTATTTTTGCAATTAACTATTGATTCAAAAGCATTATGACATTTTTTTGGTAAAAGTGGCCAAATATGTCCTAAAGATTTCAATGGGAGCTGCACTGATCTTTAAATCAATTTGGACTTTTAGAAGTTTTTGTATTTTTTTCACTAGGATTGTCTGAAAAACTTGAATGTTTTAATTCTTTAGCAAATCCATTCAGCATCATGACATTCATAGTTTTAGGGAGTTATTTATCAAAGGTAGAATTTTTGAAGGTTTTAATACCTCAAATGAACTGAACTTTTTTTTCCGATTTTAGAAAAACAAATAGTTCAAAGGACCTCTGCCATGGACTTCTACATGAACTTAACAGGTTTTAGCTGGAGTATTTTTAGATACAAGCTATTTCCAGCTTCAGGGTATACTAAATCTTGAAAAATCCAGGTTTTTTTTTTTTTTTTTTACAAAAACTCAAAAAAAAATAGTTGTTTACCCTGAAATATTTGATTTTATTTATCCCAAAAATTAAAGTTTTGACTAAAGAATATCCTTAAAAACGAAAAAAAAATTTGTTAAGTACAACTCGACCTTTAATTAATCTGCCCCTTAGAGTTTGTGAGTTTAGTCTTGGTTTCTAAAACCTCTAAAACAACTAAAATCCAACCATTGAGAAATACTGTAGGTGATATATTTTAAAGAGACATATTTTATGCATTCCTTTTAAATAGTAATTTTATGCACAGGTAATTACTCATTACAGATTTAAATACATGTTATAAATATCCTTGTCCTTCTCTAATAGAAAGCACTGCAATATTTTGTAAAATTGTACTCTTAAAAATGTACATGTAGTATAATTAGGAAATTATGCTAAACACAATGGGGCAGATATATCAAGGGTCGCATTTCGAAGTACAAAAAACTTTAAAATTCGACCATCGAATTAAAAAACGTTGAATTCAAATATAGAATTCAACGTTTTTTCAACAAATTTGCAATCCTGCGGTCGAATAAAAATTGTCCGATCGAACAATTAAATCGTTCAAATTGAATGATTCGAACGATTTTTAGTGATCAAGCGAAGGATTTTTATTTGACCAAAAAAAATGTAGAAAAGTGTTCTGTAAGGTGCCCATAGGCTAACATTGCACTTCGGTAGCTTTAATTTGGCGAAGTATGAAGTTGAAGTTTTTTTTAAAAGAGACAATACTTCGATTATAGAATGGTTGAATAGTCGAACAATTTTTACTTTGAATCGTTCAAATCGAAGTCGAATGGTCGAATATAGCCTATTCGATGGTCGAAGTACCCAAAAATTTACTTCGAAATTCAAACTTTTTGTAATTCGAACCATCACTCGAGCTTAGTAAATCTGCCCCAACATGTAGGTATAGTGTTTTTATTTTATTTTTTAATAAATAAGAAGCTGTTGCATTCAAAGCATTGTCTATACTATACCTGTGAGGATATTGCAACTCTATACCCTGTTCATTTCAACAACATCCATTACATTTTCATGCTACAAGGAACAATGTATAAAAATAAGACATAACAACTAATTAGATTTCCAAATAAATAGGTTCAATAAATGTAAGTGGAATTCTGTCCCAAAAGCAGTGGTACAAACATAGATCAATATATTATATTGATTTTCCACTACTATTGACCTTGTTTTATGTATTCCTTGCTCTTCACTTATATCAGTTACGTTATGGGAAGCAATCATTTGAGTTTACCTTATCTAGTCATTACATTTGCTGTGTCAAGTAGCAGTTCTTTGAAACTCAATACACTCATAAACATTTTATTCTAACATTACCAGCATAGTATGTTGAGCTTTACTAGGCTTATAATAACGATGAAAAGAACAAAGCAGAGAAAGCATAAATGTTGATAGTTATACGTTTGCATTCTAACCATATTTTAGAAAGGCATACAATAAAAAAGCTAAAGTTAAATAATATGTAAGGTAATGTTATATATATATATATATATATATATATATATATATATATATATATATATATATATATATATATATATATTACTACTTCAACAATTGAATGTGTGTCTATTGGGATGAAAAGGTTCTAGTTGCATGCTCTATGTATAGTTATGAGCAAATATGGTCCATTTTGCTGAACCTGAAAATATAGCAAAACTGAAAATAAACTGCACTGGAGTCAATGGGTATTTTTTGCCACATTTAATGTGCCAAATGCTTTGGAATCAATGGGTAAAGTTGAGTTTAGGACTGGCCAGATATGGGATGACTTTGACGTAGTTGGCCAGCTTAAATATATTGCTATATGTGGACAAACAATCCCTGTTTTGTTTAAAGGGTAAGCCATTTTAGTAGCTTAAGGCGATACTGACACGTTCCTATAAAAATCATAGGAACATGTCAGTATCAAGTAGTTGCTGCACCTGGAATATTTTCCCTCAAAGCCACCCCTAGCCCCTCGAACCTACTTTGACCCGACCCTCAGACACTGCTAAAATACCTTCTGTGCAGTTTCAGTGATGCTAGGATGGGGCCGGAGCGATCCTTCCATAGGCTGAAGTCCTGTTTTCATTTGTAGTTAGCCTATGGAAGGATCACGCTGCCCCCAGCCCAGCGTCACTGAAATGTAATTACATATGCTGCTAATGGAGCAATGGAGTCGTTGAGGTCTTGAGGGGTGGTTCACCTTTAGAATGTCAATTCATTCATGGGCACATATTAGTCATTTTTCTAATATACTGTACATTTATCAGCAAAACGTATGTTTACAGAGTTAACTAACCCAAAATACGTGACTCCACCACAGTAAAATCTGCTCAGGCTGCCTCTTTTATAGGGGTCCAGCGACACCGCTCCTCAGTCCTCCCCCTCCCTTCAGTACATGCACAGCCAATGGAAAGGTTCCTTTTGCTAGCCAAAAAGTAAATAGTAAGGGAAAAGTCTTGCTGATGATGTTAGCACAATCCCATGTGACTGCAGAGAGGAGAAATTCTCCTCCCCTCCTGAAAACGTTCTCTGATGCCTCTTTGTCAACTGCAGCTATTACAGTAAGTTTGAGACAGCATATTCATCCAAATAGGTACACAGACTTTTCATAACACATTTTATCATACTCAGGGGGACATAATCTATAATGTTTTGTGTAGCAGTGAGAAAAGGTGAACCACCCCCTTTAATGAGTCAAAAAGGATGCAAACATGGTCGCTAACGTTCATAAGTGTCTTTGCGAAGGTTTTTTCACTAGCAAAACATCAAACTTTCCCCCAATAGACTATAATCTCCCAGTCTTCAGACATCTGTAAAAGTTAATACTTTATTGTCTACTGTGCTCCGTGTCTCCACTGGACTAGATTGTCTAACTCACATCAATGTAAATAGAAGTTAACAAAAGCAACTTACTTGATTTTATTTAAATATTCAATCAAAATTAAAAGGTTTCTAAAATGATCTCCCAAAATTTGTTTTAACCAAGGGCAACCACTGATATCCTCAAACCTATAAAAAGATAAATAAACCACTGGTTCTACCAAAGCAAGTTTTCTTGAGTTATTATCAAGAACTTTGGTAGACCCCCTTTTAAGGTCTACCAAACACCAAATAAAGATATATGGTACTTCCCTGGTATGTTAAATAACAAGATAACAGGTCCAAATAATGTGAAAAGCAGATCCACACACTTTGTGCACAAGGATGTAGGTAGAGAAATAGATACTTAGGGTCCTTTACATCTTTGGTCCCTTTCCTAGGCCAATGCCAACCAGGGATTTCTTACCCCATGCTGTTTCTTCTTGGTGGAACAGTGCTTTTACTCACTAGCCCTGACTTACACCCTATCCTATAGCATCATATGCTTTATTAAATGGATTGTTAGGGTTTTGATCTTCTCCACAAGTACTTAGGCCTTCATCCACCTCAGGTCCTCTAGCACATGATTTCCCTATGTAGGTTGTGTACAAAGAGTTATATATAAATTGAAAAATAACTTGCAACAAGCTGTACTCTTTGGTATGTAAACCCTGCTAACTACTCTCATCAGAATTCTGGAGACCTGTTTATTAAAGGTTGAATTTTAGTGGTTTTAGAATTTTCAAACCACGAATGCCATGAAAATGATTAAAAAATCCTTATATAAAAAAATTATTAATAAAAAAAGATATGGAAACCTCTAAAACCTTGGACAATTCCAAAAAAACCCCAGAAAAACAGAGGATCAAAGTCTGAATTGATTAAAAATGTTCCGACAGCCCAGCTCGTATTAACTTCTGTTGCACCTTGACAGCTTTTTGCTTGCCGCAGTTTTGCATTAGAGTATTTTGTGGTTTTTACACTTAATAAATCTCACATTTTTAAAGTTTTAGAGAAATACAATATAGCCACAAATGTTTAGAAAAAAATATGATCTTGAAAAAAACAGAAATCAAAATTTTAATAAATCAACGCCTAGGGGCATATTTATCAAAGGTCGAATTTCGTATTGAAAAAACTTCGAAATTTGAATTTACAAAAGACAAACCGAAATTAAGTTGAAGTTTTTTTTTGGTCGAATAGGTCAGTTTTCGATCTAATAGGTCAGTGTTTGATTCGTATGAATGGAAGGCATATCGCATTTGATCGAATTCGATTAGAAGTTTTTCCCAAAAAAAAACTTTGATTTTTCAAAGTCCACCAATTGACTCCAAATAGGTTCTAGGAGGTCCCCAATAGGCTAAAACAGCAATTCAGCAGGTTTCAAATGGCGAATGGTCGAAGTTGAATTTTTAAAGAGACAGCACATGATAAATTTCAAAATTCTAATTTTCAAATTTTTCTTCAAATTCAAATTGAATTTGGACTATTCCCTAGTTGAAGTACAACAAAAATAGATCGAAATTCCATTTTTTTTTCATTCGAAAATTCGCCTCGACCTTTGATAAATCTGCCCACTAGTCTCTAAAATAAAAATTATATACAGGTATGGGAAACCCGTTATCCTGAAAGCTCCAACTTATGGGATGGCCATTTCCATAGACTCCATTTTCTCTAAATAATTAAAAATTTTAAAACGTATTTCCTTTTTCTCTGTGGTAATAAAACAGTAATTTGTACTTGATCCAAACAAACATATAATTAATACTTATTGAAAACAAAACAAGCCTGTTGGGTTTATTTAATGTTTAAATGATTTTTTAGTAGACTTAAGGTGATCCAAGACAGAAAAACCGCAGGCCCAGAGCATTCTGAATAACAGTTTTCAGACCTGTACAGCAATAATATATACAAAAAACCAAACCTGCATTAAAAAGTACTAAGTGTAAAAAAAACATGTCAATATACATATTTTTAAGGCTCCTTAAAAATAGGAAGGAGATAGTGCTAAGAGTTAGCAATGATTTTGTGGTGTTTTATCAAACTATACATGTAGAAAAGTATGGTTGTATGCATCACTCTTTACTTCCAATACTATCCCGCAAGCATTACAACATTATAAGGATAAACTTCCTAATACAGTTTCATGCCAACTGATTTCAGTTATTTATTAATAAATTCGTTTTGTACAGGTTTGTACATTTCCCATTAAAAAAACGGTTTCTTTTGTAGATTCAGGCCATTTGTGAAATGTTAATCTGTGATGGTCATAATAGCAATAGAAAATGGGAATTTAAATTTGCAATTATACAAGTGCACTATGACTTTTGCCTGTGGACTCTAAAAAACTTTTCAGTGAAATGAAATGCGATCCTTATAATACAGTAGTGATGTTATTACAACTAACACCACTCACATTGAGCCAAAAATCCAATTTAATACATATTAATATGCTATTGCCTTTTTTTCAGGATGTATAATCTTTAAAATGCATCATCTCGGCAAAGCTCCATTTCTAACATAAAATGTATAATGTGTAGAATAGAGCCAAACATCCCCTCACTTTGGATCCTTTCGAAATGATGGACTATTTATGCTTCTACATTAGTTAGAAATGGGCATGAATAGCTCCCTTAAATGTAGAGAAGTCCATGAGCCAATTCCTTACAGTACTGTTTATTGACTCACATGTCTGCCCTATTACCTAGCGTCCCACTTCTAAGAAGAACACTGTTTCTGGGACAGTCTGTTTTTTAACATACCTAGAAGCCAGCCTCTTTACCTGCATTGCCTGTGCAAATATTAGAAACCTCAGATTTTCCATTGGCAGGGCAACATATATTCACTTCCTTTAACAGTTTGTAAAGAATTATCTGATGGTAAGCAAGATAAATAATGGATCCAGACACATGGAACAGTATGCATGCAGAAACTTAAAGAAGTATGTGCATAATAGTATGTTTCCTTAAATAAAAAATGAACGTACAAGAAAATATATAGATATTTTTATAGACAGTCTATCCTGAATTATAGATCATAAAACAGATATTATTTTAAAAATTTTTACTTTACCATATTTATAATGCTTTGGGTGCTAAAAGTATATTACTGGATGTTCATATAGTACATAAACATTACATATCGCTACATTCAATTCAATACTCCAGATCCATTTTCAGAATTTTTCACAGATTTCAATGGACATATGCTTTTATAACTGACTTCTAATTTGCCCATATACTGTATAATGTTTTTATTATGACTTTTGATTATGCTTCTCAACCAAGCCTTTAGGGTTCACAATAATTCTGTATTCATATGGGCAGTTTTTTTATTTTTTTTTAACCAGTTGCATGTGCAGTAGTATGCTTATGCATTACAGACAAAGCTAAACAACGAATAAACTCAGTTTAACAACAAGAAAAGTAATCCACTTTGTGTGGCAGTCAAGTTGCAGCCATACAGTGCCATAGAGAAGGTAGAAAGGGAATATGTTCAGCTTGGAAAGTTGACCAATCCTTTCTTTGGCTTACAGTAAGCCATTCACTCTGTGATAGGGTAGGAAATCAGCATTGCATTACTTCATTGGACATGTAGCAAGTATTAAAAACTTCTGAAAAGGTTTGCTTTGTTTGGGCTTTGTTGGCATAAATACAAGTTTGATTCATCTACTGCTAAAATATATGCAGGGAAAAAATATCTTAAAGGGGTATGCGCTCTAAGGGGCAAATGTAACGAATGGCATAAGTATAGAGGAAGCAGACCCCATGGGTGGGAAGCTTCCTCTATAGCTGTACAAAATCCCCCTTCCCAGCTACAATCTTACCTACCCAGCGCAAGTAGGGGACATGAGGAGACAAGTGAGTGGGCAGGCAGGTGCAGAGGGGACCAGATAGGTGTTCACTGGGCAGCTTCCCCTGTAGTCACTTTAATCCAGTTTCACACGAGCGAGCCATCAAGCAGGATTGGGGAGTGTTTTACTTGGGAGGGGGCGCAAATTGTATTTACCCTGCTGAATATAAAAATAATAAATATCCTTTAGGAGCTGTACCAATGCATATAGCACTAAGAACGGTACCAACACAGCCTTCACTTACAGTATTTTATGTTCTGGATTCCCCAGTTTGATATCTGCACCTATACAACAGTTTTAGTAAAAACACAAAGGGCAACAGTTATAATATATTTTTGGTATATACACCAGGAACAATATTATTGTTGTTTATTATTATAATATACACTAAACGACAAATTTTTGCCTGTGAAGGCTCCGCCACCTTTCGCGTCACTTCGTCGCAAATTCGCTACCACTAATTCACTAAAATGCAAAGTCGCGTCTATGTAACCGAACGCTGGCAAATTTTTGCTAGCATTAATTCCTCAGCGTGAGCATTTCATAGCGAACTTTCGTTAGAGTTCAATTCTGCCTAGCATAACTTTGTTAGTACTCTTACACTTTGGTCAATTTGAATAGGGTGGGTACATATAGGTCATATATATGTCTTTATTAGAGATGTTGGTGCAAATGCTTGAAGTGCCCACTTATTATTACAAATGCCCACTTTAAAATATGAAAAAACACCAGCTTTTTTTTAGAACTTTTAAGACTTTTCGGCAAACAGGATATGATGTCACTGACATAAGATTTAGGAGGATGTAGCTTCATCTGTGTCAGGGAGCCGGGATGCTCCCACCAGGGAGGTTGTCAGGATCGAGGAGGAAGCCCTCTTGAGGGAGCAAGTTCGCGGTGTCCAAAGGGTTAATCAAAAGAGTAGTCGAGATCCAGGCAAAAGTTCACAGGCAGGCAGATATCAGCAAAGTCCAAAATCCAGGCAAAGGGTCAGAATATAAATCAGGAACAAGATATAGCAATAAAGCTTCACAGGAAACCCAGGATACTATAGGGAAAGTAGTCCTATACTTGGGCGCCATTCTGGCGTCTAGTTGGCGTTTTTATTTTGAATTTGGCGCCATTGTGACGTCATTGACGCCCTTGCGCCGACGTCGGCGCGCTGACGTCATCGCGCCGGTGTCGCTACCCACGTGGCGGCCATGGGCGCCGCCATTTTGGAAGCGACGCCGGCAAGGAGGGACGCGCCGCCCGGAGCTCTTGGACCTGCTCCGGGCGGCGATCGTGACAGTACCCCCCCTCACGGGGGGCCTCCGGACCACCAGGACTTGGCTTCTGGGGAAATTTGGAGTGGAACTCCCTCACCAGACGAGGAGCATGGACATCAGAGCATCCTTCCCAGGAGAATTCTTCAGGGCTGAAGCCTTTCCACTTGATGAGGTACTGAAGAGAGCCCCTGGAGATCCTGGAGTCAAGGATCTTCTCCACCTCATATTCTTGTTGGCCATCCACAGAGATAGTAGGAGGGGAAGGCTGGACCACGGAAAAGCGGTTGGAGGTGGCGGGTTTCACCAAGGAGACATGAAACACGTTGGGAATTCGCATCTCAGGGGGAAGCTGAAGGCTGACAGCCACAGGATTGATCACCTCCAAAATGGGAAATGGACCTACGAACCTCGGACCCAACTTAGGAGATGGTACCTTCAACCGAATGTTCCTGGAAGACAACCAGACTTTATCACCGACCTTGTAGGGAGGAGAGGGTCTACGTCTACGATCTGCAAACGACTTGTGAACCAGAGCACTCTTCTCCAGGTTTGACTTGGTTGCAGCCCAAATAGCAGACATGTGGGCTGCATGGTCATCAGCGGCCGGAACATCAGACAACACAAAGTCTTGTGGGAAGGCTAGAGGATGTAGACCATACACAGACATAAATGGGGACCTTCCAGTGGAAGCGTGGCAGGCATTGTTATGAGCAAATTCCGCCCACGGGAGGAGATCAGACCAATCATCTTGACAAAGGGAAACGTGGTTCCTCAAGAACTGTTCCAAGGCTTGGTTCACTCGCTCAGCCGCTCCATTAGTCTGGGGATGATAAGCTGAGGAGAACTGAAGATTAATACCTAGATCTTTGCACAGGGAACGCCAGAATTTAGCCGTGAATTGAGACCCTCTGTCAGAAACGATCTCAGTTGGGAAGCCATGCAGGCAAAAAATGAACTGGATGAACAACTGTGACAACTCCACTGCAGATGGAAGCTTCCGTAGAGGGATGAAGTGGGCCATCTTGCTGAAGCGGTCAATGACAACCCAAATCACGGTGTTCCCACAGGAGGGAGGAAGTTCAACAATGAAGTCCATTGCCAAATGCGTCCAAGGACGAGAGGGAACAGGCAACGGCTGTAGTAACCCACTGGGGCGAGAATGGCTGGACTTGGAAGTGGCACAAACAGTACAGGCAGAAACAAAGTCTTTGACATCTTTTCGGATAGTCGGCCACCAGACTAAACGTCGAAGGAGTTCAAGAGTCTTTTCTGGACCGGGATGTCCAGCTTGCTTGGAACAGTGAGTCTGTTGAAGAATGGGCAGACGTAACTCGGAGGGGACAAACGCCATCCCAATGGGGGTATCAGGAGGAGCAGAAGATTGACCAGCCAGGATTTGATCAGCGAATTGAGGGTACAAGGAAGCGATGATCTTGACAGGAGGAATAATAGGCTCTAGTCTTTCAGGAGTACGATCCACCGGAGTGAAACTTCGAGACAGAGCATCGGCCTTCCGATTCTTGGAGCCAGGGCGAAAAGTCAAGACGAAGTTAAATTGAGAGAAGAAGAGAGACCACCTTGCTTGTCTGGGATTCAGCCTCTTGAGAGATTGGATGAATTCAAGATTCTTATGATCTGTGTAGATCGTGACTGGGATCAAGGAACCTTCAAGGAGGTGACGCCACTCTTCTAAGGCAAGCTTAACCGCCAGGAGTTCTCGATTTCCTACATCATAATTTTGCTCCGCAGGAGAGAACTTCTTAGAGAAGTACCCACATGGATGCAGCTTCCCATCAGAGGGATGTCTTTGGGACAAGATAGCTCCGGCTCCAACTTCAGAAGCATCCACCTCGATGAAGAAAGGTAACTCTGGATCAGGATGGCGGAGAACCGAAGCAGAAGTGAAGGCATCCTTCAAGGATTGAAAAGCTTCAACAGCAGGTGGGGGCCAAGAGCTGGGTTTACCCCCTTTTCGGATGAGAGCAAGGATTGGAGCAATACGAGAAGAGAATCCCTTAATGAATTGCCGATAGTAGTTAGCAAAACCAATGAATCTCTGGATTGCCTTAGTACTTAGGGGTAGAGGCCAC
The DNA here is from genome assembly GCF_017654675.1 of Xenopus laevis. Classification (NCBI taxonomy): domain Eukaryota; kingdom Metazoa; phylum Chordata; class Amphibia; order Anura; family Pipidae; genus Xenopus; species Xenopus laevis. Next base: position 161,992,848 of record NC_054371.1, read on the forward strand.
TCTTGGATTGCAGACACTTTTACAGGATCCATCTTGAAACCCTCTGGGGAGATGATATAGCCCAGAAAAGGGATCTTGGACACTTCAAACACACATTTCTCCAGTTTGGCAAAGAGAGAGTTCTTCCTCAAACGAGAGAGTACTTCCTTCACCTGAGAGCGATGGCTTGCAAGGTCCTTGGAGAAAATCAAGATGTCATCTAGGTACATGACCACAAATTTTCCCAAGAGATCCCGGAAAATGTCGTTCACGAATTCTTGAAAGACAGCGGGGCCATTGCAGAGACCAAAGGGCATTACAAGGTACTCGTAGTGCCCATCCCGAGTGTTGAATGCTGTCTTCCATTCGTCACCTTCCCGGATGCGGATAAGGTTATACGCCCCACGGAGATCCAACTTAGTGAAGATTTTAGCCCCCTTCAGTTGGTCAAAGAGCTCAGCAATCAGGGGCAAGGGATACCGGTTCTTAACGGTGATTTTATTAAGACCCCGGTAGTCAATGCAGGGACGTAGACCTCCATCCTTCTTTTCCACGAAGAAGAATCCAGCCCCGGCAGGAGAAGTAGAAGGGCGAATAAACCCCCGCTGGAGATTCTCTTGGATATATTGCTTCATGGCAGTGGTTTCCGCTGGAGAGAGAGGATAAGTACGACCTCTAGGGGGCATGGTTCCAGGCAGAAGATCGACAGGACAATCGTATTGTCGATGTGGAGGAAGGAATTCTGCAGACTTCTTACAGAATACATCAGAGAACTCCCTGTAAAAGGAGGGTAGAGTCTTCAGATCAGACATAGAGATATTCACCCTCTGGAGGGGTTCAGCAGGAAGACAATGCTTCTGGCAAAATGGGCTCCAACGGGAAATCTGTCCTGCGGACCAATCAATGGTGGGATTATGCAGGCGTAGCCAAGGGAGACCCAAAACGACTGGAACTGATGGACAGGAAATAATTAGGAACGAAAGTCTTTCTTTATGCAGCGTCCCAACCTGCACAGGCAATTTACCAGTCGTCATGGAGATAAATTCAGCCACCAGGGGTCTGTCGTCAATGACAGTGACACGAAGCGGAGTGGACAATGGGAATAAGGGAACTTCCATGTGTTTGGCGAAAAGAGTGTCCATGAAGTTCCCAGCAGCTCCAGAGTCAATGAAAGCGGAGCCGACAATGGTCTTAGTGGCTAGGCGAATCTGTAAAGGAAGGAGAAACCTGTGAGAGTTCTCTTGAGACTTCGGAGTAGTGCCCCCTACATGAGTTACCCTGGAAATACCTCGGGGAACAGAACTTGTGGGCTTCACCGGACAAGAGTTTGCAAAATGAGACTGTCCGCCACAATACAGACATAAGCCAGCCATTCGTCTACGGAGTCTTTCTTGTTCGGAGAGACGAGCCCTTCCAATTTGCATCGGTTCCTCCGGAGGAGAAGGAGAGGCTTGAGCAGCTGGAGTTTGCAAGAGAGGTCTCTGGAAGCGAGGTGCCAACACGGGTTGAAATCGTTTACAACGCTCCCTCTCTACTTGATGCTCTCTAAGACGAGTGTCCACCTTAATGGATAGTGCAATCAGGTCTTCCAGCAGATCAGGGAACTCCCTGGAGACAAGATCATCTTTAATGCGAATAGACAGACCTTGATAGAATACGGCCTTATAGGCATCGTCATTCCAGGAAGTCTCAGCCATCAAAGTTCTAAAGTCAATAGCATAGTCACTGACACTGCGGTTTCCCTGACGGAGTTGCAGAAGGCGAGAAGGAGCATTTGTGACCCGACCCGGGGCATCAAACACCGTACGAAACGCTTGAAGAAACGCCTTGGCATCAAAAGTCAGTGGAGAATTCTTCTCCCAAAGAGATGTTGCCCACTCAAGCGGTTTGCCCACCAAACGAGACATCACATACCCCACCTTGGAACGTTCATTGGGGAAGTGCGAGGGTTGAAACTCGAACTGGATCTGGCACTGTGTAGCGAAACCTCTGCAGGCCTGTGGGTCCCCACTGAAGCGAGGAGGAGGCGGAATACGAGGCTCACCAGACGAGAAACCTGTGCTAGACGAGACGTCCGCCATGGGAGGATTTGCAGCCGCTTGGGAAGCAGGAGGCGCTGGAGGCACTCGGGAGAGAAGGGTATCGAGTGCCTGTCCTATGTGGTACTGCTGGGCTGGTCCGACATCAGGCGTAGCTTCCTCAGTAGGATCCATGGCCCAAGTATAATGTCAGGGAGCCGGGATGCTCCCACCAGGGAGGTTGTCAGGATCGAGGAGGAAGCCCTCTTGAGGGAGCAAGTTCGCAGTGTCCAAAGGGTTAATCAAAAGAGTAGTCGAGATCCAGGCAAAAGTTCACAGGCAGGCAGATATCAGCAAAGTCCAAAGTCCAGGCAAAGGGTCAGAATATAAATCAGGAACAAGATATAGCAATAAAGCTTCACAGGAAACCCAGGATACTATAGGGAAAGTAGTCCTATACTTGGGCGCCATTCTGGCGTCTAGTTGGCGTTTTTATTTTGAATTTGGCGCCATTGTGATGTCATTGACGCCCTTGCGCTGACGTCGGCGCGCTGACGTCATCGCGCCGGCGCCGCTACCCACGTGGCGGCCATGGGCGCCGCCATTTTGGAAGCGACGCCGGCAAGGAGGGACGCGCCGCCCGGAGCTCTTGGACCTGCTCCGGGCGGCGATCGTGACAATCTGATCAGTTCACCAGGTCTAAGGTGGTGGAAGGAAGAGGTAATGTACTGTAAAATTCTCACTTTAGTAACGATCGTTCACCTGAGCGCAAATTCGCCTTTCGACAGGGCATGAAACTGTGCTTTCACTAGCAACTTGTCCTCTATGCCTGTTAGTAAATTGGCGATGTCTCTGCGGATGGTATTTCTGGTGAATTTTTGCTAGCGCCAGCCACTTTAGTAAAATCTGCCCCAATGAATCAGCCTATCGGGTTTATTTAATGTTTACATGAAGGTATGAAGATCCAAATGTTGGAAAGATCCTTTATATGGAAAACCCCAGGTCCTGAGCATTCTGAATAACAGGTCCCATACCAGTAAATGACACGAAATTGAGGGTTTTCTACATTTGTTGTAAAGGTTACCAACTGTTTTAAAAAAAATGTTAAAGATTTTTGTGCAAATGTGATATCTTAATTCAGTGCTCTAAAAAAATTCCATTAGCAGTAATGACAATGTTACATTTATGAGAGTGCCCAAAGTAGACACTGTGGAGTTTATTTATAAACTCTTTTGAGTGAGGTCCTATTTATTTCTTGTATTAGTTATTTGTCGTTTTTTGGATGTAATCTATATGTTCAATATATACACCCATTTATTGTACAGCACTGCTGAATGTATTGGAGCTTTCTAAATATGTGTTAATAATGATATTAATGAACCTAGAGGCTTAGTTGTATGTATGTATAACTTTATTTATAAAGCACTTCTAGAATATGCAACACTGTACAATTTTGCAATATAGAAAGTTAAATTAAGGGAGGACAAGCATTAATTCATTAATTTTTTAAAACTCCATTATCTCCTTAATTACATGGGGTTGGTTGACTAGCAACTATAGAGGAAGCAGACTCATTCATGGGGGGCCCGGACTGGAGGTCCACTTCCTTTATAGTTCTAAAGAATTTACCCCCTCCCCAGCCGCACTATACCAGTGAGCCAGGGAAGGACACATGTGAGTGCGAAAGTGAGTCAGTGGAGAGAGAGAGAGGTGGGAGAGCAGGTAGAGATTGCTTTGCACACTAGATATGCAACTGGTTGACATCTCTGCCCATGGAAAACAGTCAGCAACCAGCATTTTTATCAATTTAGTCTATTCATCTGAACCTTTAACCAGTTGAATTGTATACATACAAACATGTGTAGGGATGTGAAAATCTTAGACACCCTTACACTTTACAGACAGGCACATCCCTAGTAATATGGACACCTCAGTGGGTCCTTATGGGGACCTTGTGCTTATGTAACCCCTGCAGTTCACACAGTGTACACCAGATGGCACTGTGCCAGAGTATAAAAGGTTTAAGAACCACGTGCTCCAGGTCCATTGCTTTAGCCCAACCAAGCAGGCTGGAAGGGAATGGGTAGTGCTGACCCTAGGCGCCTTGGCCCTAGTAATTAGACAGCTATACTCGTTTTATAGATAACTCTAGGAGTGATAGAGAGGTTAATTAGTTGGCCAGCTCAAGTCTCCGCCGAGGAGATTAGAGGGATTAAGATCCCAGGGTATTACTGACCCAGAGTAAGGAACCAAGTGTTGAGATAGGGATGTCAGGAGTTCCCCTAGTCTGCCACTGGAAGATATCTTGAAAACTGGGCAATACCCATCGTATGCTGTCAACTTACTCCCTGCTGTATATTCCCTAGCCTGTGGGGATTCAGCCTATACGTGCTGTGAGTATATGCTTCCTTTATGCTGCTGTGTATGTTCTATACTCCATTGTGGATCAATGTGCTAAATGATCTATGGCTATTGTTCAATAAATATTGTTCTTTGTTCAAATGTTAAAGAACTACTGGCGCCCATCATTGTGCTATCACACCAGGTTACAGTTACACTACACCCTTGCCTCCACACCGTTGCGAGGGCTTACCCCTGAGAAAGAGAGCTCATCGGTGGTCTCAGCCCACCAAGGAAAGTAGCTTAAACTGCCCTAGCACAAGTCAGTTTACTATAGCGCTACACATGCATTTAGAGTAGTACAAAGCGCAGGTATACATCTGGCACAACATGGATGAACAGAAATGGTTCCAAACTACCTCATTAACCCCCTTCCCCTTCTAGTTCTTAGTTCACACCACCAAATCATATAAAATGTTGTTTAACCATGTATATACACATATGCATACAAACTAAGATAAACAGCATGTTTCAGATTAAAATGTTTTATAAATGTTAATGCAGTGTTAAATATAAGGTCCAAGGGGTTAATGCTTTTTTATTTTCTTTCTCTCTCTCTCAAGTGAATTTCAGTTTAGACTGCCCACAGCTCTGAAACTGATTTTACTGCTTAACTCATATCAAGTATCGTGGCCCCCGTAAACGAAAGCTTTTTTTGAAATGGAATGCTCCCAAGCAGTTGGAAAATCCTTCAAGTGTTTTGATTGGCAAGAATTCTGCCAGACAGTGGGAGTTATAAATAAACATTTCAGCAGAGCCTGGAAAAGCAAGCATCATTCCTGCACAGCCCATGTCTGCTTGTGTATTTTTTTCCCTTAGTACTTTCTCTCTTGGGCCTAAACCACATAGAATCCCCTGCATTGCATTACATAAGCCCTTAAACAGGACATTGGAGATAAATGGAGGAGAGCAATTCCGCACACCAGGACGTTGGTTAAAATCAAAAAATCTTTATTTAGCCATGTTAAAAGTACACGCTGTGTCTTACATATGGTAAACAGGACATTACCATATGTATGAATAAAAGAGAATTACACAGTATAAAACAAAACTATAAAAAATGTGGTTTGTAAAAATGCTAAATGAAAAATGCCTTTTACAGGATCTAGGTGTCTGCTCTACTGTATTTCAAAATCATGACTCACTAATTTATGTGTATAGAAAATGTGCATCATACATTTATGATTTAAAGCATTATTTTTATATCTGACCATGGATATTAAGAGGCCCTTTGAGTGGTATTACAGCTTTTTGAAACCACGATTAAACTCTCTCTAAAATCACAAAAGCCATGAAAGTTATTTAAAGATCAGAATAAATCTTGGATTAAGTAACTATATGAAAAATTAGTTATTTTGCGCTAAAAAGTATGATTCAGAGAAACAAATATTTTACAAATTTCATGAATTGGCCGGTAAGGGTTAATATGATGTCAAAATGCAAAATGCACTAAGGGGTTCAAGAGTGTGCCTGTTACTTTTCATGGACGAAATGACAATGTGCACCTTGTGTTGAAAAAAAATTGGTGTATAGCGTGCAGCACAGTGTCAGGTGGTGTAGGCGAGCCCTGTCTGAGTAGCTGCATCCAGGTTAGGTGAAGCTGGCATTACTGTAGGTGAAGCTGTCATGTCACCATCACCACCCCCCTTGGGCCTGTTGATCTAGCAATTACATAATTTGAGCTTGTGTAATCCAGCACTTGCATTTGTACAGTACCAATTATATATTTATATGGTATAATTTCAGGAAAATCATCGTCTATCGCAGATAAATTATGTTTGATAGCTGCAATAATGAGACAGTCACTTGTTCTTGATGTTAAATTAGAAACTTAAAAACACCATTGCTCAAAAAGAGCAAAATAAGTAGGATTTGTGTTCAAGGCATTCTGCTTCTAATTTTAAGTAATCACCATCTTTTGTGTAATTAAGAAGCAAACATTATATTTTGGTTAAAAAATTCCATGTTCCAGCTCAGGCTGGATTTCCTCCACCAATTGCTGATAACAATAGACTGCTTTTGGCATGAATATCTCTACAGAATTCAAACATACTGAAGAAGATAGAATGTCTAGTAGAGCTAAGTCATATAAAAACCATTTAGAGGAGTGAGTACTATAAACAGACTTCTATTGGTGTTATTGCAGGTGTCTCTACAGAGTACTAAGAGGCAGCAGCAGGAATAGCGATTGTGCCTATTGGTAGCAGTAGGCCACCTATGCCCAGTTTTTCAGACAGCATTTACAGATGCAGTCAGACTGACTGACAGCCAACATCAGACAGTAGAACCATTGGCAGACCCCACCAGAAAAACAGTAGCACAGATATAAGCCAGAGGGGAAGTAGGCAAAAGTAATAAGGATTAGTCTACAAGAGGAGAGTATAATCAATGTCAGCATATCCACAATGCCAGAGGATACACGTGTTTACTTCACATGGACTGCTCCAACAGCAGCACTGAAAGACACAGTATGACAGGACACTGGCAGGAGGACACTCCAGCATCTCCAGAGTATACTGTGAAAGTTCTGGCCACTAGTCGAGCCGCTAAAACCCAGAAATCTATGGGGTCATTATCACTGTGGATGTGTCCTGGCAACTTTGGCTGCTGCTCTTTTGGCCTGCTACTGTCTGTCGAGGCTGAAAGAAAGTTTTCCACACATTCATCAGATCACTTACACATCTACCTGTGCTGCTGTTGCTGCTTGGTCCCAATCTTTGCTGGATGTGTGGATTAGGGTAGGCCTGAAAAATGTCTGGCTGTGGGAAAGTCTTACCCAGTTTAGAGCACAGACCCCTCGTCAACTGACCCACCCTCCTCCCTCTCTCTCTCTCTCTGGATGGGAACTCCCCCCATCACTTCCATTTACATTAGATCTTGCATGGTGGCCACCCAGTAATCATCCCTGTTTTTGATGGAACTGATATGAGGATCACTCCTCAGGGATCCCTGAATATGGACAGTCATGTAGAAGAGGTGCCCCTAACCAACTTTTTCTGACTGTTCTTTGGATCTATCATCTCTCCCCCTATTTCCTGCTCTGTGCCCTTCTATCTGCAGGCAATAGCTGGGGTGTGTGTGTGCCCTGGTGCCTGCTAGCACCCTCCCTGACACTCAGCAAAATGAGCAAATAGACAAAAGGAATGAGCAGTGGTGGTACATATCCTAATATGGACCCCACCTACCCATTTACTTTGGTCCATGGACTAGTGGTCCCCTGCTGCCAACAGAGTGATCCAATGACAGGATACATTGTCTACCATGTACTGGAGGGCAGGGACAGCCTTGCTGACAAAATAATGATGGTTGGGGATCTGCCAGTTAGTGGTAGCACAAGCCATCAGCTAATGGAAGGGGGCTGCATGGACCAGCTGATAGGGCAGTAGCTTTGCCAAGCAGGCTTTACTCCTCTGCACTTGGGGGTGGTTGGGAGAGAAAGGTGTTTTGTGGTCAAGCTACTGGGTGAAGGAAACCTGGAGGTACAGGGGCTTCACAGGAGATGACAGTGAGGAGGCAGAAGAGACAGAGCTGTACAGTGGCTGCCTCCGGTTATGAGCTAACTCCTCTTCCCTTGTTCCAGGGGATGGGGAGCTGGCACCACTTCCCTGAGGAATAGGAGTAGGAGGTGGTGGTCATGAAGCACAACTGTTGTGTGCTCTTCCACTTTGTTGCAGCTCCCATGTCATTCTGTAATGGTGTTTAATATAGGAACTTAAAGGAGTTGTTCACCTTCCAACACTATTTTAAGTTCAGTTTCAGATAGTTCACCAGAAATAAAGACTTTTTCCATTTACTTTCTATTTTCTCTGTGTAACTGTTCTTCTAAAACTAACGGGCAGAATTGTGAGTTCATGGGAGTTATTTAAAACTCACATAAACTCCTGTTAACTCGAAATTCGACCAATCATAATGTATTAAAAAAATCTAATTTTTCAAAAAGGGGTGGATAGGATCGACCCAAATTTGATTTTCATTTTAAAAAATTGTTTTTCTCCAAAAAACTCTAAATTGATCCCAGGGCATCTTCCATAGTCTGAAACAGCAATTCAGCAGGCTTACAGTGGCAAATAGTCGAATTTGAGCTCTTAAAGGGATACTGTCATGGGAAAAAAAAAATTTCCAAAATGAATCAGTTAATAGTGCTGCTCCAGCTGAATTCTGCACTGAAATCCATTTCTCAAAAGAGCAAACAGATTTTTTATATTCAATTTTGAAATCTGACATGGGGCTAGACATTTTGTCAATTTCCCAGCTGCCCCAAGTCATGTGACTTGTGCTCTGATAAACTTCAATCACTCTTTACTGCTGTACTGCAAGTTGGAGTGATATCACCCCCTCCCTTTTTCCCCCCAGCAGCCAAACAAACGAACAATGTGAAGGTAACCAGATAACAGCTCCCTAACACAAGATAACAGCTGCCTGGTAGATCTAAGAACAACACTCAATAGTAAAAACCTATGTCCCACTGAGACATATTCAGTTACATTGAGAAGGAAAAACAGCAGCCTACCAGAAAGCATTTCTCTCCTAAAGTGCAGGCACAAGTCACATGACCTGGGGCAGCTGGGAAATTGACAAAATGTCTAGCCCCATGTCAGATTTCAAAATTGAATATAAAAAAATCTGTTTGCACTTTTGAGAAATGGATTTCAGTGCAGAAATCTGCTGGAGTAGCACTATTAACTGATACATTTTGCAAAAAGCATGTTTTCCCATGACAGGATCCCTTTAAAGGGCAAGAGTGTGATAAATCTCGAAAATCAAAATCAATTTTTTTTAAATAATTCCCTAGTCAAATTTGACTATTTTGACATAAAAAACTCAAACATTTTAATTCAAAATTCTAATTTTCACTTCAGACCTTGATAACTCTGCCCCTAAGTGTAGTACTAAGGGGCAGATTTATCAAAGGTCGATTTTTTTTTTATTGCCGAATAGGATTTAAAAATTTCGATGGAATTCGAATCGTACAAATTACTCAAAGTAACAGCGCATTTGATCGAATTCAATCCAAAGTTTTCCAAAAAAACCTTTGATTTTTCAAAGTCCACCAATTGTCTCCAAATAGGTTCTAAGAGGTCCCCCAAAGGCTAAAAAATCTGTATCTCTCAAAATAAATAATTAAGGTATGTTTACTTTTGAAGTGCCTTTGAGGACAAATCATTACATGATTTTAATGTTTTACCTGCAGTGATTCCAACAGGTCCCAAAAGCAAGGTATTGTCAGACACATGATTTCCACAGACATCAAAGTACCCTGTGTGCTATTACCATAAAGGGGTACATTTATTAAAAGCTTGCAAATCATAATCGCACAGTGTAAATAAATATCTCCAAGGCAGCATAATTAACATATGTTAACACTTTCAGTGTTTACATGAAAGATAAATCATTGAAAAAATAAGTTTAATGGTATTTGTTTTCTTTGTAGGTTGTCATTTACTAAACTCAGTTTTTTTCTGTTCAAGATTTTTAAAGGAAAAAAACCTCAAATTCGAGATTTATTATACGTGCTAAAAGTCTGAATCCAAAAATACTCCATCTTAAACCTGTCAGGGCCCTGTAGAAGTCAGTGACAGAAGTCCCTTTTCCAATCTGAAGATATTGTGGTCTGCACTTGATTTCATACGATAATCCAAAAATTCAGAGTTTTCAAATTCAAGTTTTTTTCACAATTTTATTGAGACTATTCCCGGACCTCATTTTTCAAGTTATTTTATTAATAAATAAGGTAAAATCATGGATGGGAGTTTGGTCAAGTTTGTTTTATTGAAATTATTGAATTATTTTGTTGTTAGCATTCTACATCCTCACATGTACTTAAGAAAAATGATGCTTACTTTATAGATACATTTACTTCATAATCTTTAACATATTAGTACGTTCAAAAGATAAATTTATTATTCTGCTTAAAAAATATTTATCTACAAATTTGTATTCATCTAGAGTATATGAGTTGAAGAAACATGAAATTTCACCACAAATATGTATCAGGAAAAAAAATCATCCCTAGTCTCCATTATAAGAGTTTACTAGTTACCATCCTATTATGAAAGTATTGTTAAATATTTTCCTAGAAAACAATAACAATGCTCACATTTGTTGTTGTGGCAGTTATTTTAAATTATCACAGTGATGCAAAGCACAATGGAGGATTCAAGATTATTGTCCAAGGCAGCAGCAACTTTGCCCATTCCTAGCTTTCAGTGATGGGGAAACTGAAAAATTTTATGGGAACTTAATAATACAGTTATAACATTTTTATTATGCATTTTAAGAAAACATGAGAAGGTTAATACATCATAACAGAAAGAAAACAAACTGCTTTCAAAAGCAGCTGGGTCCATGGCTAAATTACACCAACAAAGATAAAACTATTAGCAAATTCTCCAAATCAACGTTTTTGTGTCATATAAGCCATATATAGAGCTGTTTTAAAATTCACTGAAATGCTCAGTTTTGTTCAAAGTTAAGCATCATTGCTAGTGATGGTCGAATTTGTCCCTTTTCGATTCAGAATTTAGTGAATTTCCAGCGAAATTCGCAAATCTGGTGAAAAATTTGCAAAACGGGCGTTGACACTGATGGCCATTAAAGTCAATGGGAATCTGTTTATCATCGCCGGTGTCTAAATTGGTGCCGGCGTTGGAACCGTTGCCGGCATCGACAAAACTTTGAAAATTTTATCCAGCTAATTTTCGCAGCAAATTCACAAATTTATTCGCCGCAAAATCATGCCTGGCGAATAAATGCGCCCAACACTAATCATTGCAGTCTCCAAAATGTACCATTTTATCAGGTTACTCAATTCAAATAAAGTTTTGCACTCTCTAAGCAGTCTGTAGCATTCCTCTAATTTAAAAAAAATTATTACCAAATTTGATATATTGCGTTGATCCTCTGTAAGTATTTTATAGTGAAGTTGATGAAGATTACAGAGTTGCATAGCTAAAAAATAGAAAAATATTACTGTAGTAGCAATGTTCATCTTAAATTTGCAGGTAAAATACAATAATTTTTCCTAAGCACATTAATATTTAAAATATAATATTTGCGTGTTAGAAATCATATGTGATGCTGAAAATCAACAGGCAGGCAAACCAATTTAATATTAGAATAATATAAATAATCAGAGAAGGTTTCTTTATGAAAGCAATTGCCTTGTAAGCCTTCCAAAATCCCCTCTAATGTATTATAGTAAATATCCGTTACTTAAGCTTTTCATAGAGGAGATGAAATATCGTATTCCGTAATGATCATACTGCAATAAAAGTGTTCTGACGTCTCTACAGCTATATGAAAAAAATAAAAATGTACATGTATTTTTATTAATCTGATTTTTTTTTACAGCACAATGGAAAGCAACTAGTGATGACATTTTTCATCAAGCTGCTTGTAAAAAACAATGCCCATAGACTCCAATGAGTGAAAAAAAAATTGGTGCTTTGCCTCGCGAAAAAATTTGTTGCTCATAGACTTCAATGGAAGCTCGCAAATTTTGGCAAAGCAAAAAACAGTCAAATTTGCCCATCACTATTCACATTCAGCCAATACAAATCCGTGTAAGGATTTGCTGAAAAATATACAAAGGTAGAAGTGTGTAAAATACCCCATGCCGGTTTATTTTTCTCTATTTAACATCATTTAACCGTTTCTTGTCCTATATACAGATGGTGGGGACAAATGTCAGGACAAAGATAGCAGTTTTCAACATATTTTGGGCAATAACCAAAATATGTCCAGTGAGTAAGGCTCAGTTACTACATTTGCTACGTGCATGTTAAAGGACTTGTTCAGTGTTTAAATAGAAATTGGTTAAATTGATAGACTGTGCAAAATAAAAAATGTTTTCAATATAGTTTTCCAAAAATGTAATATATAAAATTCGCTGGAGTGACTGGGAATATAGCATAATATTCATAACCCAACTTCCTGCTTTGCAGCTCTCTGATTGATTATGTCCATAACCAATGAGTGAATTGAGAGCGGGCCATAAGGTCATAACGTTTGCTTTTAAATCTGACCTGCAAGCTAAGGATCAAACACACTAACAGAACATTTATGCCCAATGTGGCCTCGCTTCAACTTGCTGACTAAGGGTTAGGGATGTTTAGAGCAGGAATATGGGTTCTGGCTATTCTATTCTACAGAAGCCAATGATATTTATATGTTCAATATTCACGCTATTTTATTTTAAATTTGCAAAAATGAATGAAACAATGTGAATTTCTTTTGGATTACATTTTTTACCCATTGACTTAACAAAATAAAGTTTTTCCATTGAATCAATCAAGCAATTTTTTACATCTTTTTACACCATCTCAAACCTATCAAAGTCATGTAGAAGTCAATGGCATATATCTCTGAAGTTGTTTCTTGATGTAGTGGTCTCTGAGGAAGTGTGTAGACACGAAACGCGTCAGACCTCAGACGCTGGATTCTGTTAATCGGATGTTAAAATAAAGATTTACCTTTTATCCATAATCCGTGTGTATGTGATTCATCAAGGATACCGGAGTGAGCTGCTGCAAAGTGTAGTGTGATGTAGTGATCTACGCTGGATAATACGAAAAAGTCAGGGTTTTGGATGGCAACTCAGAATAGTTCGATTCGGGTGAAAATTTGTATCATACAAATTGACCTTTGATTTTGTTGTGACGTTTTGTAGATGCTATCTTTTCAAGAAAAATGTTTGATAAATGAGTTCAAATTATTAAAGGGAGTTTGGTCACATTTGTTTTCATAAAAATATCAGATTAATTAAAATGTTAGTAAATCAACCCATAATAGTCATGGTACTTTAGTACAAGTGAAAATTAGTAATTTTTTTTTAACATTTTTCTCAAATGTCCAATTCAGGTTCATATTCAGTATAGTATTTAGAACATTTTTGTGGAGGATTTGGTATTCAGCTGACTCAAAAGTATTTGGATCCCAGTAGCATCGAAATTAAGTTGAAGGTTTTTTTTGGTCAAATAGGTCAGTTTTCAATCGAATAGAGCTGGATTTGCCCGAATTCTAATTGTATGAATTGAAGGAATAGTGCATTCAATCAAATTCGATTCAAAGTTTTTCCCAAAAAAGTTGATTCTAGGAGGTCCCCCATAGGCTAAAACAGCAATTTGGTGGGTTTTAGATTGCAAATGGTCAAAGTCAAATTTTTAAAGAGACAGTACATGATAAATTTCGATATTCTAATTTTTTTACAATTAATCCTGCAAGGAAAAACATTTTACAATAATTTTACAATAATATATAATTTCCTTATTATTGTTACATGAACTTGTGATGACCCTAGATGCTGAAAAGCATTAACAAAAAGGAGAGGCCTGGGATACTTATGCATTACCGGCTACTTTCTGCCTTTTCTGCTTAAGTTCAACATGTTTTCACTGCTTTTTTTAAAATATTTTATGTACTAATAATCCATTATGTGGAACACTCTCAAACACATTTAAAAAATCTAAGCATATTGCATTAAAGTATTGGTTAAATAACATGTATTTTCACTCACCTTTTTTATTACATTTTCTATTTTCTTATTAAATGGAATAATGTGTGATGATGTGGCACCCACCCTCGGCAAAGAGCCAAAGCAAAACAAGAAAATCCTTTTTGGGATATATAGTGAGATCTTGGATTACACTGTAAGGCTTACTATGTGCCAAAGTACACTACACTCAGGGATATGTAAACCAGTTCTTAAAAAAATTGGAATTCAACTCCACTATCCTGTATACTGTCTAACTAGAAACCAGTTTGTGTAGTCAAAACATACACTTTTCCAGGCAGATTTTTGTTCAGCTTAATAACATTAATTTGGAATAACTGCTGCACGCAAATGTTGCCAACAAGATCTTGATAATTTTATGAGAGGATAATGCTTTTGGAAGAAGGCCAGGAATACAGGGTGACATTTACCCAAGAAACATTTGTGTTCATTTGATTTTTATTCTAGTCATGTTTCTCAAAACTTACAAGATGAGGAAAGCATTCATTGAGAACAAAAAGATTTCCAGCTATATTTAGTTGTCAAGAAATACACACATCAATAACTTAAAGGCGAAAACTGTGGTCAGATAAAGAAATGATTTTTATGTCGAGTTTATTCATTTTTTCTAGACAAAATGGTAGATTTTTTTATATTACAGTATTTTTTCAGACATAAGCATACAATCGCATTTAGAAAGCTTTTGAGTTTATTTGAATTTTAAAAAAAAAAAACTCTAAGGAGCCAATTTACTAAAATTTGGATTCCCTTTTTTTATCACTAATTGCATTTTTTTCTCTAAAAATTCTTTTTAAAATAAATTCTCTAAAACTCTAAAAATTCTGATCTGTTAATAACTTTCCTGCCAATAACTTTCCTAGTTATAAATATAGTCAGTTTTCTTCCAGTTAAATAATGTTTCTTTGTCAATTTATAAACATATTAGAACATACAACAAAAAAAGTCACTCACTTTCCATTCATTCATATGCGATTTTTTGAATTGTATTTATCAAGTGGTGAACTCTAACTTTCCCTCATTAATAAATTTGATTCTAAAAATCCCTTAGTAATGAATAAAAAGTGCGTGAATTTTTCTGTGGTGAGCTCTAATCTCACAATTTGATAAAACTGCCCATTAACTGTGATGAAATCATATTAAGGGGCAGATTTATCAAAATATGAGATGAGAGGGGTGTGTCTAGCCAGGCAAACAGCGTGGACGCACTTTTCAGGCACTCCCAGGGTCCTCCATAAAACCACTACTATCCTCCCTAAATAGAGGATTTACAGGCATGCAACACCCACCTGGATCTCCGGGGAGTCATCCGCTGCCTTCCAGGCCCCCGATCCACCGCCCCTGCACCTCCTGAGCAGCCACACAAAGTGCAGCCTAGTACCGTGCCAAAAGCCACGGCCTCGAGTAGGGCTCTACCCGGGACACGGCCCAACCGGAATAGCAATCCCGGCGAATAGGGCCAAAGACAATGGCGGGCAGCCCATTTAGAGGGGAAAAGGAGGGGTGAGTGCCTGAAAGACCCTGGGGGCACCGCATATCAGCGTGCACCTGGCCACAAAACCTTTTTATCTTTGGGGACACAGGATTGTGTGACTATCTGACAATACCTGCAATAGAGGAACTGTGCTCCAAACCAACCAGAACATGTCTGTGCCTAGGGCCCTAACAGGAGCTGTCCCAGTGGCAAAAATAACCTGCATAGGCTCACATAAAGGCCCTCTGGGACAGTTCTGACACACACCACCCACAGGGTGACGGGAGGGGTCCAGGCCAAGTGAAGGGGCGAATGAGTGCCTGGGAGACCCCATGTACATCCTTACACCTGAACCCTGTACTGGATTATAAAAACAGCAGCCCAGTCCCTTGGAACCAAACACCCACACAGGTTATACATTAACTCTTCCAAGCAGGACAACTGCCCAAAGAGCCTCAAAGCAGCCACAACAGCAGCACAAGGGCCTCACAACAAAGCACCAGAAATTACATGGGGCGGGGGTGTGGCCTGCATGGAGTGCGGATAGGATGCACTAATTCTGCCCTCTGTATAGGGACCTAATATACTGCATATATACTGCACACAACCGGGCGATATCCGGTACCGCTTGGCACAACAAACTTTCTTTTCAGCGAGTCAAGGCTCTGATGGTGAGAAGAAGCCACCGAAGGTACTCACTGAGCTCTCCTCCTTCTACGCGCACCATGAAAAAACAAACTGGCGCAGAGTCTCAGGAGCTGCGCTCCAGCCAGGAGGAGATGTCGGAACTAGGGGAAACCGCTGCAGGGAAGTTGGCGCGATTTGCCAGAGACCCCCTACCTCAGCGCAAGAAAGGTGACATGTCCCCTGTGTTACAAGGCAGTAGATGGGACTATGCCCTCCGCAATAGAATATCTACAATCACTCCCAGAACCCACTCTGTCTGAAGTGCTACAGGCTATAACATCAAATCACATCACTCTAGTCGGAAAAATTTACGAACTAAAAACGGACATATTAAAACATGATGTGCAAAAACTGAGAGAGAGAACGGGAGAGGTGGAGAGGAGAGTCAGTGATATGGAAGACTACACATCACCGCTTCCAAACCATATCACGGCTACTTAAAAACAACTGGCACTGCTTGAAAACAAAAAAATCTAGAAAATTGCTTACGTCGAAACAACATCAGGATACTGGGTCTCCCCGAGAGGGCAGAAGGAGCAGACACAGAAAAATTTGTGGAACAGTGGCTAACTAACACGTTCAACCAAACAACTTTCTCCACAGCCTTCACGGTGGAAAGAGCTCACAGAGTGCCGGGCAGACCCCCACCACCAGGAGCACCCCCACGCCCACTTATAGCCCATCTTCTAAATTATAGGGACAGAGATGCATTGCTGGCGGCGGCACGCAGGGCGGCGAGCTACAATTTGAAAATCAGCGGATTTCTATTTATCCCAATTTTTGCAATGAGGTACATAAACAATGAGCAAATTTTATGGTGGCCAAGCAACAACTGAGGCAACGTCAAATCCCCTACGCCATGATGTTTCCGACGAGACTTCGGGTTACAGAAAATCGGAAAGCTTATTTCTTCGCCACTCCGTAGGAGGCCATAAGATGGATGGAGGAGAGGTCTAGGCAGTCACCATGAAGAGTCTAGTTATTTCATCTATTAAACACTGTTCTGGAATCGCACAGTTTCATTTGTGGGACAGACCCAGATAATCTTTCTTCTTGCCCTAGTGGGCAACAAAACGCTACCGCTTAAAAGACCCTGGATTGGCTCAATGTACCACTCCCTTTTCTCCAGCTACTCCAGGGGGGTATCTATACTATTAGCAAAATCCTGCGGATTTACAGTGGAAAGGAGAATTTCAGAAAAAAAACTGTAGATATGTCTTCCTGCATGGTACATTGTTGGGTAAAAAATGCACCCCCTCCACCTACAGAAGAATTTTTTGCGGAAATAATGAGTAAAGCATTAAGCCTACCAGCAGCACCCCTTCTTCTTATGAGTGACTTTAATGCAGTTGCTAATGCAGATTTGGATAAACTTCACCCCCAAGGTCATCCACAGCAATCTTTATAAGTGGGTTGCTACCTTCCATCTAGTGGATCTTTGGAGAGTGCGAAATCCAGGGGTAAGACAATTTACGTGCTACTCTCCTGGGCACAATAATATGTCCAGAATTGATTTGGCAATGGGTTGTGATGAAGTGAATAAATGGATACAAAAAGTAGAAATACTAACTAGAGGTATTTCCGATCATTCACCTCTGTTGCTTACCATAGCTTACTCGCAGTCCCCAGGGGACAGAATTTGGAGACTTTGGGGCAAATTTACTTAGGGTCGAATATCGAGGGTTAATTAACCCTCGATATTCGACTATCGAAGTTAAATCCTTCGACTTCAAATATCGAAGTGGAAGGATTTAGCACTATTCATTCATTCGATCAAACGATTAGAAGGATTTTTATCCATCGATCGAACGAATTTCCTTCGATCAGAAATTGTCTAGAAAGCCTATGGGGACCTTCCCCATAGGCTAACATTGATGCTCAGCAGGTTTTAGGTGGCGAAGTAGGTGGTCAAAGTTTTTTTTAAAGAGACAGTACTTCGACTATCGAATGGTCGAATAGTCGAACGATTTTTAGTTCGAATCGTTTGATTCGAAGTCGAAGTTTGAAGTAGCCAATTGGATGGGTGAAGTAGCCAAAAAAATACTTTGAAATTCCAAGTATTTTTTATTCTATTCCTTCACTTGAGCTAAGTAAATGTGCCCCTTTGTCCCTATTGGGCCAACCACACTTAACTAAACAACACTAATGATAGCAGTATTAAAAACTGCCACTAAGTGGGATGCATTCAAAGCTTATATTAGGGGGGAGTTCATCAGTAACATCAAGTGACTCACAAGGGCCTCACAGTTAGACATAAAAACACAAAAACACAAAAAGCACAGGAGTTGTTAGACAGAATTGTTAAAAAAATGTGATGAGATTAGAACTCACTACAGAAAAACTCACTCACTTTCTATTTATTTCTATGGGGTTTTTATAATTGTATTTATCAATGGAGTTCACCATTTCATAAATATGCTTTAGGAATGAATAGATCTCACATTTTGATAAATCTGCCCCCTAATATGATTTCATCTTTAATATACAGTACATGAACAAATAGGTTTTGAGCATGTTTAATATTATTTCCAGAGACATCTACTTAGACATTTAATTGCACTCATATTGTACCCAAAGAGAAAAAGTTTTTTACTTGCATCTTTAGGATGTCTGTTAGGTGCCATGCATTACGTGATATTCAAAGTCCCCCTTTAAATCTGAGAATCTTCATTACCTCCTAAAAATGCATGTTTTTTTTTGGTGGCAACGGTTGCAATGTAATAAAATGAAACATGTGGTCACTAAGCTTATTTCACCTAATACCTATTTCACTTCCCTTGATTATGGTGGGAATGAAACCATTTGTTGTGGTCCCACCATATTTATTATGGATTTCAGCATGGCCTATTCCAGTGGAGCAACAAAGCCAACCCCTATTCCTATGACATGTATAGCTGCATAGGTGTCTATGGGGCAGATTCACTAAAAGGCAAATTGTTGAAAGCCACTGTTTCCCACCCATCACTACACTTCTCCAGGCGCAAATGCGTTCAGATTACGCTAAGTCACTAAAATGTGGTTTTGTCATGGGCCCCGAACACTGGCAACTTTTCGCTAGCGTTATTCGGCAATGCGATCATTTGATAGTGAAGATGCGCTAGCATTCATTTCCGCCTAGTGAAACTTTGCTAGGGATCTTGCACTTAAGTCAGTTTGCATAGGGTGGGAAATTTAAAATTGTATGGACGTCTTTATGTTTAGGGGCCCATTCACAAAGGGTCGAATATCGAGGGTTAATTAACCCTCGATATTCGACTGGGAATTAAAATCCTTCGACTTCGAATATCGAAGTCGAAGGATTTTAGCGCAAATAGTGCGATCGAACGATCAAAGGATTATTCCTTCGATCGAACCATAAAATCCTTTGAATCGAACGATTCGAAGGATTGTAATCCAACGATCGAAGGAATATCCTTCGATCAAAAAAACTTAGGAAAGCCTATGGGGACCTTCCCCATAGGCTAACATTGAGTTCAGTAGCTTTTAGATGGCGAACTAGGGGGTCGAAGTTTTTTCTTAAAGAGACAGTACTTCGACTATCGAATGGTCGAATGGTCGAACGATTTTTAGTTCAAATAGTTCAATTCGAAGTCATAGTCGAAGGTTGTAGTAGCCCATTCGATGGTCGAAGTAGCCCAAAAAACCCTTCGAAATTTGAAGTTTTTTTACTTCGAATCCTTCACTCGAAGTTAGTGAATCGGCCCCTAAATGTTGGTGCATATACTTACAAATTACACTTTTTAAAACACATGTCCACAGAACCTTAATAAAGACAATAAAGTTATTCTAATGCCCTACACATGTGGCCACTGTGAAAAAAAAAATGTAATTGTAAAAAAAAAAGTTTAAGTTAGGTCTTTTGCAGGCAATCCGGCTGAAAAAAGAAAAAGACGCCAGTGTTTTTTGGACTTTGATGCATTTTCAGTTCAGAGGATATAATGTAAGTGACTGATTATTGACTGAGATTGAGGAAGATCTAGCTACTTTAATGCACTTCGCTTGATCTGAGGTGACGAAGGCAACTCTGATGAAAGAGGTAACTTTCAGTAAAATCTGCACTCTAGTGAATTTGCGGAGTAACGACCGTTCGCCAGAGAAAAATAGTCTGCCTTGCCCATTAGTAAATTGGCGATGTCCCTGCAGGCGGTAATGCTAGCGAATTGGCGCTATCGTTAGCCACTTTGCCTTTTAGTAAATCTACCCCTATGTCTATAATTTTATAGGTGTCATTACTTTTGGCTCTCACAAGCATGTAGTTTTCCCCACTGAATTGTACAACACTACATATGAAGTATGAGCTAGATGTACACACAGTATCGCATAGTCTATATTTTTATATTTCCTACTTGATAAATAATACATACTGCCACAGTAATAGCAACAATAAGACAGGCTAAGAAAGTATAATCAGGGAATATTTGAATGTAGCAGATTCACTGTTAAATATTTCATTTGGGACGACCGTAAGGCAACTATAACAGGCAACTTAATTTGTTGAGCAAAACACAAATCATATACCAGACATAAGAAAAACAAAGACTATAATTATATTTCCATTTTATTCTTCATATGGTGAATTGCTTTGCTAAAGTACTTACATTTTGTAAGATATAAGTTGGATAAGGTAAGTCTTATGTATAAACCAATGTTACTGTGATAACAGAGATAAGGTTGATTTTCTTTGGGGAAAAAAATATGCAAGGATTCAAATTATAGCAATTTAATTGTTATGTAAGTCTCTCTGGGGCATCTCTATATACTGTGCTGAACAGAAATAGTTGAATTTTTCCATTTCCAACAGGAACATATGTTCTTAAGTACACAGGAAAGGTAGCTATTGTGGTGCTGCAAGTTTACCTTATAGAATATAACATCACAAAATAGTAGTGGAAGTCGTACCAGTGGTAAATGATGACAAAGAAAAAAGAGCATTTGACAGTAAAATCTTTCCCAGAATATATCAATTTTCAATTATAAAAGGGTCATACTATTCTGAATCTTAATATTTGATTTTGTACTCATACGATAAACACCCAGATCACTATAGTGGCTGCAAACATAACTCCACATATGCCTAAACTTTGTGTGAGTGCTAAATACATGTTTAAATCATATGTTAACAGTTGAAGTAATATGACCACTAAATATACATGATAAAGTGAAATGAAATCACTTTTTTAAGAAATCACTTTTTTAATTAATGGCACCCAAGATTGCTAAAATCAGCCCCTAATGCAAAGGACATAACATCCAATTGATAAAAATTATCTTGGTGTTAGATGGCGAACCAGGGGGTCGAAGTTTTTTCTTAAAGAGACAGTACTTCGACTATCGAATAGTCGAATAGTCGAATAGTCGAACGATTTTTAGTTAGAATCCTTCGATTCAAAGTCGTAGTCGAAGGTCGAAGTAGCCCATTCGATGGTCGAAGTAGCCCAAAAAACACTCCAAAATTCGAAGTTTTTTTACTTCAAATCCTTCACGCGAAGTTAGTGAATCGGCCCCCTAGTGAAATTATTTTTTTAGCCACATACTCCTCCAAATGCACAATATTCCACAATAAATGCAATCTCCTACACAATACATTCTTACTCTAAATAATTTAGTTAGAAGGAGTGAAGTCATCTTCAGGATAAATATTTTTCACCATTTCCATTTTAATCATTGTAATATATGCATTACTTGCACCATGAAATTTTTCAATGAAGCTAGGAAGATAACTTGTATAAATCATTAATATGATGTATTTGAATGTTATCAAACGTGTAAGGCTGAGAAGTGAATTTTAGGGCAGATGTAGATGTATGTATGGCTGAAGATGATGAAACAGGGACATGAAATAATGTGATCATAGACCTCAAAAAGGTATTGTAAATGTGCTAGTGACACGCAGTTCATGTATTCCTTTTTTGAATGAAATTGGCAGAAGAAATATTGGAAGTGTAATTTTTTTACATTTATTTTTCTCAGCAAATCTAACGGGTTTCCATAGCAACTGCTATCTTTGGATTGTCCTCTATTCAATTAGGAGAGATCAGTAGTCTTCCTGAAACAGAGCAGGTGTGTATGAAAACTACTACAGGTATGGGATCTATTATCCAGAAAGCTCTGAATTACAGAAAGGCTGTCCCCCATAGACTCCATTATAATAAAATAATCCACATTTTTTCTCTATAATAATAAAACAGTACCTTGTACTTGATCCAAAATAAGATATAATTAATTCTTATTGGAAACAAAACCAGTTTATTGGGTTTATTTAATGTTTACATGATTTTCTAGTAGACTTAAGGTATGAAGATCCAAATTACTCGAAGATCTGTTATCCGGAAAACCCCAGGTCCTACTGTTTTGAAACTGCATCCGTTTTGATAACATCACAGTAGTGACAAAAGTAGTGGAGAATTAATGGAGGCATCCTCATACAATAATTTTTATTTGGCCTTATGCTCTGGTTTTATGATGAATTATTTTAGAGGTCTTGGGGGGGGGCAGTAATTACAATTAAAGGGGATTTTATTTTAATTCATCATGTTTATTTCATAGTGATATTCAGTACTTCAGCTGAGAATAGAATTAGTTTCTACCTCTAAAGGTGGTAGTTAAAAATAATTCTATCTTTCATCACAAAGGAAAGCCATCGGTAAACATAGGGGAATATTTATCAAGGGTCGAATTTCGAATTGAAAAAACTTTGAAATTCAATTTCAAAAAGACCAACCGAAATTAAGTTGAAGTTTTTTTTGGTTGAATAGGTCAGTTTTCGATTGAATAGGTCCGTATTTGTCCAAATTCAAATCGTACGAATCGAAGTAATAGCGCATTCGATCGAATATGGTTCAAAGTTTTTCCCAAAAAAAACAACAACAGATTTTTCAAAGTTCACCAGTTGACACCAAATAGGTTCTAGGAGGTCCCCCATAAGGTAAAACAGCAATTCGGCAGGTTTTAGATAGTGAATGGTCGAAGTCGAATTTTTAAAGAGACAGTACATGATGAATTTCTAGATTCAAATTTAATTTTTTTTAAATTCGAATCGAATTTGGACTATTCCCTAGTTGAAAATTCACCTCCACCTTTGATAAATAGTGTTTGTTGCTAAGTGCAGTATTTTCTGACTGTATTTTAGACTGTTACTGGCTTCTGGGCATTTCTTCTTGGTTATTGCAAGTGCCCCCTCCTTGAAATATAGTTATTTATTGATGTTTAATTTACAATAAAATAATAAATGCATGATTTTTTTGACCATTATATGATTATGGTTTGTATGATTTCAAGTGGTTGTATTCTCAATGTTCATATTTAGCTTAAAGGGGACCCGTCACCCAAAAAAATTATTCAAAATCCTATTTTATAACATTAGTCAAGCAAAATGAACTTTAATTACACTATAAAAATTGTTTGAATCTTGTTTCCTTCAGTCTGGGAATTCAAAATGATAGCAAGCAGGCAGCAGCCATTTTGTAGACACTGTTATTAAGACAAGCCTTGCATCATCTCTGAATCTTGTTTGTGCACCAGAATGGGGGACCTGATGTCCATTCCCATGCCCTGGCTACACAATTAAATGGTGAAGAGAACGGGGGAATGTGTGAAGAGCAGTGACATCTAGGAAGTGCTGAATGGAAAGTGAAAGTAATTGTCTGCCCCGCCTCTATGCCTATGCCTCTATGCCTCTATGCCTCTATGCCTGTAGTCAAAAAAGTGCTATAAAATGTCTTGTCTAAACAGCTTATTCTGCCTATTACCTTTATTATATTTCCCCACATGCCTTAAAAAGTACAGTATGCTGGCTATGCAAAAATTATGTAGTAAAATGCAAGTAAAGGGTTCAGAATAGGAGATACATCCTAATGTTTAACATGATCATGAGATAAGAAGGATTTACTTTCATCTCAGTATTCAGCCAAATGTGTTGTGGAGGATTTGGTATTTGGATCTTAAAATTATGGATTTGGTACATCCCTACTAATTTGAAGCAATAACAATAGCAATAGCTTAATCAAAATAATACCAATATGTTGTATCATCATCAGGACTACAATAAAAAATAGCTTTGTATAACTGATATTAACAGTTCTTAAGCCAGTTTTAGTATATTCAACATTGCTGTTTTAAGTTTCAAAAGAAAAATTGCAACTTTCTGCTGTTTCATATTAGCAACTGGAAAATAACGCAGAAGAACTTTATATCAGAATAGATCTTCAATTTATGAGATTTACAATATTCCTTTCCTATAACTATTCTTCTTTAATCAGAAATACAATTTAAATGAATTATTTACAATGTTTGGTTCACATAAATTAGCATATGTAATAAAAGGCACTAAGTTTGCCCAGGAGCAGAAACCACTAGCAATAAGATGTTTTCTTTTAATTAGGTGACCAGTCAATGCTTCCTGCTGATTGGATGCTATTGGTTACTGCTCCTGGGAAAACTATGGGCCCTATCTATTTTGCTTGGTAATTTCCATAATATTTATAGTCTATTCTTACAAAGAAAATTGTTGGCTCCTGTAAGCTGCCTAAGGGCTTTAATGGGTGTTATCTATCAAGTATATAATAATATATAAAAATATCCTATAAAGACAATAAGTTGAACACTCATTTATAAACATAGCACACTATAGCTTTTCTGGCAGTGTTTCCAGCTTTACCTCATACGTTATTACCGACTGCTCTACTGCAACATGCTTTATCCTACAAAAGCACAATTTGGTTGAATATTTTATCAGTCAACGCTGTCATTTTGGTCATACATGAATCTTGGCATTTTAAATTAAATGTCTTTATCAAATTGCCTGCATTAGGTGGTCTCTGAAATCCCCAGCACAGTTCTCTCCAGCCTTAAGCAAAATGTAATATACAGGAATTTTTACGCATAATTAAATGTAATATTGTGTGGTACTGGTATTCAATAAAACTAGCCATGCTTTGTTAATCATTTACATGCTCAAGGCCTGTAGATTCTCACTACAGAAAATATGAATACATTTTACCTTTGAGCAATGGCTTTCCCACTGCTATGCTTATTATTATTAGTGAGAAGCAAAAACGATAATGGGGTGAACAAAATTAAAGCTCTTTCAAAGCTTTATATGAAAGGATCCTCCTCTTTTTACTGTTGTCTAGTCATTTTGTTTAGTCATGTTTTTGCAATGGTACATAGTGTAAAGAATATATAATTTATAATCATCTTACTCTTTCTGTTTATCAGAGGCATATTCGTTATTTTAATCATGTGGTCTCTGCCTATCAGAGCTTCTAATCTAATTGCAAACCCACTATGACTTTAATTTCTCCACTACTCTTACCTCAGGTTTAATAATTTGGTATGTAAATAAAATGCATACAGTGTCAGGGTCACTGGTCTCTAGAAAAGGGAGTGGGGAGAAACAGGTACTGGGCAACAGGCCAGATGGGAAGAAAGAAACTAGAACAAGCAGGACAGGCAAAGTAGGTACAGACAATAAACAGGGCTGCAAAGGGTTAATTCAGAGGTTTGTGCTCAAAGCCCAGGCACAGCTCAATGGTCCAAGAGTCTATTAACAGTTGCAGAGATGCACTGAGGAACATGTTTAAAGTAGACCTAGGATGAGGCAATGATAATTGGCTCACATTAAAACATATTGCAGCCAGACTGGTGTCAGCCTACCAGGGTGGGTGTAATGACATTGTTGCCCCTATGCTTGAAGGGGCACATACACATGAATGCAAATGACAGAAGCAGCTTAGACAATTCACA
The DNA here is from genome assembly GCF_017654675.1 of Xenopus laevis. Taxonomy (NCBI): domain Eukaryota; kingdom Metazoa; phylum Chordata; class Amphibia; order Anura; family Pipidae; genus Xenopus; species Xenopus laevis. Next base: position 162,018,658 of record NC_054371.1, read on the forward strand.
TACAAAACAAAGGGAATTATGCACCAATTTGTACTATTTTTATTGACCACCTTATAATTGCAGCTTTAAGAGGTATCCATCTCCGCATTTCTATAATAAAAAAGTTCAATGAATCAAAATACTGTATCTGACGACTCCAGTAACCACATTAATCATTTATTTATTAGATTTATTAGACTTAAAAGAAGTGGAAGTGCACTATATATATATATATATATATATATATATATATATATATACTGTATATATATATATATATATATATATATATATATATATATATATATATATATAATCCAGTAAATGGACCCGCACTCGTTCATATTAGTGAAATAAATGTGTCTTTATTCACAGGTTCATTTCCAACGTTTCGGTCCTCTCTGGGACCTTTTTCAAGGAAAAAGGTCCCAGAGAGGACCGAAACGTTGGAAATGAACCTGTGAATAAAGACACATTTATTTCACTAATATGAACGAGTGCGGGTCCATTTACTGGATTGTATTATCAAGCTTTGACCAACGCACCACCATCGACAGAATTATATCCGGGAGGAGTGCGTTCACTGTACCGACATAATATATATATTTATATTTTTATTTATATATATATATATATATATATATATATATATATTTTTTTTTTATATATATATATATATATATATGTAGTCCCAAAGTACCGGCACTCTGATCGTTGAGTTTGTCCGTGGTGCACGATCAAATTAGCATAGATAGAGTCAGAAGGATCAGCACTCACTGTGTTGATGTGAAGAAAAATCGCTTTTTATTTTTAAGATTTACATCATAATCCGACGTTTCGTTCCCACCTTGAAAAAGGTCCCCAGGTGGGACCGAAACGTCGGATTATGATGTAAATCTTAAAAATAAAAAGCGATTTTTCTTCACATCAACACAGTGAGTGCTAATCCTTCTGACTCTATATATATATATATAATATATATATATATATAATATATATATATATATATATATATATATATATTACGGATGCACCGAATCCGCTATTTTGGATTCGGTCGAACCCCCAAATCCTTTGTGAAAGATTCGGCCGAATACCGAACCGAACTCTAATTTGCATATGCAAATTAGGGGTAGGAAGGGGACATTTTTTTTACTTCCTTGTTTTGTGACAAAAAGTCATGCGATTTCCCCCCCACCCCTAATTTGCATATGCAAATTAGGATTCGGATTCGATTCTGATGAAAAAGGCCGAATCCTGGCCAAATCCCGAACCGATATACCGTATATACTCGCGTATAAGCCGAGTTTTTCAGCTCCCAAAATAAGATGAAAAATGCTGCCTCGGCTTATACGCGGGTCAGTTAAAAAAAATTACCTATTTGATGCGCGTGCCTCTTCCGTGCTGATGACTACGCCTGCGCCTTCCCTCTCTTGCTGACTGCTGCCTGGCTGCCGCCCCTGACTCCCAGGCTAGGGAGTGTGTGTGCCCGCGGTGCGCGCTCCCTGCAAGGCGTGCTGCTGCTAGTGGTGTCGGAGGAGGAGAGAGTCAGGGAGGGGGGCGGGCCGCGTGTCTCACCGAGTTTCCTCGTTATCACTTGCCGAGTTGGGGGGCGGGCTTAAGGGCCCGCCCCGAGTTAAGTTGCGGTCGGTGGATACCATGGCGGAAGCAGCGGGAGCGTCCAGCCGGCACGAGAAGAGCCTTGGGCTGCTCACTAGTAAGTTTGTGTCGCTGCTGCAGGAGGCGAAGGATGGGGTGCTCGACCTGAAAGTGGTAATTTCCCGTAATCCGTGAGCAGCCCGGGCTTGTTTTTCTGGGTTATCCAGACAGTGGCTGGGTACTGTGCAACAGGGCAATTAGAGGGACTCAGTAATGTGCTGCCTGTAGTACCTGCACTGACCACAAGGGGCGCAAGTTAGACTAACGGGGCTGGCATGGCATGCTGGGTATTTTACCCCAGGGTTGCCATGTTGTCTGTTTTCCAGCCAAATTAGGCTAGTAATTTAAAGCCCAGGCAGGTTTTAAAAGCACAAACTAGCGAAGGTACGGATTTGGGCTACTTTTTGGGCCTTTGGCTGCTTGGAAACCAGCTGAAATTTTTCCTTGTCCTAATGTGCTAAATATCTCCCAATGTATGTTGGGAAATGTAGTTTTTGTTTTAACAATTTGCCTACTGCAAAGTTTAATGTACAAGACTAAAATACCCAGGAGCCAAAATATTTGAATAGTATAAAAAAAAGTATTTATTTTACATTACCGGTACTCATGTACTCTCCCAACTTTCATATTTAATACAGCAGCCTCAGTACTAAATGTGTAAGTAGGCATGGTGTGTGGAGGCGTGACATGATTATTGAAACTTACCAGTAGCTGCTGCATTTCTCACCCTAGGCTTATACGCGAGTCAATAAGTTTTCCCAGTTTTTGTAGGTAAAATTAGGTACCTCGGCTTATACACGGGTCGGCTTATACACGAGTATATACGGTACACAGTATATAGATATTTATATACACCAAATTGTGTTTTTTTATTTATAGTTTTTTAGTATTCTCTAGGATTTTCCAAATTATCAGTTTAGGTGTGATTTACTACATTGAATTAGTAAATGACTTAAACAAAAATAACTGAAATATGAAAGCACTATTTATTTTTAAATATTTTTTTTTTTACCAATTTGCTGTCTGTATGTATGTGTGTGTATATATATATATATATATATCTCCGATGTAAACAGGTGCACACTGGGAACTTTTAAAAGGTTGAAAAAACATAACATTTATATTTATTAGTTCAAAATAGGCCAATGTTTTGGTCTCCATCTAAGACCATTATCAAGACCGGGGTCTGTTTTTAACTTGATCTAATAAATGTTGTGATTTTTTAACCTTTTAAAAGTTCCCAGTATGCACCTGTACATTGGATATTTATCACTACAGCTCCATACAGGTAGCACCTGGGCAGTTTGTACAATGTTAATGTTGTGCAGAAGACTTTTGCACACATATATATACACATACATACAGCGAATTGGTAAAATAAATTTGTTGTTTGCCTAAATAGTGTGTGTGTATATGTGTGTGTGTGTGTGTGTGTGTGTCTTGTGAAACCTATATTCAATTAAATTGTCTGTGCAGGCTTTATTTCAACAGTATACAATTTATTAGCACCATCCTGTTTCACAGTACACTGCAATAACAAGAGAGCTAAAACTTCTCTTTCTACAATATATGATGCCTGGTTCAGGACATCTACAATGACTAATAGCCTAAGGCACCCCTAGTCTGTTTGCTTACATTCAAACTTGGAGTGAGTTCTGCAGCATGATAACAAGCCCCTGGAGGCACAGCACTGGTTTCATTTTCCTATCCCTAAAGGGGACCGCTGCTCATTATTACTTAGAAAAGTATCTCCGATGGTTGATGAGAAAGGAAATGAGGCTTAGTCACATTGCATAACATTATTCACTTCTTATCAATCAATAACTATCCAGAAATACAAAATAAAAGAGCACTTGCAAAAGTTATTCCTGTTTTTTTGTACTCAGGCAGAGAGAATAAAGCCAGCATATCCAGTCTACCCAAAAAGGGAAATAGTGACACTGTATTGAAAAGTGATGGATGGGAGCCCTGTGCCATGATCATGGACAGCCAACCATTGCAAAAATGACAGAGGGTGAGGAGGAGGATTATTTAATTCTCTCCCATGTAGAAATGTTTTATTTTGTAAAATAATACTACCAGATTTTGTTTCCCTCTGATTGAGCAAATTGATTCATGCACCAAATATTCTTTACTGCATTTCTTTCATTACAAATATTTTTCTGAAATTTTTAGTAACACATTTTCTTTCCTTGCACAATGAATAAATAAATAACCTGTGGCCCTGTGGCACATGAAGAAGGCATAAGTGCGGCAAGAAGATAAAAACCTAGGAAGCAGATTATTTACTTAGCCTTGAGCCTGCATCAAAATAGTCAATGAATAAACTCTCACAAAAATGATTACTGCACAGTTTTGTTGCTAGCATGAAGAGGGATGGAACAGAATATGGTGAATTATAATTATTTGGATGGAAATCATTTTTAATAGTTTACCCTCCAAATATTTATAAAATACAATACATTTTCTAACTAAAATACAGGTATGGGAACTGTTATCCAGAATGCTCGGGACCTGTGGCTTTACACAAAATAGATCTTTCTTTAATTTGGATCTTCATTCCTTACTTTTTCTCAATAATCATTTAAAAATTAAAAAAAGCCAATAGGATAGGTTTTGCCTATATTGAGGATTCATTATATCTTAGTTGGGATAGTACAAAGTACTGGATATTGTTTCCAAATAACGGATCCTATACTTGTTTGCCCAGTTAGTACAGTTATAAAGGTTCTTTATGTCACTCCAACTTACAGTGTAGCAGTAAAGAGCAACTGAAGTTTATTAGAGCACAAGTCACATGGTTTGGGGGCACCTGGGAAATGGAGATATGTCTACCCTATGCCAAATTTCTGAATTAAATACAATTACCTTATACTAAGGGGCAGATTTATCAAGGGTCGAATTTCAAAGTAGAAAAAACTCCGATCGTACTTCGAATCGAACAATTCGAGCGATTTTATCGTATGATCGTACAATTTTCCCAAATAATCCTTAGACTTAAAAAAACTTAGCAAAACACACAGGAGGTCCCCCATAGGCTAAACAGCAATTTGGCAGGTTTAAGTTGGCGAAGTATTGAAGTCAAATTTTTTTTTAAGAGACAGTACTTCGATTATCAAATGGTCGAATAGTCGAAAGATTTTTACTTCAAATCAAAGTCAAAGTCAATTTGAAGTCGTAGTATCCTATTCGATAGTCGAAGTATCCAAAAAATTACTTTGAATTTCGAATTTGTTTACTTTGAAAATTCCCTCAAATTAACTTTGACCCTTGATAAATCTGCCCCTAAGTCTTATTGAATGCTGATATCCAAGGAGGTACCACATCTATGTCTTAGGTGCCTGGCCTTGATGTGTTCTCAGGTGACTGGTCTATCCACTGGACATAAATTGTGAAGGATATTCATTGCTCTTCTGTAGTATATAAGGATATTAAAGTTTACTGAGACGTGCCCTGATATTTTATAGGAGGTACATTATTTTTATAAGGCGCAAGTTTAAATGAGTAATTTGGCTCAAGTGACATCACTAAGCATCAGCTATACATAATGACACCACTAAACACTATCAAATAGCATATATTTTGCATATCATATTTGGGTCTATTGTAGAATGTAGTAGATGTGGCCACCCATCAGGGAGTTGCACCCACCAGAAAGTAAAGCAATTTGTATACACAGGGTGTGCTCCCAATTCCAAAATTTTGTTAAGCATGGTTTAATATCTTCAAACAAGAAATGAGAAAAGCACAGATAGAAGGCCACCAGTCCTGGTCATCCTGGTTAAAGCAGCTGGGCAATGATTAACCAGTATGAAGACCCTCCTTATAATCATAAAGAGTCTTAAATAATTGCACTTTTTTAAGTACTAAGAGGAATATATCATATACATAAGCATATGCCTTTTTGATTATCCTTTACACTTACAAAAGCCTAGAGAGAAGAATACTGGATAAGTACTGGATTCTGATAACAAAAGAGACAATGTACTATTTTTACATTGTTAGAGTTTTTCTTTTGTATTTCTCTATTTAAATATCATTCCTGCATCTGGAGTCTGGTTGATATTTGCTTAAATTTAAAAAATATTGCAACTAGCTAGTATTCAGGCAAAAGTGGACTTGATATCTAGTCACAAAAGGGGCACGTAATCAATTTCAAGTTGCAATTTCATGGGATTCTCATGAACCGTGGTATAATGTAAATCACAAGGTTTTTGCTTTTTTTAATATATATATATATATATATATATATATATATATATATATATATATATGTTTTGGTGTCTGTCTTATTGACACATACTTGAGTCTTACAATGTACAGGGAAGCATTTTAGTAACGTATATATAAATGAAACTCCTCTGCCGCTAGCTTATTAAAGACAAAAAAACGCAACAGAATATTCCCACACATGTTTTTTTCTCACAAAAAAAAGCTGCATGCTAGCGAGAATCAAATTGTTCCATTCATTTTCAGTAAGGCTAAAAAAATGTTTTAATGAACTGGGAAAATAAATATATAATAATAGCTGTTAGAGACAATTCCCATTGACTCCCACTGAACCTTGTCAGCTTTTACTTGCCGAGTTTTTTTTCTGGTGACTTATTGCAGCTTTATTCTTTATTAAATGCCAAGGTTCAAAAGAATATTCTCAAGTGCATTCGTGCTTGTGTTTCATTCGCTGCGTTTTTTCATACTGTGGCCTCTAGTGTACTTGCTTCTCTACCTATGGTCAAACTAGAGTTTGCATTTGAACTTTGAATATTTTAACTTTCAAAGATTTAATTTCTTTCTTTTTTTCCTTGTGTATTATGGGCTAGCAGTTATGCTTAATAGTCTTGAGATCTATAAAAAATATTACATCTTATTTAAAATAAGTAAAGTTGATAGTGCTCAGAGAAAAGAAAGGGTAAGGGGCTTCAATAGCTATATGGGTTAATGTAATATGGGACTATTAACACATTAACAATTTATTATCAGGAATTTGAAAGTTAACATGTGATAGCATGGATGACAGAGTTCTCAACGCATACTAGAATATTCCCTCCCCATTCCCATATTTTTCAGTTATACTGTTTCAGTGGATTATAGAAACTGGCTAGGACTACATGATTTCTGGTTTTACTACACAAACTTGTAATTCAAAATATTTTGTTAAAGGACACAAATATATTAGTTGCTGCTCTTAAAAAGCAAATACATTTTTGTAAGTAATGCTGTTTAAACTACATGTTTGCATTATATCACATATTAATACCTGCATATAGTGCGTGTTTATTAATGGAAATAATGGCATATATACAGTATATACACATGACTGTAAACACTTCATAGATAAATGAATATTTAATGTCCAGATGAATTATTAATAACTTTCTGCTCCACAGTCCCCACTTGCTATCTTTAATTCAGGTAGATGTTCAATTATTTAAAATAACTGTGGTTTACACCTTTTACTGATCCTTCATTATTAAAAGTATTTTTCATTTATATTTTAATACTCATAATAATTATGGCCAGCTATCTTTTCACCTGTGGGGGGGGGGAGAGGAATATATTTTTAAGGTCATATATTTTACAATAAAATGTAATTTCTGTTGATCAGTTATATTTATTGTAATTGATGACTATCAACCAAACATATATATTTAAAGGAGAACTAAACCCAAAAAATTAATATGGTTTGTTGTCTTCCTCATACTTGGACATGTCCCATCCTTTATGAGAAAATGCAGATTTCCATGACAAAGAGAACCAGGCTTTACGTAAAGTTGCTGCGCTAATTAATATCTGTTTATGTCTGGGTGAAGTTAGTTGAGATTTTAGTTGAAATTATTTTATAGTTGAAACTATAAATGTGCTAAATCTGTAGCTCCAGATCAATATATTTTTTTTTAGTCTTTATAGCTTTTTAGGTATAGCCTTTATCCATTTGACTTTCTCTCAGCTTGTCTCCGCAATAAACTAAAACTCTCACAGTGGTTCTTGGAAAGAACAAACTAATTGAAAGAGGTTCCTTCACTGGGTACAGTAAATATTCATAGCAGATAAAACAGCAATTCGGCAGGTTTTAGAGAATGGGCGAAGTCAAATTTTTAAAGAGACAGTACATGATAAATTTCGATATTCAAATTTTTGAATTTTTTTTTCAAATTCAAATCCCTAGTCGAAGTACACAAAAAATAGCTCGAAATTTGAATTTTTTTAATTTGAAAATTCACCTCGACCTTTTATAAATCTGCTCCTTAGTGTTGCCTCAAAGGGATTTCACTGACTGTCCTAACCACTGGAATCCCTATATTCTGGGTAACTACCCCACTACAATTTACTTGGTGGAGCACACAACTGCTCCTACCAGCTTACATTTCTAGAATGTGCTATAATAATGGTTAAAGGAATCCTTTCCTCGGAAAACATGTTTTTTTCAAAACGCCTCAGTTAATAGTGCTACTCCAGCAGAATTCTGCACTGAAATCCATTTCACAAAAGAGCAAACACATTTTTTTTATATTCAATTTTGAAATCTGACATGGGGTTAGAAATGTTGTCAATTTCCCAGCTGCCCCTGGTCATGTGACTTGTGCCTGCACTTTAGGAGAGAAATGCTTTCTGGCAGGCTGCTGTTTTTCCTTCTCAATGTAACTGAATGTGTCTCAGTGAGACATGGGTTTTTACTATTGAGTGTTGTTCTTAGATCTACCAGGCAGCTGTTATCTTGTGTTAGGGAGCTGCTATCTGTTACCTTCCCATTGTTCTTTTGTCTGGCTGCTGGGGGGGAAAAAGGAGGGGGGTGATATCACTCTAATTTGCAGTACAGCAGTAAAGAGTGATTGAAGTTTATCAGAGCACAAGTTACATGACTTGGGTCAGCTGGGAAATTTACAATATGTCTAGCCCCAATTCAATTTTATATTCAAAATAGAATATAAAAAAATCTGTTTGCTCTTTTGAGAAATGGATTTCAGTGCAGAGTTCTGCTGGAGCAGCACTATTAACTGATTCATTTTGATTTTTTTTTCCCATGACAGTATCCCTTTAACCTGCCACTAACTTGTAGTCCTCATTCACAGGATCCCTTTCCCTGAATTCCACTTAGATGTTCCCCTTCATTGAGGCCTCCTGCCTTAGGCACTCCACCAGAACCCCCCACCTTCATAGACTGGATTTCAAAGAGTAAGAACATTGCTTTGCCTCTCATATTTATTTGTTTCCTGTAATTAACCTATATAATGCTGGATTTCATTGACCTGGCCAGACATGCCGAGCTGCTTATATCAAAGAGTGACCCAAAAATCTAAATTCTATGGTCTTCTTGACAGCTTAAGCTTTAGAGCTTACATCTTACAGCAGTCAGGTGGTTAATCTATTCCATCTCTACCTCTAGCCAGCACTTTCTCAGCCCTCTGCATGAAAACAGTAACTGTAACCATGTAATACATATATGGTTGATGCGTGCAAAATGATAGCGCTTGGATGAATGTTTCATTACACAAAGTATATTCCATAAATTCAGCCACATGCAATATATTAATAGGAGTTAACATCATTAAATAGCATCTGCCTTTGGCTGCTTATCAGCTGGCACTTTAGCGTTCTACCTTGATATAAAGGCTGAGTACAGAATTAGTTTAAATATACACAGGCTGTTAGAAATCTTAATGCTGTGCAGCTGTGCAAGTCTTAACCCTGACTTTACTACTAAGATAACTGTAATAAAAGGAAGTGTATCATTAAGCTGTTGTGTTCTTAGATATTTCTAACAATGGCACCCCTTTGCTATATATGATATTTGTGTCCTCTGTTTGTTTGCTCATATTTACCAAAAAAGGGCATGTTTTTTGTTTTGTAATGTTAGCTCAGTAACTTATTCTCAAAATATTCAGGAAACAACAAGATATTTGATTATATACAATGTTTTAGTAAGTACTAAGCCAACATAGTATTAACTAAAATAATGGTTATTTTGCCATTCCTACAAAAATTGCCAGGAATTATCTGATCTAAAGAAAGGCTTCCCTTGCTTTTTATTGTTCTAGATACATGAATTGTCCTTGTGAACCTGTCCTCCCAGAAATGCAGAAAAAAAAATTAATTGCGACTACAAATTACAGTATGTAGTAATATGATATACAGATCATACTTGAAAAGTGAAAGACAAAACAATAATATTTATGGAAGTATTTACATTGAAAACTTAAAATAGGTCCTAAAGCACCTCTAAAATGGTACACATGAAACTGTACATTGTTCTGAATTTTGTTAAGAATAGAATGATGGCAGGAATGTATATATTAAGGCAATAACGGGGAAATGCAGCTGGTCAATAAACCCATAACAACCAATCAGATGTTTGTTTTAAAACAGATAACCAATAAAAGGTACTAATTGATTCAGTGCTTTGGGTTCCTAAAACCAGGGCACTTTCTATATGCTATCCCTTAAATGTGCTTTCAGATGTTTCCAAAATAGTTGTTAATCTTAAGATTATTGTCTATTCTTGCAGGTGAGCCCTGTATTAGTATACACCAGCCACTTGAGTCTTAAAAATCACACTGAGACACTCTTTTGATTATACTCGCTCGAAATGACAATACCAAATGGCACAAAATTGCACCAGTCAGCATTTCTTATTGCTGCAATGGGAAAAAATGCTGCACTGTGGGTAAAGATCACAGCAAGCTGCATCTGGAATAGCAGTTGCACACTGAGTTAGAGATTTTTAATGGGCCCTTTAATTTGTACCTTCCTATAAACTCAAGCTTTGCTCTTAGAAATTTTTTATTTGCCATTTTTGAATGTTTTATGTCATAAGGTAGAGCATTCAGTATATTAGAGAGTTTTGGTGCCATTTACCATAATCATAATCTGTGAATTATTTACATCTGATTTCCCAACAAATAATGCATAATTCTTTTCACATTTTACCCTTTATAGCTGTATTAAACATATGGTATCTGCAAAATAGTAAAAAGTTACTATAGACAGAACATATTCTTTTCTGTGAAGATCATTATTGTTTAATACAAAATCACGCCTTTTTTTGCAAAATTATCAACTCACCACATTCATTAGAGATATTAGAGTGTCTCATTATATGTATGGCTCCAAACATATTTGCCTTAATGTACATTGTCAAAATTAATTATAAGCTGTTATACCATTTGTAGTTACCTATGTATTAATGTTAAGACTAAGGGCCTTTTAACACATTTAAATGAGGTGGATGCTTGCAGTATTTACATATATTTGCTGGTAGGGTTGTTACATCAAGGGACAGCAGACCCTGCAGCTGCTGAAGAGCCCACTGGGGCAAATGAGTAAATGTTTGTGAAACAGGTTACCTACCTTAAGATAGGAAATGTATGATGCAGTCTGCTATTTAGCCAGTCATATGTTCAGATAAAAGGGGCAGTACACCCCTTGTTCGGCATATAATAAGGACTTGTGCTGAGTATTCTTTTTGCCTATTGTTTTACTAAGTGTTAATCATGAAAAAAAGTATAGTTTTATTACTTTTCAGAGCAAACAAGGAGACTGGGGGGGGCAGGGACTACCAGGGCTGTCACCTCAGAGGCCCCCACATATCCCCTGGCCCCCCTGCCTTAGTTGTGGGCTCCCTGTACATGCTGGTGCTGCAACCTTCTGTCCCCCCCCTCCATGTGTGTGTGGGGGGGTAAAGGAGAGGGCCAAGAGAGTACAAGATAGGTCTTAGTCTGAGGGTCCTACTGGGTATATTCTAGTGTCCCAAGAGCCCAGTCTGACCCTGCAAACAGGAATAATGAAGTTACTCCATGTTTGGTCCTTGCGAGGTAGATTGCCAGGGCACAAATAATTCCCATTAATAATGAACTCATGGCAACAAAACAGCCACAACAGATGTTGAAAGAAGGGGGTTGTGTACTGGTAATCTAATTATCTACATCACAAGGACAAAACATGGAGTAACTTCAGTTACTTCTTGCATAGATCAAAAAATAACAAAAACTATGCATTTTTTATGAATAAGACAATAGACAAAAAGTATGTTCAGCACAAGCCCTGTTCACTTAGCTCATGTTGAACAAAGGGTAATACTGTTCTTTTAAAACTTGTGCCCATTTAAGTGCCTATTTAAAGCTTGATTTTGAAATATACAAATTTTTACTCATATGCTTGTCACTAAGAAATTTAATATAACCATGCTGCTATACAGGTTGTTTTCTTTTAACATTCTCTTTTTTATATTTGTCCCCATAATAAGAATTATTTTGGATCTTCTGGTAAAAACAAAAAGGCAAAATAAAAGATAGTTTTATTTTACACTATGTTAAATTTAAATAATTCTCATGTGACATTTGTAAAATCAAGTGCACTCCAAAGTGTCATTTCCCACATTCTACTCTAGGCAGAATTGCTGCATCTTTGAAATTGATGCGGCTACTATTCGCTAACCATAAACGTTGCTCTGACCTTTCGTAATGCAATACACTTGAAATGCTAACTGATTTCTCCTTACAATTCTTTACAGAGATTTACTGAGGTAATTCCCAAGTGTCTTTCCAGCAATGCTAACTCGAAAAGAAGGAAGTGGGAAGCAGAAATTCTGTAAAAGGATCTACGCTATAATCACACCCTTAACTTTAAAGCATTATTCCTTTAATGTTCTTGGTAACTGTGGTAATGTTTCACTCCCACAAAAATGTTGTTTTCCTAGGACCACTTCAGGAGGCTTATGGTGGTTCAATAAAATGAGCTTGCTAACACTTGTGCCTCGAAAAGTGCATAGGGTTGCTGTAGAGTTATGGGTGGCAAAAAGTTGTGAAATGCATTGCATTTGCATTTATGAGTCAATATGTTTCTCTACTTTTTCTCTTTGTTTGCATGCCTGAAGTTTTAGGTTCTCGGCATTTTCTCTTTTTGAAAAATGGAATTGCATCCAATATACTTATTACTAGACAGAAATGAGCATGTTCCCTTAAGAACTCTGAAGCATATGCTTTCTGTGACAGAAGCATGGTTAATATTTATTTTGCCTAAATGCTTTACGATCATGAATAATGTTGACCAAGGAACTATTTTGTGATACACCTTTTGCTTCTGTAGCTTTAAAGGAAAGTCCTGGAGCTATAAGCAAAGGGGCTGCATGACAAGGAATATGAATGACCAGCAACCAAATTACACTGGTTTATGTTTAGAGATTGGCAGAATCGGATGCAGCTGTGATTGGGTAAGAAGCAGAAGGGTTAAGGCAGGGGAAAGTTGGGATGTGATGTCAAGGGACATGTGCCAATGGGAATAAATGCTGTGGCCATTTTACCCCATTTCTGGCTCCTGGTGTCTCATTAAGGTATGTAACAATGGGGTTCAGTGGGATGGCTGAAACTCACGTTGGGTTTCCTTGATGATTGATTGAGCCAAAAAGCTTGAGCAATTATAAATAGGCCCCTTAAAATTGGATATAAAAAACTTGATATAAAAAAACTTCCCAAATTCTTATTCTACTTATTATTTTCAATGAGTCTACCAACTCTAGAAAAAGTTTTAAGAATATGAGATTCAAGAATATTTTGCACTTAATATGTTTCACACTCGTTTGTGGTAAAAAAAAATCTGAATTCAAACATTGCTAAATCATCCATTACTATTATTTTTTTTTAATTGCTGCATTTCATTTGAAATTTTCAGATTATTTTTTTTAATAAATTGTCACTTCAAGTTATTACATTTATACTTGAGTATACTGAGTATATTTCTGCTTTTATATTGCATTTTGTCCTCAAGTCACAGAAAAGTTTCTTGTGATTTCATGCACCAACATTAATTAAATGGATTGAGACTAGAACATTTTTTTATGGTTGGTGATTATACAACTAAAGAAGTGTACTACACAATCAATTATTTTACAAACTGTCAGATGGAAAAAAATAAGTATATAACATTGACAATGGGACTCCTCAATTGACCCTTTGCCTTCAGCCATCCCATTGAACTCCTTAGTTACAAACAGTAATGAAACACAAGGAGCCAGAAATGGTGAAAATGGCCACAGCATTTATTAACATTTTATCAAATAAATAGGACCTTGCCACCCTCACCCCAAGGCAATATTCAAAGCCAGAATTCCATAAGGGGTCGCTACTATGCTCTGCCGCTCCTCACTTGAGATCAGCACTATGTCATTATATCCACCACTTAGTATTAGGCTGTCTCTACCTACAGAGAGGATGGCCCCAAACTCTGCTACGAGCAGGAGCTGCATCTCCCACCATGAGAGAAGTTCAGCAGCCCTGCTGTCGGCCCGGAATCTGCAGTATGTCGATGATAGGAAATCCAAGCAGGCTGTCACCTAGCACAAGCAGTAATAGCATCTTTATCAATCAAGCCATTGTGCAGTCACAGGAGAGAACCTCCTTTTTCCTTCTTCTAAATTTACCTGTGCAGTACTCTGGCAAGGTCCTACCGCTACAACGAGCCCAACTGGAAACCTTCAGTTGGGTTCGTCCCCACCATAACTTTATAACTATTGTTTATTAGTTAAAACATAGAAAAAGAATGAAAAATTATTATTATGAAAAATATTCACAAGATATCCAAGCATTTCATTTGTATCACACATTCTGTACCACAGGATGGAATAAAATAAGGCATTAACCTTATGGAATATATATATATATATATATATATATATATATATATATATATATATATATATATATATATATATATATATATATATATATATATATATATATATATATATTTTAAATATCATAGGTATGCAAAACTAACTACATTCCTTTGTTAAAATATCTTTTAATAGTCTATTACCATGTGCAATTGCCGACATAACCAGCTACCCCCCTGTGGATGTATAATTGTTGAACAGGTTATAGCAAGGTGAACTTCCAACTAGATTGCCTGACATATCAGCCCAAATAGTTCACTGCTAAGAACAGGAGGTGGTGAACTATGATGCTAACAAGGTAGGCAATTTGATTCCATCCCAGATACCAAATTTAACCTTCTGCTCTGGGGGCCCTCGGCTGCCCCTGTCAACTCTGAGGGTAGGGTCAACAACCACTTACCATGCTTCTTCCATAGAAGCTCTGTAAAGACACCCCTCCAGCCGTTTTTACCTGATTTCTGAAAGCAACGGCCAGAATATTACTGTCGTCAGACTTTGTCCTATTCTTGACTAAGCACCATGGAATTTCTATATAATACAGAGGATACACTTTTGGGCCCAGGCTGACTTCCATGCTGCCTGAGTGACTTCAGTGTGATTGACTGCTGTAAAACAGCAAATAAACAGTAAGAGACTAACATCCCCCAAAGCTAGCAGTATAGGGAGGAGTGAATGTGTATATACTGCAGCTAATAATCTTATGTAAAAGAGAGATCTCTGTCACATGTTCCATGATAAATTCACGGGGGGAACTGTCTTAACACAGAAGAACTACTTCTGCCCTATGCAAACAGCCTAAATGACAGTGTTCAGCCTCTATAGGGTATGATGACAGGGCAGCTGGAATGTTGACACATAAATATATGACTAGCCTACAGGCTCAGTCAGGTGTGTGTATGTATATATATATATATATATATATATATATATATATATATATATATATATATATATATATATATATATATATATATATATATATATATATATATATATATATATATATATATATATATATAGGAACGCTAGGTCAGTGCACCCAGAACACAAAATGAATGCCTAGGTGCAGGGACTTTGAACGTAAATGATAACAAATCAACCAATAGTCCGTACGCATAGGTCTTACTTGAAAAAATCAGTGTTATTTATTCAACGTTTCGGCTCAGCTACATGAGTCGTCTTCAGGAACCCTCACTTCCTGAAGACGGCTCATGTAGCTGAGCCGAAACATTGAATAAATATATATATATACATACACATATATACATATATATATATATATACAGGGATGGGCGAATTTGACCCGTTTCGCTTAGCCAAAAATTCGCCGCCAGCGAAATGTCGCAGACGCCCATTAAAGTCTATGGGCGTCAAAAAAATTTTGTCGCGCGGCGAAACTGTTTTGACGCGCGTCTTTTTTTTGGACGCACGCTGCCATACGAGTCTATGGGCGTCATTTTTTCGGCGAAACAAGGCGAAAAAATTCGCCCATCCCTATATATATACACATATACAGATAGATAACATCTGTAACTCAATAAAGCCCAGTAAAATTATAGGTGAGACCCTGAAGACAGGCTGCTGAATCAAGTAACTACGTATATCGCTGTGCAATATGCAGACTTAATAAAGCAAAGCCAAAGCAAATAAATATATTCAGACTCCCAAATGAGCCCCACTGCCCTCTCTGTATAGTCCAACTACAGCTCTCTGTATAATCGAATGAGTTGCAGTAGCAGCAGCTCAGTGTCACAGGCTGGATTTCTATATAATACAGAGGGTGCCTGTTGGGCCCAGGCTGACTTCCATGCTGCCTAGTCACTAGTAACTATAGTGAGATTAACTGCTGTAAAACAGCAAATAAACAGCAAGAAACTAACAAGCAGCTTCCCAAATAGTTCTACCCCCAAAGCCAGCAGTTTACTGAGGAGTTAATGTGAATATACTGCAGCTAATAACATTATATTACAGAGAGAGCTCGGCCTGCTCAGAAGATAAGGAAGTGAACTGCTTCTTCCCCTGACATCACATCCCTCTCTAACTCCGCCCCTGGGCCTGGCCATCTCCTGCTTTAACTCATTCCTTCTCAGCTAAACACAGCTACATGTGATTCTGCACATCTCTGATGTAGAACAGTATAATTTGTCTGCTGGTAATTCAGATTCCTTGTCATATAGCCCCTGCAATTATAGCTCCAGGGCTTTCCTATAATTGTATACAACTACAGCTCAGGTGTGGGGACCCTGATATTTTATGTTTGTGGTATTCATAAAAATGTGAACTAATCTAACTAAATTATATAACTGTAATCTAGTTCTATGTTTAATTCATAATATTGGTATAAGTATACAGTATATTATCATCATAATGGTGATTAGGTGACAGATATTACATCTGAGTTATCTCCTCCTTGAAACGTTACTTTCCATTTTAGTCACATCAATAAACAAACTTAATTTTTGTGGCATAATTCATACACCCAGCTTGTTTTAATGAAAATGCATAAAGTGTTTCTTCAATATTAGTGACTAAATACCCATAAAATGATTATTCAAATTATTTGTTATTTATAATAAAAATACAGAAAAAATAGATTGCAGTTGATGTATTATATGAATAGCGATGTAATAGAAAATCAAACTACTATTCCATTTAACATTCACTGCATGCTATGTGTTACATAACTCTTTATTAGCACTGCAAACAATTGGATTAAGTACTGGCGGAGCTCACCTGTCTTGTTGTGTCTCTTCCCGGTCGTATCTCTCGCAAGATCTCGGCAACTCCACTCCAACACTATAGAGGGTTACAATAAACTTTTTCTCTATCCAAGCTCTGACTGTATCATCCACCGAGATCATTTAACTTAAAGGAGAAGGAAAGGCTAAAATTAAGTAAGCTTTATCAGAAAGGTCTATATAAATACACCAGTTAACCCTCAAAGTAATGCTGCTCTGAGTCCTCTGTCAAAAGAAACACAGCATTTCTTTCCTTCAATTGTGTACACATGGGCTTCTGTATTAGACTTCCTGTTTTCAGCATAACCTCCAGCGCAGGGCTTGAGCATGCTCAGTTTGCTCCTCTCCCCCTCCCTCCTCCCATCCGTGCTGTAATCTGAGCTCAGAGCTATCAGTGAGCAGGGAGAGACTAAGGCAGGAAGTGATGTCACACCAAGCTTATATGGCAGCTTCTATCCTAAACAAACAGAGACAGTGTCTAGAGCTGTTTACTCAGGTATGGTAAAGCATTCTGCAGAATAAATATAGCATTCTAGCTTGCACTATTATGGCTAATCTGTTGGCAATAAACTGTCTTGGAGCTTTCCTTCTCCTTTAATAACAACATGGCTTTATTCAGGCACACATAGTGATATAATACAGACAGTGGGTGTACAAAAAGCATACACTTTTCATGCCTCACTGAATCAGCACTTCCTCAGAGCTACATTAGAACTCTCTGCACTAGAAGAGAGGAAATTCCAGTTAAATAACCTGAACTTTGGCACTCAAAGTTACCAGAAGAGACTTATATCAACCCCTGGTAGCCTGTTCGGCGCTGCCACCTAAGGTGAGATTCTCAACTTGTCTCATGGCAGTAGTGTCCCTGCTTCAATCACACTGAAATAGGAACATTTGATACAACACCTTTTCCATTAGTACCTTGACTTTATAAAATTTTATAATTAGTAATGAGCGAATCTGTTCTGCAAGAAAATTTGTGAAATGGTGAAAATTCACGAAACACATTAAAGTCAATGGGTGTTTTATCACAGCAATTTTTTTCACAAACAATGCATTGGTCGATGTCATCTTTTCATGGCTACTTTTTTTGCTCAAAATACATTGGGATAATGAGCATTTTTTCACTTTTTCTGTGCAAACACATTACTCAAAGCGTGTGTTTTTTTGCAGTAAAAAATCCCAAAAATATTTACCAATAGGGAAATGCATAATTTAATGAATCCATGCCTGATAGAAAATTTCACCCATCACTATTTATAATTTAAAGCTGCAACATTGAGAGAAACTATAATATGTGTGTTACTATCTAAACAAAACAATTTTGATGCTTTGTAATTAAGCCCTAAAGTGTCGTAATTTTGACCTATGTTTCGCATGCAATTTAAGACAAATTACTATAAAATAGTGAGCCGAATCTTAGGATCTCTGTTTTTAAAATCCTGTTCACATTTGTGTTTATTAGCAGCAGAAAGTGTTTAATTTGAAACTTGTTATAAAATGTTTCTCCAGAACAAAATCTGAGTGATTAAAAATATTCATGTACAGTAGTTTTGAATAGGGGCATCAAGGAGACATTTTGCCTTGTAAAATAAAGTCACAAAGGAAGAGGAAATATTTTTTGGTCGTTTTTTGTATTTTTTTTTTCGTTTGATAAAAATGAAACAATATGAGTTAACTGTAGGTCAAATTAGCAGAACTGCTTACATGCAAGAAAAAGAACACTGTTTATAAATTGTTTCTGAAATCAACTGCTGTGGGAAAAGCAGAGTGAGTTCCCAAATTTAAACCTCAACAGTATTATTTGGTTTCATGTTCAAAAGGTAGAATCAAGTTAAAAATTAAATAATCAAACTTCACGCCAAAAGTGCTCTGCTCTGGTGTTTGGGAGTGCAATCACAGCTTAAAACTGGCTTAAATCATTGCATATATTCAGTGTAATATAGACCATATTTATGGCAGACTTCTTTTTCTAGGTATTTAAAAGGTTATGTGTGTACATGAATTGCAAGTGTTGCAATACCAGGTAATTTACATAGCATTCATGGACTTCTAGGATTACAGTTTGTTTTCTTTAGGTGTATGAATTGAGTTGGAAAGCTGAGCTGAAGCGGAAACTAAACTCCTTAAGAATTTGGTGCATACCGGCTGGCTTCTCTTTTGCCTGCCAGGCATACTCTAGTCTTAGATTTCATTCTTTATCTACTAAGAGGCATTGTAATGAACATATCAAGGGACCTATTGTCTAGCTAAAGCTAAACAAAAGAAGTAAGCTTATGTTTCACAGTGTTATTTAAAGAATTAAAAAAATAAAACACTCAGACCTGTGTTTTATTATTTGAACATGAACAAGGATGTTAACAAGAGATACATATATGATGCATTGATTAGAAATTAAAGATATGTTTCTGTTTGCTTGAAAAAATGAGAAATAGTGCAAAACACGCACACATAAACAATAACATTCCCTCTCCATTGCTCTGAATGCACTCCAGTATTATGTTATTTGTTCCCTATGTCATGCATGATACACTTTTTTTCATGGATTTGCTTTATGGAAATATTAAGAGCATAATTATTTTTTGTATTCCCTTTGATGCTTTTCTTCAGGTTTTTATGAAGATGTGTTACCTCAAATTGTAGTTTTACCTCTGCTTAAGAAGCCATTGTCTTGTATGACCAGGCTGGCCACAATCTTTTTTTACCTTCCATAAGCCTGCTATTGTGTTTTATCCCTTCACATTTAGGCAGAAGGAGGCCTCTATAACACTACATGGGCTTGCAATGAAGTTATTGGGGCATGGCACCCAAACAAGGGCATAAATCATGGAAGGAATACAACTGCTTTGCACCATAATCGGTTATAACATCTGTTATTACAGGTCTTTATAATACATAAGAAATACAAATATAGGTTTAATTATTCTTCATATTTGTTGTGCTATGATTTTAGAGAACAACAAATATAAATATTTTTACAATAAGTAATAGTCATTCTTTTCCTCCTCCACACTGTAAAGACATGGGGATTAGAACTAACACTGGAGTTATGTGACCCATATAAAACCATTAAGCCTAAAGCCTGTACTGGCCAACATTATGGGGCAGATTTACAAAATTCGAATGAAGAATTCGAATGTAAAAAACTTCGAATTTCGAAGTATTTTTTGGGTACTTCGACCATCGAATTGGTTAAATTCGATCGAATTCGAACGATTCGAACGATTCGAAGTAAAAATCGTTCGACTATTCGACCATTCGATAATCGAAGTACTGTCTCTTTAAAAAATACTTCGACCACCTACTTCGGTAGATAAAACCTACCGAAGTCAATGTTAGCCTATAGGGAAGGTCCCCATAGGCTTGCCTGTGATTTTTTGATCGAAGGATTTTCGATTCGAAGGATTTAATCGTTCGATCGAACGAAAAATCCTTTGATCGATTGATCGCAGGATTTGCGCAAAATCGTTCGACTTCGATATTCGAAGTCGAACGATTTTAGTTCCCAGTCGAATATCGAGGGTTTATTAACCCTCGATATTCGACTCTTGATGAATCAGCCCCTATAAGTACAGGCACAGGGAAAAAATGTTCACAGTGTAACATTGAGCCCCAGTATTTTATATTTGATATTTTTGGCCCCTGCAATATTGTCAAAAAAATAGAGGGCAAAATTGAGCAATTCACCAGAAGCCATATTTAGGGAACCTGTTATCCAGATTGCCCAGTACCTGGGGGTTTCCGGATAACAGTTTTTCCATAATTTGGATTTCTATAGTTTAACAGCTTATTAAAAATTAATTTTCAACATGAATTAAACTCAATAGTATTGTTTTGCCTCCAATAAGGATTTAAACAGTATAACAGGTATCAGTAGAAAAGCAAATACATTCTCTTGTATTTAAACTTGTTTATTCACTATGCAATATATTTTTTGAAATTACTTCCTATGTCAGTCTACCCATTTCTAGTTTTCAAATGAGCCTTTTAGCAAACATCTCCAGGGCTTTTAATCAAGCAAGGACTCAGCTTAGTCTGGACATGTTAAGTTTAATTGGACGAGTGTCAAAAACATCTTGTATCTCCTAAACAAATTCAGGGTGAAATGTTAATCCAAACCAGGTCTCATACATTTAATTATAATTATCCTACAGTAAACTTTGTTTTTGTTTTAATCAGTGCCAGCTTGAGATGTATACTAAATTAATGATGAATAATATTTAAATCTTTGTAAACAAGTAAAAAATTAGCCCAATATAGCAAACTTCTTTCCACTGTAATCGGTAATATGTTTTTATTTGATAAAAGACTATGGCCCCATTTATTAAATTGGGACTTTTTCGGGTCAGACATTTTGATGCTAAAAATCCAAAAAGGTAAAAAAAAGCATGACTTTTCCGAGATTTATTATGTGACAATTTCAGAATCTGAAAATACTCCAGCTAAAACCAGTTGCAATCATGTAGAAGTCAATGGCAGATGTAACCTTTTCAACTGGGAGATCTTTCTTTGATTCATAATTTTAGAGGATGTTGGGTGTTTTTGAAAGTGGCTGTTGTGCGACAATTTGAAAAAGTCGTAGTTATTTACACATAATGCTTTTTGTTGCAATTAAGGGGGGATTATTGCTATTACTATCAAAATGTATGTATTGGGGGGGCGGAGCCGAATGCTGAGCCGGTAGGAAGCGCAACTCGGGAGCTCCGCGCTAATAATCCTGTTCAGCCCATGTAATAGCTCCTTCTCGTGCAGGAAATTGCCCTCAAGCGGTGACTAACAACTGCACTTACCTTCCGCAGCAGAATATGCGCAGAGGAGCGCAAAAGGTACGTGCTGACACGGCTGCAAAGCTGGGGCAGTTTGCTCGCAGCATGGATCAAAATAGCGCCCGCAGCCCTAATACTCCGCCTAAGCAGGCCTCCTCTCCCAAGGTTTCTGCAGCCCCTCCAGAGGAGGCTGCGCCATCCGCTCAAGATATCATGGCTGCAATTGCGGCTTGCCAATCCTCCATCACCGCCACCCTTACATCCAAGATAGATGAGGTAAAGGTGGAGATCTCGCTCCTTAAACAGGATATGCAGGCCATCAGGGAGCGCACTGGTGCACTTGAGGAGAGAGTCAGTGCGCTGGAGGACCGCACAGCACCTGTTAATGGGGACATTACGCAGCTACAAAAGCAGCTGAAGATGGCTGCTGATAAATTAGAGGATATGGAGAACAGACAGAGGAGATCAAATGTAAGAGTAGTGGGGCTGCCAGAGAGAAGTGAGGGAGCCCACCCTGAAACCTTTGCAGAGCAATGGCTAAAAGAGCTATTGGGGGCAGAGACTTTCTCCTCGCAATTTGTTGCTGAACGGGCACATCGTGTCCCCACTAAGCCCCTGCCTCCTGGGGCCCCTCCGTGTCCATTCCTGATAAAGCTGTTAAATTACCGGGACAGGGACTCAGCATTAAGTGCAGCAAGACTAAAAGGTGATCTGCAGTACAAGGGCACACGTGTTTCATTATACCCTGATTATTCGGCCGCGCTGCAGAGACAACGCAGCTCCTTTTTAGGAGTCAAGAGGCAGCTACGAGATTTGGGAATCAAATACAACATGATTTACCCCGCCAAACTGCGCATAATTGATGGTGATAGGTCACAGTTCTTCGAGCGTCCTGAAGGGGCCCTCCACTGGTTGGAAACACGTCCCTCGAGGCAAAGACGGAGCCCACGCCCAGAGCAGGCCAGTTCACCTTCATCCCCAGCATGATCCCCTTTTGCTTCTTCACGGATGAGGGGCTGGGAGCATACAACTCGGCAGCACGTCTCTACAATGGAAGGTTTGAGATAACCCTGGGGATTGGGGTTGATGTGGTGTCACCGCTACATGGGTACCAGTACGAGGGGCATTTTTCAATTCTTGTCCATCTCACTTTGCATATATATTTACCTGGCTATTGTGTGAAATGCAACAGTCACTGGGAATGAGAGGAGCTCTGCTACCATAGCAGCGGGCATGCCCGTAGTTTGTCTTTAATTACTGTTATTCTTTCGTTTTCAAGAACTACTACGTTTTGGAGGACATTTATATATTTTTTTTTTTCCTGTTTCTGATATTCTTGTCTAGCGAAGGATTCTTTGGTTTGGTGAATACCGGAATACCGTATACCCCAAAGACAAGGGAAGTTCATAGTTAAGGGATTAATGTATCTCCAGGTTTGGGTGGTGATACTGGGTGGGGGAGTTCTGTGGGGATTTAAAATGCTGTACTTAACTGTTCTTTTCTTTTCCTTTCTGCTTCTGACTATTTCTTCTGGATGGGTTCTCCAAGCGTCTATTCAGTGGGCCTGGGGTCAGTCTGTGAGCGGTCCAATGATACCTAATGCTGTCCAACCACCACATGCATCATGGCAGGTACTAAGATTAGGTTAATCTCTTGGAACGTAAGAGGTCTCAATGATAGGATAAAAAGATCCTTGGTACTGGAGTTTCCCCAGTTAAATGTAGGTGACTGGAAGGAAATTTTATGTCAAATTCCTGAGACTAACATTTCTAGTAGAGATAGGTACATACACACAAAGTTTCTTAATCGTGTATACCTGACGCCTCATAGACTGGCCCAGATTTATCCTGGCTGTCCTGATGTATGCCCTAAGTGTAATGGTGCTCAAGGTACTTATAGCCATGTTTTTTGGGACTGTCCTGAAATACAGAGATTCTGGGCGGAAATAATGCAGTTTGCGGAGAGTAAGCTTGGACTCCCCAATGTATGTTCACCTGAACTTTGCCTACTGGGAATAACTGAAGGCCTAGCTCTGAGCACCAGCGAACAGAGCTGCCTTTTGCAGCTATTGCACTTCGCCAAAAAAGCCATCCTGATGACTTCGAAGGCAACGGCACCTCCGTCTTTGAACTTCTGGTAAAAACTAATCGACAGTGTTCTTCCCAGTCAAAAGTTGACATATATGGCTAGAGGCTGCCCAGAAAAATTTGGGAAGATATGGCATGCCTGGTTGGGGGTGGGCCAGAATGTTTGAAAGTCGTCTACCTTTTCTCTGCTAACGGCAATATGTGGAATGTGACCGGGGCCTATCGATATGTATGGACTGAAACTGACTTGTGCACTTTTACCCGTAGTGGGATGCCTAGTTAGGCATGCCCACATTGGCAACACTTTGAGCCGAACGCGGAAGACCCATCCCCTCTTTACTCTTTCCTTTTCCTCGGTTTACCCCGAGGTTCTATCTTTCTTGACTCTTTCTCTTTCTTTTTCTATGTAACTGGATGTTTAAAATGCAATAAAGAAAATCTGTTAAAAAAAAAAAATGTATGTATTGGGCAGGACGCAAAATTAAAAAAATTGCATAAAGCTCCATGTTCTTGCACTTTACTCCTTGACCAAAATATTTTAATTGTGCTTGAGGTGTCTTCCTTTGGTTCCTGGAATGGTACACAAATTTGCACACCATTCCCTGTATGCAATTCTTACTGTGTTTGTCAGTTCTGCATTAGGGATGTAGCGAACTGTTCGCCGGCGAACTTGTTTGCGTGAACTTCGACCGTTCGCGTCCGCGGAATGTTCGCGAACGTCGCGTGACGTTCGCATTTTGAGTTCGCGTTCGATTCGAATACAAATCGTTCGACCATTCGACCATTCGAATTCCTTCGACTGCTAAAAATCGAACGATTTCCATTCGTTCGAACGATTGTAAGCATTCGATCGAATGCTTCGATCGTTCGATTCGAATGAAAATCGTTCGATCGAACGATTAAAATCCTTCGATCGTTCGAATCGAACGATTTTAGCGGGTGTTCGAATTTCGCGAACGTTCGCATTTTTTGCCGGTGTTCGCGAACGGCGTTCGCGAACACCAAATCGGCAGTTCGCTACATCCCTATTCTGTATACAGGGCAGCAGGAGGTAGGAGGAACATGGGCAACCACCCAACACACCCCTGGCTTACATATTATTCAAAAGACACAAGCCTGGTAGCACTGCAAGGCACTAGTGAGCATTGCAGAAAACAAAAAGTCAGAAAGAATGGAGTCCTGTACTTAACACTGTGTCCTTGCTCTTGGCATTGCTGCATCCCTTATTGTGGTGTTTATACAAATGGCCTTTAGATGTCACTGTGCTCAGACCATGGACTTTGTGATGTGAAGAATGTATAATATTGGTTTAAAATGCATACTGTTTAATTGCTGCTGTTTCTTATAGTTTTCCAAATGCTTTCCTACTATAGGGGGAATATGTTGTGTTTATACAAATGGCCTGTAGTCACTGTGCTCAGACATACTGTGAATACTTCCTGGTAGCTTAAAAGTGAAAGTTTACTGTTGTGTAATGCCTGCATGACTCTGCTAATAAAGCACTGTTATATTCTACTCATCCTCGGCTAACCAAAACATAACAAATGGCGACAAGGATGGATCTTCTACCTCTGCAGCAGCCTGCACCTTTTCTTCCAAATCCTGGTGAGCCTAGCATACCTTTTACTGCTTGGATCCGTATGTTTGAAAATTACATTATTGCTGCTGACCAAGGGGAGATTTCTGCTGCTAGTTTCTGCTGCTAGTTTCTGCTGCTAGAAAGCGTGCTTTACTCACTGCCTGGGAGCAGAGGGACATTACCAGTACCTGATGATACTTATGAAACTGCTCTTACTGCTTTAAAGAACTTTTTAGTGCCAAGAGTAAATGTGGTTGCTGAAAGATATGAATTCCACCAACTTGGACAGCGTAATGGCAAATCCTCAGAACAATTTGTAGTAGCTTTGAGAGAGCTGGTTGTTACCTGTGAGTTTGGGACTCTAACAGATGAAATGCTAAGAGACCAAATAGTGGAAAAAACAAACTAACCTTGCATTAGAGAGAGACTGCTCCTAGAGCAGGATTTAACCCTTGCAAAGTCTATTACAAATTGAAACAGCAGTGGCAGAAGCTAAATCTCTCAGTCAGGGAACTGCTGGGAATGTACAGATTGTGAATTCAACACTGTGGCCTAATAATGCACAGTCATAGGCAAAATACAGTGCTAAGGAAATGGATTCACCTACACTGCAAAACTGTGCAGCAAATGCAAATAAAAAATACTGCTTTCGCCGTGGTTCAACACAACACACTACTACAAATGTTACAGTATTAAGTGTGGATAAAGCTGGTACATTTATTCATGCACTGTCAATACTGCTTCTGCTGACAAGGGACAATCCATTATCCTAATGCTTGATACAGGTTCAGCTGTTCCTATACTACGAAAGGAGATTTTCTTTAAATACTTTGCAAAAGATCCACTTGATCACCTGCCCTGAAACTGGTCAGTTACTTAAAGGATCCAATCCCTGTGCTTGGTTGCTTGCCAGTGACTGTACAATTTGAATCAAATACTGCAAAATGTGACTATTAAATTATGAATAAGGGTACTGCTATACTTGGAAGGGATTTCTTTGCTGCATTAAACCTACAATTAGTTTATGGTTTCATTATTACAGCACCAGTGCCTGCCACACAGCCAGTGTCTAAAATGTCACCACAAAGCAACACTTCACTGGGCTGTGCAAAGAACTTTGTACACAAAGATAATTTGAGATGTAAAACCAGTATGCCAGAAATAGAGGCGATTGCCCTACTCTATAAGGGAGACTGTCTCACAGGAACTAAAGAAACTGGTAGAGCAAGATGTTAGAGCACTACTACGTGGAACTTTAAGTCTGGTGTGGTTAGAGTCTGCTCAACATATCTTAGAAATAGTGAAACAGCTAATTGTGAACAGTCCAGCACTAGCTTTATTTGATCCTGCACTACCCACTATGGTTACTACAGATGCTTCAGACTATGGCGTTGGTGAAGTTCTCACACAGATCCATGCTGATCATACAGAGAAAAACGATTGCATTTGCATCCAGAACACTTACAGAGACAGAGCGTATGTATTCCACTGGTGAAAAAGAAGCTCTAGCATGTGTTTGGGCAACAGAAAAATGGAGAACCTACCTATGGGGTAGGGAATTTACCTTATGCACTGATCATAGCCCTTTAACTACACTGCTTACAACAAAGAGTCTAGGAAGAGCTGGAATGCGTTTGAAAAATGTTACTGCTGTTTGTCATGGTTACCTTTACATGCAGCTTCTGATACACTGGATGAGGAAACAGAAGTTGTAGCATTGACTGATTTACTATCATCTACAGTTACAGCTGCTGATTTTAAGCAAGCTTGCCTCACATGTCCAATTCAAGTAAAACTACGGGACATCTTACAAAGCAAATGGCCAAATGCTGAGAAGAAACTCAGTCCTGATCTTCAACCTTACTACAGGATTAGACACAAACTGTCATTAGTAGATGGCTATGTTGTCCGTGGAGCTCACCATTTACTGGTACCAGAGACCTTGCGAGAAAAGCTCATACAACTTGCACATGAGAGTCATCAAGGAATTGTACAAAAAAAACAAAGACTACGAGAACTATACTGGTGGCCAGCAATGGATGCTGATGTGGTAACTGCCATTTATTCTTGTGTTTCTTGTCAGAATCATGACAAAACAGCTATCACACATACACCACCACTTCAGCCAGTACCATTCCCTGATTCAGCATCGGAAAAACTTGCTATTGATATTGTCAGTCCTTTTACAGATGCTCCTATAGACTGCAGATTTGCTATAACCTTGATAGACTATTACAGTAAATGGCCAGAAATTGCCTGTGTTTCTCATATAACATCAGCTACAGTAATAACATTTCTGTCTACAGTCTTCAGCAGAGAAGGTAATCCAAAGGAGTTAATATCAGACAACAGACCATAGTTTGTCTCATATGAGTTTGAATACTTTCTGAGAGAGAGGAATATTGTGCATAGGAAATCTTCAGTGTATTACCCACAAGCAAATGGAGAAATCGAGCAATCCAACAGAAGTCTGAAAGAAGCACTACAGACAGAAAATCTTACTGGGAAATCTTGTAAAGTATTTACAACAGAGTTACTACATAACTACAGAGCAACGCGCCATGCAACAACCCAATCATCTCCAGCTAAATTATTACATGGCAGACAGATGTGCACTAAGTTACATGTTGCAGACATCAAACTTCCACAAAATACTGTGCCTACAAAATCATCTACTGCTGACATTGTGAAACATCAACAAGCCAAATGCAAGGCTTAAGCTGACAGAAAATGTGGTGCAAGAGAAGTACACTTTCAGCCTGGATCTTTTGTCAGAATTAAGAAACCAGGATTACTGAAACAAGGACAATCTAAATTAACTACACCACTTGAAGTGAGACGCCAGTGAGGACCATACACATATGAACTGTCTGATGGACACATATGGAATGCAAGTCGTCTTGCTCCTGTTAGATATGACTTTGGAGAAGCTCCATTTGATGAAGGACATTTTCCTACTCCTGATGTCAACTGCAATAGGCCTAAAGAAAGTGAACCTATAAGGCGTACTGAGAGAATCAGAAAACTACCTGCATGGACCATGGACTTTGTGATGTGAAGAATGTATAATATTGGTTTAAAATGCATACTGTTTAATTGCTGCTGTTTCTTATAGTTTTCCAAATGCTTTCCTACTATAGGGGGAATATGTGGTGTTTATACAAATGGCCTGTAGTCACTGTGCTCAGACATACTGTGCATACTTCCTGGTAGCTTAAAAGTGAAAGCTTACTGTTGTGTAATGCCTGTATGACTCTGCTAATAAAACACTGTTATACTCTACTCATCCTCGTCTAACCAAAACATAACACTTATTACTTATGAACTTGCATCTAACCTTTTACAAATGGACCTTATAGTATATTTTGAAATGGGTTACAGTTGAGGATAATTGTTATTGCCATGAGTAGCAATTAAACATTTTAATACCTATCTACCACTATACTTGTGTAAGAATAGGCACATCCTATCTCAGCTTTCATTTTTCAGCTGCGTCACCCATAATTACGCAAAATCAGTTTTGTAGTCCATCTAAGAGATTCCCCCATAGGGAAATCAGACATACTAAATCCTGTATAGCTCTGTGTAGTTGCTCTTTCTTTGAACTGGAAGTCAAAGATTTGTATTGTAAGAACCTCAGCAATCAGCTTCTGCTGAGTAATATTATGTTAATATTCTTTTACACATGTCTCCCTAACAGAAACATAAATGAACATTGCAGTTTAAAATTAATCAGAATATGTACTATCCAAAAATGTATGGACCTATTATTTGGACAAAGCCAAAAATTATGGATTATGGAATAGGGTTTACCTATAGTATTCTGAAGTCCCCTGACTTTCATATATATACTGTTATAATGTTTGTACCTAAGGATATGTAGTTGATAACATACTGTAAAGTGCAAGCTTTGAAGCATTTTTTTTTTTAGAAATTTCATAGAAATGTCTATCTTTAGCAGAGCTTTTCAGTTTGGAGTTGAAAGATACAACCTACATTTATTGGAATGTGTACTTTCCAAAAATACATGATTTTCTGGGTCATCTTGTAGTTCATATATAAAAAGCAGGCAGCAGTTGTATGCAGTTTTTAAAGGACCAGTAACATAAAAAAAATGTAAAAAAAAAATGTGTTTGTTCATAACGGAAAAAAACACCAAGACACATTTAACTTTAAATTCGCAAAGTCTTTATTAAGAAACAACTTACCGATATTCCGATTGTGCTCCTCTTCAGAAAAGGCGTCAGGGTTCTTCTAATAAATTAAATGGCATTAAATGACTATGAAGATTTTCATTCATCCAGGTCATGGTATATCTAGTATAGGTAACTCTAAAAACAACTGGACTTGCTGAGTAATCAATGAAGACGTTTCACTACTCACCCGAGCAGCTTCTTCAGTTCAAATGACTGGTGTGGGAAATTCTCGGCATATAAACTCTTCCACTAATCCAATCACAATGGCCCTTTGTAACTCTTCAAAGAGGTGACATCTGAAGAAATTCACAGAGGTGTAGATTCAGTGTAGTAACTGTGATAGGATTATCCAATGTGTCATGCAACACCTAGAAAGAGGTGCTACTTGTGGATGTGTAAAGTGTTCTGAATCCGCCGGCGTACAGATGTTAGAACAGCATTGTATGTAGCAGACAGGTGGTGTCGAAGGCCCCCGCCTCTATTCAGGGATGGTTTCTCCACATTGACATGAATCGCCTCTTTCACGCCTCGTTCAAACCAGCGGTCTTCTTTATCCAATATTTTGACCTTGCTATCTTCAAAGGAGTGTCCCTTGTCTTTTAAGTGTATAAAGACAGCTGAGTTTTGCCCTGTAGAGTTCGCCCTCCTATGCTGAGCCATTCGCTTGGTGAGCAGTTGTTTTGTCTCCCCAATGTATAGATCTGTGCACTCCTTGCTACACTGGACTCCGTATACCACATTGCTTTGTTTTTCTTTAGGGGTTGGATCCTTTGGGTGTACCAGTTTTTGTCTCAATATGTTGCTAGGTTTGAAAACACAGGGACGTGGTGTTTGTTAAAACACCACACCAGTCAGTTGAACTGAAGAAGCTGCTTGGATGAGTAGTGATATGTCTTCATTGATTACTCAGCAAGTCCAGTTGTTTTAAGATCAACGTATACTAGATATGGCATTACATGGTTTCTAAAACCACTAAAAATGAGGATGTTGATAAATGGGCCTCCCAGAGTGAAGTGCCATCCTCCATATGATATATATATATATATATATATATATATATATATATATATATATATATATATATATATATATATATATAAACATGAAAAATTATACAGTCAGTTTTGGTCTGAATTTATGTAAAGGTCTACAACCATGAGCTGGCTTTTAATACTGCCACCCATAAAA
Organism: Xenopus laevis; assembly: GCF_017654675.1. NCBI lineage: Eukaryota > Metazoa > Chordata > Amphibia > Anura > Pipidae > Xenopus > Xenopus laevis. The sequence continues at coordinate 162,049,514 of NC_054371.1, forward strand.
TGTGAGTCTTTAATCTTTATTCTTTCAAGCTTCTAATATCTATTATTCTGAAGCATCACATTAAAACACATTAAAATTATAGTAGCTGATATACCGTCATTCCCATGAATAATCAATAACGTGTGTCTGTGCCATTTTTCATAAATAAACTTTTTTAAAACACGGTTCTAAATTTAACTCAATATACTCTTACCTGCAAAAACAGAATCTATAGAATTCTACCACATCTAACTAGAAAGCATAATTTCTTTCCTTTTGCATATTAACAAATTTTGCTCTGTAGAACTGCCTCTCAATCAGATTCCATCTCTATTGTTTCATGGTTGAAATGTTTTAGTCTCCAGGGAAATGAAAGGATTAGGAAACATATGTTTACAATTTAATATAAACTATCTGAATTGCATTATTTGTTTTGTATGAAGTTTATCCCACTGGTTGCAAAGACATTTGTTTTGCTTTGGCTGCAGGGCAATTAATTAAAAAAAAAGTATTTTAAAATGGAAAACTGTTGTTTGTTAATTTACTCAGTTCATAACTCTCACATATAAAGTGATACTTTTTAATGTTAACACATATTCAGAGAATTCTGTAGGTTTATTGTGCCAATATTATATTTACCTATATTAGTAAGTATATTGGAAAAAAAATTCATATAGTAACAGACCTATGAATTCTTAGTGATCATACTTTAGGTGAGCAAAGGTGAAATAAATGGAAAGGGGTAGAGATGGAAAGATAGAAGTTTAAAAACATAAAAAAGAAAACTTAATGCAGCTATCATGCAAGGACAAAATGCTACCTAGGGTTTTAGGTTCTAGGTAGCATTATGTTCTGTAGCTCCTTGAAGCTATACAAGGGGGTTATTTATCAAAGGTCATATTTTAGAGTTTTGTGAGCATTTAAAGACCTTGAATGAACACAAATGAATTCACAACTCAAATGTTTTATAATATATAAGAAAAAACTTGAATGTAAAAACTCGAAACAGTATAGTTGGGGTGAAAAATTCAAATGAAGTTTTCAGAGAAAATGATTTTGAATTGCTTTAATTGATTGAGTTATGCGAAACCCAACAAAAAATATCGAAGATCATGAAGGCTACAAATGGTTCAAGGCACCTCTGCCAGTGACTTAAACATGACATTGACAGGTTTTAGATGGTGTATTTTCAGATTCAATATATCTCCAGCTTCAGGGTATAATAAATCTCAAAAATATTGATTTAAACATTTTTTTAAAATTTTTGGAGTTTTTATTTACTCGGAAATGGTATCTGTATTATTAATTTGGGCTATGCATTCCTGTAGCGTAGGTTGAGTGGAGGTTTGGCAATTAATGTAAGAGGGCTAATTCCAGGTTGTTAGGTAACTGATTTTGTAGTAGTTGTGATATCATTTGGAAGACATTTTGCCAGAAAGAAGATATTATTGGACATGCCACCACATATGGAGTAAGGGGCCCTGAGAGACCCATCCTCACCAACAGTTTGTTGAATCATTCTGTATAATTTTGGATAATCTTTGTGATGTCAAGTGCAATTTATAGAGTTTAATGTGTGTTTCCATATGGTTGGTGCATTGGTGGTACCTTGTGGTGCCATTATGGCCTTTTGTCAATGCTGACTGGTGAAAGTTTTATGGAGATCTTGTTCCCATTTTGGCATATAGGATAGTTTATTATTGGGATCATGGGATATCAGAAGCTTAGGGGTAAATTTATCAAAGAGTAAGTAAGAGATCACCACAGTCCTCTAAAGTGAAATTCCGCCACTCTCCATTCATTTCTATGGGATTTTTAAAACAGTATTTATCAATGGGTAAAAGTGAAAGTTCATCCTTCGATAAATACACCTTTCAAAATGCTGCAAGCTGCATTTGCATCCGACAGTCGTGTCGTGTTGGATTACCGTTGTGTCACTATCCAACCTTACCATGTTCCTGTCGCATCCGACTTGACGTGTGCGTTTTGTCGCCCAGCGTCGGATCGCATCTAAGTCGGTCGGGTAGTCCAACCCTAAAAGGCCTGACTTAGGTGAATGGTTAGAGTTACTGCCTTGGAATCTCTCACTGCATGTATATCACTGACTTGCTCACTAAGGGGCAGAGCTGCTCCCCCTTAAACTTTGTTTTTGTTTATTTCTAGGAGACTCAGGATATAAATTTCTATCTTGTTTGATGACGCCTGTCCATTTTCCCCACACACCTGCCCAACATAGATACAACAGGGCCCATCAGAAGAAGCTCAATGTCATTGAGTGCCCCTTTGGGGTGCTCAAGTCACTCTTCTGATGCCTTTCAATCACTGGGGGAAATCTCCTTTATTCCCTCATTAAGGTTTCAGAGATCATCATTGTCTGTGCTATGTTGCATAATATGGCAATGCAGCATGGATTACCAACAGGTAATGATCTGAGGGATTGAGATTTAGGGGTATGTTGACAGGCAGCAGGATAAAGATCTATAGGGGAGAGTGCATGATTGGTTTCCACCTCAAACCTTATTTGTAAGTTGAATATATTAATTGCTTGATAATTAACCTCATTAATGGGTTGAACTTCCCCTTGAAAGTGCATGAACCAGAAGACAAGAAATGTTTCTAAGCAAAAGATGTGACTTTGTATTTTGGGATTAAAGGCTGGCCCTGTATGAACATAACACTGAATTGTCCAAGTGCACTAATAACTCTTGTAGTTGCTAGGCCTTGATATGGAGGGACTGCAGAGGGTTTACAGTATAAATGTACAATAAATGTTTGTGATACAGAATCAGAATTGACAGCCATTACTGTGCTTAAAGATTAGTTTGTTTCTGGCAGCCATATTTTAACCCTTTGCATATGTCATCGATACTATTTCTTAAAATGTACCCAATCTTTACCTTTATTAGATATACAATAAAGAACCTGCTGATTGTGATGTGCTGGCATGCACCTAGCAGTAAAGACCTACCTGGGACATCTTATGGTGTAAGTTCACAAACTTACAAGAAAATAAAAAAATGAGCTTAAATTGGGAACCATTTGTAGTGATGGGCGAATCAAATTGGCAGGTGCGAATTTGCTGTGAAATTCCAAGTTTTGCCGCCATCTAATAAATTCGCAAAACTGTGGTGAAAATTCACCGGCGAAAAATCTACTGCGACAAAAAAAAATTGAACAGTTGTGCGCATAAAAATTGTAACGCATTGACTTCAAAGCATTTAAACAAAAGGAGCCTGCGTTTAAAAATTGTTGCGGGTGTCAAAAAGCAAAAGGAGATAAATTTGCCCATCACTAACCATTTGATTATTATCAGCAAAATAATGATCCTTTCAGGTTTCTGGGATCCTGCTGTGTTGTATGTGCCAACCCACATTGGCATCCTTTGCTGCTTTGTAATGTTGCTGCCCTGGCTACAGTGAAGGGCAAACCTCAGTTCTATTGCTTGGATGTGTCAGTCACATGACTCACCTTCTGTGAGATGGACCTGCTGAGGAGAATTCAGATATTACAGACTTTGCAGATAACTGCCACATTCAGGTGATTTCCACTAAACCTGCTTTCCCAAACCATGTTGATGGTGTTTTTGTAACAAAAACTGTTAAACAATTTTTTTTTTGTCTAATAAATAAGTGATTAACACTGGAACTGGACTCACCACCAGGATTCATCTGTCCCAGATGCTGGCAATATAATCCCTAAGAAATTGCACACCTCTTATGCTTGGATTGACAATGGTGTTCTTAGAGGGAAGGACAAGACCTATGACCTGGGTAGGATTTCTGGGTAAGGCGCTGTGTTTAGCATTAAACAGATTTTTGGTAAAATTAAACACAATTTTTGTCAATTTTTTAGGAGATTTCTTTTATCGGCTTGGCCCATAGTGGAAAAGAACTGCACAATAATGAGACTGGGGTTTATTGCTGAGTCACATGAGAAAAATGAGAAAAAAACTAATCGAGTTTGTGTGACATCCCATTGCCTTTGCTCCCTCCAATAAATGGCCACTTACTGACTGGAGCAATATGGTTTACACTTTCCTTTCTTTCACAAAGAATTTTATTGAAAAACTGATCATCTTTATCCAAAATAAAGAAAACATGAAACATTTTGAAGTGTAAGATGTTTTTGGAAATACAGTATATTAATAAATATTAAACAATATTTTAAACAAAAAAAATGTGTAATGTTACATGACTGAGATTGAGAATAGTCATAGAAACAACTTCTCTACTATCTGAGTAGTAGTTAAATAAAAAAAAAACTCCAAATATAAAGGTGTGAACACATTTTTTACTATAAAAATAAAACATAGCTCAACCGTGCCCAAAAATATAAAATGCTGCTGGAAAAAGAGGAGAAGGGTTTCCCCTCGATTTTAGTATAAGATCCTTGATCTCCTGCAGCAACCTTATTATTTGATGCAGCGGGTTGTCCTCGGTCTGCGTCGCTGCATCTGCTACCTGTGGCAGCTGGGAAGCCTCTTCGGGAGAAGGAGGCAGAGGCGTTGGAGGACCTGCATGTTCTGCTGCCTCTTCCTCTGCTCCTTCTGTTCCTGCACCATATGCAGCCAGATCACCTTGGATCCATTCAGCTGACAATGAAAGAATTTCAGCTTGAGTAATACAGCACTTGCTTTGGATGGCAGGTATGGGACGGGCAACACCATTAACAGAGTTTTATTGCAGCGGATAATCTCCATTTGACAGTTCATTTACTTGTTCTCTGCAATTATATGACATTGAACTGTTCCTCATGTTAAAGTATTCACATGTTTAAATACACTTTTGCTCTAAAATAGCGAAATAATTAGAAAACAAGTGACTTTATTGCAATTTAGAAGAGAATTTTATTTATTCTGTTTAAATAAATCTACTTTCTACTTCTGCCCATAGCTGTTCAACCAAATCTCGGTGCCGCCTCTTCAGGTCACTCCAGATGCGCTGGACCTCATGCAGACTCAGATGTGTTCCAAGAGAGATCTTGTCATACCCCTTCCAGTGCAGATACCGGATCATAAATTGCAGTTGCTTGTCATTCAGCATCCCAGGCCCTGAGATGAATCAGATGAAAAGTTTTCCACTTCTACAAAGTGTAAGGGCAGGGCATTGGTTATTTATACTGGTGACGCCCAATTTTGATGCACATATGATGTGTCTAATTTGATGTGGAGGTGCTTGATTTGAAGTGCCTAACCTGAAAATTATTTGATGACAATGCAGCAGTAATAGTAGCACCAACATTATTAGCAACCTTGATATGCCTCAACCAGAAGAAATTTGCCAACAATACAACAGTAGTAGTAGTAGCAGCAGCACTAGTAAAAGCAAGATTATTTTTAGCTTTAAATAGGTCTCAAACAGAAGAAATTTGCCAACTATGCGGCAGTAGTACAAGTAAAATTATTAGGAACCTTAACAGACCCCAACCATAAGAAATTTGCCAACTATGCAGCAGTAGTAACAACAACATTAATATTAGACTTGATAGACCACAACCAGAAAAAATGTGCCACACCAAAAGAAATTTGCCAACTATGTGGCAGTAGTACAGCAGCAGCAGCACTAGTAGAAGCAACATTATCATAGGCTTCAACCAGAAAACATTTGCCAACAATGCGGCAGTAGTAGCAGCAGCAGCAACATTATTAGAAGAAGAGATAGGCAAATCTGTGTTGTTTACTATGAAATTCGTGAAACGGAAAAAATTTGCAAAAATAGGCGTCAAAATAATTTTGACACACGTCAATTTTGACACGAGCGACATTTATTAAACCTCTTTCTCTGAAAATACGCCATCTCAAACCTGTCAAAGTCATTTAGAAGTCATTGGCAGATGTCCCTGAAGTTGTTTCTTGTAAAAGTTGGGATTTTTATCCGATAATATGATACGATAAAATCGAGTTTTGGGAACATCAATCGTACGATACGATTTTTTTTTGTGCGGTTTTGTTGCTCAGATTTTTTTTTGGAGAATAATTATTGATAAATGAGTTCAATTCGTGGAAGGGAGTTAGGTTGACTTTGTTTTCAGAAAAAAACGAGATTGATTAAAGTTTTAGTAAATCAGACCCTAATATTATATATATTCAGTATATTGTTTCTCGGTTTCTCAAGTTCAGTAAGTGACAGCTAGGGATGTCGCGGACTGTTCGCCGGCGAACTTGTTCGCGCGAACATCGGCTGTTCGCGTCCGCCGCAAGTTCGCGAACGTCGCGCGACGTTCGCCATTTTGGGTTCGCCTTACCTGGCGCTTTTTTTTGACCTCTCACCCCAGACCAGCAGATACATGGCAGCCAATCAGGAAGCTCTCCCTCCTGGACCACCCCCACACCCCCTGGACCACTCCCCTTCCATATATAAACTGAAGCCCTGCAGCGTTTTTTCATTCTGCCTGTGTGTGCTTGGAAGAGCTAGTGTAGGGAGAGAGCTGCTAGTGATTTCACTGATTTGAGGGACAGTTGATAGTAAGTTTGCTGGCTAGTAATCTACTTGATACTGCTCTGTATTGGAGGGACAGAAGTCTGCAGGGATTTGAGGGACATTTTAGGGTAGCTTTGCTGGCTAGTAATCTACCTTCTACTGCAGTGCTCTGTATGTAGCTGCCTGCTGTGGGCACTGATCTCTTCTGATCTCATCTGCTGACTGCTGTAATAACCCAATAGTCCTTGTAAGGACTGCTTTTATTTTCTTTTTTGTTGTTTTACTTTGCTACTTTAACAGCCAAGTGCTATTAGTCTAGCAGTGTTGGGGAGTGGGACTGGTGTGCTACTGTGCTGCTCCTAGTAGTTCAGCAGCACCAACCCGAGAATATTTTTTTTTTTTTAATATACATATAATTTTTTTTTTTATTTTACTTATCTTACTGTTCTTTAAGGTGTCCAGTGCTGTTTGCTGTTCTTCATAGTAGTGCACCAATAGTAGTGCACTTGCAGGCATTATTTGCCCAGTGGCCATCTAGCTGTGTGAGCTTGTTCACATTCTGTCTAAATATCAATAATAATACCGTCTCCAGAAACACCACCTGAGTGACGTTTTTCAAGCAGCAATAATATATTCCGTATCCACCACTGCTGTAGTGTATACGTTGACCTTGTAGGCATTATTTGCCCAGTGTGTTCTTCATTTTCAAACCACTGCCACTTAGCTGTGTGAGCTTGTTCACATTCTGTCTAAATATCAATAATAATACCGTCTCCAGAAACACCACCTGAGTGACGTTTTTCAAGCAGCAATAATATATTCCGTATCCACCACTGCTGTAGTGTATACGTTGACCTTGTAGGCATTATTTGCCCAGTGTGTTCTTCATTTTCAAACCACTGCCACTTAGCTGTGTGAGCTTGTTCACATTCTGTCTAAATATCAATAATAATACCGTCTCCAGAAACACCACCTGAGTGACGTTTTTCAAGCAGCAATAATATATTCCGTATCCACCACTGCTGTAGTGTATATGTTGACCTTGTAGGCATTATTTGCCCAGTGTATTCTTCATTTTCAAACCACTGCCACTTAGCTGTGTGAGCTTGTTCACATTCTGTCTAAATATCAATAATAATACCGTCTCCAGAAACACCACCTGAGTGACGTTTTTCAAGCAGCAATAATATATTCCGTATCCACCACTGCTGTAGTGTATACGTTGACCTTGTAGGCATTATTTGCCCAGTGTGTTCTTCATTTTCAAACCACTGCCACTTAGCTGTGTGAGCTTGTTCACATTCTGTCTAAATATCAATAATAATACCGTCTCCAGAAACACCACCTGAGTGACGTTTTTCAAGCAGCAATAATATATTCCGTATCCACCACTGCTGTAGTGTATACGTTGACCTTGTAGGCATTATTTGCCCAGTGTGTTCTTCATTTTCAAACCACTGCCACTTAGCTGTGTGAGCTTGTTCACATTCTGTCTAAATATCAATAATAATACCGTCTCCAGAAACACCACCTGAGTGACGTTTTTCAAGCAGCAATAATATATTCCGTATCCACCACTGCTGTAGTGTATACGTTGACCTTGTAGGCATTATTTGCCCAGTGTGTTCTTCATTTTCAAACCACTGCCACTTAGCTGTGTGAGCTTGTTCACATTCTGTCTAAATATCAATAATAATACCGTCTCCAGAAACACCACCCGAGTGACGTTTTTCAGGCAGCAATAATATATTCCGTATCCACTGCTGTAGTAGTGTATACGTTGACCTTGTAGGCCTTGTTTGCCCAGTGTGTTCTTCTTCTTCTTCATTTTCAAACCACTGCCACTTAGCTGTGTGAGCTTGTTCACATTCTGTCTAAATATTAATAATAATACCGTCTCTAGAAACACCACCCGAGTGACGTTTTTCAGGCAGCAATAATATATTCCGTATCCACTGCTGTAGTAGTGTATACGTTGACCTTGTAGGCATTATTTGCCCAGTGTGTTCTTCATTTTCAAACCACTGCCACTTAGCTGTGTGAGCTTGTTCACATTCTGTCTAAATATCAATAATAATACCGTCTCCAGAAACACCACCTGAGTGACGTTTTTCAAGCAGCAATAATATATTCCGTATCCACCACTGCTGTAGTGTATACGTTGACCTTGTAGGCATTATTTGCCCAGTGTGTTCTTCATTTTCAAACCACTGCCACTTAGCTGTGTGAGCTTGTTCACATTCTGTCTAAATATCAATAATAATACCGTCTCCAGAAACACCACCTGAGTGACGTTTTTCAAGCAGCAATAATATATTCCGTATCCACTGCTGTAGTAGTGTATACGTTGACCTTGTAGGCCTTGTTTGCCCAGTGTGTTCTTCTTCTTCTTCATTTTCAAACCACTGCCACTTAGCTGTGTGAGCTTGTTCACATTTTGTCTAAATATCAATAATAATACCGTCTCTAGAAACACCACCCGAGTGACGTTTTTCAGGCAGCAATAATATATTCCGTATCCACTGCTGTAGTAGTGTATACGTTGACCTTGTAGGCCTTGTTTGCCCAGTGTGTTCTTCTTCTTCTTCATTTTCAAACAACTCCCATCTAGCTCTGTGAGCTTGTTCACATTCTGTCTAAATATCAATAATAATACCGTCTCCAGAAACACCACCTGAGTTGTTGTTGTTTTTGTTTTAAAAATAATGCCAGGCAAAGGCAGGCCGCCATGCAGAGGCACTAGGGGCCGTGCTGCTATGCTATCCTGTGGCCCTAGGAAATTGCCCAGTTTTAAAAAGGCAATGACCCTGAACTCCCAAAATGCTGAAGAGGTAGTTGACTGGCTTACGCAGCACACCCCATCCTCTACCGTTTCTAACTTTACCACAACATCCTCATCCTCCACTGCTATGGGCACCCCACGTAACACTTCCTCCACCACCGGCGCCCCTTCTTCACTGGAGTCAGAGGAGTTATTTTCACATGAGTTTCTTGAACTGAGTGATGCGCAACCATTATTGGCAGAAGAAGATGAAGGAGATGAGGACGTTACACCAGATTTAATTCTGGCAGAGAACACAACAGAGATGGACATAATGAGTGATGACGAGGAGGTCCCCGCTGCTGCTTCCTTCTCTGAGCTGTTAGAAGAAATTGATGCATCTGAGGAGAATGATGATGAGGAGATTGATGTTTTGTGGGTGCCCAGTAGAAGAGAGCAAGAGGAGGATAGTTCAGATGGAGAGACGGAGAGTCAGAGAGGCAGGAGGAGAATAAGACTTAGAAGAAGCAGGGAGGACAGCTCGCAGGGAACAGTAGGGCAACAACATGTATCGGCACCTGTGGTCAGCCGGCCAACGCACCCGCCATTGCCGCCAACGCCGCCGACTTCTACTTTTACCCCCAGATTGCCAGCCTCAAAAAGGTCAGCAGTGTGGGATTTTTTTAATGTGTGCCTCTGACAAAAGCGTTGTAATTTGCAATGAGTGCAGTCAGAAACTGAGTCTTGGGAAGCCCAACAGCCACATAGGTACAACTTCTATGCGAAGGCACATGAACGGCAAGCACAAAGCACTTTGGGAGCAACACCTCAAAGGCAACAGGCAAACTAAAAGCCACCCTCCTTCTGGTCCAGCATCTTACTGCTCTACCTCTGCTGTCCTTGACCCGTCTGAACCACCCTCCACTCCGCCTTCCACCTTGACCACCAGTTCCCATTCCCAGTCATCTGCCCCCAGCCAAGTTTCTGTGAGGGCCATGTTTGAGCGTAAGAAGCCAATGTCTGCGAGTCACCCCCTTGCCCGGCGTCTGACAGCTGGCTTGTCCGCACTCTTAGCCCGCCAGCTTTTACCATACCAGCTGGTGGACTCTGAGGCCTTCCGCAAATTTGTAGCAATTGGGACACCGCAGTGGAAGGTACCCAGCCGCAATTTTTTTTCAAAAAAGGGAATACCACACCTGTACCACCATGTGCAGAGCCAAGTCACCGCATCTCTGTCACTTAGTGTTGGGCCAAAGGTCCATATGACTACTGACGCATGGTCCTCCAAGCATGGTCAGGGCAGCTATGTCACCTACACTGCCCACTGGGTGAACTTGGTCATGGCTGGGAAGCAGGAAATGTGTGGCTCAACAACGACAGTGGAGTTGGTGTCACCGCCACGGATTGCACGCGGTTCTGCCACCACCTCTACTCCTCCTTCGCTCTCTACCTCGTCATCTTCCTCTTCTTCGTCCTCTGCTGCTGGGTCCTCCTCCTCCTCCACACCTGTGCACCCCCAGCTCCCCCTAGGCTATTCGACGTGCCAGGTACGCCGTTGTCATGCTGTCTTGGGGATGACGTGCCTGGAAAGCAAAAACCATACCGGATCTGTACTCCTGTCATCTCTGCAGTCACAGGCCGATCGGTGGCTGACCCCACACCAACTGAAGATCGGAAAAGTGGTGTGTGACAATGGAAGCAATCTGTTGGCAGCACTGAGACTGGGCAATTTAACACATGTGCCCTGCATGGCACATGTTCTGAATTTAATAGTACAACGTTTTGTCTCAAAGTACCCAGGATTCCAGGACGTTCTCAGGCAGTCCAGGAAGGTGTCGGCCCATTTCAGACGTTCCTATACAGCCATGGCACGCCTTGCTGACATTCAGCAGCGGTACAACATGCCAGTCAGGCGTTTGATTTGCGACAGCCAGACTCGCTGGAATTCAACGCTCCTCATGTTGGAACGTCTGCTGCAACAACAAAGAGCCGTCAACGAATACCTGTTTCAACTGGGTGGTAGGACTGGATCTGCAGAGCTGGGGATTTTTTTCCCCCGTTACTGGGTGCTTATGCGCGATGCCTGCAGGCTCATGCGCCATTTTGAAGAGGTTACAAATATGGTCAGTCGCACCGAAGGCACCATCAGCGACCTAATACCCTTTGCTTTCTTCCTGGAGCGTGCCGTGCGACGAGTGACAGATGAGGCTGTAGACCAGCGTGACGAGGAGCAGGAAGCGCACGATTTCTGGTCGGAATCACCAGAACGAACCCAGGCACCTGCTGCAACGCAGGGAGAGGTGTCAGAAGTGGAGTCAGAGGAGGAAGGTGGCTTTGTGGAGGAGGAGGACCAACAGGAGCAGGCTTCCCAGGGGGCTGGTGGTGACCTTTTGGGGACCCCTGGTCTTGTACGTGGCTGGGGGGAGGAGACCGTGGATGATGCAGTCCTTGATAACGAGGAAGCGGAGATGGATACCTCTGCATCCAACCTTGTGAGAATGGGGTCTTTCATGCTGTCATGCCTGTTGAAGGACCCCCGTATCAAGAGGCTTAAGGAGAAGGACCTGTACTGGGTCGCGACTCTACTAGACCCTCGGTACAAGCATAAAGTGGCAGAAATGTTACCAACATACCACAAGTCTGAAAGGATGCTGCATTTACAAACCAGCCTGCAAAACATGTTGTACAATGCTTTTAAGGGTGATGTCACTTCAGGAACTCATCAACATTCCAGGGGCAGAGGTGCCAGTAATCCTGCCACGAGCGCACCTGCAAGGACAAAGCACTTTGGCCACTCTGTAACGTCAGACATGCAAATGTTTTTCAGCCCAAGGCAGCGGCAGAACCCTTCGGGATCCACCCTCAAAGAACGCCTCGACCGGCAGGTAGCGGACTACCTGGCATTAACTGCAGATATCGACACTCTGAGGAGCGATGAACCCCTGGACTACTGGGTGCGCAGGCTTGATCTGTGGCCAGAGCTGTCACAATTTGCCATGAACCTCTTGTCTTGCCCCGCCTCAAGTGTCCTCTCAGAAAGGACCTTCAGTGCAGCAGGAGGGATTGTAACTGAGAAGAGAACTCGCCTAGGTCACAAAAGTGTGGATTACCTGACCTTTATTAAAATGAATGAGGGGTGGATCTCGGAGGGTTACTGCACGCCGGAAGACTTGTTCTGAGTTTCTGATTCTGACTCCCCATGCAGCTGTCCTTCTCTGCACGCCTCATGACTCCACATACAGCTGTCCTTTAGCGTCCTCCTCCCTCCACCACCGTTACAAACTAGGGTGCAAACCCTACTGGTTTAATTTGAATCCAGGTAAATCCTGAGTTTTTCTGGCCTCTGTGCTTCAGTGGCTGCGACCAAAAAAAACAGAATATTTTCAGCATTTATATGGCATATTTTTTCTGGCCTCTGTGCTTCAGTGGCTGCGACCAAAAAAAACAGAATATTTTCAGCATTTATATGGCATATTTTTTCTGGCCTCTGTGCTTCAGTGGCTGTGACAAAAAAATGAATATTTTCAGCATTTATATGGCATATTTTTTCTGGCCTCTGTGCTTCAGTGGCTGCGACTAAAAAAAACAGAATATTTTCAGCATTTATATGGCATATTTTTCGTGGCCTCTGTGCTTCAGTGGCTGCGACCAAAAAAATTTTATATTTTCAGCATTTATATGGCATATTTTTTCTGGCCTCTGTGCTTCAGTGGCTGCGACTAAAAAAAACAGAATATTTTCAGCATTTATATGGCATATTTTTCCTGGCCTCTGTGCTTCAGTGGCTGCGACCAAAAAAATTGAATATTTTCAGCATTTATATGGCATATTTTTTCTGGCCTCTGTGCTTCAGTGGCTGCGACTAAAAAAAACAGAATATTTTCAGCATTTATATGGCATATTTTTCCTGGCCTCTGTGCTTCAGTGGCTGCGACCAAAAAAATTGAATATTTTCAGCATTTATATGGCATATTTTTTCTGGCCTCTGTGCTTCAGTGGCTGCGACAAAAATAAATGAATATTTTCAGCATTTATATGGCATATTTTTTCTGGCCTCTGTGCTTCAGTGGCTGTGACAAAAAAATGAATATTTTCAGCATTTATATGGCATATTTTTTCTGGCCTCTGTGCTTCAGTGGCTGCGACTAAAAAAAACAGAATATTTTCAGCATTTATATGGCATATTTTTTCTGGCCTCTGTGCTGCAGTGGCTGCGACCAAAAAAAACCAGAATATTTTAAGCATTTATATGGCATATTTTTTCTGGCCTCTGTGCTTCAGTGGCTGCGACTAAAAAAAACAGAATATTTTCAGCATTTATATGGCATATTTTTCCTGGCCTCTGTGCTTCAGTGGCTGCGACCAAAAAAATTGAATATTTTCAGCATTTATATGGCATATTTTTTTCTGGCCTCTGTGCTTCAGTGTCTGCGACAAAAAAAATTTATATTGTTAGCATTTATATGGCATATTTTTCCTGGCCTCTGTGCTGCAGTGGCTGCGACAAAAAAAAAATTTATATTGTTTGCATTTATATGGCATATTTTTTCTGGCCTCTGTGCTGCAGTGGCTGCGACCAAAAAAAAACAGAATATTTTAAGCATTTATATGGCATATTTTTTCTGGCCTCTGTGCTTCAGTGGCTGCGACCAAAAAAATTGAATATTTTCAGCATTTATATGGCATATTTTTTCTGGCCTCTGTGCTTCAGTGTCTGCGACAATTTTTTTTATATTGTTAGCATTTATATGGCATATTTTTCCTGGCCTCTGTGCTGCAGTGGCTGCGACCAAAAAAAAATTAATATTGTTTGCATTTATATGGCATATTTTTTCTGGCCTCTGTGCTGCAGTGGCTGCGACAAAAAAAAATTAATATTGTTTGCATTTATATGGCATATTTTTTCTGGCCTCTGTGCTGCAGTGGCTGCCACAAAAAAAAATTAATATTTTCAGCATTTATATGGCATATTGTTTCTGGACTTCTGGTTCAGTGGCTGCGACAAAAAAAACATAATTTTTCAGGAAAGTACACATGCCTAATTTTTCAGGGTTCTGCAACAGTGGCAAAATCGCATCTTTTATGGTCACCGCAGGTGATCAATAAAGTAGACCAAAACTGGGCCCACACTGCAGAATCAGTGTTTTTTGGTTCGCTTCACTGTACATTGAATTACCTCTGCCTGACCGTGCACGTGCGCACAAGCACGGTGACTGCTAAACACACCACTACAGAAATATTGCCACCAACAGGACGAACATCCTGGAGGTGACAAGCAACTAGTAATTAAAAACTATTATTTGCTCACTTGACGGTATCATTCATTAAAGCTCTTTGCGTCTTTTTGCGTTGCAGTAAGCACCGCGTTTCGTCTTTGCGTGTGAACAGGCTGTAACTTTTACACGACTTGATTGGCATGTAGACGCCGGACGTTTTAAAGCATTTTATTACACAGGTTTAGAAATGTAGTGTGATTTCTGCCCTTTACAGCACAAAACGCAGCGCTGTGTCAACAATGGATTTTTTAGAAACATTTTTGCCCTTGATCCCCCTCTGGCATGGCACTGTCCAGGTCGTTGCACCCTTTAAACAACTTTAAAATCATTTTTCTGGCCAGAAATGTCTTTTCTAGCTTTTAAAATTCGCCTTCCCATTGAAGTCAATGGGGTTCGCGACGTTCGCGAACCGTTCGCATTTTTGACGCAAGTTCGCGAATATGTTCGCGAACTTTTTTTCCGACGTTCGCTACATCCCTAGTGACAGCCGCACAGAGCATGTGCAGTGAATCAGCATAAAAGAAGATGGGGAGCTACAGAAGCATCTTTGGAGACAGAGATCTTTACTGCTAAAGGGCTGTAGTTCCCTTGTACTGGCATAGAAGCCCAAAAAATAATGTACAACATTTTTGGCATATTTATTTAGTTAAGCTTTAGTTCTACTTTAATACATATTTCTCAGTATTATCTTTAACTTCTACCAGTATTGAAGATCCCTTATATGGAATCCACAGCACATTGGATTTTACCATAACTATAGTTAAATCTGTAATATATTTCATGCCAGTATGCTGTTTAAGGGAAAAAGATTTGCATCTAAATTAAAAATGTAACTTTCAAAGTTGAAGAGGTTTATCCAGACACATTCATAGCCTCAGAATACATCTCTGTCTAGCAAAATGATTTTACAAAATGCTTAAAATACCTGAATCAGTGCTATCCTTAAGAAGTTTAAAATAATCTCATGTGTGTTTTTTTTTACTATATTCAAGGCATATTATTTTACTTGTAAGACTGCTGATTCCCCTAAAACATATCCTTTCATGTTTGCCTATAATTTTGATGTTATTACACAAAATCACAAGTAATTGTGAACAGATACTGCCCTCAGCCTTTCTATGCTCCCCTAAATTTAAATTTTCTTTTGAGAGACATCTGCTTTGAATACATAACCTGACACTTCAACCAGAAAAAAATGTCCTTCTTAGCCAGCTCATGCTTTGTTTAGGCTTGTGGTTCAGCCTAATTAGCCAATGGAACAAGATTGCTTATAGATTTTGCAAAATTTTTTTTTCATTTTGTGACAATGCTTTTCCCCATCATCCATGTTTCTCATGTTATCTGAAGGATTAACTATATACAAATTATTGTCTCTTGTCTTCGATATGGGAGCTATTTATCTATAAATTCTAACAGGAATTTATTATTCCATATCAGTATTCTCAAGCTTTCTTGAAAAAATCATTAGAAAAACAAAAAATATTTTTATTTCATTAAAAAAAGTTGAAAACTCATCAATCTCAAATGCGTGTTGATAAAAAAAACTTTACTCTCAAAAACTCGATTGATTAAAATTTGAAGGAATTGAACATGGAGAAATCCCATCATACTTATCAATCAGTCTACCCACTTAAAAAAATTGCTTGAATGTTTACATGGACAAATTCCATTCACTTTTACATGAACTCACTGGCTTTTAGATACCACATTTTTAAATATACATTTAAATATTGAGTTTTTTGCTTTCAATAAATCTCGAAAAATTTAGTTAATAGATTTTGTGACTTTTAGGGGCAGATTTATCAAGGGTCGAAGTGAATTAGAGGGAATTTTCGAAGTAAAAAAAATTTGAAATTCAAAGTAATTTTTTGGATACTTCGACCATCGAATAGGATACTACGACTTCGAATATACTTCGACTTAGATTCGAAGTAAAAATCGCTCGAAAATTCGACCATTCGATAATCAAAGTACTGTCTCTTTAAAAAAACTTCAACTTCAATTCTTCGCCAAATTAAACCTGCCGAAGTGCTATGTTAGTTCCAAGCCAATTGGAGAGACCGCACACCTCACCCAAGCAGCGTGTCCTGGTGCTCGGTGGCAGGGGAATCGGCAACCTCCCAACCAAGGTACGTAGAAGAATCACCGGCACACAGGAATTCAGTTAGCAGGGCAATCCCTTGCAATTTTATTAATGCAATGCAATGTTTCGGGGCACGCCAAGCATGCTTGACAGGGGCGTGCCCCGAAACGTTGCATTGCATTAATAAAATTGCAACTGCTTGCCCTGCTAACTGAATTCTTGTGTGCCGGTGATTCTTCTACGAAGTGCTATGTTAGCCTATGGGGACCTTCTACAACCATTTTCTAAGTCTTTACACATCGAAGTAAAATCGTTCGATCATACACTAAAATCGTACTATGGCCAAATTCGGTGAAAAATACTTCGACTTTGATATTCAAAGTCGAAGTATTTCAATTCGATGGTCGAATTTCGAAGTATTTTACACTTTGAAATTCGACCCTTGATAAATCTGCATCTTATAGTTAATAAATGCCAATTCTGGTAAAACCTCAAATTTAAATGTTAAGAAATTGACCCCTTAATGTTTAAATAATTTTAGCACACTATGATGCTCTAAATTATGCAAAGATCCCCAGGTCCCAAACATTATAGATAAAAAATCATATACCAGTATTTAAAATGTTCCATACATTTTGTAACTCCCTGCACCTGATCATAAATGGTTCCAGAACTGCTGTATTTATTCCATTGCAACTCTCTGCACCTGATCATATATCAATATGCAGGAAAACAATCCTACAGCTGCTGTTCTGGAATATAATAACAGTAAATACTAATGAACACTGTTTGTATAACTTTTGTAATGTAATAGAGGCAGGGAATTGCATAGTGTATAACAATGCATTATGAACTATAGATTATGTCCAGTTGGGCATGTACATTTGTGAATAATGACTATTTGCTGTGGAACACAGGTGCATACTGTTGTACTTTAAATAAAATAAAATATTACTATTACAGTTTGTATTAAACTTCACATCTATTTCTTTATGCATTTAAGGTATATTGTGTCAGGGATTAGGTAGCTGGGATCAGCTTTCAGGGGTTAAACAGCCCACGGCACAATCACAACTCATGAGAGTGTAGTGTCTTTTCTGCAGTTTATTTTCACTTGCAGCAAAATAAAATAAACAGTTCAAAATAAAATCCTTGCCACTTAATGAGCTTCTAACTTAAACAGGTAAGTTGTCCTAACTAACCAGGAGTAGGCCTACCATGTCTCTCCCCAAAACAGAGAACATTCAGAAACTAATTCCCAAACCTTGTGTTGATTTCAATCCTCTCAGTGAGCTCACACAGGTAGCTTTTCTGTGCCTTTCCCCAGACTGGAGCTTACCACTCTGGCTTGAGCTGCCTTTTTAATTATCCACCTGAGATGCCTCAGGAAAGCATAAAACACCCGGGCTGGGTTAGCAGTCCTCGAACCACTCTGTTAGCAACCTGGGTCATAAATAAGCTTCGTCCTGGACTTTCCAAGGTATCCTAGTGGTGGCCTCACCACAATTGTTATAAGTGAATGATCAGGCATCGGCATAAGACAGCTATGTGCAGGCTGGGACACACAAGAGAGGGTGGGAGGGGTTTGTCTGCTACAGTAGAGTTCCTGTCAGTCAGTGCTGTGACCACTTCCTGTGTGAAATTTCAGCCTAGCTTCTGACCTATAAAGTTCTCTCTGCAGCTCTGATATAATGACAGTTTTAGGAGGTAAAATACTTTCAAAACTTTAACTTCCTGTTAACCAGAGTGTGGGTCAAATCTACATGTACATTTTCTCCCCTAGCCTTAAGGTAAATATATGATGATCAGATGATGTTAAGTAGCAAAGGTATACTACTGTTTAGCTTATAAACTAAAATATATAAAATATAAAAGTTTCTTTTTTCTGTTGTTTTGTTAATTCCTCCTCACACCATTTCAATGAAAAACATCAAATTATGATACATGCAGTTAGAGAAAGTATATATTTAGCATACGGTTTAATTTTTTTTAAATGCAGAGGATGTAATAATAATATTACAATGATTTTAACAATTGTTGAAGTGCACTGGCAAATGGCTATTATAATATATTATTAATGTATGGACACTATAATTTAGCTTGCTTTAAAATAAAACATGCTAATTCTGAGCTATTTGTTTTATACTTGGCACCAGGCACCATACGTTTCATGCCACATAATCTACTTTGTGGTCATAGATGTTAAAATTCAATTCTATTTAAAGTAATGCAGGTGCTTGTGACAGTTTATGTTTACACCAGTACTAAAAAAAAAGCTTGACTGTACCCTGTCTGCAGTAAATGCTTGAAAAAATATATAGTCAAATTCTAATTGAAATACAGCATTTTGCTTTTTATAGGAAATAAATGTGAAGAAACTTATACAACCTTTAAAGTGCTCTAATGTGGATAGTAAGATATTTGGAAATATGTTCCTGTTTCTTAGGGGAGAATTTTTAAGGTAGAGCATTTATAATATACTATTGGAAATCATGGAAATATATTTATAAATGTACAGTAACAATTGGAGAAAAAAGAATTATTAAATGTCTTATACTAATATGGCTTACACGACAAGCTCTCTGTCACAGCATTATTTCAGTGGAATACATTGTGGTTTGTAATCTATAAGCCTTGAACTCAACATGACAAAAGCTCTTGTTAAAGTAACATCAACTTTGGATAACGTTAATAATTTGTAAAATTATTAGATTCTGCCATTAATATCAACATGTTTGTTTTTGTTTCTTTCATTAGTTTTATTCATTAGATATCAGGAAATGTATACATATGATATATATATATATATATATATATATATATATATATATATATATATATATAGCATTGTATTCCTATTCACTTTTATATATATATATATATATATATATATATATATATATATATATATATATATATATATATATATATATATATATATATATATATATATATATATATATATATATATATATATATAGCATTGTATTCCTATTCACTTTACAAAGCGGAGGACAGTTTATATTCCATTTTCCACATCCAATAGCCATACTAGGGTACTGATTTGCCAAAATTTTAGTTTGCATTTTTTCATGATTCAAGAAAAATTTCTGAAAAAAGCCAATGTCAATATATTTGAGGTATACTATAAATGAAAGAATGAAAGAAGAAAAATCCAGTGACAAGTCTCCAGAAAAAATGGCAATTTTCAATAGAGGTCAAAGGGGAATAATCTCTAGCAATTTTTTGCAAATGCAACACTTCTCGCTGACGATTCTCGCTGACATGCAACTTTTTACTGCAAACAGATGTAAATAAGAATATTCTATCATGTTTTCTCTTAATTAAATTAGCATTTGAGTAAAAAAAAAAAAAATTTCCTTTTTTTTTTGCTCTGTTTTTTTACCCTTGACCTTGAAAATTAGAAAATAGATCACTAGGTTTTCTGTGATTGAAAAGATTGTAGAATATCCCATTCAACAGTGATTTATCAGTTCACTCTTTAATGAATTATATAAATTTTTTACAGCATTACACTTCAGTGCAGATGATTGATTTACAAATAGATATAGATAGAAATAGATATCTTTGTGTGGCCTTAAAAGTTGAGGATAATGAAATCCATTACATCCTGAATATTGTGGGAGATGCTGAACACCTGGAAGAGTTTGGTGTCTTTAACCTGCAAAACCCTGGTTGATAAAGACAAATTTAACAAATAGTTGTTTTCTTGCAGTTTTATCTTTCTTGTTACAGATGGTTCTGTTCAAATTATTTTTGGGCAGGAGGGAATTTAAAGCAATACAGTAATGTTCAGGAATTCAAAAAGAATTTGCTAAAATAGCCAGTACAATATAGATGTATTATTTTTATTTGCAGTATACATCTGGCAAGTGATGTTTTTATCACCTACAAACAAGTAGCATTAGCAGCCTGTCAACTTTATAAAGTGAGATCCTATTAAAGTTGATATCCAACTGGCTTCCTTTGTAGTCAATGAAAGAAATGGCAGCCAATATTTCGGGTTTCAAGAGGACTGAAACTGCCCCTGTTGCATTTAAAGTTAGTCCATAAGGGGTATGGCTCCTGCTATAAGAAACTTGATAATCTTAAAAATAGCTCTTATTGCCCTAAATATGAGGCTGAGAATATGGACATGTTTCATTATTTTTGGTTCTGCCCTTTAATTTCTCAATTATGGGAAAAATTGGAAAGATTTCTCTCTCTTAGATTGGAGAAAGAAATCAAATTATATCCCACCTTTGCTTTATTAGATTTAATTGAGGGTGTTTTTTGACAACCCAACCTTGAAATTAGAGAAGGATATTTTGAATTTATTACAACTTTTTATGAATGCTACGAGGACAATTATATCTCTTTATTGGATACAGAAGGAAGTTCCTACCTTAAAGGAAGTTATTTTTTCGCTAAGTCTGTTATGCTTGCAAGAAGCTTAGATATGATTTTGAGAAAGAAAAATCTTCTTATTCTTTTAATTGTTTATGGTCCAGATATTTAGATTAATCTGATAAACCAAAGAAAAAATTGCTAACTAAATTGGAATTCATAAGATCTTCTGAATAAGGGAATGAAATATATTTCCTGGAGATTTTTCTAATTATTTCCCACCCAGAGTGCTTTATTGTTTTTTTTCTATTCCTTTCATGTATTTTTTTTTTGTTTTGTTCTAATGTAATTTTAGTTTGTTTAGTTTTACTTTTATGATCTTTTGTTAGATATTTATTGTTCTTGGTTTGTCCTTGAAGAGCATAATTTGCTATTGTATGTTTGTGCTTTTACATTCAATTTTATGGAATTTTGTTCTGCTTCATTTTTTGACTTGTTTATGAATAATAATAAAAATGCTGTAAATGGTGAATGGAACTAGAATTCCCCTTGAGAAAGGCTTCTAGCTGAAACATCGGGGTAATTCTCATTCTTTTATCAGTATATCCGCTTCCTTTAGCCTGTGATTGCACCAAGGTGGTATGTACTTGTATTATAAAACTTATCTTATTGGATTTATTTTCATGATACAATTTGTCAAATTGACTTTCATGTGTATTCTAATTTTCTAACATTGCTGCACTATTGCATCAATATAATTTTTAATGTAAATATGCAGAATGACAACTTTTTATTTCAGCTCGTTTCAGAACCTTCTAGGAATAACTCTCTTTTGGACCTTGTAATAACTAATATTACCAAACTCATCTCTAGCATTTGTTTGGGTGAGCATTTAGGGAATAATGATCATAACATGGTCTCCTTTGAGATTCTGTTGCAGAAGCAATTTTATAAGGGAGTAAATAAAATTTTAAATGTGCAAACTTTGCCAGTATAAAGGCATCTCTGCAACATATTAACTGGGAAAGGCTTTTAACAGAAGCAAAATACGATGTCTTTAAAACGCTGCTTAATAAATATATGTTAGTTTATTCCCCTTGTAAGCAAGGAATGTCATCACAAAACCTTTGTGGTTCTATAGAAGTCTTGGTGTTGTGGGTAAGGTGGGTAAGAAAAAACGTGCTTTTAAGGCATTTAAGATAGCTGGGGCAACTGAAAGGCCAATAAATTATGCAAAAAAGCTATCAGAAAAGTTAATATTGAGATGGAAAAGAGCATTGCAGCAAGAAGTGAAAAGAATCCAAAATAATTTTTTAAATATGTAAATCGACAGTTGGTTGATGAGAACAGAAAAAAAGCACAGATTCTGAACTGTTTTTTTAGGTCTGCACAAATGAGGAACCAACAAATGAATGTTCCATTAATAATTCCAATTCTAGTAATACAACTAATGATGCATGGTTCACACATGAGGAAATTCAAAAGAAAATACAACATTTAAAGATAAAAAAAAAGGTTGGGACCAGATGATATTCATCCCAGGGTATTAAAAAAGCTTAGTTCTGTGATTTCCAAACCTATTTACTTAATTTTTCAGGATTCATTGAGTTTTGGCATGGTGCAGAGAGACTATTAAATTGCTAATGTGGTGGCACTATTCAAAAAGGGATCCTGTTCTCAGCCTCAAAACTATAGGCCGTTTAGTCCTATCAGTGGTAGGAAAGTTTTCCAAAGGGGTATAAGGGATAAGGTACGTAATTTCATTACAAATAATAATACTATGAGTTTGTGCCAGCATGGTTTTATATGTAATAGATCTTGCCAGACATTTTTAATTTATTTTTATCAGAAGGTGAGCAGAGACCTTGGGGCAAATTTACTTACCTTCGAAGTTGCGCCCACGTTGGCTTCGCCGTACTTCGCCAAGCGAATTCTCGGCTGGGTGCCGTTAATTCACTAAAATCCAAAGTTGCGCTCAGGGAGGCGAAAGGTGTTGAAGTTGCATTTATTCGTCATGCAAATTGAAGTTACGCTAGTGATACCTAATTTGCATACGGCGCCAAGTTAAAGTATAATGTATGTATTTGTAGCAGCAAATACATTACACTACAGAAGCCTGGGAAAGCTTCATAAAATAAAACAGAGTTGTTATTTTGCTCTATACATGTGCCCACTGTATAGTTTAGGTGCCATATGTTAGGAAATGTAGGGGGGAAGGAGGGTACCCCAAAAACAATTTACGATCTTTTTCAGCCTATCGCCCATAAAAAAGTAAAAGACGCCAGTGTTTTTTGGGACTTAGAAATTTCAACTTTTTTTGAAGCAAGCCCTATCTACTCTATTGCACTTCGCCTGGTCTGAGGTGGTGAAGGCAAGTCTGGCGCAAGAGGTAACGTTCAGTAAGATGCACAAGTTCGTGAATTAGCGTAGTTACGTCCCTTCATCATAGCGCAACTTCGCCTGGCATAAGTGTTCGAAGTAGCACTAGAGTAGGTCCACTTCGCTAGCGAATTTACGCCAGCACCCGTTAGTAAATCAGTGAAGTAACGAAATTACGTCACACTGGTGAAATTGCGCTATCGTTAGCCGCTTCGCGCTTTAGTGAATTTGCCCCCTTGACTCTGGGATGGCAGTGGATGTAGTTTACTTGGACTTTGCTTAAGCATTTGACAAAGTACTACACAGATGGTTTCTGGTTAAATTAAAGAATGTTGGCCTGAAACATAGTATGCGTACTTGGATAGAGAACTGGCTAAATGTAAGGTTGTGCACTTTGGCAGAAATATTATAAATGCAAGTTAAACACTAAATTGCAGTTTGTTTGAGGTTTCGTTAATTGAGACGGATCTGGTGATTTTTGTAGCTAACAAGTTGTCTAATTTCAGACAGTGTCATTCTGTAGCTACTAAAGCAAATAAAGTACTGTATTGCATAGAAAATGGCAATAACTCAAGGGATGAAAATATCCTCTGTGTAGGTCCTCTTTATAGGTCCCTGGTAAGGCCTTACCTTCATGGATATAAACGAGCTGGAGAGAGTGCAGAGACGTGCAACTAAACTGGTTAGAGGGATGGAAGATTTACATTATGAGGGTAGACTGTCAAGGTTGAGGTTGTTTTCTCAGGAAAAAAAGACACTTGTGAGGTGATATGATTACATTTTACAAGTACATTAGAGGACATTATAAACAAATAGTAGGGGACCTTTTTCCCATAAAGAGAATCACCACGACAGAGGCCACCCCTTTAGACTAGAGGAAAAACTTCATTTGAAGCAGCATAGGTGGTTCTTCATGGTTAAGACAGTGAGGTTGTGGAATGCACTGCTAGATGATATTAAGAGGGGCTTGGATGTTTTTTTTTTTTTGGACAAGCATAATATCCAAGGCTATTGTGATACTAAATCTACAATTAGTATAGATATTGGTATATATAATTTAGTGTGTGTGTGTGTGGAGGGGTCAGTGTGATTGTGTGTATGTATGGACACTGGGTTTCATTTGAAGGGGTTGAAGTTGATGAACTTTGGTCTTAGCACCAACCTAATTTAATTATGTAACTATGAGTGCCAAATCCATCATTTTTTTTTTTTAAATTAATACCTACAAGCTTTTTTGTTTGATGAACGGATGACAGTAATGATGGGAATGAAATTGACAATCATGATGTGGACATATTTATTTGTATATATATATATATATATATATATATATATATATATATATACATATATATATATATATATATATATATATATATATATATATATATATATAGATAGATAGATAGATAGATAGATAGATAGATAGATATATATATATATATATATATATATATATATATATATATATATATATATATATATATATATATATAATGAAATAAACATTTATTAAACAGCTTGGCTTAATGGTAAGACAACTGTCTAATATAGATTTTACATTAATTTTTTAAAGGAAATATCTGCTCAGCAGGTTTTTTGCAATAAATACTGTTCCCTTTAAGCTTTTATTGTAGATGCTTGGCAAGGACCATAGAAGCAAAACATTAATTTTAGATTTAACTTTTAATTGAATGTGAATATAAAAATGCACCAGGGAGCGGATCATCTCCCTAAATTCCTCCAGCACAGTGATAACTTCCCGTTGTAATCACAATCAGTTCACATTTATTACATGTTATGTATACCATCTTGCCTAGTATAAATAAAATAAGATGTACTCCCAGATCTTTTTTGCCACTGAGGTTATAGAAGTAATTAATATCACTACCCTCTTGATACAATTATATGGCTCTGTGTGGCAAGGATATTGGTTAGAGGACAGGGTCAGAGCTTAAATGGAGTAAATTATGTTACATAAATCCCAGTGCAAAAGAATTAGGGAATTTTTATAACATATATAAAATATATGCACATTTTGATCACACAACTAAAATCAGTATATGACAAGTGCTCTCTGGTGCTGAAGTAATAATAATGATAGTAGGCATGGAGGCAGAACTGGACTGGGGGTGGCATTGGTTAATAATTTGTGGAATGAAACAAAGTACCTATACTTTTTACTTCTTTTCTACAATTAGATAAAGAAGAATGGAATTCAGTATTGAGTATTATATGCATGTTTAAGGAGAAATTGTGGTCATTGGCCAACGACAACTGCTATTGCTAACTGTCGTTTTTTCCTCTCAAGTCTATGGGGCAGATTTACTAAGCGAAGGATTCGAATGAAAAAAACTTCGAATTTCAAAGTATTTTTTGGGGTACTTCGACCATCGAATAGGCTACTACAACCTTCGACTTCGATTCGAACGATTCAAAGTAAAAATCGTTTGACTATTCAACCATTCGATAGTCGAAGTACTGTCTCTTTAAAAAAAAATACTTCGACTGCATACTTCGCCACTTTAAACCTACTGAGGTTCAATGTCAGCCTATGGGGACCTTCCCCAGCACTTTTCTAAGTTTATGATCGAATAAAAATCCTTCGATCGATTGATTAAAATCGTTCGAATCGTTCGATTCGAAGGATTTTATCGTTCGATCAAACTATTTTTATTCGATCAAAGTATTTGTGGTAAAATCCTTTGAATTCAATATTCGAATTCAAAGGATTTTACTTTGAGGGTCGAATTTGAGGGTTTATTAACCCTCGAAATTCGACCCTTGATAAATCTGCCCCAAAGGACACCCCTGGTAAAATGGGATTCTAATTAGAAATAATGGATCGCCTACATAGCAGAAGTCAATGGGAGGTGCACTAATCCTATTGGACCATTGTTTGTTTGTTTTTGTGAAACAAAGATTGTTTAGTGCTTTTTTCCATTCACACTTTTTTTAATTGGAACTTTTGATGAATGCAATGACAATCGTGGTTTTGGAGTTTGTGAGTTGACTTTGTGAGTTTAGTTGAGGTTTCAAAAACCTCTAAAACCACTAAAATCTGACCTTTAATAAATAAGCCTCCAAATGTTTACTAGCAATATGAATGACAAGTGTTCGCCTAAAAATCATGTTCATTGATCTCCTACTTGGCCTTTCAGAGGTATCTAGGAAAGCATATAGACATCCAAAATTTCACCTTAAATGACCTTCAGGCTACTGTTGGGTAACCCATATACTCATACATACATATCTGCACAACATGATTCTCAAAATCATGAAGCAATAATGAAGCAAATTATGTTTCTTGCAAAGCTGTGGGACTTCTAAACACTGTGATTTTTCATGGATTACAATGATATTGGCAATTGCATATTTAAAGGAAATAGAAATCTAATCAACTTTCCAACCTGCATTACTTATTAACTGGAGCATCACCTGCTTTACAGTTTGTAATCTCTGGACCTTTGCTTTTGAAACAATGTAGCAGAATGCAACTGATTAACAGACTGTAGAAAAGCTGACTTCTAAATAGTTGTAAGAGTCAGAAAATAATGCTACTTTAAATAAAAATTATGTTTACAATTAACTTTAAAACCACTGGAAATGGGAAATGAAAACCACTGGAAATGGGAAATGAATGTACAGTGGAACGCTGCTTAGAATTGCATTTTCTTTTATTGTGCATAATAACAATAATAATGCAACCCCAGTTGATGAAAGATTTGCACTAGTGAAAAAATTTGTTGTGCGTCAAAAAATATTTTGTTGCCCGTAGACTTCAATGCATTTCGGAGAATTTTCAGCTAAGCAAAATGGGTCAGATTCGCCCATCACTAACTTGTATTATATATACGTATATGGGCACCTGGCAAATTTCCTGTGGCAATCTGGCAAACTGAGCCTCTTCACTTGTGGAAGATCCTGGGAAACTGGGATTTTATTGTGCACTTCCTCAACAGAGTGGGCAATGAAGAATACACCTCAGGGGCATTCCACAAAAAAAAAGTAACCTACACAGAGCTTTGCAGCAAAATATATAATTGTCTACAGAAATAAAACAAGCACAGTTCAATCTGAAAAATGTGGGTTTTCGGGCAAAAACACCCAAATAATCGAGTGATTCGGGAAAAAAATGCCTGTAAGCATGAAAGTTCAGGAAATCATAAATGGGCTCCTTAATATAGTAGAAAAACTGTGTTTAAACAATATGGTAAAGTATTATGATATGTACAACTTTTAGGTTGCCTAATGGAAAGAGTTTAGGAGAATCTTTCTTCCCTACATTAACTTGCCAAACAGGTAATAGCACATTTTCTTTTAAACTTTTCAGATTCATTTGGAACGTGAAGTCCCTGTATAAGAATAATAAGATAAGAAAATCAAAAAGGCGGAAATTTAAGGAATTTGAAGAGGGTGAACTGTTACCTGGGTGGTGGTAATACTTAACTTGGGGGATACTGTTGGGTGACTGGTATTGATCCAAGAGTTCAAGCACATACTAGCTGCTAGGATAGGAGGATATACAGTATATACTTGATGTGGAATTTCAGTCTATAATGCACCAGGCTATTGGATTAATGTAGGTAGTTCCAGATAAACATAGATAGTGTGAGGTAATGGTTTTGCATAGGTGGTATGATGGACTGGACGATTTGTGTCATCAGGCAGTGAAAATTACATATGCTGAGCAAGACAAAATCTATAGAAATAGAGCTGGTTTATGTCTTTATATTAAGCAATATTTATAGCTGGGAAAATAGAGCAAGGTGTTGCTTTGATTGATTATCAGGCTACAGGCATATGAGTACAGCTGTACACAGCATGAAATACAAGGCAAGGTAATATAAGAACGTTTTACCAGATACTCTTAATGAAGTATTTAGAAAGAGGGTGCACCACTAGATAAAACATTCAAGACTATTAAATAAACATATAAATACTGAAGCCTTTGCTAACTTAATAGAGTCAATATGAAGCACGGTTTAAAAAGTTGCTGAATGAGTGGTGGCATTTTTCTTTTACTTTTGTTGCTTATTTCAGGCAACAGCAAAGCAATGGCCCAGCTAAGGTATCTCAGCACATACAGTAGACTTCAAAAGAAAATAAACATAAGTAGAAAAACTTGAATCCGCATTAGAAAGTAGAAAGATTAAGGCTAATAGTGTAGTTCCTGGGCTTCACCAAGTAGAGCGAATAAAGATTGACTTTTTTATTTTGTTTTTATCATGCTGCTGTCCATTATTTTTTATGACAATGAAGATCATAATTTACAGTATATTTTTTCATGTGGTCGCCTCACCCAAAGTGAGAGCGAATACTAACAACTAGTGACAGTTCTTCAATATATACAGTGTATCTAATACATTCCATTTCTCAATATATACAGTATATCATTTTTATCAGAAAGCATAAGAAAGAAACTGGATTGACTCATAGTGAATAATTTAATGTATATTACTTGCTCAGTTTTTCAAACAAGGTTTCTTTTAAATTTGTAGATTAACATTATGCCATCAGATATTATAGCATCATTTGTTTTATATCTATGCACATCTATGGCCGTGTGTCATGCAGGTGCACCAGTGACAGGTTGTTAATAATGATTTAAGTATCCCTAGGTTTAATATATGTATACCTTCTTTGTAATGTATTTGTATGATCTGTATTGAACACATGGCTTTCCATTCTATCATTGAGCCCTGTTGATCCATAAAACAGCTCTTTTCTTGTGTACCATTCGGCTTTTCATATAGAAAAAATCCACTAAAGCTAAAGACAGTCCTTATATTCCCCTTTGAAATCCACAGGGCACTTTTAAAGAGAGTCTTTATCTTCCCAGCAGTGAGCTGATTCAATTCTTGAAGCAGAGCTTAACCATGCAGCACCAGTTCAATTTACTAAAGCGCTTTATATCTTGGGTGCTAAACCCTTGGTTATTCAGAAAATGAATTAGCCTTTCAACTTCTGAAAAAGACATTTCTCTTAGTATCAAAATAATAATGGTAGTATGATGTTGAAATGTTTTAAGCTTTTTTACTGACACACTTTAAGTAGGAAACATCAAAGACAGTAACATGCATATTTATCCCTTCAAGCTTAGTTTATCAATGTGCTTTTTGGAGTCTTAAGCTAGCATGATGGTGCTTGTACATGATACAGCTGTGAAAAGGTTAAGTGTCATGTCTTGACAGTTCAATAATCAGTAATTTTACTACCCTAGGCAATGTTCCAAAAAACATATTTCTACGTTGTATTGGATAATCTGAAGAAGCTAATACCTAAGGTTCGTATAGTTAAATAAGGCATTGTAGTGCTAGTGACTACATTTTCTGAGTATTAAATCTGTTAATATGGACAGGATGACTTTAACCTGTTAATGTTTGAGGGTAAACAGACTAATATGCATGTTACAAAGTTTATGATGAATTTATAATGAAAAAAATAACACAGCAGTATGTATTTTATAATTATACTTTAGGGTGATGGCTGATGAGGAATGTCACCCATTGTAGTGCTGATTTAGCAAGGGCAACAAAACTCCTTGAAAACGACCATCCCCTTGTCTAATATTTGAATCACAAGTAAATCACATTACTCATGGAAAAATTTGAAAGAGGGCATTTACCCTTGATTAAGCTGAATTGCAGCCAGTAATATGCTTTACTTACAGTGTTCAAATGTCAGAGAAGGGGATGGTATTTTCCACTACGGGTGACAAATCCCGTTGTCTGCGGTAAAATCTACATACCTTGTAATTACTGTGCTGGGTTTTTTTTTTTTTTTAAATGTAAGCATCTTTTTGTGTCTAAGTGAGAGGTTGGGGAAAATGTAATAAAAAAGAGAACACATTTGTGAATAAAAATTTGCATGTCATAATGTAATATTCTTCATTAGGATATGATTGCATAGCAATTCTTAATTGTGCATTGCGAACCTTTAACACCTGCTTGAAGGTAGCGTAAACTTTTGGAGCAAACTTAACAACTTTTTAATTAAGAAGTTTTATTACATACACTGCACACTATCACCAACTAAAAAAATCACAATCGCTATCCTAGGGGCAAAGTGTTCTCAAAGGCAAATTCTTCACTTTGCAAACATTTATTCTCATTGCAAATGAATCGCGAAAGATTTTTGCATTAGTGACCAATATTACTTCCCCCTCCCATAGTCTTCTGAAAAAATGCAAATACTAACTAAAATGTCTTTCAGGTGCCTGGCCAAAGATAATTCTTAAAATCATGTAACTTTTTGTTGCACGACAAACACTGTGCAAAGTCTAGTTCTTTTTCAACTGTCCTTTCCCTAATTGGCATATGGAAATTAGGGTTCCGATTCAGTTTGGGATTCAGCACAAATTATTCTTAAAAGATACACAATTTAGCTAAATACTAAAAAAGTGGATTTGGTGAAGTACAGACTAGTACAGACTAGTCAAAAGATACATTTTCAGCAGTGTGTGATAACACCCCATAGCAAATTGGACTATCCAAAACGAATTAGTGCTTGTATGTTATAAGACAATTGTGGCTAATGTTTATACATTACCCTACTTTTGAAAATATATAGCAATACAGCATTATGGTTTAAAGAAGCTAGAAATATTTTCTTCCTCAATTAAAATAATCTGTGCACAAAACATATATGTTTCTCCATTTTCAGTTTGAAAGTAATGTTTTTGACTACGATTGTAGATATATGACTGTGCCTTTGTTGGAAACCCATAGCAACCAATCAGAAATTAGCTTTATGTCTGTTACAGATAAAATAATACAGGTAAGGGAACAGTTATCCTTGGTGCTCAGGGTCTTAAGGCTACAAATCATTTAAGCATTAAAAACCCTAGGAGGTTTGTTGTTCTGCGAACATGTATTTATCCTCACCTTTGAACACTCTAGGTTACATAACCCAGTGCATTTTGAGTCAAGAGTAAGCATGAAATCTCACAGGATGATTGATAAATAATACATTTCATTCTAAAATAAGCTTTCTAATTTGAGAATTTCTAATTTACTGTGCTTATATGTTGCCACTTTTTTTGTTATAACAACTGAAGCTGACATAATGTGGATATACTTTCTATAAAGTATAGTGGAACAGATTCTAAATGAAAAAATGCAACCCTATCTGTACTGAACATTCTAATAGGTGAAGTGAAATATTTATAGAGGTACACTACTGAGTGATTTATCTACACTTTCCAAACTATAATTAGGGTGGTGCTACATGCAAGTTTGTGCTAAGACTATTGTCTCAAAAACTCAAACTTGGATGAATAGAAAAAGGCAGGGGAAAATATAACCAGTAGTAGGTTCATCTAACCATTGGTAGGTGCTACTGGCACATGGGTCTCCCTTTGATGATATCAATCAAATAGAGCTATAGTACCAGCAAGTACAGTGCATGAAACCTACAACTGGATTGCATGCAACAGGCTGAAGTCTTCACAAAACTTAGTGCTATATTTAGCAACATTTGCAGCTATATTTTAGGGGTGCTCCCTGAACTAGCCATTGGGAGCAAGTGTGCTGTTTAATCCCTACAAAACATTCTATGAAATAACGTGAAATGCAATTTTCAACAGAACATTTAATAATAAAAACTAAAAAAGCACCCTGCAGAAAAGTGTAACAGACAGGAAACAAAGTCCCAGTACGGGCAATTAACAAGGCAGGCTGAAATCAAAACAGGGTTAGGAATGTGGCAAGGCAAAACACAAATGAATATGAAATGGTTTCTCAAGTGTTGGCTGATAGAATTGAAATGTTATGTTGTTGGCTGTGAGTGAAACCTAAGGTACAGGGGTAGATGTTCCTTAAAAAATGCAATATATTCAAATATTGCAGTAAGTTTGCAGTAATTGCTGCAAATCTAGCCGTTACCCCAAAACATTCATATATAAAACATCAGAAATTAGCAAAAGCCACTTATTAACGGGGCTGATTTATTATTGCTCAAGCTTGAACTTGATTTGACTTCTACTCAAATGTAGATAGAAGTCATTTTTACTTTGTTTTTGTATCACTATATATAAAGTGACAAAATGCAAAATTATGATGTGTTACGTAGAGCTGGAAGTGCATCTATTCAACTAACACCAGTTCAGTCCTTATTTTAAATATTATATTGGTGCCTACATTTTGATACATATGAAATCAGAATGAAAATTCTATTCAAAGTACTATGCTATATTTAGAAAATTAAATCTAGTCCAAGTAATTGTGTATGAAGTGCCTGATGGGTAAAAAAATGCATTTAGAGGCATACGAATTTGATGTCTGTCAAGCAGCCTTTTTAATTAGACCCTACAAAATAAGCTGTATAATTTTAATTTAAATTTTACCCTTCTATAGAAAGGAAGGAGTTTCCCAGTAATTCATAATTGCATTCGAATGTAAATGGCTTCATGAATATATTAAAAAGAAGCTGTGTCAGCATTCATGGTGGAAGAAAACATTGTGTTCAGTGTTTCTTGAATATTGTTCTTTTTTCCCTTTAGAATAGAGATTGCACCTTATTGAAGCTTAACAAGTTTTCCTGCTTAGTGAACTAAAAATTCTTACAATTAAATTAAAATGCATTGTATTGTCACACGTTTTTTCACACCACTGAGTTGATCTGAGTTGTTACTTCCAAAACAATTACATAAAAAGCTTAGGATCATTTAACAAGCTGCCAGGAGAATATATAAAGAAAAAACTAAAGGCTGATTATTATTTTCTTCTTCTTTTTCTTCAAAGGAATGTACCTTATGAGGAACAGTAAGGAGATGAATGTGTTAATATGTTAACTGAGTATCTAAGACATTATAGTGCATATTAGCATTACACAAATAATTTGCCTTATACTATGGGTGCAGTTCATATAATGTATTTTTCTTATTATTAAAGGTATGGAAACTGTAATCCAGAATACTCAGAACCTGGAGTTTTCCAGGTAACAGATATTTCTGTGATTTTGATTTTCATAACGTAAGTCTACTAGAAAATAATGTAAACATTATACAAATCCAATAGGGTGGTTTTACTTACAATAAGGATTAATTATATCATAGTTAAGCTCAAGTACAAGGTGCTGCTTTATTATCACAGGGGAAAAGGAAATCATTTTAAAAAATTTGGATTATTTGGAAAAAATGAATTCTATGGGAGTTGGCCTTTCTGTAATTCAGAGCTTTCTGGATAATGTGTTTCTGAATAAATCCCATGCCTGTATATATCTATATATATATATATATATATATATATATATATATATATATATATATATATATATATATATTTATATATAATTCCACAAAGAACCGCACTTCAACTTGTCCTTGACAAAGGCCCTAAGGTGGGCTGAAACGTTGGAGACGCAAATCAAATACAATAAAATGTGACTTTATTCATCAGAACAAGTTGGAGTGCGGTTCTTTGTGGAATTCTATGATAACAAATTTTGATAGAGCACCCACAATCAAACTAACAGATCCGGATCAGGCATATGCTGAATTATATATATATATATATGTGTGTGTGTGTGTGTGTGTGTGTGTGATCCTTGATCCAATGGGAATTTTAAGCCTTCTGATCGACATCTGCCCGATTTTCAGCTAGATATTGATCGTGGATGCCCTATAAATTGGGCAATAAGCTGCCGAATTGTCTGTCTTGACCCGTGTATGGCCACCTTAATTGGAGAAATAATAGGCAAAGCAGACACGTTAGGAAAATGAGTAAAACCCCAACATTTGGAAAAAAAATGGAATTAAGAATTCAATTGGAAACATGCATATGAAAAACATTTGAATCCCCTTGATAAACAGACATGCTTGTTTAAAGGCAACACATGGCACAGTAAGCTCAAAAGGTTCTAGCAGGCAAAGGTTTAAAAGGACCTTATAATGATGGTCTGCATGTATTTTCCACATTAAAAGTGGTACAACTATGTCTGAGAGATTGACAAATTATTCCTGCCTAATGCAAAAAATAATTCATAATTTTACAAAAAAATCTGCCCAAGAGAGGGGACATTTTCATGTCTCTTGACTCAAGGCCTGCTCCTGGGGATATCAATAAACAAAATGACTGTATTTAGAAAAAGAAGGTGCTATTTGAAGATGAATATGCACTAATATGTTCTACTGCACATTTATTGTAATAAAAAAGTAAATGTAAACCCTATTATCATTTTCCCTTTAATTCATTTCATGTATACAACATGAAATTTTAACTCTGTCAGGGGTATTGAATGATACAGCTGGTTTATCTGCATTATGCAATTTTCTTTCTGATTAGTGGGCCGGTTATTGAAATTGCAATTGCAATTGCATGCCACCAATCATATATCATAATACGTAATGGGTAATTATTTACTCATTTGTAATGTTGCACAGTGGCTCTATTGCTAATATCTTCTAGCAGGATTTTGTAGCATATTCAATATGAGTTTGGTGTATATTAACATATTAATTAAAATGTATGGCAAACATCTTTGTGCAGCATTTCATTTTGTTTTCTTTTAAATCTGCCCAAAGGCCTTCTTGAAACATTACAAATACAAAATATGTCTGCAGTTTGGAGTTTATTTATTTTGCAAATATCAGAGATAAAGTATATTGTATATTTGTTAGAGCTTGCTTTTTTTCTCTCTTTCTTTGTTAGAGAGACTTTCTTCCTTTAAAATGCAATACTACAGTATACTGAAAGATTAGATTAACTGAAAATGCATGGGACTGTATGCAGTAACTAAATAAATTGGTCTAGAGCTTGGCAATGGTAATCACACTGTGTGTAATATGGCAAATATAATGATTCTGATTACACCTGTGAGGAATACACCACAAGTCACTACTTACTAGAATAGAATGGAGTTACACCCCATCAGCCATGATCATGCAAACCATAATGAGTTCCTTGTGTCCCCCTTTGCCATGGGCCCCTGGATTCAACCATTTCCTCTCATTTTGATAGTGACCCTGGTCTGAGGTGACATTGGAGCCATATATTTCCACCTCACGGCTATTCAGATTAATTATAAAAAGGTTAATTTGCAATTATCAAGGAATAAAACTGTGCATGTGTTGAATAGGGTTAGGCTCTGCTGGGATTTGAGCCAGGAACCTTTGGGTTTCGGACTCAATGCTTTAACCACTGGGCCAGGTGAGCAGCCTGTAGGGTTACTCACTATATGTTACCTGGCCTTTGCAACCCTAGCCCAGCAGCAGACTAATTGGTTTGCAGTCAGCCAATCAGGGCTGTCTCTGTCCTATTTAAGGGCAAGCCCTCCAAACACTCCTTGCCTGAGCATTGGCTACCCAAACTGGCAGTGTGGCATTGCCCCTAGCTAAGGGTTCCAGCTCTTGCTATCTTGCCTTGTTCTGTCCTGTCTTACCTTGAACCTTTCCTCCCTACCTTACCTTGTTCTTTTCCTTGTCTTTCCCTCCCGGTTCTGCTCCAGTCCTACTTTTAACCTTGTCTTAACCTTTTTCTGCCTTGACCTTCATCTGACATTGCCTTGCCTGTTTAGATAGCCAGAATGATATCAGTAATATAATGTAGAATAAAATGTTACAGATTGATCAGCTACTGTAGGACCATACTTGAAATTCGGTGGTACCATATCCTACTGTGGTACATGGATAATTGTTTCTATGATGTAAATAGAATTTCAGGCTCCTGTATTGGTGAAATTCAATCTCGCACTGAAGTAAAGTCATTTTGTATTGACACCTATTTCTATAAATATAAATACAAATAATGTTAATACTTTTAATAACACATATCACCACTATTATTATAAAAGATATAAAATATTATAAATCAATATATTTCAGATTTTTCTACTAAAGCCATTATATATATATATATATATATATATATATATATATATATATATATATACACATTAATTTAATATATATATATATATATAATTTAAAACAGTTTTCATGTACTGTATGTATTAGAAAAAGTGTTTAGCTGCAAGAATAAAAATAAACTAATATGCATAATTCACACTGTCAAGGATGGATGATAAGATAAAAAGTCAAATGTTATTATGAAGTGTAAATGATAATCTAATTAAGAGTTAAAGAAAATTTTTCTGAATATTTTAGAAGTGACCTGTGTTTGCAGTCTACTTTTTGCAGTTGTTGTACAGTGAATTAACCTTTCAGCAGAAGGCTAAATTAAACCTAATTTTCCATTTCAGTGCTTTTTATAATGCACTGCAATTCATTGCATGCTTAAATATCTAAGAAAAAATGTCCTTTAATAAATGAATCTGGCTTCTTAAAAGTGTGTCATTTCACATAAGCAAGAGTTATATGGATTCCTCCCCCACCTTTCCTCTCACCTTAATAAAGTGTTATGGCATCAGCACATTTAATATTCATAAAAAGTGTTACTATACCACAGAAGTCAGGGAAAAAAATGTGTTGACAAGGTTGCAGGAAAGGGCATTTTTTGACAAGTAGATGCTTTACAAAACTCAAGGAGAACACTGGATAGCAAAAGAAACATTTCAGATTTAAAATATATATATATATCGTGCCACTGATTTTTTATATACTTTTTAATACTGTATGTAGGAGGAAAGGAAACTTAAGGTTAAATCTAAAAGAACAAGTCTATTAAAGGAGTTGTTCACCTTCCAACATTTTTTTCGGTTCAGTTGGTTTCAGATAGTTCACTAGAAATAGACTTTTTCAAATTACTCACTATTTTCTATTTTACCGCTTTTCTAATATTGAAGTCTAAAGTATAATTTTTCACCTTCTACAGTAGCTCGGGGGGGAGAGGAGGGGGTCGACGACTCTGTAACGATTTTAAATTGATACATTTCTTATATTTGTCCCTGCTGAGCAGAATCCCTGAAGTTGTTAGAATTGATACAATAGTTGCTAAAAGTCCAGAGATGCTGCTGAGGAATGTATTAAATATATTCATCTCCTAATGTAACAAATTGTAACAGTTCAGAATCTACACCTGGGTTACTGAGCTGCCAGACTCAAACATCAGAGACATGAACATAATAAACTTTAATTTTGGGAAGATGGTAAGAAATAAAAAATGAAAAGTAAATGAAAAAAGTCTTTATTTCTGGTGAACAATCAAAAACAATTCATCTGAAAAAAAGTGTTTGGAAGCTGAACAACCCCTTTAAGATCTGTTTCTTTTTATGCTCCACACAGTTCTTTTCCAGAAAACTAATATATCATTATACAGCACTAGTTGCTTTTTTAAAATATAATTGATATGACGTCTAATAATATAGTATTAACCCCTTATGTAATAAAATAAATCTAGGTCTTGTTGCCTGCAGTAACCAATCAGATTTTTAATAGACTCCCTCATGACAAAAGTATCTGAAGTAATGTGTTATTATCTAACATTTATGGTGACAAACCAGGTTGGTGAGATATATGAATCTTGCCATTGTTGGATGGTTTTTAGCAGTCAAAATGCATATTTCCAAAAATAAAAGTAACATCTTCACCTGTATCAAAAAGTAGAGTAGATACACAGGAGTAATTGTTTCATTTTAGAAATCAGTGCTACGGCCTGATTCAGAATGTGCAGTGCAGTATCGATCTGCAAAACCCAAAAGGAACATTACTGAACTAAAGACAGGACAAAGAAGAGGAAAGTGATATAATGTATGGAAAATATTCGATACAAAAAGTCTGGTCAAGTTTACAGAGGACATTAAGAAGACACAAAACATTTTATTGGCACAAAGAAAGTTTCATCTTAATAAGAGAAAAAGGTGAGATTTCTGAAGTTATGTAATCCCTTCCTTGAGGTGGTTTTACTGGCATATTCATTAGATTAATGAAAGGTTTGGATACTTTTTAGCAAGTAAAAAAAGTAAATCCAAGGACTGATTAAGTTACCCACTTGGGGGCAGATTCACTAAAGGGCGAATTGTCGCCAGTGACCACTTCGCTCACCAGGTGCAAATTTGCTACCAATACACTAAATCACTAATTTGGGAAGTTGCGTCCTGGGCGACAAACGCTGACAACTTTTCTCTAGCGTTACTTTGGCAGTGCGAGCATTGCCTAGTGAAGATACGCTAGCGTTCGTTTGTGCCTACCGAAAATTCACTAGTGATCTTACGCTTAGGTCAATCTGAATAAGGCGGGTACATTAAAATTGTTGGGATGTCTTTATAAGAGATGTTGGTGCAAATGCTTGAAGTTACCACTCTTTATTACAAATGTCCAAGGAACCTTAATAAAGACAAAGGAGTTAATATTATGCCCTACACTGTAAAATGAATGTCCCATATGTTCTCAAATGTTTGGGGGAAAATGTTAAGCTAAAAAAAGTTTGTTAGGACTTTTGAAGGCAATCCCGCTTAAAAAAAGGAAAAGTCGCCAGCGTTTTTTAAACTTTAATGCATTTTCAGCAGACAGGATATGATGTAACTGATATAATATCAGTTTGTCTAGTCTGAGGTGGCGAAGTCAACTCTGGCAAAAGAGGTAATGTTCAGTAAAATTCACACTTTACTGAATTTGCAGATCAACGACCAGTCACCTGAGCAAAAAGTTGCCTAGCGATAGAGTTTGAATTAATCCCCCCTCCACTTTTAGGTGGGGGAGGGGGTTTCCATCTTTCTCTGGAGCAGCTTGGAGTGAGCCAAGATTTATCTTTTTTCAATGTCATCTAATAAATAACTATGTAACTTATACCTTCTTAAAACTCTAATGCACTGGAGGTTCTGTCTGTTCCTTACTTAAAAAAGCTGTCATTTCATAATCACTGATTGTTTCTTTTATATCATTTCCATGCTGATTGATGTCAAAATCAAGTATGAAATGCTTTTATATTGCACTTCTGTAGGAAAGGTTTGTTCCAGAAGAACGTATTTCAGCTAATGTGTTTCCAACTTTCTTATGGTGGGTATTTAAGATTTTAATGCTACATTGTTTGCTGTGTTTGGGGATATCAAGGTGCCTTAACATTGCTCACAGCATGATCTGAATGTTGAATTGAGCAATTACATTCATGGATGAAGCCACAGATAGACAATACTTCTCAGATGTGTATTTGCAGCTTTATATTAATTA
Source organism: Xenopus laevis (assembly GCF_017654675.1). Taxonomy (NCBI): domain Eukaryota; kingdom Metazoa; phylum Chordata; class Amphibia; order Anura; family Pipidae; genus Xenopus; species Xenopus laevis. The sequence goes on from NC_054371.1 coordinate 162,088,824, forward strand.
TGTAGTCTATACAGATATTTCAATAAAAATGTTTGTGTTTATAAGACTACTGTTTCATTAAAACAATACTGTAATTACAAAGGGCACATAAATTAAATCACAGTCCTTCATAATTTTCTCCCCTTAAATATACAATTGGAAAAATAGCACACAATAGCTGTTATATACTTTATGTATCTGGGCTCCAAAATAGCATTCTGCCCCCTCTTCTGTTCCCCATCCTTCCCCTTACTTGCATGTCATTCAAACAAGCAAGCTACGGAGCACCAGAAGGCACAAGCTGCAATGGAACATTCAGGCCTGGATTTGTGGAAAAGCCAACAAGGCCCGGGCCTAGGGCTGCAGAATTTAAGGAGGGGCGGCATGCCACCCAGCCACACCCACATTGATTCAGAAGCACTGGGGATTCACAGGAGATACAATAGTTTTTAAAATTACCTGTGCACCAATGCCCAGTACTCCTGACCTGATGCTGAAATTATGTGCATATGCACAAAGGAAGAGGAGGGGACAGGGGTCATGAACATCTATGGGCCTAGGGGCACCTGCAATGTAAATCCGGCCCTGGGAACGCTGTACTTACTGCCTGCCCTATGGCTCATTATGTGACACAGACACCTTTAAATGAGCATTAGGGAGAATAATGGGCCACTTATGTTTATCTGAGCAGTTATATATCTGGTATACTTTGAACCAAAACCTCTGTAGTACTAATAGTTTAGCAGTTGGGATACACTGACCTTGGAACAAGATCCCATTATGTACAGTCACTGTAACTGATAAAAAGCTTGAGCAACAGAGCCACATACTGTAGTTATTGCAAGACAAACTGCCAAATTTTCTAGTACATGACTATAAAAAGAACTATTACCTACAGTGTTTTACCATCATTCACATGACCACAGATGTTGTGACTAAACAAGATTAAGAGGCAATGTATAATACATACGCAGGTGCAAAATCGGTCAATGATGATGCGATTAGTCTTATATGACATTGATTGTCTATACAAAGGTTGCAGTAACTCCAGGTTCCCCTATGTCAGTAGAGGACTACACATAATGCACAAGATAGGGCATGACAAACCGAATGGTGCTAAACACTATGGGGCATATTTATCAAGGGTCGAATTTAGGGGCAGATGTATGAAGGGTCGAATATCGAGGGTTAATTAACCCTCGATATTCGACTAGGAACTAAAATCGTTCGACTTCGAATATCGAAGTCGAACGATTTAGCGCAAATCCTGCGATCGAACTATCGAAGGATTATTCGTTCGATCGAACGATTAAATCCTTCGAATCGAACGATTCGAAGGATTTTAATACAACGATCGAAGGAATATCCTTCGATCAAAAAATCTCAGGCAAGCCTATGGGGACCTGCCCCATAGGCTAACATTGACTTCGGTAGCTTTTAGCGAAGTTTTTCTTAAAGAGACAGTACTTCGACTATCGAATGGTCGAATAGTCGAACGATTTTTAGTTCGAATCGTTCGATTCGAAGTCGAAGTAGTAGTCGAAGGTCGAAGTAGCCCATTCGATGGTCGAAGTAGCCCAAAAAACACTTTGAAATTTGAAGTTTTTTTAATTCGAATCCTTCACTCGAGCTTTGTAAATGTGCCCCTTAGAGTTTATGGGAGTTTATAAAAACTTCCATAAACTCGAAATTCGAAAAAAAAGACCAATAGAAATTTATTGTAAAAACTAATTTTTTAAATTTCAGTGACTAGGGTTGACTTGCAAACTCGAATTGAATATTGAATGAAATTCGATCAAATTCGATTCAAGTTTTTCCTCCAAAAAAATTTTGATTTTCAAACATTCACCAAACAACTCCAAATTGATTGTAGGAGGTCCGAATAGGCTAAAACACCAATTTGACAGGTTTTAGATGGCAAATAGTCGAATTTGAATTCTTAAAGAAACAGTACATGATACATTTCAAAAATTGGAATTTCACATTTTTTTTTAAAACCTGAATTTGGACTATTTTAAGCAGTGTAGGGAATTCGGTAATTGGCCTTTAATATAATTCTTAAGATTGAGGTAGCAGTTCTGTAAATTAACTGTTAACACAAAGTAAATAGGGATATAGGTATGGGAACCGTTATCCGGAAACCCGTTATCCAGAAAGTTCCGAATTACGGAAACGCTGTCTCCCATAGACTCCACTATAATCAAATAATCCAAAATTTTAAAAATTATTTCCTTTTTCTCTGTAGTAAGAAAACAATTGGTTGTACTTGATCCCAACTAAAATATAATTAATCCTTATTGGAAGTAAAACCAGCCTATTAGGTTTATTTAATGTTTACATGATTTTCTAGTAGTCTTAAGGTATGAAGATCCAAATTACGGAAAGACCAGTTATCCGGAAAGCCCCAGGTCCTCGATGATTCCCGGATAATAGGTCCAATACCTGTATTCTGAAACTAATTTCATTTTAGGGACCAGGCAGTGGTTTGAATGAGAGTCTGGAAGGCATATAGGAGAGGGCCTGAGTATAAAGAGTATAAAGTAATAGAAGGAACAAAAGCAATATAAATGTTGGCTCATGGAGTCATAGTTTTTGAAGAAATTATTCCAAACCTTTACAGAATAGAAAATGAAGACCATTTGAAAACTTGCTAAGGATAAGACATTATGAAACATACCAAAAGTTAAGGATGACTATTTCCTTATTGTCTATAAATCTAACTCTTCCTTGCAATCTAAGGGAAATGGTGCATTATCATGATGCGCTACCTCTCCTATGAAATGTGCTATTTTTAAAGGTTTCCCACCAATGCCTGAAAAAAATATAATCTCAGTGAAACAGATTCTATGGAAATGACAAGCCGAACATCATTTGCAGAGTAGCAAAATGCTCTCTTTTGTCACTATGATCCTTCTGTTGACAGTTACCTTTCACTCTTATAATTGTGCTGTAAGTACTGATCTTTATTCAATGTTCTATTCACCCTGCATACTGATGAAAAGGGAAAGAAGTATAAGAATGCTCTATAATAAGCCAGTACAGCAAAGGTATATTATCACTTCTATAAAGAAGATATAATATACTCTTAAATGTTTTGCTTTCCTTAGAAGAGAATGTTAAATATTGAAATCATACACATGAACTCCCTCCTTACAAATGCTTATAAAATTGATATATGTTTTATTAGTCGAAGCAGAATCATTCCTGTTTACGTTATATATAAAATATTCATATTCTGGGGCGGAATGTGCCAATTCCTTAATACATTCCTATCTGTCAGAAAAATCTCACTGGAGTTCCCAATTCAATCTTCGATAAATCTGCCTCTATATGCCATAGGAAACCTGATTTCATTAAATATCTAATTCTAATGTTTAGTGCCTAATATTTTACTGTTCTTTGGTATTCCACATTTTCTACCTTCATACACTTTAAGCATGGAGTGAAAGTAAGAGGGATGATGATTATAAAATGAAATGGATTCTATCAAAGCCAGTTATTCGCACTTGCACCGAGACAATATCAGTGAGAATGTGGATTTAAAAAGTCGCACACATGCAAAATGATAACAATATCCTAAAAAATAAAGAAAAGTTTTATGTCCTACTTCTATTATATAGTAAATAGCACAAGCCTCGTACCCCATTTTGAGGGGTAAAGAAAATGACTTGCAACTGTTTTTTTCCACTTTGGACCCTTTCCCCCCCATTTTTAAATGAGCCGTTATTTGTTCTGTGCCAAATTATAGTGATCTGTATGTTTTTATGCCACATGCTTCATGTAAAATTTTAGTAAATATGTTTTAATAAATACATTTACTAACAATATTCATTTTGCAAAGTGTGATCCAGACTTGAATAGGCCAAGTTCAGTAGGCTCATTCACAGAAAACAAAAGGTAAATACTGAAATCATCACTTAGGGACCTATTTCATTTTAATTTTTTTCTGGTCCAGTTTTTAAAGGGGAAAACTCAATTTTTTTTATTAGGGGAAAAAATCGAATTTTTAGAAATTTATTGTACCCCAAAGCTCCTAAAAATCTGAAATGGAAAATACTCAAGCTGAAATCTGTCAAAGTCATGTAGAAGTCAATGGCAGATGTCCATTTTACAATTTGATGATGTCATGGTCTGTGCTGATTTTAGTACGACATTCATTTGGAATTCATTTGGAAAACAGTTTTTTGTCATTTTTTTTGTCAAAAATCACATAAAGCACTTCAACTATGTAATGACTTATACAGTCTGGTATCACTACTGCGACAGTCAAGTATCTGCAAACTTTTCATTATGTCTGCACCATAATAATCTCAGGTTTATAACATGTCCATTATGCACAGACATTATTTCTATGACAGTGATGGTTCAATCTAATTTGTTTTATATTGGAGGTATTATAGGCATCTTTGCCTGTTTACCCACTAGCTAAAATTCAGGACAGTAGTGTCAGTGTTATTAGCCCATGGAGGCACTATCAGGTTAGGCATCTGAATCCTTCAGCAGAGGTGTTAGGTAGCTTCTATCTGGTCACCCATTCTGTTGATGGGCTGCTGGAGGGAGTGATATCACTCCAACTTGCAGTGTAGCAGTAAAGAGTGATTGAAGTTAATCAGAGCACAAGTCACATGGTTAGGGGCACCTGGGAAATGGACATAATGTCTAGTTTAATTTCAAAATTAAATATAAAAAAAATGTATTTGCTCTTTTAAAAAAATGGATTTCAGTGTGGAATTCTGCTGGATCAACACTATTAACTCATGTGTTTTGGAAAAAAACAACATGTTTTCCTGCAACAATATCCCTTTAATTCTCTGTATAGTGGGAAATTGTAATTTTCAAATTTCAGGGTATAAGATTTTGCAGTTGCACACAATACTCTTCCCTATTTTTCTATAAAGGAGTAGAGACCATATCCTGGCATCACCTAGGGTGCTTTTGAACCTAGGGAGGCATAATACAGGGGATATATGCCGTAAAAATAATGTAATTTGGGTGGGGGAGATGTGTCCAACTTATATACAGGTACATGGTAGGAAAATGAAGGCTTTGCATGTCCTTTAAGATTTTTTAGCTTTGTAATACAGGTATGGGACCTGTTTTCCAGCATGCTCAAGACCTGGGGTTTTCTGTATCTTTTTGTAATTTGGATTTTCGTACCTTAAGTCTAATAGAAAATAATTTAAACATTAAATTAACCTAAAAGGGTGGTTTTGATTACTTATATCTTAGTTGGGATCAAGTACAATGTACTGTTTTATTATTACAGAGAAAAAGGAAATTATTTTTAAAAATTTGGATTATTTGGATGAAATAGAGTCTATGGGAGACAGCCTTTCTGTAATTTGGAGTTTTCTGGATAACAGGTTTCCAGATAACGGATCCTATACTTGAACAATATACATTGGCCAACCTTTTTAGAAGAGCTCCTTTCCACTATGTTACAACTGTTCTACATAGAAAATAAAGGCTCCCATGTTGCCAATTCCTTCTAAACAGTTCATACAGCTTCACTTTTATTTGTATTTTTGGCAAAACCAACTGCATGGTAAAACTGTATCTGGTAAAAAGCTTTGCCATCCCTATAAATTAGTTAATGCCTGGCCCGGCAATTCAAGAAATGTTCATGGCGTAGCACATTTGTTATGTAGTTCATGGAATACAGGGTGAGGAACAAAATAATGGCCAAAAATTACTACATAAAAAGGTTTGGATAAATGATCTAAATTTCTTTAATGTTTTATTGTATTTCATAAACATTTCTTGTTTAAATTAGCATTTTTAAATAAAATGTCTTATGTTCAGAAAACGTTTTATTATGCTTATGAATTTCTTTTCTAAAAGTTATTCCAAATTCTCAAAGCTCTAGTTTGACATGGTTAGATCTAATAAGAAACAGATTAACATACTTTTGCCCTGCTAAGATTCCCCCTTGTGCATAAAGTTTTCAGTGTTTAGAGAAAGTGATTTAAAGTATCAGATCATATGCTGGGAACATTCTTTACAGTAAAATCTAAGTAAAATAGTACCTTATACAAAGAAAAGAGAATTAAAAACATGTGTGGACATTGAGAATATATGATTTGCTATATCAGATATTTCCTCATGGATTTAAACTAAGTTATGTGATAAAGAGGGAGTTATAAGAGCCAGTTTTATTAATGTTAATGCCATAGTTTGCTGTTTATTTATAAGACACAGTGGTGGTCATTTATCAACACTGGGCAAATTTGCCCATGGGCAGTAACCCATGGCAACCAATCAAATTGCTGCATTCATTGTTCTACTTGCTGCTGGCTTTAAAAAGCTGATCACTGATTGGTTGCTATAGGTAACTGCCCATGGGCAAATTTGCCCAGTGTTGATAAATGAGCCCCAGTATGTTTAATTTAATTGTCAGGCTCAGAGCAGGCAAGAATGGGTTTGGAGGCCTTAAGTCTTGTAATACACTTTACTAGGATGGCAAGCATGGCATGGAGAAGAAGAGAAGAGTATATGTAAGAAGCAATAACCTGAATTCTAATCTTGAAACTCAGATAGGAATAATGACTTTACTCAAGGTGAGTAATAATATGCAAAGTGAACAAGACTTTCTGTTAACATCACAGAAAAGGATTTACAACAGTAAGCAAGGAGTATATAGGTAAACTAGTAGGCAAGTAGTCACAAAGTTCCTCTCAGGAACTCTCTGGACAGAGTTGGAAATATTACAGCAAGAAAGTTGCAGGGTTTTTCTTTGTAAATTGGTAAATTAGCAATTATCACAGCCATTGCTTTTAAACTGAGAAGCACCACAGAGGACAAGGGAGCTTTAAATGCAGGTAAATCGGTAGATAAGAGGTAAATAACAGAATATCTTACTTTAAGGTGCAGGAAGAAGGGACAAATACACAGACAAGAAACACAGGATTCATCAAGTCAAAGGATCTGAGACTAGTGATGGGCGAATTTCTCCCATTTTGCTAAATTGGTGAAACTGCGAAAAACTAGCAAAAAATCTGAAAATTCACAAAAAAATCTTGAAATTGGAACGTTTTCACGAAAAAATCTTGAAATTGGAAAGTTTTCACACAAAAAATGTCAAATGTGGACGTTTTGACAATCAAATCGTGAAATTCGAATGGTTTCACAAAAAAATCGTGAAATTTGAAGGTTTTCACTAAAAAAAAAATCAGACATTTTCACGGAAAGTCGCAAAAATCGGAAATTGACTCCGGCGAATTTTCACCGGCGAATTTCCACCGGCTAATTTTCGCAGGAGATTCTTGAATTTATTTGCTGGCGGCAAAATGTGGAAATTCGCTGTGAATTACGCCCCTTCTGCACCTCACCAATACAGCAATGACTGACACAGTCAGCACTGTATTTGTGGGTGAAACTGAGCACAGAGTTCTGCAGTAATTTGTAAAGTGCAGAACACAGTGTGTAAAGTGTAAGAAAAACCATTTGTGGATTTTTTTTGCATTTTTGCACAACCCGATATATATGACTAAACACAAGATCTGTAACTTGATTCCAGCACTTTTACCTTGGTAGTGGTTTATAGACAAAAGAAAAATCAGGGATGCACCAAATCCAGTATCTAATTTAGCATTCAGTCATAATCCAGCATTAGAGATAGAGATTTAGGAGTTTTGTTGATTGCAATCAAATCTTAATATGTCAATTAAGGTACTTCGCCACCTAAAACCTACCGAACATCAATATTAGCCTATGGCGAAGGTCCCCATAGGCTTTCTAGCCAATTTGTGATCGAAGGAAAATCGTTCGATCGATGGATTAAAATCCTTCAAATTGTTCGATTCAAAGGATTTAATCGTTCGATCAAACGATTTTTTGATCGTTCGATCGTACTAAATGCGGTAAATCCTTCGACTTCGATATTCGAAGTCGAAGGATTTTACTTCGACCCTAAGTAAATGTACCCCTAAATTATGCAGAACTACAAGTTCCATACAGGATGTTGCCACTTTGCAGAGTGATTTGACTAGATTAGAAAACTGGGCAGCAAATCAGAAAATTATGTTCAATGTTGATAAATGTCAGGTTATGCACTTTGGCACAAATAATATAAATGCAAGTTATAAACTAAATGGCAGTGTGTTGAGGGTTTCCTTAATTGAGAAGGATCTAAGGGTTTTTGTAGATAACAAGTTGTCTAATTCCAGGCAGTGTCATTCTGTGGCTACTAAAGCAAATAAAGAGTGCTGTCTTGCATAAAAAAAGCCATTAACGCAAGAAATGAAAATATAGTTTTGTCTCTTTATTGGTCCCTGGTAAGGACTCACCTTGTGTATGCAGTGCAGTTTTGGGCTCCGGTCCTTAAAAAGGATATAAATGAGCTGGAGAGACCTGCAACTAAACTGGTTAAGTTGATGGAATATATTAACTACAGTATGAGGATAGATTGTCAAGGCCTGCCCAAAGAAATATTGGGAAATTGTAGACCTTTTTCTGCCTGAAGCCCAAAATCCTTGATGATTGCTCCATCAATAAAGCTCAAGCAATCAAAAATAGGCCCCCAAATGATTCCCTTTAAAAGTGACTCAACATGGTCTTGATAAACCAAACCACAATAAGACCAAAGAACTGACAAAGAAAGCTTTAGTTGTTTTCATAGTTCTTAAAAGTTAACCCATCGGACATTGCACTTAACTGCAATGTCTGCCAAAGTAGTTGCACTACCTACCATCTCTTCTTAAATAGATTGATATTATTGATTCTTATAAGCCATTTAGTTTTCTGTAGATTTTCTGATTAACCTTGGGCTGTTCTCAGACTGATACTTGTATCTCACACCATAAGGAAGGAGGGAACTGATTATAAGAAGCAGTTCAATACAGTATGCAATTAGGTAATTATATCTATTGAACAATAAAACATTTTTTGTGACTCTCACCAGCTACTGAAACTAGATTATTCTAGCAGTTAAAATTAAAACAAAAGTACTTATTGTAGACTTTGTGAACCCCAATAATTTACAAATGACTCAGTATTTCAATTGGTAAAAATTGCTGCGGGAAGGTCACAAATTCTCTCTGAATAAATAGGTAGCTGCAATAATGAGTGGAAAATAAAAATCAAACAAAATCAATAGGTACAAAGGAAAAGATAGCCAAAGGGTGAGTTTATCTCTTACAGATGGTGGTCTATTTGCTTGATATCATTTCCGTGTATACAGATAAGAAGTTATCTTAAATGACCATGTCTTTTTCAATTTGTACTTAACAGTCAATCCCATTTTCTTTATATGATGCTATCACAGCTTGATGAAAAATGCATTACAATAATCCCCACGGATCTCCATATATCAATATCAAATGGGAGTGAATTGACCTGTTATAAACATAGCATTTAAAACCATGATGTTTTAAAATAAAAAGCAAAGTTTACAATGTTCATTTTTCACCCTTTTTTCATCCTGAAGTAGGTCCATGGAGTCACTTAGAAATATGAAGAATATATATATTCCTAATTATTTTGTTTCATTTCTATATATTTTTTATTTTGCTTGCTGCTTTGATTTACTTAGGTATGTTTGGGAAGAAAATCAGCCAGCTTAGCTTGCAATAAATTTACGGTCATATTTTTTTGTGACAATGAAAAATGTATTCACTTTCTTATGGACAATAGCCAGTTTAGGATATAATTCATTATTTTTCAAAATATTCACTATAAACATACATAAAAATATTAATTGCCATTTTGGGAATCTATTGTACAAGAGTAACGAGAAATCTACATGGAAATTTAAGAGGATGTGGTTTGCAGCATTGCTCAGAAGTTACATTCTACAAAGTCTTCAACATCCTGGCAAATGGGGGAGTTGGAGAAATATTATAGAGATAATATTCACTGGCTTTCTGGCAATGCTCTTTGCAACTGGTATTACAGAGAATACTGCAGTGCTGCTTATTAATCACTGTTTTGCAGGGGTCTAAAAATCCATTGACGCGATGAGGGGAGAATTATTATTTTGCAGACCACATCATGATGCAATCACAAAAATATGGTGACAAAGTTTTGTTTCTGTGATGGTTCTTTTTTTATTTCCATGATAGATCCCAGAAACACAAATTTAATTGTTCCATTTTTAGCTAAAAAGAAAGAAAAAACTTGCTACAATGCTAAAGATAAACTTCCCACTTTCAACATATTTTAGCTGGAAGGGTTTACATTTTTGCAAATGTTTAATTCAATAAAGTTTGAATGTTCAAGTTTTAAAAACTCAAACTCAAATACAGTTTACATTCCAAAATGGATAAAAAAAAAGTAGAATTTCAATAAATCAGCCCCTTAATAGCATTAAACACATATGGGATCTGTTTTTCAGAATGCTTCACATTACGGGAATGCCATCTTTCATAGACTCCATTTTAATCAAATCATTCTCATTTTTAAAAAATGATTTTCTTTTTCTCTTTTATAATAAAACAGAACCCTGTCTTTGATGCCAATTAAGATACAATTAGATTTTGCCTTTTGTTTTATTGGGGAATATATTCTGTCCTCAAACTGAAAAACGGACTAAATTCCTTTCAAAAGTACAGTATAAGGAATTATAATGATCTGAAATCCCTTGTTCCAGGACAGATTAGAACATTTTATATGTACACATGGGTGGATATTTATTAAATTGTTTCATTTTAGAGGGTTTAAAAAAAATTCAAATATAAAAAAAACACAATTGAATAAGTTTGTGAAAAAACTCAGAAAACCCTGAAATCATAGTTTACTCATCTTATAACCTGAATTACACAAATATTTTACAATTTGGTAAGGACAGATACATTGATGTCTACATGACCTTGGCAGCTTTTAGATCTAGAAGTTTTTCATACTTTTTTCATTTAGTAAATGTAAAAAGTTGTGTTTTTAACATCATTATTTAAATGCATGATTTTAAGTGCACTGAATTCACTGAAACAAAAGATACAAATTCATGTTCATAAAAATGCTAATTAAAAAAATTAAGAAAAAATTTAAAGTTTTCTTATTTATTAAAGAATCCTCATATAAAAACTTAAATGAAATGAAATTGTGGAAAAACATTTGAATACCTCACATTTGTGAGTTTACAAGCTTACAAAAATGTTGAAAAACTCAAAACCCTGATTTGTATAAAAAAATCAAAATTTTGCCTAGGACAGGTCCTATTGAAATTCGAATGTTGATAAATCAAGGGGCGAATTATCAAGGGTCGGATTTTGAATTTGAAAAACGTTGAAATTATAATTTAAAAAGACCAACCGGAATTAAGTAGAAGTTTTTTTTTTGGCCGAATAGGTCAGTTTTTGATCAAAGTAATAGTGCATTCATTCTAATTTGTATTAAAGTTTTTCCCCAAAATAAACTTTTTGAAATTTTTTAAAGTCCACCAATTGACTCCAAATAGGTTCTAGGAAGTCCCCCATAGTCTAAAACAGCAATTCCACAGGTTTTAGATGGCGATTGGTCAAAGTCAAATTTTTAAAGAGACAGTACATGATACATTTAGATTTTTTTCAAATTCTATTTGAATTTTGACTATTCCCTAGTTGAAGTACACAAAAAAAGCTCGAAATTTAAATTTTTTGAATTTGAAAATTCACCTCGACCTTTGATAAATCTGCCCCTATAACTTTACAAGCATTTAGGGGCAGATTTATTAAGGGCCAAAGTGAAAATTCTCACAAATTTGAATTGTGAATTATCCAAACTCGAATTTAAGTTTTAATTCGAATTCGAATTTTGAGATTTATCATACTCTGGCCCTTTAAGAACTTAAATTCAACTGTTCTTCACCTAAAACTTGCAGAATTACTGTATAAGTCAGTGGGAGAGTTTCAGAGATCAATTTGGTGATGTTTGTAGCCAGACCTGGATTTGTGGAAAGGCCACCAAGGCCCAGGCCTAGGGTGGCATGATTTTAGGGGACGGCTTGAATGCCAGCCAATGCAGAAGCTTTGTGGCTTATCATGAAATACAATAGTTTTTTAAATTTTCCATGCACCAATGCCCAGTGCTCCTGACCTGATGATGAAAATTTGTGCATGTAGACAAATGAAGGGGAGGGGACAGGGGTGACAAACAGCAATGGTCCTAGGGGGCCTGCTATGATAATCTGGCCTGTTTGTAGCCGTCCTGACATTCAAGTTTTTTTTGGAGAAAAAAACTCAAATCAAGTTTTTTTTAAATTCCAATCGAGTTTTTATAATTCCAATAGTGTAAATTCATTCAAGTTTTACAAATTCAATTTTATTACTAAATTCCAATTAGTCGAATTTATGGGAGTTTAAAAAACTCACAAGAATTCAAAATTCGACCCTTGAAAAATGTGTCTCGTAGGGGCACATTTACTATTGGTCGAATATCGAGAGGGTTAATTAACCCTCGATATTCAACCCTCGAAGTTAAATCCTTCGACTTCGAATATCGAAGTTGAAGGATTTGGCGCAATATGTTCGATTGAACGATGGAAGGAATAATCTTTCGATCGAACAATTCGAAGGATTTTAATCCATCAATCGAAAGATTTTCCTTCGATCCCAAATTGCCTAGAAAGCCTATGGGGACCTTCCCCATAGGCTAACATTGGTGCTCAGTAGGTTTTAGGTGGCGAAGTAGGTGGTTGAAGTTTTTTTTAAAGAGACAGTACTTCGACTATCGATTAGTCGAATAGTCGAACGATTTTTAGTTTGAATCTTTCGATTCCAAGTCGAAGTCGTAGTCAAAGGTCGAAGTAGCCAATTCGATGGTCGAAGTAGCCAAAAATTTTTTTATTTTAATCCTTCACTCGAGCTAAGTAAATATGCCCCTTAATGTTTGTAGATAATGTTATCTCTCAAGATCCTTTACTTTTTCATATTCCCATTAAATTCCCTAAAATGTATTACTATTACAGTTTAATAATGCACATGGCACTTAAAGTTTTTTTTATGACTGACCTTATTTGATATAGTCCCTAAGGGGCAAATTCATCAAGGGTCGAATATCGAGGGTTTATTAACCCTCGATATTCGACTGGGAATATAATAATACTGGGTATTGCACAAATACTGCGATCGAACGATCAAAGGAATAATCGTTCAATCAAACGATTAAATCCTTCGATTCGAAGGATTTCAATCCAACGATCGAAGGATTATCCTTTGACCAAAAAAACTTAGCCAAGCCTATGGGGACCTTCCCCATAGGCTAACATTGTGTTCGGTAGCTTTTAGGTGGCGAACTAGGGGGTCGAAGTTTTTTCTTAAAGAGACAGTACTTCGACTATTGAATAGTCGAACGATTTTTAGTTTGAATCATTCGATTCGAAGTCGAAGTCGAAGGTCGAAGTAGCCCATTCGATGGTCGAAGTAGCCAAAAAAACACTTCGAAATTCGAAGTTTTTCCAATCCTTCACTCGAAGTTAATGAATTGGCCCCGAAGTGTTGCCCCAAAATAGTCCCCAACACAGAGGCAGTTGAGAAATGTTGTAGCTAATATCTTAAGGCAAAAATGTACACACACACATCTGGCTTCTTATCAAAGTGGGTAATTTTTCAAACTGAAACTGAAATTTGATAATGCTGTTTAAGTAAATGAACATTTATCTAAATGAGCAAAATTCTAGTATCTGATTATCACGAGAAACTGTGCTACCTAGGGATTTAACTTTAAAGGTGTGCATTTAAAGATAAAAATAAATCCACATCTATAGCAAAATAAGCTGATGAAACAGTTACACTCTTGCACATCTGAATTTCTGGAACAGCAAAAGTTTTCATACAGTGATTAAATGAACTTTACAGTCACTGAGACGTGTTCATTTTTGGCAAAATACATGACTTTTGTGCAAATCAATTATTGCTCTTCACTAAAGCTCATTGCACTATATACAGTAAACTAGAGTTGTTCTGCACACAATAAAAATAAATCAATGAGCTATTCTTTTATTTGCTATGTAATGCTACAAATAGCCTGCTTAAATTATTTAAATGCTTAAATGAATATATGAAATAGCTAAAAACGAATGACCATACCTTATTTGATATTGTTATTGTAAAGATCATGTTGACTTTGAATTGCTGTAACATTTGGACATAGAGCTACAGTATGTTGTAATGTACTTCTAATGGTTGATGGTTGGAATTGTGCAGTGTTTTTTTGTTAGCTTCCTTTTTAAACCTACAGGCCTTGATTTTGTATACCTCAAATGGCTTTAATTCTCTTGTGCAGGATATTTTGGGCCAGATTAAATTCAGTGAGAAAAAGCTATATTATGGTTTATCACGTGAAAAGTAATGGACAAGATTCCATTTTGCAGAGAAAAAACTTTTTTTCAAATTCAGTTCCAGTTTTTTTCTCATAGACTTCAATAGAGTTTTCACATGATAGAGATTTTCTGAATTAAATTGCATCTCAAATTCAATCTCATCCATGACTTTTCACATGTTAAACCCTTTTCTCACTGAATTAAATCAGGCCCTTTAACAGGTAAAACTGAATACATGTTGAGTGCCATGATATACAGTATGTTTTCAAATAGGTGTGGATACTTGTGTAGCGCTATAGTAAACTGACTTGTGCTAGGACAGTTTAGTTACTTTCCTTGCTGGGCTGAGACCACCGATGAGCTCTCTTTCTCAGGGGTAAGCCCTCGCAGCGGGGGGGAGGCAAGGGTGTAGTGTAACTGTAACCTGATGCGATAGCACAATGATGGGCGCCAGTATTTCTTTAACAGTTGAACAAAGAACAGTATTTATTTTACAATAGCACATAGATCCTTTAGCACATTGATCCACAATGGAGTATAGAACATACACAGCAGCATAAAGGAAGCATATACTCACAGCACGTATAGGCTGAATCCCCACAGCCTAGGGAATATACAGCAGAGAGTAAGTTGACAGCATGCGATGGGTATTGCCCAGTTTTCAGGATATCTTCCAGTGGCAGACTAGGGGAACTCCTGACATACCTATCTCAACACTTGATTCCTTACTCTGGGTCAGTAATACCCTGGGATTAGAGATGTCGCGAACTGTTCGCCGGCGAACTTGTTTGCGCGAACATCGGGTGTTCGCGCTCGCCGGAAGTTCGCGAACGTCGCGCGACGTTCGCCATTTTGGGTTCGCCATTGTTGGCGCTTTTTTTTGCCCTCTCACCCCAGACCAGCAGGTACATGGCAGCCAATCAGGAAGCTCTCCCCTGGACCACTCCCCTTCCCTATAAAAACCGAAGCCCTGCAGCGTTTTTTCACTCTGCCTGTGTGTGCTGAAGAGATAGTGTAGGGAGAGAGCTGCTGCCTGTTAGTGATTTCAGGGACAGTTGAAAGTTTGCTGGCTAGTAATCGTTTTGATACTGCTCTGTTATTGGAGGGACAGAAGTCTGCAGGGGTTTGAGGGACATTTTAGCTTAGGTAGCTTTGCTGGCTAGTAATCTACCTTCTACTGCAGTGCTCTGTATGTAGCTGCAGTGGGCAGCTGTCCTGCTTCTGATCTCATCTGCTGACTGCTGCAATAACAGTAGTCCTTGTAAGGACTGCTTTTATTTATTTTTTTGTTGTTTTACTACTACTACTACTACTACTACTATAAGAGCCCAGTGCTATTAGTCTAGCAGTGTTGGGGAGTGGGACTGGTGTGCTAATCTGCTGCTCCTAGTAGTTCAGCAGCACCAACTTTAATTTTTTTTTTTTAATATTCATTTTTTTTTATTTTCCTTTTTTTTATTTTACTACCGCTGTAGTAGTGTATAAGTTGGCCTTGTAGGCATTATTTGCACACTGTTTTCTTCAACCGCCATCGAGCTGTTTGGACCTTGTTCCCATTCTGTCTAAAATATCCATAATCATTACCGTCTTCCAAAAAAACCAACCGGGTTCACTTTTTTCAAGCAGCATTCATTATATTTTACGTTAATCCGTATACCGCTGTAGTAGGGGTAACGTTGGCCTTGTAGGCATTATTTGCACACTGTTTTTCCTTTCAGCCCGCCAGTCGAGCTGTGTGCCTTGTTCCCATTCTGTCTAAATATCCATAATATTACCGTCTCCCAGAAAAAACCACCGGAGTCACTTTTTTCAAGCCAGCAATTCATATATTTTACGTAATCCGTATCCACCGCTGTAGTAGTGTATACGTTGCCTTGTAGGCATTATTTGCACACTGTTTTCTTCAACCCGCCATCGAGCTGTGTGACCTTGTTCCCATTCTGTCTAAATATCCATAATATTACCGTCTCCAGAAAAAACACCGGAGTCACTTTTTTCAAGCAGCTTCATATATTTTTACGTAATCCGTATCCACCGCTGTAGTAGTGTATACGTTGACCTTGTAGGCATTATTTGCACACTGTTTTCTTCAACCCGCCATCGAGCTGTGTGACCTTGTTCCCATTCTTGTCTAAATATTCATAATATTACCGTCTCCAAAAAAAACACCGGAGTCACTTTTTTCAAGCAGCATTCATATATTTTACGTAATCCGTATCCACCGCTGTAGTAGTGTATACGTTGCCTTGTAGGCATTATTTGCACACTGTTTTCTTCAACCCGCCATCGAGCTGTGTGACCTTGTTCCCATTCTGTCTAAATATCCATAATATTACCGTCTCCAGAAAAAACACCGGAGTCACTTTTTTCAAGCAGCATTCATATATTTTACGTAATCCGTATCCACCGCTGTAGTAGTGTATACGTTGGCCTTGTAGGCATTATTTGCACACTGTTTTCTTCAACCCGCCATCGAGCTGTGTGACCTTGTTCCCATTCTGTCTAAATATCCATAATATTACCGTCTCCAGAAAAAACACCGGAGTCACTTTTTTTTTCAAGCAGCATTCATATATTTTACGTAATCCGTATCCACCGCTGTAGTAGTGTATACGTTGGCCTTGTAGCATTATTTGCACCACTGTTTTCTTCAACCCGCCATCGAGCTGTGTGACCTTGTTCCCATTCTGTCTAAATACCATAATATTACCGTCTCCAGAACAAACACCGGAGTCACTTTTTTCAAGCAGCATTCATATATTTTACGTAATCCGTATCCACCGCTGTAGTAGTGTATACGTTGACCTTGTAGGCATTATTTGCACACTGTTTTCTTCAACCGCATGAGCTTGTGACCTTGTTCCATTTGTCTAAATATTGATAATATTACGTCTCTAGAAAACACTGAGTACTTTTTTCAAGCAGCATTCATATATTTTACGTAATCCGTATCCACCGCTGTAGTAGTGTTACGTTGACCTTGTAGGCATTATTTGCACACTGTTTTCTTCAACCCGCCATCGAGCTGTGTGACCTTGTTCCCATTCTGTCTAAATATCCATAATATTACGTCTCCAGAAAAACACCGGAGTCACTTTTTTCAAGCAGCATCATATATTTTACGTAATCCGTATCCACCGCTGTAGTAGTGTATACGTTGGCCTTGTAGGCATTTTTGCACACTGTTTTCTTCAACCCGCCATCGAGCTGTGTGACCTTGTTCCCATTCTGTCTAAATATCCATAATATTACCGTCTCCAGAAAAAACACCGGAGTCACTTTTTTCAAGCAGCATTCATAATTTACGTAATCCGTATCCACCGCTGTAGTAGTGTATACGTTGGCCTTGTAGGCATTATTTGCACACTGTTTTCTCAACCCGCCATCGAGCTGTGTGACCTTGTTCCATTCTGTCTAAATATCCATAATTACCGTCCCAGAAAAAACACCGGAGTCACTTTTTTCAAGCAGCATTCATATATTTTACGTATCCGTATCCACCGCTGTAGTAGTGTATACGTTGCCTTGTAGGCATTATTTGCACACTGTTTTCTTCAACCCGCCATCGAGCTGTGTGACCTTGTTCCCATTCTGTCTAAATATCCATAATATTACCGTCTCCAGAAAAAACACCGGAGTCACTTTTTTCAAGCAGCATCATATATTTTACGTAATCCGTATCCACCGCTGTAGTAGTGTATACGTTGGCCTTGTAGGCATTATTTGCACACTGTTTTCTTCAACCCGCCATCGAGCTGTGTGACCTTGTTCCCATTCTGTCTAAATATCCATAATATTACCGTCTCCAGAAAAAACACCGGAGTCACTTTTTTCAAGCAGCATTCATAATTTTACGTAATCCGTATCCACCGCTGTAGTAGTGTATACGTTGCCTTGTAGGCATTATTTGCACACTGTTTTCTTCAACCCGCCATCGAGCTGTGTGACCTTGTTCCCATTCTGTCTAAATATCCATAATATTACCGTCTCCAGAAAAAACACCGGAGTCACTTTTTTCAAGCAGCATTCATATATTTTACGTAATCCGTATCCACCGCTGTAGTAGTGTATACGTTGGCCTTGTAGCATTATTTGCACACTGTTTTCTTCAACCCGCCATCGAGCTGTGTGACCTTGTTCCCATTCTGTCTAAATATCCATAATATTACCGTCTCCAGAAAAAACACCGGAGTCACTTTTTTCAAGCAGCATTCATATATTTTACGTAATCCGTATCCACCGCTGTAGTAGTGTATACGTTGACCTTGTAGGCATTATTTGCACACTGTTTTCTTCAACCCGCCATCGAGCTGTGTGACCTTGTTCACATTTTGTCTAAATATTGATAATATTATCGTCTCTAGAAAAACCACTTGAGTTACTTTTTTTCAAGCAGCATTCATATATTTTACGTAATCCGTATCCACCGCTGTAGTAGTGTATACGTTGACCTTGTAGGCATTATTTGCACACTGTTTTCTTCAACCCGACATCGAGCTGTGTGACCTTGTTCACATTTTGTCTAAATATTGATAATATTATCGTCTCTAGAAAAACCACTTGAGTTACTTTTTTTCAAGCAGCATTCATATATTTTACGTAATCCGTATCCACCGCTGTAGTAGTGTATACGTTGACCTTGTAGGCATTATTTGCACACTGTTTTCTTCAACCCGCCATCGAGCTGTGTGACCTTGTTCACATTTTGTCTAAATATTGATAATATTATCGTCTCTAGAAAAACCACTTGAGTTACTTTTTTTCAAGCAGCATTCATATATTTTACGTAATCCGTATCCACCGCTGTAGTAGTGTATACGTTGACCTTGTAGGCATTATTTGCACACTGTTTTCTTCAACCCGCCATCGAGCTGTGTGACCTTGTTCACATTTTGTCTAAATATTGATAATATTATCGTCTCTAGAAAAACCACTTGAGTTACTTTTTTTCAAGCAGCATTCATATATTTTACGTAATCCGTATCCACCGCTGTAGTAGTGTATACGTTGACTTTGTAGGCATTATTTGCACAGTGTTTTCTTCAACCCGCCATCTAGCTGTGTGACCTTGTTCACATTTTGTCTAAATATTGATAATATTATCGTCTCTAGAAAAACCACTTGAGTTACTTTTTTTCAAGCAGCATTCATATATTTTACGTAATCCGTATCCACCGCTGTAGTAGTGTATACGTTGACCTTGTAGGCATTATTTGCACACTGTTTTCTTCAACCCGCCATCGAGCTGTGTGACCTTGTTCACATTTTGTCTAAATATTGATAATATTATCGTCTCTAGAAAAACCACTTGAGTTACTTTTTTTCAAGCAGCATTCATATATTTTACGTAATCCGTATCCACCGCTGTAGTAGTGTATACGTTGACCTTGTAGGCATTATTTGCACACTGTTTTCTTCAACCCGCCATCGAGCTGTGTGACCTTGTTCACATTTTGTCTAAATATTGATAATATTATCGTCTCTAGAAAAACCACTTGAGTTACTTTTTTTCAAGCAGCATTCATATATTTTACGTAATCCGTATCCACCGCTGTAGTAGTGTATACGTTGACTTTGTAGGCATTATTTGCACAGTGTTTTCTTCAACCCGCCATCTAGCTGTGTGTATTATCGTTTCCAGAAAAACCAACTGAGTTTTTGTTGTTGTTGTTGTTTTTTTAAAAATAATGCCAGGCAAAGGCAGGCCGCCACGCAGAGGCCGTGCTAGGGGCCGTGCTGCTATGCAATCCTGTGGCCCTAGCAAATTGCCCAGTTTTAAAAAGCCAATGACCCTGAACTCCCAAAATGCTGAAGAGGTAGTTGACTGGCTTACACAGCACACCCCATCCTCTTACCGTTTCTAACTTTACCACAACATCCTCCTCATCCTCCACTGCTATGGCCACCCCACGTAACACTTCCTCCACCACCGGTGCCCCTTCTTCACTGGGGTCAGAGGAGTTATTTTCCAATGAGTTTCTTGAACTGAGTAATGCGCAACCATTATTGCCAGAAGAAGATGAAGGAGATGAGGACCTTACACCAGATTTAATTCTGGCAGAGAACACGATAGAGATGGACATAATGAGTGATGAGGAGGAGGTCCCCGCTGCTGCTTCCTTCTGTGATGTGTCAGAAGAAATTGATGCATCTGAGGAGAATGATGATGAGGAGATTGATGTTTTGTGGGTGCCTAGTAGAAGAGAGCAAGAGGAGGGTAGTTCAGATGGAGAGACGGAGAGTCAGAGAGGCAGTAGGAGAATAAGACTTAGAAGAAGCAGGGAGGACAGCCCGCAGGGATCAGTAGGGCAACAACATGTATCGGCACCTGTGTTCAGCCGGCCAACGCACCCGCCATTGCCGCCAATACCGCCAACTCCGCCAACTTCTACTGTTACCGCCAGATCGCACACTTCCAAAAAGTCAGCAGTGTGGGATTTTTTTAATGTGTGTGCCTCTGACAAAAGCATTGTAATTTGCAATGAGTGCAGTCAGAAACTGAGCCTTGGTAAGCCCAACAGCCACATAGGTACAACTTCTATGCGAAGGCACATGAGCGGCAAGCACAAAGCACTTTGGGAGCAACACCTCAAAGGCAACAGGCAAACTAAAAGCCACACTCCTTCTGGTCCAGCATCTTACTGCTCTACCTCTGCTCTCCTTGACCCGTCTGAACCACCCTCCACTCCGCCTTCCACCTTGACCACCTGTTCCCATTCCCAGTCATCTGCCACCAGCCAAGTTTCTGTGAAGGCCATGTTTGAGCGTAAGAAGCCAATGTCTGACTGTCACCCCCTTGCCCGGCGTCTGACAGCTGGCTTGTCTGCACTCTTAGCCCGCCAGCTTTTACCATACCAGCTGGTGGACTCTGAGGCCTTCCGCAAATTTGTAGCAATTGGGACACCGCAGTGGAAGGTACCCAGCCGCAATTTTTTTTCTAAAAAGGGAATACCACACCTGTACCAACATGTGCAGAGCCAAGTTACCGCATCTCTGTCACTTAGTGTTGGGCCAAAGGTCCATATGACTACTGACGCATGGTCCTCCAAGCATGGTCAGGGCAGGTATGTCACCTACACTGCCCACTGGGTGAACTTGGTAATGGCTGGGAAGCAGGGAATGGGTAGCTCAACAACAACAGTGGAGTTGGTGTCACCGCCACGGATTGCACGCGGTTCTGCCACCACCTCTACTCCTCCATCACTCTCTACCTCGTCTTCTTCTTCTTCTTACTCTGCTGCTGGGTCCTCCTTCTCCTCCTCCACACCTGTGCACCCCCAGCTCCCCCTAGGCTATTCGACGTGCCAGGTACGCCGTTGTCACGCTGTCTTGGGGATGACGTGCCTGGAAAGCAAAAACCATACCGGATCTGTACTCCTGTCATCTCTGCAGTCACAGGCCGATCGGTGGCTGACCCCACACCAACTGCAGATCGGAAAAGTGGTGTGTGACAATGGAAGCAATCTGTTGGCAGCGTTGAGACTAGGCAATTTAACACATGTGCCCTGCATGGCACATGTGTTAAATTTAATAGTCCAACGTTTTGTCTCCAAGTACCCAGGATTCCAGGACGTTCTCACCCAGTCCAGAAAGGTGTCGGCCCATTTCAGACGTTCCTACACAGCCATGGCACGCCTTGCTGACATTCAGCAGCGCTACAACATGCCAGTCAGGCGTTTGATTTCTGACAGCCAGACTCGCTGGAATTCAACGCTCCTTATGTTGGAACGTCTGCTGCAACAACAAAGGGCCGTCAACGAGTACCTTTTTGAACTGGGTGGTAGGACTGGATCTGCACAGCTGGGGATTTTTTTCCCCCGTTACTGGGTGCTTATGCGCGATGCCTGCAGGCTCATGCGACCTTTTGAAGAGGTGACAAATATGGTCAGTCGCACCGAAGGCACCATCAGCGACCTAATACCCTTCGCTTTCTTCCTGGAGCGTGCCGTGCGACGAGTGACAGATGAGGCTGTAGACCAGCGTGACGAGGAGCTGGAAGCGCACGATTTCTGGTCGGAATCACCAGAACGAACCCAGGCACCTGCTGCAACGCAGGGAGAGGTGCCAGAAGTGGAGTCAGAGGAGGAAGGTGGCTTTGTGGAGGAGGAGGAGGAGGACCAACAGGAGCAGGCTTCCCAGGGGGCTAGTGGTGACCTTTTGGGGACCCCTGGTCTTGTACGTGGCTGGGGGGAGGAGACCGTGGATGATGCAGTCCTTGATAATGAGGAAGCGGAGATGGATAGCTCTGCATCCAACCTTGTGAGAATGGGGTCTTTCATGCTGTCATGCCTGTTGAAGGACCCCCGTATCAAGAGGCTTAAGGAGAAGGACCTGTACTGGGTCGCAACGCTACTAGACCCTCGGTACAAGCATAAAGTGTCAGAAATGTTACCAACATACCACAAGTCCGAAAAGATGCGGCATTTACAAACCAGCCTGCAAAACATGTTGTACAATGCTTTTAAGGGTGATGTCACTTCAGGAACTCATCAACATTCCAGGGGCAGAGGTGCCAGTAATCCTGCCACGAGCACACCTGCAAGGACAAAGCCCTTTGGCCAGTCTGTAACGTCAGACATGCAAATGTTTTTCTGTCCAAGGCAGCGCCACAACCCTTCTGGATCCACCCTCAAAGAACGCCTCGACCGGCAGGTAGCGGACTACCTGGCATTAACTGCAGATATCGACACTCTGAGGAGCGATGAACCCCTGGACTACTGGGTGCGCAGGCTTGATCTGTGGCCAGAGCTGTCACAATTTGCCATGAACCTCTTGTCTTGCCCAGCCTCAAGTGTGCTCTCAGAAAGGACCTTCAGTGCAGCAGGAGGGATTGTAACTGAGAAGAGAACTCGCCTAGGTCACAAAAGTGTCGATTACCTGACCTTTATTAAAATGAATGAGGGGTGGATCTCGGAGGGTTACTGCACGCCGGAAGACTTGTTCTGACTTCTATGCAGCTGTCCTTCTCTTCAAGCCTCATGACTCCACACACAGCTGTCCTTTAGCGTCCTCCTCCTCCCTCCGCCACCGTTACAAACTAGGGTGCAAACCCTACTGGTTTAATTTTTTCTGGCCTCTGTGCTTCAGTGGCTGCGACCAAAAAAATGCCTATTTTCTGCATTTATATGACATAATTTTTCTGGCCTCTGTGCTTCAGTGGCTGCAACCAAAAAAATTTATATTTTCAGCATTTATATGGCATAATTTTTCTGTCAACTGTGCTTCAGTGGCTGCGACCAAACAAATGCATATTTTCAGCATTTATATGGCATAATTTTTCTGGCCTCTGTGCTTCAGTGGCTGCAACCAAAAAAATTACTATTTTCAGCATTTATATGGCATAATTTTTCTGGCAACTGTGCTTCAGTGGCTGCGACCAAAAAAATGCATATTTTCTGCATTTATATGGCATAATTTTTCTGGCCTCTGTGCTTCAGTGGCTGCAACCAAAAAAATTTATATTTTCAGCATTTATATGGCATAATTTTTCTGTCAACTGTGCTTCAGTGGCTGCGACCAAAAAAATGCATATTTTCTGCATTTATATGGCATAATTTTTCTGGCCTCTGTGCTTCAGTGGCTGCAACCAAAAAAATTTATATTTTCAGCATTTATATGGCATAATTTTTCTGGCAACTGTGCTTCAGTGGCTGCGACCAAAAAAATGACTATTTTCAGCATTTATATGGCATATTTTTTCTGGCCTCTGTGCTTCAGTGGCTGTGGCCAAAAAAACTGGGCAAACAATGTCTACAAGGTCAACGTATGGCGAAAAATGACTATTTTCAGCATTTATATGGCATATTTTTTCTGGCAACTGTGCTTCAGTGGCTGCGTCCAAAAAAACTGGGCAAACAATGCCTACAAGGTCAACGTATGGCAGTTGTTTAAAGAGAACAGTAGATTACTAGCCAGCAAAGCTACCTAAGCTAAAATGTCCCTCAAATCCCTGCAGACTTCTGTCCCTCCAATACAGAGCAGTATCAAGCAGATTACTAGCCAGCAAACTTACTATCATCTGTCCCTGAAATCACTAACAGCTCTCCCCCTACACTATCTCTTCCAAGCACACACAGGCAGATTTTTCAGATACATTTTTGCCCTTGATCCCCCTCTGGCATGCCACTGTCCAGGTCGTTGCACCCTTTAAACAACTTTAAAATCATTTTTCTGGCCAGAAATGTCTTTTCTAGATGTTAAAGTTCGCCTTCCCATTGAAGTCTATGGGGTTCGCGAACCGTTCGCGAACCGCTCGCATTTTTGCGCAAGTTCGCGAATATGTTCGCAAACTTTTTTTCCGACGTTCGCTACATCCCTACCTGGGATCTTAATCCCTCTAATCTCCTCGGCGGAGCCTTGAGCTGCTCAACTAATTAACCTCTCTATCACTCCTAGAGCGATCTATAAAACGAGTATAGCTGTCTAATTACTAGGGCCAAGGCGCCTAGGGTCAGCACTACCCATTCCCTTCCAGCCTGCTTGGTTGGGCTAAAGCAATGGACCCAGAGCACATGGTTCCTAAACCTTTTATACTCTGGCACAGTGCCATCTGGTGTACACTGTGTGAACTGCAGGGGTTACATAAGCACAAGGTCCCCATAAGGACCCACTGAGGTGTCCATATTACTAGGGATGTGCCTGTAATGTGTAAGGGTGTCTAAGATTTTCACATCCCTACACTTGCACAATTGCATTGTGGCATTTCAAGTTTGTGGCTTTACCCCTCACATACACAACATTTCAACATTTCATAGATACCATGCTATGATAGCATATATTCATATGTTGCAGACACAAAGGGCAAAGAGGAGACCTGGTGGCACGGTAACTACATTTAATCTTTCTGGGATACAATATATGGGCAATAGATACAGTAGGTGCAAATTCATCAGAATGTATATGTCTGCTTTGAGCAGCTGAACTCCATTCTGCTCTATGGGCTGTTAAAGCTCTGCAGCAGCACTAACAGCTCTAACATTATTGAGAACAGTTAATCACTGATACCTTAGTGTGTTGAACTCTAAACATGTTTGTTAAATGTATGCATGTACAGGTATGGGACCTATTATCCAGAATGCTCGGGACCTGGGCCTTTCCGGATAACAGGTCTTTCCATAATTTAGAACTTCATATCTTAAGTCTACTAGAAAATCATGTAAACATTAAATAAACCCAATATGCTGATTTGCTTCAGTACAAAGTACTGTTTTATTATTACAGAGAAAAAGGAAATAGTTTTTAACAATTTATATTATTTTAATTCTGAACTTTCTGGATAACGGATCCTATACCCGTACTGTAATTTATTGTTATCTATTGATAAATATGAAATGCCTATTTTTTCTTATTGAGAGTAACAATCCTGCCCCAGGTAAACTAACATGCACGTATTGCAGCCAGACAGCTAATAGTAATTGCTCATAAAAATATAAAACCATTTAATTTCGGAATCAATTAAAATTTTTAGACTCAAAACACATATATAAACAAGCAACCTGAGTTCACAAAATAACATAAAACCTGTTAAGAAAAATGCAGCTCTCAAAGCACGCAACTAAGTGAGTCTTTTGGGTGCGACTTTAGTTGGTCAGTACAGGTATAGGATCCCTTATCCGGAAACCCGATATCCAGAAAGCTCCGAATTACGGAATGGCTGTCTCCCATAGACTCCATGTTATCCAAATAATCAATATTTTTAAAAATGATTTCCTTTTTCTCTGAAATAATAAAACAGTAGCTTGTACTTGATCCCAACTAAGATATAATTAATCTTTATTGGAAGCAAAACCAGCCTATTGGGTTTATTTAATGTTTACATGAATTTCTAGTAGACTTAAGGTATGAAGACCCCAATTACAGAAAGATCCCTTATCCGGAAAACCAGAGGTCCCGAGCATTCTGGATAACAGGTCCCATACCTGTACTTATGATTCTATGCTAAAATACTCGCCTAACCTGCAAACCCCTCCAACCCACTTTCCTTACCTGCCTTTTTTTTATTTTTTCTGAAGACTCAACTGTATGCTTACATTTACTAACTTTCCATTATTACTCAACATTTTTACTATTCATCTTATTATTCTTTCCCTGGCCAAAAATAACAGCATTACAGTGGACAATTTTAAGTATTACAAAGTTGTAGCATGCCAATTTTTCTTATTAGACTGTTGCTTTATAATGTTTTTAATTTCTATAGGAAAGGCTAAAACCAATAAAGATTTTTAGAGATATGACACATGGCTTTCTGAAAAAAAACCCAGAAAAGCATTGTTTCTACAAAGAATTTTAAAGGAACAGGAATACCAAAACATGAGAGTTAAGGTGGCCATAGACGTAACAATTATGATCTTTCTTGGAAAAGATCTTTCCAAGAAAGATCGTTCATTTAAATACACATGAGCTGAATCGTCAGAAACAATGCAATTCTACATTTATCTGACGATTCAGCACTAACAATGGCCGATGTTTTGGGTGTTTGGGTCAAAATTTTCCGTCCGGCCTGATCGATGAGCTGACCGATATCCAAGTCTTCTGCCTATATCGGTCGGCTCTTTTTCCACTATACACGCACCGAATATCATACGAAAATTTGTTTTGTAAAATATTATCTGTGCGTCTATGGCTACCTTAAGTAATTAAAATATTATATATAAATATACTGTTGCTCTGCACTGGTAACACTTAAGGGTCCATTTACTAAGGGTCGAAATTAATTTTCGAATTCAAAAACTTAAAACTCAAAAATACTTTGACTATCGAAGTATCAAATTCGATTTGAATTCTACGTTTTTTAACTTCGAAATTTGCCCTTAGTAAATGTGCCCCTTACGGAGGCAGATTGATTAAGGGTCGAAATTCGAATTCATGCGAGTTTTTTTAAGAATTCCATTTTACTCGAAATTTGATTGGGGAGTTATTTATTAAAAAAATCTAATATGTAAAACTTGAACAAATTTTACCGACCCACCAAACATATTTTGTTGTCCTAGAAGTCCTAAGAGTGTGGCTTCTTTACGTTTGGTAGAATATAATGGTGTTCAACATAGCTTATCTGTTATCTGTACTTTGATCTGTGCCATTTAGCTATTTTAATTGCCACCATTGCTAATAAGCAAATTGTTTATGAAAAATATAGTAGTGTTTCTGAATCAAACAGCAACAATATATTACATTTTAATTACTTTAAAATACTTTAATATAATGTAACTGTTCCTTTAAGATACTGCATAGCATAAGATGCCACTTCTCTTTCAGAATACAAAGATATGGATTACTCAGGAAGTTTCCATGTTCAGATCAAGCATATACAAGAATTGTGAATAATATACCTGTCTAGTGGCAATATCAAACATATTGGGCTAGATTCAATTCAGTGAGAAAAAGTTTTCTCCTGGTTTATCACATGAAAAGTCATGAACGAGATTCAATTCAAGGAGAAAAAACTTTTCTCCTAATTCAGTTCCAGTTTTTCCCATAGACGTTACGTGATAAACGGTGAGATAAGTTTTTCTGAATTGAATTGCATCTCAAATTGAATCTTGATCACTACTTTTCACGTGGTAAACCTTTTCCTCACTAAATTGAATCTGGCCTATTATTTAGCAAGTTTGAAAATTCTAAATTTTTTGGTGGATATTTAGTGGCACAGTGACACAGCTGGTAAATCTCCAAATGAAAATCCACCTGCTTATTGTCTTTGAGAAAGAAAATATAGCCAATTGATTTATAACATGTAAATATGGTCTCCGCCACACCATTTTGAAAAGTTCTATTTTAAAACAGAATACACAGGAAAAATATACAAGAAAATGCAACAAGTCCAATTGATTTGCCTTATTACTATAGATATCATGACCATCTTTATCTCTTGTATGGGGTATTGGTTTTGTTTTGTATATAATGTGCTTGTTCAATGTACAGATGAAGCCCCTTTGGTTTGTGTGTTGAACACAGAATATCTAAACACATTTTACCCATATATCCCATCCCAGTTTTTTTCAGTTTATCACAAGTCATGATGCATTTAACACAGAAATCCAAGTGACTTTATCTGTATACATTGTACAGAGCTACAGAAAATGTTGCCACATTGTAAAGACATATTAATAATAAAAATAATAAAAATAAATAATAATAATAATGATTACTCCAATTTGTCCCATTATCTATAAAGCAAATAGCTTTCACTGACTGTAATTTTAAAAATCTAAATTCCTAAAATTGCAAAAAAGAATATTTTTTCCACCACCAAAGTTGTGGTATAATTCGACTGCAGAGTGTGTGCATAATATAATAAATGTGTGATTATACAGTGTTTAGCACATATCTTAAAGATAATTGAAGCATAAATAAAATGCAGCATTTATGTTTGCACATTAAATGCCCCAGTCGTGTCCAGCTTTATAAATATAAACACATCCAGGGCAGATATCTTCACTGAGCGAATCATTCTGCAACACACAAAGTTTATAAATGAGCCCAAGTGTGGGTCATTTAAGCAGCTATTTACACAGAGAATAAATTAGCCCTGTGGATGTTTATAGTAAAGAAGCTGGGCAAGATTGGTGTATTTAATGTGCAAACATGATTGCAAATTTTTATTTTCACACTGAGATTGTCCTTAAATATGGCACGATCTTTAATTTCAAATATTTTTGCGCAAACAACCATTTCTCATTTTCAGGAAGCAGCAGGTAGAGCAATTAAAGCAAATATCTGATTGGGCACCACGGGTAACTGCAGAGGTGCCAATGTGTCCAGTGTTAATAAATTAGCCCCAATATTTCTTGTTCTACTACAGCTTTTACAGTAAATAGCCGGGTTCCTAGCAGTATGCAAATAAATATATGTCCTGTAAATGGCTCCATTAATGATAATCTGATCATGTATCATTTCCATTTCCTTGAGCAGTGCCATGTAAATAAAATAAACAGTGAATATGGTATTTTTTCCTATTACAATTTGTCATTGTAGTTCTAACATAAATCGTTGGGTGTTACTTAGTCAGGCTAATTATAATAAAAAATACCATTGTGGCAGTTACATTGTAGAAAGCTATAATAATACTGTATATTGTATACAATACTGCAGTTTGTGTTGACTATTGTGCCTAGTGGGTTAAAATATCTAGAGTACTGTAAAAAAAAGAATACTTTTGATAAGTACAAAAATGAAAAGGAAATGGAAAAAACAAAATGATTGTAAATTCTACCAGGGGAATTCTGTCATGAATATGGTTCACCTTTGCAGATTTCTCCCACCCTGCCTCAGAGGATATCTGACCTTTGGAGAGAAATAATGAAAAGAAGAAATTCCTTGGAGAAAATAATATGGTCAGACCCCAGTAATGAGATCTGCTGCCTTTTTGTTGCCATGACGACGACAGTCATTTTATAATACAAAATACATGAATGGGGAAACCGGGCCATCGTCTCTTACTAAAGCAAGCTGTTTTACACCTTTTAGTCTTTTAGTCAATAGAATGAGAAAATAGTGTATTTGATATGCTGCTACACTCTGTTTCCTTCAAGTTAATGTCTGATCAAGCATTCCCACATGCATAGCAGATTTAATTGCTTGTAATCATTTTTTACAGACCACTTGGTGAGGAGCTGTAATGATACCATATTATGGTTATCAAGCAAGTTGTTTTAGCAAAAGAGAAACACAAAGGAGAAATGCTTAAAATGGCTAGAAATTGAATGGTGTTTAAATGTTCACTTTATTTCATCCTTAAATAGTCCTATATCAGAACTATTATCAGCGGACTGTATTTTACAATAAGGATAAATTAAAAATATAAAAGGACTGAAAAAATGAAATTAATATAATTAAAAATCCTAATTAATAATGAAGTTTATAAAGGGGTATAAGAAGGAGAAAGCAGGCCGGCTTTACAGTTCTGCATTCTGTACATCACTGCCCACACTCCCAAAGTGACATCAGCATGTACTTACCTAAAGCCACCGACATTCAGAGGTATTTCCCTTCTTTAAATATAAAACAGCTACCTTTTACACAAACTACAGTAACAATAGTGACATTTTAGACAAAGTACGGTGAAGACAGTGATGTCGTATGAGCCTGTGACTCTGTTTTTCATTCATGTGATCAGTAGTGATGAGCAAATCGGTCCAGTTTTAATTCACTGAAAGATTCATGAAACTGCTGAAAAATTTGGGGGGTTGTTCACAATTAAATTAACTTTTCGTATTATGTAGAGCATGATATTCTCACTACTTATACTACTTGATCTCTCCGCTGCATTTGACACTGTAGACCATCTTCTTCTCCAGTCCCTCCATTCACTTGGCCTTCATGACATGGCCCTGTCCTGGTTCTCTTCTTACCTCACTAATCGTTCCTTCGGTGTCTCCTACAATGGAGTAGCATCTTCTCCCCTTCCTCTTTCTGTTGTGGTTCCTCAAGGGTCTGTCCTGGGCCCCTTATTATTTTCCCTCTATACTTCCTCGCTAGGCAATCTAATCAACTCATATGGTTTTCACTACCAGCTCTATGCTGATGACACTCAGATGTATCTCTCCTATCCTGATCTCAACCCAGAACTCCTAAGTTGGGTCTCCTCCTGCCTGTCCACTATCTCTACCTGGATGTCGCAATGTTACCTTAATTAAAAATCTCTAAAACGGAAATGGTTCTCTTCCCTCCAACTAACACCATTAACATCCCGGAAGTATCCATCATAGCTAGCAATTCCACTATCACCCCATCTCCCCAGGCCAGGTGCCTTGGGGTTATCTTAGATTCTGTCCTGTCCTTCACTCCTCATATCCAGTCACTTATTAAATCATGTCACTTCCACCTAAGGAACATATACAAAATACAATCATTTATCACCCAAGATTCTGCCAAAATTCTTATTCATATCACGTCTAGACTACTATAACTCTCTTTTAATTGGCCTTCCCCTCCTGAGACTGTCACCTCTCCAGTCCATAATGAACACTGCTGCAAGGCTCATAAATCTCAGCAACCGCTCCTCCTCTGCCATGTCACTCTGAAAATCCCTCCACTGGCTTCCGCTTCCTTTCAGAATAAAATTCAAATTAATGACCCTGACATTCAAAGCACTTCATAACTCTGCCACAGCCTACATCTCTGATCTCATCTCTATATACTCACCAACTGCTTGCTACGCTCCTCTACTGACCTGCTCCTCAACTCTTCTCACATTACCTCCTCACATGCTCTCATTCAAGACTTTTCAAGGGCTGCACCCCTCCTCTGGAACGCTCTCCCACGGTCTGTCCGACTTTCTCCCAACCTTTCTGCTTTCAAAAGATCTCTTAAAACGCACTTCTTTAGAGAAGCCTACCCTCACTCTGCTTAACTTACATTCACCTATTGTCAGGATCGGCTCCCTAAATCCAAAACTAGTGCTAAGCTCCTGGTCAAGGCTCAGTCTTCCACCTTTAGCAACCGCTTTGGCTTCAGGAGGAGCCCTCAGCTACTCAGATGCCGCCAGGTCTTAAAATGAGAGGATCAAAGCAGAAGTTCTTGACAATCAAAGGAACCAAGGGACAAGCGAGAATATAGTGAGGTCAGGCAGACAGAAATCAGTCTGGGCAGAGTACAAGCATTAATCCAAAAATATATTCCCAGTCAATACTCTCAAAGTTAAAAAGTCACTCTTTATTTAGCATAAATAATAAAAAGTACAGACCAATTGATGCTCCGCCTTACGCGTTTCGCACCCACAGGCACTTATTCATAGGCATTACTGTTGTTACATTTGGTCACAAAATTTATACCCCAGGAAATCCCTCCCCAAACGTTAAAACCAATCACGTGTTGCCACCTCACGTTTCTTTTCTTAAAGCAACATACATATCTTATCATTTTGGTCAAATTGGTCATATTAGCATTGTTTCTCTGCCTATACTCTGTTACATCTCAGAACTATTTTACTTACATATTAGGATACCCACATTTAAACAAGCATTTATCTGCCCCATATAGTTCTATATATCTACCTCGTTATAAACATTACCAGTTACATTATAATTTACGTAAAACATGTTACATGAAACTCGTAGTTCAAACCAAGTGGTAACCGAGTATGCAAATAAAAAATCCAAAACAGTTCTCTTTTTGCTAACAGCCCTGCCAATTTCCTCTTCTACTACCCAATCTTACTTTTTCTATTCTCTGTACAGAAAAGTATGCTACATCACTTCCATTACATCTTGAAAAATGTCTCGTTATATTACTCTTTTCAATTGTTTTTGGATTTTTTATTTGACTCAGATGTTCCCATATTCGCTCCTTTAGCGTTCTACTTGTGCAGCCCACATATTGTTTCTGACATTTCAGACATGTTATCAAGTAAACCACTGTGGATGTATTGCAATTGATATTATCTCTTATTTTAAAGCTAGTATTTGTCACCGTAGACTTAAATTCTTTTGAAATTTTCATACGTTGACAAGTTATACATCTACGACTACCACATTTATGGCTACCTTCTACCTTCAAAAAACCCTCATTTCTTTGATCTCCCCTATTCGTTTCCCTGTACATACTTGGTGATAAATGGTCCCTCAATGTATGAGACCGCCTTGGTAACTCCTCCTTTTAGTATTTTATGGAAATCATCATCTGCATATAGGATCGGGATGTATTTCTTAACTATGTCTAATACCATATAGAACTGTTTACTATACCTAGTTACAAATGGGACCTTTTCTGATAGCCCTTGTTTTACTTTTTTCTTTTTTTCACCCATTGGGTTCACACTTAGTAAACTCCTCCTTTCTGTTTGTCTTGCTCTCTGATAGGCCCTATCCACAATTTTTCGTCCATACCCTCGATCTAAAAATCTCTCCTTCATCTCCTCTGCTTGTTCCTGGAATGTCATATCGGTGGAGCAGTTCCTCCGGAGCCTGAGGAACTGGCCCACAGGTATCCCACCCACCAATTTTTTAGGGTGGCAGGAGGTGGCATGCAGAAGTGTGTTCCCACTACATGACTTCCTAAAGATAGTGGTTTGTATTTCCTTATCTACCACCATTAGTTTCACATCCAGAAATTCAATTGTTTTTGACCTATATTCACTTGTAAACTTTAGATTTAATTCGTTCTGATTTAGCTTCTGTACAAAGGTTACGAAACTCATTTCATCCCCTTTCCAAACACACAGTAGATCGTCTATATAACGTGTGTATAATCTCAAAGATTTCCTCATATCTGCAGAGATGTGGGTCTCCTCCCACCAGCCCATATATAAGTTGGCGTAGGAGGGAGCAAATTTCGCCCCCATTGCTGTCCCACATCTCTGCAGATAATATACCGAATCAAATATAAAATAATTGTGCTCCAACAGGAATCTAATGGATGCCAACAGGAACACCTTGAGTGACCCTGAATAACCACTATACCTATCCAGGTGTTTTACATAAATTATAATGTAACTGGTTATGTTTATAACGAGGTAGATATATAGAACTGTATGGGGCAGATAAGAGAATGTGACATATACAAATAATAATATTAGGAGAGAGAACCCAATGTAATGGGGCAGTGATTGCCATTTAAATGCTTGTTTAAATGTGGGTATCCTAATATGTAAATAAAATAGTTCTGAGATGTAACAAAGTATAGGCAGAGAAACAATGCTAATATGACCAATTTGATAAGATATGTATGTTGCTTTAAGAAAAGAAACGTGAGGTGGCAACACGTGATTGGTTTTAACGTTTGGGGAGGGATTTCCTGGGGTATAAATTTTGTGACCAAATGTAACAACAGTAATGCCTATGAATAAGTGCCTGTGGGTGCGAAACGCGTAAGGCGGAGCATCAATTGGTCTGTATGCCTACTTTTTAATATTTATGCTAAATAAAGAGTGACTTTTTTAACTTTGAGAGTATTGACTGGGAATATATTTTTGGATTTTTGATTTGGGTGCCCTTTGGAGTTGGGGGCTATATTCCAGCATTTTTGGCCCTTTGTTTTGACAGGCCTGTGTAGACTGCAGCAGCTGAGTAACAAGTGTTTTTTAGAGTACAAGCATTGTCAGGCAGGCTAGGGTCGGTCCAGGCAGTGTTAAAGCAAGGTCAGATATGTAGAGGTCAGTTCAGGCATGATGCTCGGCACTTAAAACTCGCTAACTGATGTATGTAAATAATTCAAACTTTTGAGATTTAAAAATGGACAATTATATCAAATAGCATCAGGCATAATATATGGAATAATTTAGATTATCCTTATAAGAACTAAACTTTACAAATAATAATACTAGAAATGTCATATCTTATTACAGCCTTTAGCAGTGAAGATCTCTACCATCGAAGTTTACCCATTCTGACGATTCACATAACATGCTCTGGACTGTGGTCATTTACAGTAGCTTAAGGACCACTAACAATAAACAGTAGATTTACAATGTAAAATACAAGACTTATTAGTGATTCATTCAGGATCACAACATGTCAGCACAAAAACAAGCACTTCCTACTAGTGATGGGCGAATTTGCGCCGTTTCGCTTTGCCGAAAAATTCGCGAATTTCGCGAAACGGCGAAAAATTCGCGAAACGGCGCCGGCGTCTCGTTTTTGACGCCGGCGCCCGTTTTTTTCCGAAAATTTTTTTTGACACCGGCGAATTTTTGCGGGCGTTTCGCGAATTTATTCGCCTGCCGCGAATCGCGCAAATTCGCCGCAAATTCGCGCCTGGTGAATAAATTCGCCCATCACTACTTCCTACATCTGAATTGATTAACTGGCCCTGTAACATCAACTTTGATGATATATACTTACTTACTTTTTGCTAATGTTTTTATGATTTCGGAAAATCCCTAAATTTAGCCCAGAGCACAGTTAGCATGGGCAGTGCCACTGACAAGTTGCAAGATGGGGAGCTGATCTGGACAACATTGAAAGCATGGATCATTGCTAGTATAGAGGCCCTCACACAGTTTATACAGTAAGTTCAGTATATAAAATACAGAATTTCTAGCCATGATATTTTTAGGCTTTAGTTGTCCTTGAAAGTTAAAAAAAATATAGGGCCAGATTCAATTCAGAGAGAAAAAGTTATCTCATGGAAAAACGTTTTTCCAAATTCAGTTTTTTCCCATAGACGTCAACAGAGTTTTCATGTGATAAACAGTGGGATTATGAATTGAATTGCATTTCAAGTGGAATCTCATCCATGAGTTTTCACATGATAAACTATTTTCTCTCTGAACTGAATCTGGCCATAGTTGGAAGATCTAATAATTGATGGCAAAAATATATTCCCCTTTCAAATATGTCACTTAGTACAAATGCCAAGTAACTGTGGTATTAAGGATACTGTTATTGTAATCCAGTTACTATTGGTACTTACATATACTGTATACATACTACTGACAGCAGTAATGTTCTAACTTGAATGCCATCTATATATATAATAAAGTATATCTATTTGGGATCAAGAACAAGGTACTGTTTTATTATCAAAGAGAAAAAAGATATAATTGTAAAAAATCGGGATTATTTGGATAAATGGAGTCTATGGGAGAAGGCCTTTCCGTAATTCGGAGATTTGTGGATAACGGGTTCCAGATAATTATCCTGTGCCTTTATATGCATTAGGCCAGTGATCCCCAACCAGTAGCTGTCAAGCAACATGTTGCTCACCAACCACTTGGGCTCAAAGCTCCCAGTGGCTTCAAAGCAGGAGCTTATTTTTGAATTCCAGGTTTGGATGCAAGTTTTGGTTGTATAAAAACCAGGTGTACTGCCAAACAGAACCCCCTGTAGTCTGCCAGTCCACATAGGGGCTACCAAATAGCCAATCACATCCCTTATTTGGCACCCTAGGAATTTTTTGCATGCCTGTGTTGCTCCCCAACTCTTTTTATTTTTGAATGTGGCTCACGGGTAAAAAATGTTGGGGACCCCTGCATTAGGCTGCATCAAGCTGTATATTATAGGTATATAACTCTATCTATCTATCTATCTATCTATCTATCTATCTATCTATCTATCTATCTATCTATATATTACACAAAAATGAACTGCACTAACAGGACTTGTTTGGTGCAAAAAAGTGGTGGTTTTTTTCCCAATGTTTCGGCTCCTATACACAGTATATAATTTGTCAGAATTTCTTCTCTTCTCCCATAAAATAGAAAGGTGCTCTGACAAATTGACACATGTATTGAATTTAATAAATATGTCAATTTGTTAAAACTTTCAAGAAAATGTTCCTAAAAGTCAAAAAAGTTTTCATAACTGGGGAAAATAAATTCCAGTTTGATATTTCATAAATTAGCCCCATGGTTTGCAACAATTGTTCTCAACATGTTCACAGAAAAATACATTACTGTTATAAAAAATATTGAAATAGAATGGTTTGGCACTCTTGATAAGTGGAGTGTATAAATTGCAGCATCTTTCCCTGACCTTATGGGCTGAGAAAAAAAAAAGCTTTAAAAAGGTGTGTGACAAAACAACATAAAGCCAGATGGATGAAAACTGAAAAGAAATTATAACAAGTCTCTTTATAGAGCAGGCAATTGAAACAGACAGAAATATGGAAGTACAATGAGATCAGTCTTGGATACATTTAGGGCCTAGAGATGCTAGAATAAAGAGGTGACTGTGCCTAACATTATCTCCAAAACTCACTGAATCTGGTATTTGTCTAAAGGTTTATAATAAATTCAAAGCAGCCACAATTTTGCAAACTGCATAACATTTATCTTAATATACACTTTACAGGTAATTGCCACTCCACTTATAAACAAGATCAAATCATTACTATGTTGTTAATTTCCACTTAAACTTATATTTGATAACAGTCTGAGACGCTTCATAAACTGGAACATATTAAAGTCTATATTTTTAAGGCTAACAAATACCAATTTATGAAAGACGTGTTAAAGGAACATTTCAGTGTAAAAATAAAAACTTGTTCAATAGATAGGCTGTGCAAAATAAAAAATGTTTCTATTATAGTTAGTTAGCCAAAAATGTAATGTATAAAGGCTGGAGTGACTGTATGCCTAACATAATAGCCAGAAAACGACTTCTTGCTTTAAATATCTCTAACTCTTTGGGGCCAATTTACTAAAATTTGGATTTCTATTTTTTTTACGAACTGTATTTTTTCTCCAAAAATTTGTTTTTTTTATTTCTCGAAAACCTAAAAATTCTAGATTCATTAGGTGTAACAACCATGAAAAAAAAGTGAGATGTAAAAGCTGCTGTGGTCAATAGCATAGTGGCTGACCAGCTGTGTTTCATTAGCCTCAGGTGACTAATCAGCAGTCCTTAAAACACAGGCTGGTCAGTATCTCATGAGCTCTAACTGGGAGAGACACTGAGAAAGGGTCTGGGATCCTGACACTAAGGATTCTATGTGCCAGTGCACACACAGTCACCCACGTGGAAGGTCTGTAACTTTGCTGTGTTTTTGTTATTATTGAACTGAGATTGCTAGTAAAAGCTATTTTTTGTTGTTTGGAAAGAAAAACTGCCTTTATTTTGTACCTGTTGCTGCCAGCTGAAATAAAAAACACTTTTTCTTTAAGTCAATATTGCTGCCCCCATAGCAGTTTATGGGAGCTGCACTGATACTATTGGACCATTTTTATCAATTCGGTTTTCTAATTTTTAATTCACTAGTAATTGTCGGAAAAACTCGGATTTGTAAAGGTTTTCATATTTTTGTCAACAGCACCCAATGGCACTCCCGTCTCCGTCAGCACTGCTTCCATGGCAGCCACGTGGGTAGTGGCGCCGGCATCTCGTCGCCTGCATGATGACGTCACCCGTCCGGAACGAAAATTTTAAATAAAAAGATGCAGAGGTCACGGGTTCAATGCCTGATAATAGAATTTTGTTTGTGCATTCCTGGGTGCTTATTATTTTGTCTGATATTGATTCCTGGATTCCTGATCCAGCCTGAACCTTGACCTTGCTACCATTTGCCTGCCTATTGACCTCCTGCCTGCATATTGACTACAATTTCTCCTGATCCCTATTTGTACCAGAAACTCAGACTTTAACCCCTAAGCTTCCTCCTTGATCCAGACTACTCCCGTTGGGACCCGATAGGTCGAAAGTGCTCTACGGGGATTGACATCCTGCATGGAAGATTATAAATCTCAGCAGATCCGCATTGGGCAAGTACTTGATACTCTTCTATCCCATATGCCTTCTGTGTCTCCGGCTGCCGGTAATCCTCACACGGCGGGTAATTCTCCTTCCGTGGCTGCGTCATCAGCTGGTGAGCCCCGCATTCCTCCACCACCCGCTACAATGGTGATCCTCAAGCCTGCAGAGGCTTCATGTCGCAATGCCTGATCCAGTTCAAGTTTCAACCCTTGCAGTACACCAGTGATTGAGCCAAGGTGGGGTACTCAATGTCCTGTTTGGAGGGGAAACCGCTAGAGTGGGCAACACCCCTTTGGGAGAAGAAGTCTCCTCGGACCTCAGAGGCCAAGGCCTTCCTCCAAGCCTTCAGTACCGTGTTTGACACCCCTGGTCATGTTGCCAGTACATCTTCTCAACTGCTTCAGATCCAGCAAGGGAACTGCAGCGTCAGTGAGTACGCCATTGATTTCAGAACTTTGATGGTGGAAACTAGCTGGAGCAATGAGGCTTATGCAGTGGTGTTCTATCAAGGCTTATCTACCAGAATCAAGGACGACTTAGTCTCCAGGGATTGTCCCAAGCTTTTGAAAGACCTGATTGCTCTTGCTATCAAGGTAGATACCCGTCTCAGGGGGCACCAGTCTGATAAGGAGTGAAACAAAAGATTCCTGCCTGGCCTGGCACCATGCTTTCAGAGACCCCTACTTCCTAATCCAGGCACTCCATCTCCTGTAACTCCCTCAGAGGAACCTATGCAGATTAGTCAGATGCGTCTATCTGAACAAGAGAAGCTTTGGAGACGTTTGGCAGGTCTATGTCTATATTGTGGTGGAAAAGCCCATTTTGCCAATCATTGACCCGTGAATTTGGGAAGATCTCCAAGCTCAGGTAGAACTGAGGAATTTTATTTGGGTGGCATTGAGCCTGCGTCCCAAAAGATCTCTCATTGATTCCTTTTGCCATTGCAGATTTGCCTGCCTGATAGGACTATCAATGTATCTGCTTTTTTTGATTCCGGGGCTACAGAAAATTTCATGGATATCACTTTTGCCACATTCCTAAGAATTCCCCTATTGCCTCTGTCTAATCATCTGAGAGTTTTGGCAATTGACGATCGACCGCTGACTTCGGGGATAATCTCTGAATCAACAGGTGATCTTCCAGTGTCAGTCGGATCCCTGCATCAGGAGAAACTGTTGTTTCTGTTAATTGACTGTCCCACAGCTCCTGTAGTGTTGAGGCTACCCTAGCTCCATCTGCATAATCCGACTATTGACTGGTGTGCCAACCGGATATCTCATTTGATTCCCTTCTGTCAGAAGAACTGTTTACCTTTGAAGTCCATTCACCGGGTGTCCCTTGCTACAGCAGACCTTCAGTCTTTGCCTGCAGTGTACAAGGATTTCACGGATGTCTTCTGCAAGAAGTCTGCTGAGACTCTCCCTCCTCATAGTTCCTATGATTGTCCCATTGAACTTCTAACCTAGTTCCATGCCCCATAGAGGTCGTACCTAACCCCTATCATCTACTGAGATGGGGGGCGGGGTTCTTCATTGTAGAGAAGAAGGATAGCGGATTGCTTCCCTGTATAGATTATAGGGGCTTGAACAAGCTCAAAATTAAGAATCAATACCCTCTGCCCCTTATCTCTGAACACTTCAATCAACTCAGAGGGGCTAGGATCTTCACTAAGTTGAATTTTCAAGAAGCATACAACCTTATCCGCATCCGAGAGGGTGATGAATGGAAGACAGCATTCAACACTAGAGATGGGCATTACGAGTACCTGGTAATGCTCTTCGGCCTTTGCAATGCCCCTGCTGTCTTCCAAGAGTTTGTGAATGACATTTTCAGAGATCGTTTGTGGCAATCCGTAGTCGTGTACTTGGACGACATTTTAATCTTCTCCAAAGACTTGGAAACTCACCAAACCCGGGTGAAAGAAGTTCTCTCCCATCTGAGAGAAAACTCCCTTTTGGCCAAGTTGGAAAAATGTGTCTTCAAGGTGCCTAAGATTCCGTTCCTGGGTTACATTATCTCTCGTGAGGGATTCGAGATGGATCCTTCTAAAGTCACAGCAATTCAAGACTTGGGCAGGAAAAGACCTGAGTATTGCTAGAGATGGGCATTACGAGTACCTGGTAATGCTCTTCGGCCTTTGCAATGCCCCTGCCGTCTTCCAAGAGTTTGTGAATGACATTTTCAGAGATCGTTTGTGGCAATCCGTAGTCGTGTACTTGGACGACATTTTAATCTTTTCCAAAGACTTGGAAACTCACCAAACCCGGGTGAAAGAAGTTCTCTCCCATCTGAGAGAAAACTCCCTTTTGGCCAAGTTGGAAAAATGTGTCTTCAAGGTGCCTAAGATTCCATTCCTGGGTTACATTATCTCTCTTGAGGGATTCGAGATGGATCCTTCTAAAGTCACAGCAATTCAAGACTTGGGCAGGAAAAGACCTGGGTATTGCTCTTCAATTCTCCTCTGCCTATCACCCTCAATCCAACAGGGCAGCTGAAAGAGTAAACCAAGCTCTGGAACAGTTCCTGAGAAGTCATGTATCCCTCAGGACGATTGGGCCGATCTACTCCCTTGGGTGGAATTCTCTCATAATAACGCTCGTCATGCCTCTTCTGGTAGACTGCCCTTCTTGACAGTGCATGGACAGCATCCACAAGCCTTTCCTCAGGACTCCTCTTGTCTGATGTTCCAGCAGTCGACGATCACGTAGCCCACATGTCTGCCATTTGGTCAGCTACCCAAGCCAATTTGGAGAAGAGTTCCCTGTCTCACAAGAACTATGCCGATTGTATCAAGAAATCTTCTCCTTTATATAAAGTTGGGGACATAGTGTGTCTTTCAATAAGGAACATTTATCTCAAGGTTCCTTCTCCCAAGTTAGGTCCAAAATGTGTTGGCCCTATTCCCATCATGGAGATTCTTAATACTGTGGCCATCAGACTCCAGGGGGTACTGTCAGGGTCGCCTGATGGCTCTTCCATCTCCATCGGTGCTGCTCCCAAAATGGCGGCGCCCATGGCCGCCCCATGGGTAGTGGTGCTGGCGCAATGACATCACCCGTCTGTCACGATGACGTCACCCATCCGGCGCAAAGATTTTGAATAAAAAGACACCAAGGTCACAGATTCAATGCCCAATAATAGGATTTTGTTTGTGTCTCTGGGTGCTTAATATTTCATCTGATATTGATTCCTGGACCCTGCCTGAACCTTGATCTTGCTACAATCTGCCTGCCTTTTGACTTTCTGCCTGGATATTGACCATGATTTCTTCTGATCCCTATTTGTACCACAAACTCTGACTTTAATCCCCTAAGCTTCCTCCTGGGTCCAGACTACTCCTTCTGGGAGCCTATCGGCCCTCTGACAATTTTTTATATTCATATATTTTAATAACTTTCATGACATTCATGATTTTAGAGAAATAGCGTTTAACCATGGTTTCAAAAACCCCTAAAACCAATACCAAAAAGTCTGAATCTTAGTTAGTCAGTGACTTGAAGGTGGGGCTACATTTTTGATCCTTAACATGCAGGTCAGATTCAAAATGCAAATGGTTATGACACATATTGCCCCCCTCAAGTCACTGATTGGTTACTGACTGGTCAAGTTGGGTTGTCACTCCAGCCTTTATAGATGACATTTTAGCTAACTAACTGTATTGAATTTTTTTTTATTTTACACTGCCTATTTATTTACCCAGTTTTTATTTTTACACTTTAATGGTGCAATATAATGCAACAATACAAAGGACACTATCCGGTTGCCTATTAAACCACATTAAGGACAACATGACTTTTTAAAATCAGACATGTAATGCCTGATTAAACACTGGAGGCCAAGATCAAAACATATATTACAGCAAGCTCATAGCATTTGGTCATTTTTGCATGCAATGAATATAGGTTCTCCTGATTTTTATTTAATTCAAAAAACAGTGAAAATTTTGCGAAGCTCGAATTTTGACTCGTCAATTTTGGCGCTGGCGTTAAAGTCAATGGGCATCTGCATAATGTTGATGTGCAACTGTTTTGATGCAATCTACTTTTACATGTCATAAATTTTTTGGCGCCGGCAAATTTTCGTTGGAGTTTCGTGAATTTATTCGCCAGTGACGAAACACAAAAAATCGCTACAAATTTATTCGTCCATCACTACATATAAGGTAATAATGGTCAATATTTGAACAGGCAATATATAATGATATTTACTAGTTTGAACAAACGCTTTAGGGTTGCAGGTACCAATGCCCACTCACAGCCAATCAGCAGAAAGCATTTACTAAACAGCTTGGTTGCTATGGGTTACTAGACATGGGCAATTGTTTTTTCAGTACCCTCTATGTTTTTTAATTAAGGCTCGTATTGTTCACTGCAACATATTACAGCCTATAGTTAAATGGAGAAATACTACTATGGTGTAATATATAAGCTACATGTCTGTATCTAAACTTCTCTACACAGCATTTAATCATTATTACTATTATTATATTAATTTGTAATGATCAATTGCCTTAGTTAAAATTCATAAATAGCAAGAATAGTAAATGTTCTTTGTTACTCACGTTAATGACCTAGGCATTTTAAAAGTGTGTCTCTGCTGGAGAAATGCTCAAGAGTTTCTAAAATGAAGCCCTGTATGCTTTACAGTTTAGAAACACAAGCCTGTAATCTTGATTGTAATCAGTTTTTGTGCTGATGCAGTATCCCGGCACGGACTTAAAATAGCAGTATTGCTGAGGTAAAGTACAGTATGTACCATTTACCTAGCTGGTCTGCTCTACTCATATTAATAACATTAAGTTGCTACTTGATTTTTTGAGACTGGAATGTTTCTGCTGTTCTTTAGTTTCTTTTCTGGGCAGAGACTGATCCTTTCTGCAGTAAATAATTTGCACAGTTGTATATTTTAATACAGCCTTTCACCCTCCTCTGGCTTAAAAAGTGCATTAATATCCATAAATAGAGATGTTTTAATTTTTTTTGTAAACGGTCCCAGGTTTCTCTGAGCAACAACTTTGAACTCAGTTGTCTTTCCCTGGCCTTGTGCATCTACTATACAACAACAAGAGCATTTCAGATTTAAAATATATATTTACTTTAAAAACCGTATCTTACAAAGCTAAAACTTTTACAAGATGGGCCATCTGGAGGTGTCTTTTGTTTTTGTCAAAGCTCTTTTCTACTTCCTTCCACTGGCAGCAGCCAGAAAAAAGTCACAATAGCTGAAAGCACAAAAGTGTAAATACAACTTTCAAAAAGATACATGATAAAATATTCACATGCATTAATTTGATATGGTGATCCAAATTACAGAAGGATTCCTCATATGGAAAACCCTAGATCCCAGTCATTCCAGATATATATATATTTAACTTTACTTCTGTTTATTCAGTTATTGAATGAATCCACTAAATGTTATCACACTTCATTAAGCAATGTCCATTTCATCCTTCATAAAACTAACCTGCCTGTAACATGGTTACAATTTAAAGCTCCTAGAAATAGCCAGTAGGGTAGTTAATAATTTAAAATATCTCTCAAACTTAAGTATTGTATTTCTTATGCTGGTTATTTGTCTGCATCCTCACCTTGAGAATTATTTATGTTTATTTATGTTTTTCTTGCCAGAGTTCATTATTGAATATGGCTTCTGTTTCACACAGGTTTGTAATTTTGTGAATATTGTGACCACAACATATAGATCTCTAACTTTGTTCTAACCATCGTGTAGCATAGTAATGCACTGCTGAATAAGAAAGCAATGTTTATGTACTGCACTTGATGCTTACAGTGTACTTTAAAGTTTAGGGGAAAAAATACAAACTAAAGGAAGCAATGTTTGCAATTATTTTGCAGATGGAATCAATAGTATTGCTATAATATGGAAGAAAATATTGTATAAGTAATCATCATTTAGGAGGTTATTTGTTAAAGTCAAATCCCAAAATTTTTTTCTAGATTTATTATACCCTCCCTGAGGATGGAAAAAGTTAGAATCTGAAAATACTCCATCTCAGACCTGCAGAGACATATAAGTCAAGAGAGAGGTCCCTATCCTATTTGGAAGTTTCTTTTGTCTGCGATAAAATTAGTTTTGGGTAAAAATCCAATAGTGGATTCTAGTTTCGTCAGTCTTTTTTTATTTAAATACTATAATAAATAAGGCACCCCCCAAATAATATTTGTAGCTATAACTGTATAATGTCCTGAGAAAATACTGTACTGTATATTTCTCTATGCATATTTATCTTTT
Source organism: Xenopus laevis (assembly GCF_017654675.1). Classification (NCBI taxonomy): domain Eukaryota; kingdom Metazoa; phylum Chordata; class Amphibia; order Anura; family Pipidae; genus Xenopus; species Xenopus laevis. The sequence goes on from NC_054371.1 coordinate 162,133,413, forward strand.
TTCTTAAAGAGTAAATATAAGCAATTATGGTGTAAAATGTACATGTTCAAATGTATACTCTAGCATCCATATAGAATTAAAGGTATGAAGTTTCTAATGAAAAGTAAAAATATGTGCCTAAACTGCGAATATTAAAACTGTGCCTCACTTCTGCAAGTTAGAGGCAACTAAAGAACTTTATGATTAGGGTAAAACAGGGGACAGTTATAAATGCAGCCACAAGCACAATCACAATGATAAAGACAGAAATACTGAACTTATTGATCCTATTTATCTTCCATATTCTATCCTGCCACTGCTGCTGAAAGATACACAGTGTTGGACTGGGACAACGGGACACCGGGAAAAAACCCGGTGGGCCTGGCCCTCTCGGGCCCCCGTTGGCCCAGACCTATCCCCCGTTCAGGCGCCCCCTTAAAAAACTTGTGCCGCTGCGCCTCAGCACAGGCGAGCGGTATTATGACGTTCATGCAGGTACACAGCACCGGCATTCAAACAGACGCGCACTGCACCGGCATTCGCACAGGCGCACTCTACACTGGCAGGAGCGCACTACACCGTAATCGAGCAGGCGCACGCTGAGGTAAGTTGAGAAGGGGCCCCCGGTGACTGCCTGAAGGGCCCTTCATGTGGCAGTGCCGGTGGACCCCCATTGCTCCAGTCCGAAGATCCACAATTATGCCTTTCAGTGCTGTGGAACCTTATTGCTACCATGCATGCACCATAATTCCTGGGTTCCCACAGTGAATAGCATCAAAAGGTGCAACATATATGTGCCAAAAGAATCACATACTAGTATAATTCCAACACAGTGGGCCAGAGTAACACCATGCCAACTCTGCTACCATATGCATGCACAACTGTGTATCTTATACAAAAATGAGTATTAAATTGTATTTATATGAACTTACATACGATTTTGAAGAATACGTTTGCACTGTCTATTTTTTAGCTCCTAATTTTCTATTTATAGTCACTACTTACAGGTATAAGGTGGGCAAAAGGAAAATGGAGGCTGATCCGGAGATTATACATCGCAACAAATTTGCCAGATTGTGTGAAGATGATGGGAGTATGAACTCTGGATTGGCAATTCTAGATGGGGCTGATCTCTCTAACAGCCGGGAGACCAGTTTCTCTAGTAGTGGTGGGGGGGAGAGTAGAGTCAGGCCTAAGCAGATTGTGGTTGTAGGGGACTCAATTATTAGGAAAGTGGATAGGGTAATTTGTCGTCCGGATCGCTACAACCGAACAGTTTGCTGTCTACCTGGTGCCAGGGTTCGGCATGTGGTTGATCGGATAGACAAATTATTGGGTGGGGCTGGGCACGACCCAGCTGTCTTAGTGCATATCGGTACTAATGACAAAATAAATGGTAGATGGAAGACCTTAAAGAATGATTTCAGGGATCTAGGCTCTAAGATCAAGGAAAGGTCTTCCAATGTAATCTTTTCTGAAATTTTGCCTGTGCCACGTGCAAGTTTAGGAAAACAGCGGGAGCTTAGGGAGCTTAATGCGTGGCTAAAGTCTTGGTGCAGGAAGGAAGGGTTTGGGTTCATAGAGCACTGGGCTGACTTTTCGTTGGGGTACAACTTATACAGCCGTGACGGTTTGCACCTCAATGGAAGGGGGTCCGCGGTGCTAGGGGAAAGAATGGCTAAGAGGTTGGAGGAGTGTTTAAACTAGGCAAGGGGGGGTGGGTGAGAGAAAGGATTATGGGGAAGCTAGTGTAGACGGGGCAGTGGGGTTAGTAAGGGGTCATGGGGGAGGAGTGAGGGGGGCATACAGTTTACCAGCTAAGGAGGTCCCTCTGTTAAAAGGAAAACAGAATAATACTAACTTAACGTATAATTCTTTACCAAGTAATGCACATTTCAAAAGTAAAAGTAATAACCTCCGCTGTATGCTGGCAAATGCACGGAGTTTGTCAGGTAAAATGGGAGACCTAGAATTAATTGCATGCTCTAAAAATTATGATATAATTGGTATCACTGAGACCTGGTGGGATGAAACATGTGACTGGATTGTGAATTTAAATGGTTACACCCTTTTTAGGAGGGATAGAGGGATTAAAAAGGGTGGAGGAGTGTGTTTGTATGTAAAGCCTGAATTAAAGCCATGCGCTAAAGAAATAAAAATAGCTGGCACTGGTGAGGGTGTAGAATCACTCTGGGTAGAGATTTCGACGGGGCAAAAGGTATCAAAAAGAATTATCATTGGTGTATGCTATAAACCACCTCGTATAAGTGTCGAGTATGAAGCCGAGCTACTCTTGCAGATACAAGCGGCTTCACAGCTGGGTCAAGTTGTTGCTATGGGTGACTTCAATTATCCAGACATTGACTGGGGTAATGGGGTTGCTAAGACAGAAAAAGCTAGTAGGTTTGTAAATATGCTGAATGACAACTTTTTATTCCAGCTCGTTCAAGAACCTACTAGGAATAACTCTCTTTTGGACCTTGTAATAACTAACAATACTGAACTCATCTCTAACATTTGTGTGGGTGAGCATTTAGGGAATAGTGATCATAACATGGTCTCCTTTGAGATTCTGTTGCAGAAGCAATTCTATAAGGGAGTAACTAAAACACTAAATTTCAGACGTGCAAACTTTGACAGTATAAGGGCATCTCTGCAACATATTAAGTGGGAAATGCTTTTCACAGGGTTAAACACAGAACAAAAATGGGAAGTCTTTAAAATGCTGCTTAATAAATATACTTGTCAGTATATTCCACTTGTAAGCAAGGAACGTCGTTGCAAAGCAAAACCTTTTTGGTTCAATAGAAGCGTTGGTGTTGAGGTGGGTAAGAAAAGACGTGCTTTTAAGGCTTTCAAGTTAGCTGGTACAGCCGAAACATTTATAAGGTACAAGGAGGCCAATAAATCATGCAAAGAAGCTATAAGGCAAGCTAAAATTGCTATAGAAAAGGATATTGCAGCAAGCAGTAAAAAAAATCCAAAATTATTTTTTAAATATGTCAATAGTAAAAAAATGAAGCAGGAAGGGGTGGGACCCTTACTATCAGAGGGGGGTCAGCTGGTTGATGAAAACAAAATAAAAGCGCAGATTCTGAACTCGTATTTTTCATCTGTGTACACAAATGAAGAACCAGTAAGTGAAGGTTTCCTTCTTAACACTCCCAATTCTAGTAATACAACTAATGATGCATGGTTCACACATGAAGAAATTCAAAAGAGACTTGAACATGTTAAGATTAACAAAGGTCCAGGGCCAGATGGTATTCATCCCAGGGTAATTAGCGAGCTTAGCTCTGTGATTGCCAAACCTCTTTACTTAATTTTTCAGGATTCATTGAGATCTGGCATTGTGCCGAGAGACTGGCGAATTGCTAATGTGGTGCCTCTATTCAAAAAAGGATCCCGTTCTCAGCCTCAAAACTATAGGCCAGTTAGTCTGACGTCAGTAATAGGAAAGCTTTTCGAAGGGTTAATAAAGGATAAGATACTGGACTTCATAGCAAATCATAATACTATGAGTTTGTGCCAGCATGGTTTTATGCGTAATAGATCTTGCCAGACTAACTTAATTTCTTTTTACGAGAATGTAAGTAGAGACCTCGATTCTGGGATGGCAGTGGATGTGATTTACTTAGACTTTGCTAAAGCATTTGATACAGTGCCACACAAAAGGTTACTGGTTAAATTAAGGAATGTTGGCCTGGAACATAGTATTTGTACCTGGATAGAGAACTGGCTAAAAGATAGACTACAAAGAGTGGTGGTAAATGGAACATTTTCTAATTGGACCAGTGTTGTTAGTGGAGTACCGCAGGGCTCTGTACTAGGTCCCTTGCTTTTCAACTTGTTTATTAATGACCTGGAGGTGGGCATTGAAAGTACTGTTTCTATTTTTGCAGATGATACTAAATTGTGCAGAACTATAGGTTCCATGCAGGATGCTGCCACTTTGCAAAGTGATCTGTCTAAACTGGAAAACTGGGCAGCAAACTGGAAAATGAGGTTCAACGTTGATAAATGCAAGGTTATGCACTTTGGCAAAAATAATATAAATGCAAGTTATACACTAAATGGCAGTGTGTTGGGAGTTTCCTTAAATGAAAAGGATCTAGGGGTCTTTGTAGATAACACGTTGTCTAATTCTGGGCAGTGTCATTCTGTGACTACTAAAGCAAATAAAGTTCTGTCTTGCATAAAAAAGGGCATTAACTCAAGGGATGAAAACATAATTATGCCTCTTTATAGGTCCTTGGTGAGGCCTCATCTGGAGTATGCAGTTCAGTTTTGGACTCCAGTCCTTAAGAGGGATATAAATGAGCTGGAGAGAGTGCAGAGACGTGCAACTAAATTGGTTAGAGGGACGGAAGACTTAAATTATGAGGGTAGACTGTCAAGGTTGGGGTTGTTTTCTCTGGAAAAAAGGCGCTTGCGAGGGGACATGATTACACTTTACAAGTACATTAGAGGACATTATAGACAAATGGCAGGGGACCTTTTTACCCATAAAGTGGATCACCGTACCAGAGGCCACCCCTTTAGACTAGAAGAAAAGAACTTTCATTTGAAGCAACGTAGAGGGTTCTTCACAGTCAGGACAGTGAGGTTGTGGAATGCACTGCCGGGTGATGTTGTGATGGCTGATTCAGTTAATGCCTTTAAGAATGGCTTGGATGATTTTTTGGACAGACATAATATCCAAGGCTATTGTGATACTAAACTCTATAGTTAGTATAGGTATGGGTATATAGAATTTTAATTAAAAGTAGGGAGGGGTGTGTGTATGGATGATGGGTTTTCATTTGGAGGGGTTGAACTTGATGGACTTTGTCTTTTTTCAACCCAATTTAACTATGTAACTATGTAACTATAATGCATATTGGTAAAGTAAAATGGAATTATTACTTGCTTGTAGCAAATACAAAAAAATAGTATGTAAAAAGTTATGGTCATTATTTACATAAAAAGCCTTAAGCTGTGTGTGGAGGAGTCTCTGTTTGTGTGTATGTGTGCTAGCTACAATTTGGATTTAGAGCTCAGAAGCAAAACTAGCTTTTGTTTAAAAGCCACTGCATAAAACAAGAGCATTTTGATTGCTGAGGAAGACAAAGCAACCTAATTGATATTAATAATTCAGAAAAAAACATTCAGGCTCCCAGGATCTGTGAAATAGTGTAGGGCTGTTAGTATAAAGAGAAACTGCAGGATAATGATGTTAGAATACTAATGAGCAAGTTTTCCACAAGAAAAGCTTGTAAACTAAAGCAAAGTGAGGAAGAATGCAGTATGATTTTTATCAATGTAGGGTAAGGGTAGAAAAAAAGCTACATCCTTTCAATTCAGTTGGTGCAAGTCCATTCTGTAGAAAAACAATCAAACAAAATAACTAATATAAATGTAAATTATCACTCAATAAAATCAGCTTTGCCACAGAAGTGAAATGTTCTTCGTAGTCTAATTCTTACCTTTATGAGATTCATAGGCACAGCAGCAGGTATTTTGAAGATGAAAAAGAAGACCATTTGCTTAGTTCTGAACCTTTCATATATGTATCAGAAGTATGGGGGGGCAGTGAAAGAAGAAGGAGGGTATTAGGGTAAATAGGAGAATAAAGACACTTCTGCATTATGTGTTGCAAAAAAAAGATGTTCACTAGAGATTGGAGAATCTGTGAAACATATTGAAGTCAATGAGTGACAAAATGATTTATTTTATTTTTTTTAATATTTGTATTTACATTGTAACAAATAATAAATTCAATAAATTACTTGGTTTGAAAAAAGATAAACATACAAGAGATGGTATAATATCAATCCGGCTTTATTTCAACATATAAAGTTACATGGAACGGAGGGGTATGTGAGTCTCTCTAACGCGTTTCATGCCTACATCCTTGGCACTTCATCAGAGTGAGCGAGCTCTTGTATGTATGTTGGAGTCGGTTGGAAGTGACTGGTGTATTGCGAGAGCAGCGGTCGGCTGAGAGATGGGATGCACTGGGTGAGCTCCGCCATTATCACATTGCTACCTTTTGTGAAAAAAGACAAAGTCCATCAAGTTCAACCCCTCCAAATGAAAACCCAGCATCCAAACACACCCCTCCCTACTTTCACATAAATTCTATATACCCATACCTATACTAACTATAGAGTTTAGCATCACAATAGCCTTTGATATTATGTCTGTCCAAAAAATCATCCAAGCCATTCTTAAAGGCATTAACTGAATCAGACATCACAACATCACCCGGCAGTGCATTCCTCAACCTCACTGTCCTGACTGTGAAGAACCCCCTACGTTGCTTCAAATTAAATTTATTTTCTTCTAGTCTAAAGGGGTGGCCTCTGGTATGGTGATCCACTTTATGGGTAAAAAGTTCCCCTGCTATTTGTCTATAATGTCCTCTAATGTACTTGTAAAGTGTAATCATGTCCCCTCGCAAGAGCCTTTTTTCCAGAAAAAAACAACCTCAACCTTGACAGTCTACCCTCATAATTTAAGTCTTCCATCCCTCTAACCAGTTTAGTTGCGTCTCTGCACTCTCTCCAGCTCATTTATATCCCTCTTAAGGACTGGGGTCCAAAACTGCACTGCATACTCCAGATGAGGCCTCACCAGGGACCTATAAAGAGGCATAATTATGTTTTCATCCCTTGGATGCCCTTATTTATGCAAGACAGAACTTTATTTGCTTTATTAGCCACAGAATGACACTGCCCAGAATTAGACAATGTGTTATCTATAAAAAACCCTAGATCCTTCTCATTTAAGGAAACTCCCAACACACACACTTAGTGTATAACTTGCATTTATATTCTTTTTGCCAAAGTGCATAACTTTGCATTTATCAACATTGAACCTCATTTTCCAGTTTGCTGCCCAGTTTCCCAACTTAGACAAATCACTCTGCAAAGTGGCAGCATCCTGCATGGAACCTATAGTTCTGCACAATTTAGTATAATTTGCAAAAATAGAAACAGTACTTTCAATGCCCATCTCCAGGTCATTAATAAACAAGTTAAAAAGCAAATGACCTAATACAAAGCCCTGCGGTCCAATTAGAAAATGTTCCATTTACCACCACTCTTTGTAGTCTATCTTTTAGCCAGTTCTCTGTCCAGGTACAAATACTATGTTCCAGGCCAACATTCCTTAATTTAACCAGTAACCTTTTGTGTGGCACTGTATCAAATGCTTTAGCAAAGTCTAAGTAAATCACATCCACTGCCATCCCAGAATCGTGGTCCCGCTTACCTTCTCATAAAAAGAAATTAGGTTAGTCTGGCAAGATCTATTACGCATAAAACCATGCTGGCACAAACTCATAGTATTATGATTTGCTATGAAGACCAGTATATTATCCTTTATTAACCCTTTGAAAAGCTTTCCTACCACTGACATCAGACTAACTGGTCTATAGTTTTGAGGCTGAGAACGGGATCCTATGCCTTATTATGTTTTGTCATGTCTTAACTGCCAATTAAGTCACTCATTTGTGCATACGTTGGTCCCATTGTAGACAGGAAAGTCTAAAAATATAAACCCATCAAAGGATAAAACATGAGGGGTCCATTAGACCTACTTTTTGTGGATCAAGGGTGTGAATGGGCATTAACGGGGTAGACTGGAGACCCATGGTTTTTCAATTAACCACGCTGGACTGAATTCATTAATCTCAATTTAAATCTCTGTGTTTTCAAACCCAAGTTTAGCAATTCTGTCTTTTTTAAGAAAGGAAGATCATCATAAAATCATCATTATCTGCAATTGAAATTTCAGGTTGATTTCCCTGATACACTTTTTAAAATTGTGAAAAGCAAAAAAGTTATGAAAATATTTCCTGCAATACTAAATGAAAGATTAATATGTTTTGAAGGATTGCATAAGTTTGCCAATTTGCTAAATGGCATTGCAGTAATTTCTCCAAGGTCACAAAGAGCTGCATAATGAATTACATGATATCTTATTTCATGCCTAATCTGAGTATTTTGACCGAATGGGAAACCCTTTCTTTCTTAATTCTCCCTTTTTTCATGTGTATACCTGACACTACTGAAAATCTGAGACTGAACAGCAGTGCAGGTAAGAGAGGAAGGGAGATCAATTTGATTTTGATTTGTCTACTAATTAAAGCACATCCTCAATATAAACATTTGTTTGCAAGTGTTTCTCTAGTAAACAGCTGAGCAAATAGGCGTTAAATACAAATAGGAGTACAAATAGTAAGAAATAGGTTGGTGTGAGATAGCTGTAATGAGAAGCAGTATTGATTGCAAATCTAAGAGGCTTTATTAATCATTCATGGGTTCTATCAATATTGCCTGCTATGCTTCCCAAAGCTGAATTAAAAGAAGGAAAACTCCAACAGAGCAATAATGACAAGGTCTATTACAAAGAATATATTCTAAAATTAGAGCGCTATGTAAGATGAGACAAGGCACAAGAAAAAAAATGATTGCATTGTGTATGCTTAGGATTCTAGCACAGGTTTATTTATTAATATATGCAAGCAGACTAACATATATACTGTGTATAATTCTATATTCACATACATATACTAACTGTAGATCTTGAGATCATTGTAGCCTTGGATATTATGCTTGTCCAAAAAGTCAACCAAGGCATACATGTTATCTTTTTTTTTTATATCTTGCTATCTACCTATAATGTACTTAATAATAATAATAATAATAATAATAATCTCTTCTTACTTTTAGAGGCTGATTTATTGTTAATGAAGGATCAGGATTAGATGTGATAGGAAAAAAAAAAGTTTATTTTGTTTATTTGTTTTTTTCTAATATATTTATATCAACAGGGTGCATTGATTAAACAAGTTGCATCCCTCTTTTATGACTTTTTTTTGCATTTATAAAATAATACAATCTCGGGTCAGTCAACACTCTAAGCCATTTGTCAAATGTGGGTGAGGAGATATTTCCTCAATTAATAATTATGACAATGTCTGAGAGAGAATTTTAATGACAATAGCATTGTAGGGATGTGGAATTGCCTGGCTAATATCAGTACTACTTTATGTAAATATACGTAGAACTTTATTTATAAAATGCTATATAATTGCACATCGCTGTTCAATTGAGGATGCCTATTTATAAAGGTTTTGCCAGAATTAAATGTTTTGTCTTTATTGATTTTCTATTAGAATAAATTGATAGAAAACACATAATACTGGAATACATAATATTTTTATTGTACTCATTATTTTCAATGGACCTACAAACTCTCAAAAAAATCAACACATCTGAAAAATTTGTATTTAAAAAATCACAAATATTGCCTTGGACAACTGTCATTGACTTCTATATCAACTTGTAAGCTTTAAGATGCAGAAATTTTATATTTAAGTTTTTAAAATGTTTTACAGTTAATAAATATCAAACATTATAGTTTTGGAAATCCTAATTAAAATTCACGAGTTTTAGCTAAAAAATGCTCAAAAACTGTGGTAAAAAAAAAATCGCATTTGAACTTGATAAATGAGCCCATTAGTACACATGGAGGACAAGCATAATGATAAAGTATAAATAAGTAACAAGCATAGTAATAAATAAGTACAAATATACAGAGGTTAAGTGTCATGTACTAAAAGACACAACAGTAAGGAGATCCCTGCCTCATAGAGCTTAAATTCTAAGTGGGTGGATAACATACAGGTATAAATTTAAGGTTGAACTGGACCAGTCGAGATATGTTCTAGTGCTCAAAATGGTAGGATCCAGTTTTCTTTTTAAACAGATTGAGGGGCACATTTACTAAGGGTCGAATATCGAGGGTTAATAAACCCTCGAATTCGACCCTCGAAGTACTTTGACTATCGAATGGTCGAACAGTCAACAATTTTACTTTGAATCGTTCGAATCGAAGTCATAGTCGAAGGTCGCAGTAGCCTATTCGATGGTCGAACTACCCAAAAAAATACTTTGAAATTTTTTTCATTTGAATCCTTCACTCGAGCTTAGTAAATGTGCCCCTGAGTGTGTGTTCCCTAAAGAGAAGTTCAGGAAGGTGAGGAGCTGTGAGTTATTAAGGTTTAAGACAAGAGATAACAGTGGCTATGGATGGTGTAAAAAAAAGGTGGCTCTGACAGAAGCAGAGGAGACAACCAGAATACAATGGAGAGGACAGCGAGATAAGTGAAAAAATATAGTGAAGATCATAGTAGGGAAGACCTTTGAATGTTGGCAGAAAGATTTTGTATGCCATACTTTGCTTAACAGTGAGCCATGATAGGGCTTATCAGGATTTGAGAGCAGGAGGATTCTAGCAGTAGCGGGATTACAAAGGAGAGAGATGAGAATCTGGGAGACAGGTTAGTGGGATATAACAGAGCAAAAAACGGAGCATTCGGGGAGATATGTTAAAATCTTCAAATTTTAATCATCCAAGTTAAAAGAAATAACAGCGTGTCAAGTTACATCAGATGATCTGATGTAACTTGACACGCTGTTATTTCTTTTAACTTGGATGATTAAAATTTGAAGATTTTAACATATCTCCCCGAATGCTCCGTTTTTTGCTCTAATTCTATGGATTGATCCGGTTGGGGACGGATGCTACGTGCAGCATGGAGGTGAGAATGTGATTGAGTTGTGATGCTCCCTGTATCTGGTTCGTGTTCACATAGTGGGATATAACAGTAGTCTAAAAGGGACAGGGTATGGGCATGATTTTAGCTGTTACCTGTGAAAGAAATTGGTGTATTGTGCCAACATTATATACGAAAAAGTGGCAGGTTTTGGCAGTGACATTAATATTGTAAGAAAAGGAAAGCAACTGGTCCAAGATAATCCCCAGGCAGCTTGTTGAATTTACAGGATCAATGGTAATGCCATTAATAGTACTGTTTAGTAACGGATTATATTTTTTGATAGCAAAATGGCTCCATTAGTGAATAAGTTCACAAAACTGGCACAAAATGTTGCAGTGGAATGTTTTTTCTACAAAAAAAATGTATTTTGAATAAAAAAGGTTCCAGGAAAAAACTCCCATTGCATCCAATGTATTGTACATGGCAAAAATTTCTATTTAAGTATCATACCCCTTATTACCCTTTGCAAAAGCTTCCCTACCACCAATGTCAAACTAACAGGCCTATAGCTTCTTCTCACCTTACTACCTGCCCACTTGATCCCATCCCTTTCAAAACTTCTCCACAATGCCAAACCCTGTCTAATCAAAGCTTAACTCATCGCTCTCAACTGTAATCTTTCCTTTTCAACTAAAACATGCTCTTGTCACCCCCATTTTGAAAAAACCCTCTCTTGATCTCCAATCTTGATATTGACTAGCAGAATGACTACTAAGATATGCAGCATTTCTAAGATAAGCTATTAGACAACGATTAATCTTTTAGCATACATTTTGCCTTTTAGGCTTACTTTAATGGTGCAAATTCTGGTATGAAGTATTCATTTCTCAACACTAGCTGGAAAGGTACATCAAAACTGCATGCTCCAGAAAATTATTTATCTACCTTCTTTAATGGTCAGTTTTTACACTCTTGATTTAGTGGTTAACATTTCTACCTTGCAGTGCTGGTGTCCTAAATGTAATTCAACCAGGGCACTATCTACAAAACATTTGCAAAGCTTCTGCCCACGCTGGTGTTGGTTTCTTTCAAGTAATCCAGTTTCTTTTCACATACAAGCAACATACAGGCAAGTGAATTGGCTTCTGATAAAATTGGCAAAAAGGGAATGTGATAGGCACTTAGATAAAATCCAGGAGATTAGTTTGAATGATAAACAATCTCAACAAAGCATGTGAAGATTTTGATGTTAAAGTTAATAAAGTATACTAATAGATAATTATCTGTAATCAGTTTTATGTACAAGTAGTAGATCTATTTATCTAGAATGCATGGGGTTTTACAGATAAAGGGTCTTTACATAATTTGGATCACCATACCTTGAGTCTTCTAAAAAATAATCTTAAAACATTATCTTAACTTTAAATAAACCCCGTAGGATTGTTTTGCCACTGATGTGGTCAATGTATCTTAGTTGGGATGAAGTATAAAATACTGTTTTTTATTACAAAGAAATAATTATTATACATTTTAATTATTTGCTTATAATGGAGTCTATAAGAGATGTCCTTCCTGTATTTTCTAGTTTCCTGAATATTGAGTTTCCAGATAAAGGATTCTATACCTGTACTGGAATGGTCTTTCTTAGTTTGCTTACATCTTAGATTAATCTTTTACTTTAGATTGTAATCTCGTTTAGATTGCAAGCCCTTTTGAGCAGAGCCCTCTTTTAATGACTATTGCTTTTTTTGCATGTAATCTACATCTATTTATTGCAAAGCCCAGTGAAATATTTTTGTACATTAGAAATATTAAATAATAATGTTCCTTCCGGTCAATCAGTATTAAAGCATCCACTTTGATTACCCCAGAATACCAGCTACTATCTACAATTTATTTAATACCCTTGCTATTGCCCTTTTACATGTTGCATTAAGTAATGAATCCTATGGCATTTAAATCTATTGTATCACTTGCAACCCCTATGGTACTCCACTAACAATGCTGGTCCACTTATACAATGTGTAATTTACCACCCCACTTTGTAATCTATCCTTCAGCCAGTTCTCTATCTAATACACACATTATTTTCCAGGCCAATATTCCTTAATTTAACCATTAACCTTCTATGTGGCACTGTATCAAATGCTTTAGCAAAGTCTAAGTAGATTACACCCACTGCCACCCCAGAGTCAAGATTCCTTCTCACCTCCTCATAGAAGGCAATTCAGTCTGGCAAGATCTTTTATGCGTAAAACCTGCTGGCATAAAGTCACATTATTGTGATTTTCAATGTATTTAAGTATCTTACCCCTTATTACCCCTTGCAAAAGATTCCCTACCACTGATGTCAAACTAACAGGCCTATAGTTTTTAGGCTGAAAATTGGATCTTTTTTTGAATAGCGGAACCACATTAGCAATTTGCCAATCCCTTGGTACCATGCCAGACCTCAAGGAATTCTGAGATATTAGTAAAGAGGTTTGGCAATCACAGAGCTAAGCTTGTGTGGTTCCCATGGTATAAATAACATCTGGTCCTATCTCTTTTGAATTTACTCCCAAGTCACCCTTTTTTTTTACAATTTACATATTTAAAAAAAGTTTCAGTTGTTGCAGATAACTTGAATGCCTTAAAAGCATGTTTTTTTCTTACCAACCTCAACATCAACACTTCTATCAAGTCAAATGGTTGCTGTTTTTGCTTATTAAGCAGCATTTTAAAGACATTATATTTTCCTTCTTAACCCTGTAAAACATCTTTCCGAGTAGGTTTCTGAACTACCTAAAAAAAAGTTCTTATTTATCATACTTACCATGTACAAGGTGGCAAGTAGGCAATCCTGGCTTGTTCACATGCATGCCCCTTATTAGTTCACTATTCATTAAGTCATAGAAGGAACAACTGTAAAAGCAAGGTGCAGCAAGAGTGCAGGAACTGCTAGCTACCTATGCTCGGTGTTGAGTACTTTTTGAGTACCTTTCAGGAGAGTACTGCACTCTGCACCTTGTGCCAGAACTATATCAAAACTAGAAGCAGCATAAGAACAAATAGCATAGAGGCTCTACACTGGGGTTGGGTAAAAGTGGTATGTGCATTGTATATTAATGGATACAATGTGTTGCAATTAGCACATATAGCACTTGTGATAGTTATTAAATCTGTATTTTCATATAGAACTCTTCCTCGTTTTCATTATCTGTACCAGTTTTCTAGTTTGTAAATTGTAATTGATCTCCGTATTTTGTACAATTTTCCTTTTATTAATACTTTGTAAGGACAGGAATGTTAAGCATAGAAACAAATAATAACAAAAAAGCATCGATTCTATTCTTGTATGACTTTCTCTATATTTTGCTTTTGAGCAGTTATATTTTTTACATGATGAACATGTTCTGCTTCAGAAGTTGTGGTATTTCTCTGTGGTATAGAAAGATTTGACCAAAGATCAACTACAGTATGTCTGAGTGCATTCCAAACCAAAAGTATGTGAGTTGGAATTACACACCAGCAGGTTGTCCTGGATACAGGGAACAATAAAATTCTAAACAGGCGAAGACATTTAGGCAAAAGAAACATTAAATTCATCTTAAACATACAGGTAACCCCTACTCTCAACAGTTTATAATGCCGCTCTGAAGCATTCTTTGAAAAGAACATACATTAGTCAAAATAGTCTTTCATTAATAGATTTATTATATTATATACATTATAGAAACGGCAATGCCACATAATAAAAGGCATTAATATAATGTAAAAATAACACATCACTATACTATATAAAGCACAATAGTGTATTTTTACCAAAGTTTTTTTACAATTTAAAGTTGAAATTAATCAAATTTTTGTGGTAGAGTTTGCTGCCATTCCGTGAACCAAAAATAATTTATATAATATAATTTATAAGGATAACTATGTAAAGGCACAAGGCCTTTGTGAGTTTTGTGTATTATATAATCTTTAAATGTATACAAAGTATTATTATATAAAGTATTATTGAACAGGGGTATACCATTTAAGTGGGGTTGTGGCAGCTTATGTAGAGCTCATTATACTATATCAGTGCAAGCTAATGCTCATTAGATTGAAGTCAGAAGATGGAAGTAAATGTTTCTCTTTTTAGTAAATAAGTCTACTACAAGGGTTAGTCAGCAATGAACTTAAGTTAGAAAGAGAGATACACAGAGCCTAAGAGGTATATTTACTCAAGGGCTTAAATTGAAAGTTGCAGGTTCAGGTTGGTAAATTGCCATTATAAAAAATAGAGCAGACTCTTTTGAATCTCGTTATCTATGTCACCTCCTTCATACAAAATGTCTCTACTACAATTGTATGGTAAAAAATAACCTGCATTTTCACAGAGAATTCATGCCAGGATACATTTTTACTAAATATGAGATGTGCTGTGCAAATACACATATCGAATGGAGGCAAACTATTGGTGAAGTTAGGCGTGGAGAAAATTTACACTTAAATGTAATTATGCCCTGAATGGGAATTCCTGAATGCAAATTAAAAACCAAATCCAGGACACAGATACCCTAGGTAGGTGGGTTGGGGTAGGTTTCCCTACATTTGTGCCAGGCTACATGGTAGCTATAAGGCCCTATAATGAATACAATAAAAACAAATTCTTCCTTTGTATGAACAATTTTTCCTGTGCTAGGACTGAAAATATTGTAGGTTTTGGGAATTCATAATACCTCATTTGCAATGTTTCCCATTGATAGTTTTTATCATGAGTATACATCACAGGTATACAACTTGCTCATTATACTAATGCAGTGATCCCCAACCAGTAGCTCCTGAGCAACATGTTGCTCTCCAACCCATTGGATGTTGCTCTCAGTGGCCTCAAAGAAGGAGCTTATTTTTGAATTCCTGGCTTGGAGGCAAGTTTTGGTTGTATAAAAACCAGGTGTTCTGCCAAACAGAGTCTCAATGTAGGTTGACAATCCACATAAGGGCTACCAAATGGCCAATCACAGCCCTTATTTGACACCCCAAGAACATTTTTCATGCTAGTGTTGCTCCCCAACTCCTTTTACTTCTGAATGTTGCTCATGGGTTCAAAAGGTTGGGGATCCCTGTACTAATGCATATGTCACAACATAGCCACCATACTGCTTAATAGTGGGGTTTTATTTTTTTTTTTTAGAAAAATACTATTGTTTCAGAGTGCAGATTCTGTTAAGCCAAAAACATTTGTGGGGAAAACAATATTGAGGTGGTAGGTGCCCTTTAACATGTACATGAAAACATTTCACTTTAAGCTTAAGTCCTTAATGAATTTAATATAGTTAATAATACTAAAAAAAACTGTTTGGTTTCTACATACATTTAAGGAATAAAAAATTAATTATTTCATATGAACACAGTAAAACTGAAAAAGATAAATATAATGTTCATGTTTGCTGTAGGTCATGCACTCATATTATCTTGTATTATGCCTTAGGTTGGAAAAATGAATACATTAATAAAATTAAAATATCAGCTCCTTCTGAAGAACTATACAAAATAAAGTAATAGCTTAAGGTCGAGAACTGCCCTATATTATTTTTATGCATATATAATTATTTTATAATTATTTTACTCTTGCAACATGCAAATTCTAAATATAAATATAAATATATATATATATATATATATATATATATATATATATATATATATATATATATATATATATATATCTAATAATGGAATTTCCATTTTCAGTGATACAAATTAACAAGAGAAAAAACATTTAATTATCTAAAATAACATTAATTTGTTTAAAAAAAAAAACAACTCACCCCACATATAAATGATTCAAGAAAAATATATGGGAAGTTTTCCAGTACATCATGACTGTATTAGACTTATTTTTTAATATTCGATATTGACTTCTATTTCCTATGAGGCTGGCTAGTTTTAATGTAGACTGGATATAAAGCAGGGTAAATTATAGGCAAATTTGATATGTGGAGAAACTCTGTGAAGCTTTACAGATCATTTGCTTAATCAGTAGTACTGAGCAAATTGATAGCTTTCCCGTGTCTGCGCTATTATAGTAAAGATTTAAACTCCATTATACTTGGGCCTTTTTCTACAGGCTCCCTTTCTCTTTATTATTTTCACTTTGGGTATAATAATACCAATTTTGATTGAGGGGGCAATAATTACGGGATAGACTTTTAAACACAAATTTTGTGAATAGATCTATCATAGGTTAACTCAGATAAGTGTAAATAACGTATTTAGTAAGAACAGT
Organism: Xenopus laevis; assembly: GCF_017654675.1. Classification (NCBI taxonomy): domain Eukaryota; kingdom Metazoa; phylum Chordata; class Amphibia; order Anura; family Pipidae; genus Xenopus; species Xenopus laevis. The sequence continues at coordinate 162,150,194 of NC_054371.1, forward strand.
GTTTTGTTGAACTGATAACTTTATGAACTCTTTGGTCAACTTTAAGAAATCTCAGGCCAATACCCTTCTACAAGGTTTACAGCCAGCCACCTTTATTTTGTACACAAATTGCAGAAAGGACAACCAATACCAATAATATTTACAAATCATATTTCCTCTTTGTTGCAGTCTATTTTCATTTTCTTTGAATCTTTTATCTAAACCCTGGATCAGTGAACCCCTGAAAAAAAATATAAGAAAAAAAAAGTCAAACAAGACAAGGGGTAATACATTATGACATTTTGAAACTGGCCACAAGTGTCAGGTTTCCCCCTTTGCTGGAAGAGGTGTGGTGTGCTGCATAGGGTCTAGGACAGTGGTAGCTTCCAGTAGGTGAAGTAAGTGCTAGGGTAGTTTTGTAATAGCTCACACTAGGAGTGAGAGGCGGCACCAGGATTGTTGCAGCCAGAGGTTCATACCTCCCAACTGTTCCAATTTCCTTAGAACAGTCCTGATTTTGACCACTCAGCCTGCAGTCCCAGTTTATTATTGAAATGTCCCACAATTCACTTTGATCTCCTGCACTGAATGCCAGGAAAAAATGTTTGCCTTGCTTTTACTGGCAGATCTTGGTGTCAATCTTTTTAATTTTCAAATGTTGGGAGGTATGAGGCTCCAGTGAGGAGGTTAGCAAGGGTTAGTACCCTGTGGTTTATATGCTGCCAGTGCAGGGACTCAAGCGATTAGGATCAGGAACAGGGTCGGACTGGCCTGCCGGGGCCCTGGGCAAATACCCGGTGGGCTCCAGCCTCAGTGGGCCCCTGACCGTGTGGCCCTGGTGACATATATGTAGGTGGTTGGCGACGTGGGCCCCACTAAAATTAAATCACAAATATAACTGGTAAGTACTTGGCAGTGGGCCCACCGCCGCCCGCTTCAATCACTTCCGCTCTGAGCTGTTTGCCTGCTGAGGACCCTGCTCTGCTAGGGACTGTCCGCACTGTGCCTGGCTGCAGCCTGCACGTAAATTCTACGTTTCAGGCAGGAGGCAGCCAGGCACTTAACCAGGGTCGGAGTCCCTCCCACATTCCGCATTCCACATGGCCAGTCCTATTCCCCGCTCCAGCAAAGCAGCTCCACACTCAGCACAGCCTCTGTTTCTAAGGCAGCACATACCCTCTATTGGAAGGAGTCACTCCAGCCATCTGCAGCACAGTCTGGTATCCCTGGTATTTCATTTTGCCTCCCCCCTTGTTTCTCCCCTCTGATGCCCCCCTTAAACCACTGCATGCGACCATGAAATTGGCATTCCCAAGCATCTGCTGTGTTGCCCTGTGACCCCCCTGTCGCCTCCCTCCTTCTTCTCGACTGTCCTCCTCTCTCCCCTCTGCAGAGTGTTTGGTCAGCAGATCGCCATTTGTTAGTGGCAGCTAGAGATAACATTGACAGCTAGTGGTGGCAGCTCAATCCTTCTTTCCTCTCCTCTATATTTCTAAATTACTTTATTTAAACTGCAGATAATTCTGTCTACCATGTAAAATTTAATTCCTAACCCAACAATTTTGCCTGGTCATGTGCTTTCAGACAGAGAAAGTGCTGCACTATGAAACTGCTATTTTAATTTAATATTGTTACGGCCATTTCAGTTTTTCTAAAAATAAAAATATTAATTTTGAAATTTGTGGACACTATTTTGTACCGAGTGGTGGGCCCTTGAGATGAGGTTTCCTGGTGGGCCCCAGGCACCCCAGTCCGACACTACTCAGGAATAGAGAGATCCTTGGAGCGTGGGACCACTGTTTGCTTCACCTAGCACTGGGGTTTGTTCACCAAGGCAGACAATACTACCTCTAGGTATTGTGAATGCTACATCTGTTATTGTGTAACAACTGATTGAGACAATATTTAAAGCAGTTACTTATTTGATATTGTACCATCAAAGTCATCCCCCACCATTCTAAATTGTGTATCACCTGTTCAATAAAGAATTTAATTTACTTTAAAGAACCACTGGTGCCCAAGTTATTTGTTTAAGGTGGAGGTGCAGAGTGGTTAGCCCTTCCTCCAACAGGATAGCGAGGGCCCAACTGAGAGAGTAGAGTCCATTTTAAACATACCAGGAGCTACCAGGAGTTGCTGGGAATTGAATCTGACTGGGTCTGAGCTAATCTATACAGGGTAATTGTGATCTTAGGTACCCTGTTCCATATACCTGTTACATAAGGAATATTGTTTTTCTCCATAATTTACCACATTTTTTTGGAATGGTTTATGTCATCCAGCACATGTCTGTGCATTGTCATAGGAAGTCACAGGCTAAATCTTCATCTTGTTACAAAATAAAATTACACACCAAATATATAAAAACATTTACTTCATAAAATAAAAAAAGTGTACAATAAAACATAAATGCACCATAAATACTTTCTAAAATGCATCACATAAAAGGAAATGCTACACATAACAGTGAAGAAATGACAAGAATTGCTTTTAATTTCATACATTTCAGAAAATGCTGTGCAGAAAGATCTCAGTGGAGCAGCTGAAACTCTAAGCCTGCTGAGAGCAGCCTAGTATAAATCAAAGCAAAAAAGATTGAAATGGGAAGTGTTAAAATGTTTATTGTGCTAGTGGTCTTCGATACAGACCACAGCTACACAATTTTTTATTATTTTATTAACCTATTCATGCACCAGAAGAATGGTGCAGTGTGACTGAGAAAGACTGGCAGACAGACATTTTAATAGGCCAGGAATACACAAATTATTCACATATTGTGAGCAAAGGAACTTACAGTACAATATACTGTACTAGATATTCCTACATAATATGTTACATGTATTCATTAAGAGCAGACTTTACCAAACCCTCAGATTATCACTTGTAAGGAAAAATAAATACCAGTAACTCAACTTGCAAATTTCAACTAACAGAAAGAAAAAGAATAAAGTACTTCTATATTGTTTTAGCTCCACAGATCCATTTCTAATGACTGTTTAATCATTGGTGTATTAAGGTGGGAAGAATACCAACAACATTATTGTTATTTATCATATTCTTTATTGTAGAGATCTTCTAATTGTATGCAGTACTTTATATTAATTATTCATTACAATATTTGTATGCCTGGCCTATAGTAGTTAGACTTTAAGGGGGTTATTTATCAAAGGTCAAATTTTAGAGTAATGTGATTAAATTTTATTCACAATGGGAATGGTATGTTATTTATGAAAAAATTTGAACGTCTAAAATTCATTGAATAGTCCTAACCTAAAAAACTTGGGAATTTGAATCTAATCAATCGAGTTTTCCTCTGAAGAAAAACTTGTCAAATTTTTTTTGGGAGCAACTTTTTTTTTCTTTCATTGGAGTCTATGGGGCGTCATTTTTAATGAGAAAAAAACTTTTTTTTCTTCCATTGGAGTCTATGGGGCATCATTTTCGCATAGAAACTTGGCGAAAATGTGGCTCATCACTACTATTAACATCTTCAAATAGTTCAAGGGACCTCTGCCATTGACTTCTACTTGAATTTGGCAGGTTTTAGTTGGAGTATAGTCTAATTTGAATTTTTGAAGAGTCTGACTGTAATAATTCTCACATTTGAATTTGAGTTTGAATTTGAGCTTGGGAATTTATAACTTTATAATTTATAATTGTGAGTGTTTACCAAAAATCCCAACTCAAAAATTCGAATTCAAACTTTAGAAAATCTGCCCCTAGATTTTGGTGTCTAAGACAAGTAAGATTGAGGATATGCTGTAACTCCTAAAGCTTAACAAAAGAACATGGCCCTGGTTCAAGTTAAAGGAACAGTTCAACGAAAAAACAAAAACTGTATAATTAGATAGGCTGTGCAAAGTAAAAAATGTTTTCAATATAGTTATTTAGGCAAAAATGTATAAAGGCTGAGCAGATGTCTAACAGAACAGAACACTACTTTCTGCTTTTCAGCTCTCTAACTCTGAGTTAGTCAATGATTTTAAGGGGGGTCAGATGGGACAGACTGTAGATGAGATTCAACGCAAAATGATCTATATGGCCCCCCTCAAGTCACTGATTGGTTACTGCCTGGTAACTAATCAGAGGAAAGCAAGAGAGCTGCAAAGCAGGAAGTAGTGTTCTGGCTATTATGTTACACATCCAGTCACTCCAGCATTTATAGGTTACTTTTTTGGCTAACTAACTATATAGAAATTTGTTTTATTTTTGCACAGCCTATTTACACAGTTTTTATTTTTACACTTAACAATTCCTTTAAAGCAAATGGAATGATGCAGTGCACAAAGTACTACATTCTGTGGTTCAGCTAAATTTTATGCTGGTCTGATATCTCAAAATCACTACTGGTCTGGAAGGTCCTAACTGTTTTTAGAATCCAGCCTAGCTGGTTAAGAACCCTCCTGGGGAAAACTAACAGACCTAAAGGTTTCTAAAACCTTTACCCTCCTTCACCCTTATCATTCTTGTTACAGAAGGTCTAGATTTTACTTAAGATAGAGGCTGCACAGTATAGGGGTTATTTATCAAAGTCCTAATTTATCTCAATATTTTCTGCTACAAACTCCGATCAAATCCGCTCGGGTTTTTTGTGCTTATTTATTTTTACATTTTCCTGAAAATTTGCTTTGCGGGAAAAAGTCAGATTTTCACGATTTTTTCAGATTTTTCCATCAGATTTTCACAACTTTCATGTTTTTTCCCGAAAGTTTCATGTTTTTTTCCGAATTTTTACACGAAAACTCCAAGAACTTTGGGGTATTGCATGAAACGCAGTGCACATCAAAAAATCATTGGGACTTCTTCCATATGCAACCTTGACAGGTCTGAGATGCCGGATTTTCAAATTCAGACTTTTCCATCCTCAGGGTTTAATAAATTACAAAAAAATTCAGATTTTTTAAATAACCCCTATAGGTTGCATCTTTTTTCTCTGGGTGCTAAGGTAAGGCTTGAAAGTTGAAAACAAATGGGCACATGGAATTTAAAAAGGTATTACACGAGGTAGGAATTACTGACTTTATATTCAATAGAAAGAAACCAGTTTAAGGAGTTTTTGGCACCATTCAATGAGTTACATGTATTTGATCTAGGAGTAGTGTTCGCTTGTGAGAGATGCAAGTGAGTTTTTCTCTTTAAATCCAAATTTCAGAATCTAAGGGGGAACTTCTGGTGTTGAAGGGTATTGGAACCATGGGGAAGGATAAGATGCTCATGGAGTGGCCACTTTCAGTTCAGTGAAGTAAGAGGATGTAGATGGGGTAGTGGGGGGTAAATGAGGTAGACAGGTTTGTCACTGTCAGTAAAAAGGGAAGTCAGAGGCAAAAAGGCAGGCTGTCTGAAACACAGATAATCCACAACAGATCTGTCATTTTGGGTGAATATGTTGAGGAGGAAAACTTTCAGGTATGGAGCAAGTTGACTTTCAGAGACAAAAATGGGAAACTCCTAGCAGTGCTGGCCAGGGGGTCTCTCTCACGTGCAGTAATAAGAGGAGTATAAAATAGCACTGAAGTTCTAAATACAGACCACCAAGGGCTTGCAAATATCTTTGGGCAATACTTTCAATCTACATATACTGCTCCCCAGACTAAACCCCTGTCCAAACTTGTAGGCTACTTAAATAACATTGTATTCCACTAGCTAACCAATGACAAGGAGGTCCAAGAAGAGATAGCAATATCTGATCTTCCATCAAGTAAAACCCCAGGCCCTGATGGTATCTCCAGTGAATGTTACAAGGCGCATAGTAACTTACTTATCCCTAAATTATGCACATGGTTAAATAAAATTACACAGAATACTCCAAGAATCCTGCTATCAGGCGTACATTACTCTAATCCCTAAACCCGGTAAACCACAAGACAGGTGTGACTCATACAGGCCCATTTCACTCCTGAACTGTGATCTAAAAATCTTTGCCAGAATTCTATCAAACCGGCTTAAAAAAGATCTAGTACATCCTTAAACTTAAACATGACAATAGAGGGCAGAGAGGCAGATGCCCACCCACAGGCAGGAGTCCTTGTAAATGGACCTTCCAAAACTCCCCTATAACTCCACGGGTATGTTGGTTCAAACGAGTAGACAGCCTACTAAGAAACCTTCTATGGGCAGGGGGACACCCATGCATTGCATTTCCTGACCTCAAACTATACTTTCTGGCTAGTCAGTTGGTCTTTGCCCATTGGTGGATAAACCCGAAGATAACCAAGCTGTGATTTTAGAGGCAACAACAGTGGGCTCCTTTGAAGCTCTGGCCAGATCACTATACAGAGGTACATCCCAATACCATACCACTACAACACCTATGTTAACGGTGATGCATGCCTTTCAAAAAGCCCTAACCATGGCATGCATTGGGCATCCCTCCAATATGGTCCACCTGGTTAGCTATTGGGCCGTGCATTTTAAAGTGTTAAAGTCCTTAAAGACCTAGTGGATGGGGGAGAACTTAAACAATTTCCTGTTCTATGGCAAGAATTTAATCTTCCTAACAACATGATATTCCACTACTTCCAGTACTTGCTCCAAGCAGGCTGGAGAAAGCCACTCTCATGGTGCTATAAAATTTTACTTCTAGTCCATTGGAAAAGACCAAACAGAAATGGATAAGGGATATCCCTGAATTGGATGATGAAATGTGGAAGGATGCATTACAGCAAGTCCCTGAGATAACGAAGTCAATGAGAGACAGGTTTATACAACTTAAATTTCTTAACAGAGTATACTATACCACATATATACAAATTGTTTTCCACAGCCTCTGATGCCTGTTCTAAATGCAGAACCTCTGTAGGAATTTTACCTTCATGTATTCTGGGAATGTCCAGAAATACAGATATTGTTGAACGCTGTAACACAGTATATGGTGACAGAACTTGTCCTACCTAATATCCGTTCCCCTCTCATCTGCCTCCTTGCCATAATGACAGACTTTACAATAGGTTCTCACAAGAGACTATGTTACCTACAACTAATGTACTACGCTAAAAAAGCAATATTATTACAATGGAAATCGATGGCTGCCCTACCCTCAGTTTCTGAGGACGCACGTCCAAAAAATTTTCGGGCTGGAATCGCAAATTTATTCAACGGCGGGGAAACGTGGAAATTCACATTACGTGCCAGCCAAATTTATTCGCCCATCACTAGAAGAGAGGTAAATTTAGTTTCTTCATCATAGTTTCTGCCTATAATAGCTATCTTTGACTTTTGAGCCTGACCCTCAGCTACTCAAGTTCTAACAGTTCTTAATGCACAGGAATCCAGAGACTCCCACTGGGAGTTGGGAGCTAGTAAGGTAATATAGACTGGTACTCTTTTGGCATGACCTTAATTGCAAACCTGTATGCCTTGTTTCATGATAAGCTACCAACACCCCTGTGCTAGAAAGATAGATGTCATGCAATCATGCTAGCATAGGTACTATTAAATATTTGAATGCAATACAAAATACAATACTTTAAACATTTTCCTAATTGTTAAACAATCTAACAAGATTCATCTCCACAAATACCTTTATTGCCTAGCTGAAATATAGCACATACCAGTAGGTAAAAATAAAAATATTTGAAAGTTCTGTTTTTATTTGGCATTATTCAACTAGTAACGAGAACAAATAAACAGAAACATTGGACACAATATTTTATTGTGTTAATCTATTTGATTAACAGAGAACTAATTTTTGAAGCAAAATACAGAACTGTGACCTTTTTACAAAGGATTCAGAATAAGTGTGGCTTTACTAAATAGATTTGTCATCAGGATAAAGATTTACTAAGAAGCTGTAGCCAACAATTACTTCACTGTTCAACACTGCCATTTAAAAGATTAATGACTTGTTCTCAAATTCTCTTGTGCTAAAGATACACCAACGTTTTAACAAAAATCCCCTAAATATACATCCTAAAATATTTACACAAAAAGTTTTTCCTCTCTAACAAATACAGTAAGGAGTCTGTTTCAAGAATCCATATTCCTTTTGGGGAAATGTACTGAAATTATGTAAACCTTCCAGCTGTTAATCTACTGTAAAATTATATAGGCTACATCTAACATATGCTTTTCCAGACAGGTCCATAAAATCCCTGTTTCCTTCAAATACATTTTATATATTTGTATATTCAAATATATGTTATGTTCATTGATCATAGAAAAGGATGATTTGCATGAGATTCTTGCCACTGCAATATAGTATGAGTATAAACAATTTTTACTCTTGGGGTTTTAGGTATAATATGTAATTTTGCTTTGTCATCTATTGCACTCCATAAAATCCATTTGGATTCCTACCTGTTTTTTTTTCTATCATCCCACATATAACACATGAAACTTTATCCATCCCAGCCTCAAATAACCAAGCTTTGGGTTATCATAAGCTCTTGCATAGAGAGGCACTTATAAAAGAACTGAACCCTAAAAATGAATATGGCTAGAAATAGCATATTTTATATACTGAACTTATTGAACAAGCCTAAAGATTTATGGAGGAATGTAATATTGATCTGTAACACAAAATCCTTCTCAATCCGAATAAATGTTCACAAAGTAATGTAATAAAACTTCTTAATAGAAAAGTTGCTATGTGTGTTCCAAATGTTTACACCACCTTCAAGCAGGTGTTAAAGGTTTGCAATGCGTAAGTTTTGCAATGTTATAAAAGCCTAATGATAATATTACATTGTCACATGAGAATCTTTATTTGCAAATTTGCGAATTTTATTACATTTCCCCCTTAGCATCTCTATAGTAATAATGACTCAGACCTTCAAATTTGTCACAGAAGTTCGCCGTTTTGTATTATTTCCGGAGTGTCTGTGACATGCACATCAGGGTCATTGAAAATCAGCTAAGCTTAGGGGTCATTGAAATCATCAAGCCACAAGAAGAAAAAAGTCAGGAATAAGGCTTAAAATATATGATATGCCAGGTCACAGAATCTGAGACTCAATAACCAAGCAAGGAAACTTGTCCAGGGCTGGCCCAGAAATAGAGGACGTGCTTAGAAGCAGGCTCTGGGGACTGGACTACACTGTTATGCCTTTAGAAATATAAACAGCCTTTTAACCGTTCACCATATTTATTTTTCACACACAGAGACTAACTTCCCAGTCTACTCCCATTATTTCCCAAGGTGGCCCCATTCTGACATCCTTCAAAAGCAATTAACTTTATAAAACATAACGCAGCTTACGTAAATACATAAAACATACCAAGACTTGGCCAGAATGAAGTATTAGAATGTGTTATCCTGATTCTTCTAGTCACAGATCTGAACACATGATTCTTTTCACAACCGTATATCACTTTGGAGACTTTTTATAAATTGTGCTCTATTTGTATCCCCTATTCCCAGCTTAGTTTAGCTTAAAACTTTAAGGAGAAATACATTATCTCAGGTGTAGTGATGGGCGAATTTGTCCCATTTCGCTTCACCATGAATTTCGCACATTTCCCACAAAATTTGAGAAAAAATTAATGAAACTGCGATTTTGACAACTCCAATGATTCGCCGGCGTCAAGATGAGTGCCGGCGTCTAAATTGACACCGGTGAATTTTCACCATCAAATTTTCATTGCAAATTCACAAATTTATTTGCCGGCTGTGAAATGGGCAACTTCACCGCGAATTCGGACCTGGCGAATAAATACGCCCATCAGAAATTTACAGAAAATGTGAAATTGACTATAAAGGGTGACAAACCAAACCAACTAAGTGAGAGATAGACAGAAGGAGCAAAACACCAGAAATGTAAACAAATATATACAAGTCAAACTAAAAGACATACATTAGCAGTTCATTTTTACATTCGGTGCATTGATTCTAAATAATTGCATAGGGATAAAGGTTTTTCATTCTGTGAAATGGTGATGAAAAATAAATTTCCATAAGAAGAGGATAGATCAGAATAGTCACGTGTCAAAATTATTTGGACGCCCATTGACTTTAATGCATTAGGCCAAAATCAGCACGCGTATAACAATTGTCGTGGGCGCTGAAATTGATGCACGTCAAAATAATTTTGACACCCATTGACTTCAATGTGTTTCGCAAATTTTTTGCTGTTTTCACAAATTTTTTGGCAAAACGGGACAAATTTGCCAATTAATAGTACAAATATGTAAAAAAACATATACAAAACAATATTTATAATTCATATAATATATAACAGATATTCACAATGATGATAACAAGTGTGGATATATTAGATCTAAATCCACTGCTTGATTGAATTCTCAATTGTATATCTATTGTAATAAGTCAAATCAACTGGACTTGCTGTATATACAAAAAAATTAACAAAAGTAAACATAGTGATGAAAATGGCTTTTAAAGTATTTTTAACTTAGAGGAGCTCATAGGTATAACTGAAAATATTCCCTAATAACTTAGTTACTTGATGAGAGTGTTAATTATCACATGACACACACATACACACATATACATTAAAAAAAACATAAAAAAATCTACATGGACTCACTGCTGGGGGACCTCTGAAAACATATAGCGTACACATATAACATGATACTTGATGCAAGCATTGCTTTACAAATCCTTGTAATACAGAATGATCCCATGTGTGTCTTGAAAAACTTACTGCTGCTTAGTAACCTCACTACTGTTTATAGGAGATGAATTCTTTCTGCACTGAAGTGGTCATGGAAAAAGCCACCAACATTCCAATAATATATACAGAAAAATGTTAAGGATTTTGTTTTTATAGTTACCTGAACCTAAAGTGATTTATGTGGATCAATAACCTTGGTGTCTTCATGGGTGTTTGTCTAAAGATATAGACAAATTTCTGGAGTATTACTATTTTAAACAGGTTGATTCGTCCAATGAGGGACAGAGGAAGGTAGGTCCAGGATTTCACTTTTTGTTCCAGTATCTACATTATTGGTATATGGTTCAGTTCTAAGAATTTAGTGAGATCTTTATGGACGTTAATGTCAAGGCATTTGAAGGTTTTGGTCCATTGTAGTCCATCTGGTAGCTCCAGAAGTGGGGTTGGCAGTTTTTCTATTTGGAATAGTGTTGATTTGGTTCAGTTTATTTTAAGGCCAGAGTATATGGTGTGTATGTTGATGGGCTGCCTTTAAGTCTTGATCTGAGTTTGCCAGGTATAATAGGATTTCGTCTGTGAATAATGATATTATCTCGGTTATTCCACCAATCTTAAGCCTTTTTATTCTGGGAGTCTGTTTTATAATGCAGGTAAGTGGTTACATACTGTAGCTAGAGCGAAGAGTAGGGAAGAGAGGGGGACAGCCCTGTCTTGTGCCTCTGTATAATCTGAAGGTTGGCAAGATGTTTTGGTTTGTGTGAGTTTTGGCTTCCGGAGTTCGATAACAATGGTTAAGACATCTCGCTAGGATCTTGGCATCACATTTCATTAAAGATATCGGCCGGTACGATGCACACTCTTTGGGGTTTTTGTTTTGTTTGGGGATTACTATTAGCAGTGCTTTATTCATGGAGTCAGGAAGGGGGGGTCCCTTCTCTGGCCCCGTTAAAAAGTTTGATCAGATTAGGGGTAAGTTCTTTTTGATACTTCTGGTACCGTTTGGTCTTTACTAATGTAGGCCACTAGTTTACCACATTTATCTGCTGATTCTAGCATGTTGGCCTTATGGTAGATTATATATTTTTTACTGCCACTTTTTGGGCAAGAAAGAGTGCTGCTTGGGAGTTTTGCCATGTTAGCAAGGTGTCAGGGTTGGGGTTGGTTACATAGTTAGCCTCATTGGTTGTTACCTCTTTTTGTAGGTTGTCCATGTACAGTGAGGATTGTTTCTTTCTGTGTTTTATTTGGGTACTATATTCTCCCCTGACATAAGTCTTCAGGGCGTCCGAGACCATGGGTTCACTTGCTGTGTTGTGATTGCCTTGCCCATGGGTTCTTCCAGGTCTGGGTGTTTTATTCAATAATGACTCAGTCACCAGGTTCTGTCTAGGGGGATCAAAATTATGGGTGATTTGTCAGATATTCCTCTGGTCAGTGTTTGTTGTTCAGTAGTGGTTAGTGCTGCTTCTGGTGAGCCAAGTGCCAGGTCAATACGAGAAAGCATGTTGTGGGCAGGGCTGAAGCATGTATGTTGTCTAGTCCCATAATTCGGGGCTCTCCATAGGTCTGTTAAATGGAATGTATTTAGCCACCTCCCTAGGGATTGATCAAATCTTGTTGGTATAGGCTGTCTGTCAAGAGCGTTATTGAGGGGTCAAGGAGTAGGGTGGAGATTTTGTTCATATTCGTGTATAGTATGTTGTCTGTAAATGGAGGGGGGATATAAACATTGACTATAGTTAGCGACTTGCCCATAATATGGATTATTAAGAACCGTCCTCCTGGGTCAGAGATGATGGTGTGTAGGGAGAAGGTACATATTTTTGCTATGAGGATAGAGACTCCTCTAGAAAATCTGGAGAAGGGTGCATGATAGGCTGCTACCACCCATGTTTTTTGAGCATAGTGAGTTTGCTATTTTAATCAAATTGGAAGTAGAGGCCAGTAAACATTAATATTAAGCATGCCGGAGTCCTCTAGTGACCAAACAGAGGTACAACCATATACTTAAATAATTCTCCAAGGCATGCTGACAAGTTAAAAAATATAGTTTATTTACATCAAATGTTAAAATACATGAGAAATAACCCCTTTAGCACCTAACGCGTTTCATGCTTACCTAGCACTTAGTCATAGGATAGGATTTAGCCTATGACTAAGTGCTAGGTAAGCATGAAACGCGTTAGGCGCTAAAGGGGTTTTTTATCATGTATTTTAACATTTGATGTAAATAAACTATATTTTTTAACTTGTCAGCATGCCTTGGAGAATTATTTAAGTATATAGTGAGTTTGCTGCCTTCTAGATGTGTTTCTTGGAGAAGCACTATCTGTTGGTTATGAAATTTGTTCACTAAGCCTCTTCTGATTGGGTCACCTAAACCTCTAACATTCCATGACATTAAGGTAATATTATACATTGGAGTTATACATACTGTACATTCTTATTTATTTCACTTTGTATATAATTATTTAAGTATCATAATGTATTGGTTTTAAAGCACTATGTCTATGAACTTTACTCTTAAGAATACATAATGTGCAATGTGCACGCTAAATCTTGAGGTGACGTGATTTTCGGTGACTCTGAGGAAGTGTCGAGTATCTAGGCAAAAAGCGCGTGAGTTCAGCACACCCACTACACAATATTTGTACCACTTAGTGTGTCAATTAAATGAAATTGGTTCTTCATTGAGTTCCACAATAGCAGCAGGTTATGTGGGAATTTTTCTTGCTCATCGGTAGTGGAGTCCACATGGGCAGCATATGGTAAAGTATGGAAGGATTGGGGGAGGATGGCTGCCTGGGCAGGGGGCGTGCATTCTTTGAAAGAAGGAGTGGACATAATGACAGTGGGTTTTTTGGATGCAGAGCAAGGCAAGTCCCAATCACAGGTTGAAAAGGGCATTAGCCTTCTATTCACAATATAACCTATTTATTTGTATTTATTTCCTCTTAAATATTCAACAAATAGTATATATGTGTATATATATATATATATATATATATATATATATATATATATATATATATATATATATATATATATATATATATATATATATATATACATATAATTATTTGGGTTAGATAGTGTAGATCATAATATAAAATTCAAAAATTCACATTCTTCATCTGACTAAATGGCCTCTCATTCTTTCATGCTGACTCTGATGAACAAAAGAGGTACTGTAGGATTGCTTTTAAAATGAATCCTTTTTTGCAATTCAATTTGTACAATTCTGTTTAAAAATTTTTTTAATTGTTACATTAATCCGATGGTTTTTATATTATGACAGATGGAAGGAAATATCATGGAACTTAATATCTTTCTAAATATAGACAGAGCTCGATATACAGCTATTATTTTGAAAGGGACAGAATCTTTGTACTATTTCTGGAGTTTGACATGTACCTGCATGAAACAGAAGTGACTTATTAAAGTCATTAACTTATCCTGAACAGATTGTAAATGTCCTTTGGTCATTTTGACCTTACATAGCAATCATTTATTTAATGCATGATTTTCATTTGACATGAACACTCAGATTATTTCAGTCCAATAAACTTTAAGCTCACCTTTCTGCACATTTGTCAAGAAGCAACATGTGCATTATGAGTTTCAAAGGCAGGTGTGGAGTAAAATTGCAGGAAGGGAGGAACTGTCTCGATATGTGTTCCAAGGGCAGTCTGCCAGAGATAAACAGCTTAACACATGTCTTTGGGATCTATTGCTTCCTTCTGTGTTCAGAAGTTTGTTCTCCCCTTTTCTGCCTAAAAAGGGTTACTATGGTGAAAAACAAAATGTTAAACATGACCTGATCTGACTAGAACAAAATATGCCTGCATATTGTTATTTCATGTGAAAATAGCTGTGCCAGAACTTTCATATCTTTGAAATATATATTTATATATTTCACATGTTTTATATTATATATTTCACTTACAATAAATGTAAAGAATGCACGGATCAAGATTATATAGCTATATATAAATTGCATATAAATATATATACAGTGCATTCACATATACCATATATAAAATGCAGTATGGTGTACTTTTATTAACAGAACTAACATTTAGGGTAGGACTCCACGAGCGACGTGATCCAACGCGACACAACTGTCGGATGCAGATGCTGACAGTCGTGTCGCGTCGGATCAATGATGCGACACCATGCAACAATTCTATCTCTTACCCTTTTTTTGTCGTATGCGACAAGTCGCATGCGTTTTGTTGCAGCACGTCGGATCTCGACAAAATCGCTTGTGGAGTCCTACCCTAATGCTGGGTCCCCAACCTTTGTCAAAGCACACCAACAGTGATACCAACGACTTTGATAAACATTATCACTATCATGGCAGGAAAGTTTGTCAATGATATCATCAGCCTGAGTCATTTTATTGCAAATGTAATATAAAAATCATTCCAGGTGAAATGTTAGCATTGGAAAACAATTATAAATGGTGCTTACTGATGTCATCAGTTATTATACATGCTCATACTGACTTACTGAAACTTGTATATTAGAAAAAATTATGTACTACCTGTTGTTAAATACAGATGAAGCCACTTTGGTTTGTGTGTTTAACACAGAAAATTTACGTCACAGCATCCCATCTAATTAAAGAGTTCACCATTTGTAAAAATTGGAGCTTTGGTATGCTAATGAAAAGGTTAAATGTATTAAGTGAGTTTAGATGAATAGATAACACAGAAAAATGTTATTGCAATTTGAGTTTCTGCACGATTTTATTGAGTTTTTCAGCGATCTGATTAAATCGAGTATTTTTATTAAAAAATAAGCTAAAATCGGGCATGGGAGATTGGTTGTAGTTTTTTAAATAAAATATGAGATACATTTGGATTATAGTAAATAACATCCTTAGTGTTGCTATTGTGTCCATATGAAATTATTGATGTATTTACTGTAGGTTGTTTTAGATGTAGACCAACTATTAAGAGATACAACAAGGTTCTTATGTTGAATTGTAGACTTGTAATTTAAGAAGTTTTGAGTTTAGACCAAGTGTTGTTTGTAAAGTAGCAAGTGTTCTATATAGTCTATATAGTTGTTTGGGTTATCTGTCCTTAGTCAAGCTGTTATACCATGGTTTTATTTGTTCATATTCCAAAATTATTATTTATTTTTGCTTAAAAGAGAACGAAAGGCAATTTATACTTGGGGGTGCCAGAAGTTAGACACCCAGAGTGATTATAATTACTTACCTGACACCCCAGCCGGTGCTTCTATCACCAGAAAACTGCAAAGACCCAGGGTTCTTACGGTGAGCACCATAGAGTGAGCCTCTTCCATCCTGCTTCCTCGGTCTTCTCATGGCTGTGCATGCACAGTAGAGTGAAAAGCTGAACTTAAACGAAAAAGCCTGTTATTGAATTCCATTGTGCATGCGTCTGCCCATGGAAATTTCAAAACTGAAGAAACAGGTAGAGCATCTCTCCATGGTACTCACTGGAAGAACCCCGGGCCAGTGCAGGTAAGAAAATATAATCACTTGGGGGTGCCTAACTTTTGGTACCCCCAAATTTAACTTGCTTTTCCTTTCCTTTTAATGACAAAAAACCAGTGCATATCCTGATCAAGAATTGCTTCTTGGTGGTATAAAACAATTGTGGCCGTTTACAATTACAAGTGTGTATGCCATACACTCCTAACAATTCATCATTGTTATGCTCACAAGGGAGATGCTCCCAAGCAGTGAATTCCAAATGCAAATGATAAATAGTGTAAGAAATACTTTTACCTAAGAAACATCGTACAAACATTTCTAGTTTTAGCAGTTCTGTATAACCTTTAGTTTCCTGATTGAATTACTTCCTAAATATCTGTCTTTAGACCATTACAAAATATTAAAACACTGTCAAAAATATATTAAAATTTCGTTAAATGTTATAAAATGTAAAATATCTTTTATCTAGCATTTTCAGAGTGTATGATTTTACAATTGTTTGTTTTATTACTGTTAGTAGCATAATACTGTTGCTAGGATATACTAATAATAAGCTAAGATTAACTTTATTGAAATACTATCTACTACTTAAATTTTGGAAAAAGTTACCACTTGGACAAGCAGTTCATCATATTTTTTATGACCTCAGATCGATTACAGCAATGAGAAATTTAATGCAACTAAGGGAGTATTCTTTTAATATATGAGTTTCTGTCACTAAGAAATGGTTGCTGAGTATATCAATTTTTCTAAAATTTTCAAGCTCACTTGAAAATGTTTTTAACTTGCAGAGGAAATATTTAGACATTTAGAAATAACCAGTTAGAAAACTAGATACAGTATACCTTCATACACCATAGCTATAATATATTGTTAATTTACAGAAGTGGTAGCAAACGACAGGGCTATAAGTTATACTCATCAAGGGCCCCATAGCAAATTCATTTTAGGGCCTCCAACATATCCAGAGGTTGTCCTGTTTTACCAATATATGTTGAAATTGCTCCCCATTTGGACCTCATGGGGCTCTATATACCTCCTGGGCCCCCCTGTAGGTATGCCCCCGCCTCACTGGGTTTCTTTGTATGGGATTATAAAAAGAGCACCAGCATCCCCACAAGATTAATTTCATCATACAGAATAATATACAATATATTAGAGGCAAAGTTGTATTTGTCAGTTCCCCAAAAATATCCAACAGTCATGGTTTATCTATTTAATAGGGTGGCTCAGCTACAGCAGACTCTGAGCTTCACGTTTCACCAATTTAAACAATGGTCACAGCTAATTTCACAACATTTTATATAGTATATCACAACCTTTCCATTGTATAGCCCGGACACAGCTGCCTGAAGACGTAGTTTGGAGAAAAATCAAGCCACTGATAAAGCTTTAGGACAAGAAACGCACCAGACACTGTTTTTGTTGGAGACTAAATAAAGTTTACCCTTTTATCCCTTTCTGCAGAGTCTCAGCTCTCTTGTGCATATCTGTGAGCCAATCCAGTTATGAGAGAGTTGGTTGAATGAATAGACAAGTTTGTTGACAAGCCTGTTGACTGGATGACCAAGTGAATGGCACAATTAAATTTTAAGGTTAAAAAATGTATCCACGTGTTTCCTAATGGAATGTTTAGCTATTTATTTTAGTCCCTCATGCTTTCTTTTTCTCACTTAATGTGCTGACACTACATTTCCAGCCTTCAATAATTTCCTACATTTGTATATAGCAATAAATAAGATCAAGCAAATAGTTTTCATCATTATTCAGTAATACTGTGATGAGAGATTTCACTAGGTTTATGAATGTTAATGCAAGTTTAAGAAGCAGCATAGTACACAGTATATTTTGTTTATAATTATCAGTTATTGTTGTATTTTTCATTGCAGCTTTGTGATCCTTTCTCTTTAATAAAATGTGTTTTTGTCATTGACACATCAAATGTTATATAATTATTTGTGGCACTTTAACAAGAGTAAAAACTAAATTAACATCTCTAAACTATTTTATATTCAAGATTTCAATGTCTTGGCAACACTGCAGCAGATAATTGTAATAAATGCAATAAACCAAACATAACTATTAATTTCAAAATCCAGCTTGGAAAATTTAGAAGTGCATGAACCTTAAAATAGGCAGAAAGATGAATGGAATACAAAATTATATTTTGTGTGCAGCAGAGGAGAAAGTTATAAGCATATATGCAATGTACTGCTGTATCAACTAATACTCTCTATTATAAACTCACTGTAGTACTGTATTTGTGGAACCCCCTTTTTAAAATGTGTGCCATATAGCAGAGCTTTATGTAATTTATATATGGGCACATGTTAAAGACAAAAACAATTATATTTGTTTGGTTATTGTGTATGTTAGTGAATGGACCAAAGACGGGTACATAGTTACATAGTAACATCATTAAGATCCATTTTTTCTGCTTCAAGGGAAAGTTTAGTTTTGCAAGACTAAAGGGGTGGCCACTTGTTCTTTGTTATTTTCAATGCGAAAAAAAAAAAGATTCCTTCTATCTGTTATAATTCCTCTAACACACTTTTAAATAGTTATCATGTCCCTCGCAAGCACCTGTTCTCTATAGAAGACAACCTCAGCCTTCATAATCTCTCCTCACACTTAGGTAGTTATTTACTAAACCACAGATTTATCTGGTCAGGGTTTTTGGGCCAAAAACACAAAAAAACTAACATTTTTCAATATTTATAAATATGTGTATTGCAGAATGCTTAACTATGTTGTATATTGTAGTCAATGGTGGTAGAGGTAGAATGAAATTAATTATTATGTTAATTAATGTTACAGATTATGGCAATACAGCCATTGATAAAGACAAAGTCAACTATGGCCCTCATGTAGTAGATTTACTTTTGAAATCTGACATGGAGCTAGACATATTGTCAGTTTCCTAGCTACCCCCAGTCTGTATGTGACTTGTGCTCTGATAAACTTCAGTCAATCTTTACTGCTGTACTGCAAGTTGAAGTGATTTCACCCCCTCCCTTTCCCCCCCAAGCAGCCCATCAGCAGATCAATGGAAAGGTAACCAGAAAGCAGCTCCCTAACACAAGATAAAAGCTGCCTGGTAGATCTAAGAACAGCACTCAATAGTAAAATCCTGGTCCCACTGGGACACATTCAGTTACATTGAGTAGGAGAAACATCAGCCTGCCAGAAAGCATTTCCATCCTAAAGTGCTGACTCTCTCTGAAAGCACATGACCAGAAAAAATGACCTGAGATCGCTGCCTTCACACCAATATTAAAACTAAAAAATACACTTGCATGTTCAGGAATGTAATTTTATGTAGAATGAAGTATTTGCAGTGTAAACAGTGTAATTTAGAAATAAAAACTACATCATAAAAATCAAGACAGAATCCCTTTAACAATATGGAAAGCTTCGAAATTTTTTTTTAGAATGCCCCATTATTCCAAAATAAGCTTACCGTATTAGCTTTCGGGAGTGGATAGAATAAAGGGCTTTCTGTAACTGAGGGTACTACTATACACTCCTTGGAAATATTAATTGTATGCCCTTTTTTAAGTTGTGATAACAAATTTGATAGAAGTTTGTTTTATGATAGGAAAAGTTTGGGATAAGTTTATACTTATATGCTATACTTGAACTATACTAGGGTATAAGGCTTTCATCTGACATTTGTGTACAGCAGATTTTCTAAGTTACCTTTAAACCTATTTTATACTAATCTTTAATTGTGAGTTGAGTTGATCTAATAATTCTGAAGTAGAAAATCCCTTTGCTAACAAATCCAGCAAGACTCTGATGCCCATGGTGGTCATTGACATTAAAAACATACTTGCCGATTACTTTTAGCTTAGTTAAAAGTTGCATTATGTGCAATCTAACCAATCAATGTACCTCTATATATATATATATAAATGTAGGGATGTGAAAATCTTAGACACCCTTACACTTTACAGACAGGCATATCCCTAGTAATATGGACACCTTAGTGGGTCCTTATGGGGACCTTGTGCTTATGTAACCCCTGCAGTTCACACAGTGTACTCTAGAGTATAAAAGGTTTAGGAACCATGTGCTCTGGGTCCATTGCTTTAGCCCAACCAAGCAGGCTGGAAGGGAATGGGTAGTGCTGACCCTAGGCGCCTTGGCCCTAGTAATTAGACAGCTATACTCATTTTATAGATCGCTCTAGGAGTGATAGAGAGGTTATTTAGTTGAGCAGCTCAAGGCTCCGCCGAGGAGATTAGAGGGATTAAGATCCCAGGGTATTACTGACCCAGAGTAAGGAACCAAGTGTTGAGATAGGGATGTCAGGAGTTCCCCTAGTCTGCCACTGGAAGATTTCCTGAAAACTGGGCAATACCCATTGCATGCTGTCAACTTACTCTCTGCTGTTTATTCCCTAGCCTGTGGGGATTCAGCCTATACGTGCTGTGAGTATATGCTTCCTTTATGCTGCTGTGTATGTTCTATACTCCATTGTGGATCAATGTGTTAAATGATCTCTGTGCTATTGTTCAATAAATACTGTTCTTTGTTCAACTGTTAAAGAACTACTGGCGCCTATTATTGTGCTATCGCATCAGGTTACAGTTACACTACACCCTTGCCTCCACCCTGCTGTGAGGGCTTACCCCTGAGAAAGAGAGCTCATCGGTGGTCTCAGCCCACCAAGGAAAGTATCTTAAACTGCCCTAGCACAAGTCAGTTTTACTATAGCGCTACATATATATCAGGATAAATGGACCCACACTCCATGATATTTTTTGAAAATAGTGTTTTGTTTTATTCACAGATGCATATCCAACGTTTCGGTCCCCATTGGGACCTTTCTCAAGGATCATTTTCACAAAATATCTTGGAGTGCGTGTCCATTTGTTCTGATGTATTAATCTTTTGACCAACGCACCCATTTTCATCAAATCCGGTAAGAGTGCGTTCACCTATTTGGACTTATATATATATATAACAAGGGAAAGTTGTGCTCACCACTATTTTTTTAAAACCATTAGGCGGGGGTGCAATGAGGGTGTGACCACAAAATACATATAGTCAACTACAAGAGGTCCTCTGCACTCAACCCATTATCAATATATTTAAGACAGAGACATTTTGTGCATACTGCTACTAAAAAATGCCTTACCCTTTTAAACAACACAGGGATTGTTTGTCCATATATTGCAATATATTTAAGCTGGACAACTACGTCAAAGTCATCCCATATCTGGCCAGTCCTACGCTTAATTTTCATCTGATTCATTAAGAATTCAATTGCTTAATTATACATTTTACAAAGGGACTAAGTTTTACCTGCAACTTACTAGCTGCTTTCAAAGTAAAACTCCCAAACTTGGCTGCCCTTTTATTAGACACCAGTGGGATCACCTGACTATAGCTGGGAAGGGTGGGAGCTACAACATGGAGCTGGTCACTGCTCCTGTATAACTATAACAAACAAGGGAAAGTTGTGCTCACCACTATTTTTTTAAAACCATATATATATATATATATATATATAACAAACAAGGGAAAGTTGTGCTCACCACTATTTTTTAAAACCATTAGGCGGGGGTGCAATGAGGCTGTGACCACAAAATACATATAGTCAAATACAAGAGTCCTCTGCACTCAACCCATTATCAATATATTTAAGACAGCGACATTTTGTGCATACTGCTACTGAAAAATGCCTTACCCTTTAAACAAAACAGGGATTGTTTGTCCATATATTGCAATATATTTAAGCTGGCCAACTACGTCAAAGTCATCCCATATCTGGCCAGTCCTATGCTCAATTTTATCTGATTCATTAAGAATTCTATTGCTTCATTATACATTTTACAAAGGGACTAGGTTTTACCTGCAACTTACTTGCTGCTTTCAAAGTAAACCCCCATTCTTGGCTGCCCTTTTATTAGACACCAGTGGGATCACCTGACTATAGCTGGGAAGGGTGGGAGCTACAACATGGAGCTGGTCACTGCTCCTGTATAACTATAACAAACAAGGGAAAGTTGTGCTCACCACTATTTTTTAAAACCATTAGGCGGGGGTGCAATGAGGCTGTGACCACAAAATACATTATATATAATATATTATATATATATATATATATATATATATATATATATATATATACACACATACATACCAAAATAGGATCAGCACTCACAGGTCTTAAAAAATAAAATCAAAAATTTTATTAAAGAGCTATGGACTGACGTTTCAGCTCTTCCAGAGCCTTTCTCAAAGGCTTTTCTTACTTTGAGAAAGGCTCTTTAATAAAAAA
The DNA here is from genome assembly GCF_017654675.1 of Xenopus laevis. NCBI lineage: Eukaryota > Metazoa > Chordata > Amphibia > Anura > Pipidae > Xenopus > Xenopus laevis. The sequence continues at coordinate 162,172,503 of NC_054371.1, forward strand.
TTTTATTTTATTTTTAAGACCTGTGAATGCTGATCCTTTTTTGGTTTGTATGACTTATCTATTGATCGCGCACCCAGGCATTATTTATTTTTTCGTGAGTGCTGGCATTCCTCGGAATATATATATATATATATATATATATATATATATATATATATATACATATATATATATATATATATACATATATATATATATATATATATATATATATATATATATATATATATATAAAAACTGCCTAAATACAAATATATAAAACTATTATGGAAATGTGTCATATGTATCCAATAATTGTAGCCTACACACAACGTTTTCAGTACATGTGTAGTTGAATTCTAACGTTTAGATGTAAAATTCTGTTAATTTTTTTAAAAACTCCAGTTCTGAGTTGTCTTTTTTCCCAAGCAGGATACACTGTGTTTCACGAGCAGGCTATCCTTTTTAACTTTTGTTAATCTCTAATGAAATAGGAATACAATTTTAAGTGATTGACCAATATAAGTGTCACATTCGGCACCCTATATCCAGAACCCAAGCTAAGCTCCCTGGTCTCGGCTCTCACTTCTGCCTTTAACCGCTGCCTTTCACCTCGGCTAATTCGATGCCGCCAGGTCTTAACAGAGAGAGGAGCAAAGCTAACGGTTCTGGACAAGCAAAGGGGCACGATCGTCTCACCAGGATACTGGAAGGAAGAACACCACCAGGAACAGGCAGGCTGGGCCAGCACAAGCAGATAGAATGGTCAGACAGGCCGGAATCAGGATAGAGAATGTAGAATAGTCGATGGATAGGCTAAGGTCGGATTGGAGAGGTTAGAATAGTCACAGACAGGCAGGATCAGGATTGGAGAGATCAGAGTAGTAAATCAGGCAGGCAAGGGTCAAAACACAATAGATCAGTCAGTATAAAGCACCCAGGAACAAGGCAAATTGAACCTAACAATGGGCAAGGTCCTGTAATCTATATCAGCTTTATATACATTTGAATTTTGCGCCAAATGCGCGCTGGCGACATCGTGCCAAATGTGCGCTGGGGTCATCACACCAGTGCCTTTAAATGACGAAACGTGTGCGCTGCGCGTGCCTTTAGGTGAACAGGCACAAGAGAAGGAAGCAGCGCAGTGGGCGTCCACGCCGAGAACGCGGTGGTGGACCCCGCTGCCCACTAGGCCACCAGGGTAAGGATTCCTTACAATAAGGTCTGGCATTTAGAAACCATTCTTGAGTAAATTAAAAAATAGTGCAGCATTTCCAAAATGTGTTCCTTTACTTTGTGCCTTGGTTTGCCCTTATGTTTTACCCTGTCATAATAAACCATTCTGAACCAGGCTGTCTTCCTCTATCACTTACCAATTTGAAAGGGCTTATTGTCGGATGTATTTGATTTTGTTGATTTTTCTCTAAAACATTTTTCAAATACTTCTAAAACTGGCAGTTTAATTTCTCAATTCACTTACCAAATCATCCCCAAGGCTTATTAGGGTCACTACTACACCAGATTAGTAATGCTTTAAATGTTTTGCTGTATTTATTATCATGCAATAAAGATCTTTCATTGGATTGACTTAAACGTTTGTCTGATCTTCATGAGGTGATATTAGATCTCTTATAATAATGGCTTAGGTTTGACAATAATGGGAATAGCTATTAAATGTATCATTTGCATTTTTTAGAATTAATTCTCAGCATAAAAATACTTAGAAACATCATTATAACAGAATAATTTTGTCAATACATTATTATTATTTTTGTCATCAATGGCCTGTTGTTTATTGGTTAATAAGTTATTGGTTCAATAATCACAGGATTCATTTTGTGCAAATGACATTGAGTTCTGTGGAAGTGGAAGGCATATTTATCAAAATTAGAATTTGTGAATATTCAATTTTCTTTTAAAGAAAAAACTCTAAAACATGAAAAAATGAAATCCTACTTATCATTTTCAACTTCAACAAAAATCCCCCATTAAGTTCTACGTGAACTCACCAGCTAATAGATACCAAATTTTTACATTAGAGGTTTTCAATTTTATTTGCACACAATTAATTTCAAATATTCAATTTCTTTAACCCCAACTGGAATTTGTAAGTTTTAGCACAAAAAACTGAAATCACTGTAAAAATTCAAATTCTAATGTTTATATATCCTCCCTTCAGTGTTTTTAATGGATTCTGATATGTAATCTCCCTTTTTGTAATATTCATCATATTACTCATTTGAAATCGAGCAAATTAGAGTTATATAATTGTGCAACATGCCATTTATAAGATTATATATTTTGTTCAAGGTTTTTTTTATACATATTTAATTATTTAAGTAACTTTACACATCACTGGTTCTGTTACATAGATTTTATAGATGGATTTTATATTTACAGAATGTAGTTTGTAACATGATTTCATTGTCATTCTTGACCAAAAATATGGCATACAGTTTGTATATTTTTTTGTGTATAGACCTACAAATACACATGTAGCCTGAGATTCTTTTGTGTCCAAATGTATGGGGGATATTCTGTTTATGTATTGCATGGGGCAACCTAATCTGTGCAGTCCAAAGTGTATAACCTTTTTTAAATCTAGGTATCATAATATATTTAGCCTGTTCCTTAAATTTAAAAAAACCTTATACAAATAAGTACCTTTTCTAATGTCTATAAATGTTATTAAACTTTCTAATAGCTTGAATGTATAGTCTGCTCATCTCATAAGAGTACTGTAAATTGCATGAGTATTTATGGAAAGGATTACTATCAGTGTCAACTATCATATAAAAATGAAACGTATTAGCTTTTTATCACATCTTAAAATTTTTACAACCAAATTCCATTTCAGATTAACTAAATGCACCCTGATTATATAGCACATTAAAAAACATTTCTTCAGTGATGCTTACCAACCAGGTATAAAATATGTCTGAAACATTTACTACCTGCTATTTATAATGAATTATAATGGAATCAATGAATACTGAATGTGTTAGATACTAAAATTAAATGCAATATGTAGTAATAAAATCATTACAAAAATTCAATAAGCTTTTGTCTTGTCATATTGTTAAAAATGTGTTCCAACATCTTGATCAATACAGTGTGTAGGTGAAATGCTTTGATTTTGACTATGTTGTTATGTTGTAATATGATAAAGAAAATGATGATGGAGAGAATAATAATCATTAAAAACCTACTGCAGCCCCGTTTGTAAATATGTTTCTTACATTTCTTTTTTAGTACCTATAAGGCTCCATTTGACGTGCAGGCGCAGGGTGTGCATTCTATTGTGATTCCTCAGTGCTCGCTGCCTGTGTGCACGTCTTCTAGCATGTGAGTTTATTCGCGCCCCGCATAAGACGAGATCATGCTATGTCTTGATGCTCGGCGTCATCACGCCGCGTCTTGAAGCTTTGTTGCCAAAGCCTTTGCCTTAAATAGATACCAAAAAAAGTAAACAATGCTTGGTTATTTCCCTTGCTGTTGGTTATCCTGAACTTGATTTATCTGATTCCTGTGTATGACTCGGCTTGCCTTTGGATTCTTCTTATTGACATCAGCCTGCCTTTTGACCTCTGCCTGTCCCTGACTATGCTTGATCTCAGCCTGCCTTCCGACTTCTGCCTGTCCCTGACTACTGTCATATCTTGTTAACCTGTAAATAACGTCTCTACACTTGGGTGGGTTTCCAGTGCTTGGACTCTTCGCTGTTTGGGCTCTACTAGTCCTGACAGTTTATAACAAGCAGTCAAACATTATTTCCTTGAATTTCACACCCTGATCTTTGGGGGTTAGCGTTCAAAGTGCAAAGAAGAAAGTAGTGTTTTTGTTATGTTTTGGGTAGCCGAGGATAAGTAGCGTATAACAGTAGCGTATAACAGTGCTTTATAACAGAGTCATGCAGGCATTATCAACTGTAACTTTCACTTTTAAGATGTACAGAAAGTCCTCTGTATGCACAGTGACACCCGCAGGCCATTTGTATAAACACTACATATTCCCCCTATAGTAGGAAAGCATTTGGACAACGATAATAACGGCAATAATAAAACAGTATACATATTAAAGCAATATTATACATTCTTCACATAACAAAGTCCTTGGTCCATGCAGGTAGTTTTCTGATTCTCTCAGTACGCCTTATAGGTTCACTTTCTTCAGGCCTATTGCAGTTGACATCAGGAGTAGTAAAATGTCCTTCATCAAATGGAGCTTCTCCAAAGTCATATCTAACAGGAGCAAGACGACTTGCATTCCATATGCATCCATCAGACAGTTCATATGTGTATGGTCCTCGCTGGCGTCTCACTTCAAGCGGTGTAGTAAATTTAGATTGTCCTTGTTTCAGTATTCCTGGTTTCTTAATTCTGATTAAAGATCCAAGCTGAAAGTGTACTTCTCTTGCACCACGTTTTCTGTCAGTATAAGCCTTGCATTTGGCTTGTTGATGTTTCACAATGTCAGCAGTAGGTGATTTTATAGGCACAGTATTTTGTGGAAGTTTGATGTCTGCAACATGTAACTTAGTGTGCATCTGTCTGCCATGTAATAATTCAGCAGGAGATGATTGAGTTCTTGCATGGCATGATGCTCTGTAATTATGTAGGAACTCTGTTGTAAATACTTTCCAAGATTTCCTAGTAAGATTTGCTGTCTGTAGTGATTCTGTTGAATCGCTCAATTTCTCCATTTGCTTGTTGGTAATACACCGAAGATTTCCTATGCACGATATTCCTCTCTCTCAGAAAGGATTAAAACTCATATGACAAACTGTGGTCCGTTGTCTGATATTAACTCCTTTGGATTACCTTCTCTGCTGAAGACTGTAGAAAGAAATGTTATTACTGTAGCTGATGTTATATGAGAAACAAATGTAATTTCAGGCCATTTACTGTAATAGTCTATCAAGGTTATAGCAAATCTGCAGTCTATAGGAGCATCTGTAAAAGCACCGACAATATCAATAGCAAGTTTTTCCCATGCTGAATCAGGGAATTGTACTGGTTTTACATCTGGTCTCAACTTAACTTTGTGTACAAAGTTCTTTGCACAACCCAGTGAAGTGTTGCTTTGTGGTGAAATTTTAGACACTGGCTGTGTGGCAGGCACTGGTGCTGTAGTAATGAGACCATCAACTAATTGTAGGTTTAATGCAGCAAATAGATCCCTTCCAAGTATAGCAGTACCCTTATTCACAATGTAAAAGTCACATTTTGCAGTATTTGATTCAAATTGTACAGTCGCTGGCAAGCAACCAAGCACAGGGATTGGATCCTTTAAGTAACTGACCAGTTTCAGGGCAGGTGCAACAAGTGGATCTTTTGCAAACTATTTCAAGAAAATATCCTTTGGTAGTATAGAAACAGCTGAACCCGTATCAATCATCGGGTTAACAGAGTGTCCCTTGTCAGCAGAAGCAGTACTGACACAGACAGTGCATTTAAACTTGCCTGGAATAAATGTACCAGCTTTATCCACACTTAATACTGTGACATTTGTAGTAGTGACTTCATGAACATCTTTAGCAGAACTAAGGCAGATCTTAGCAAAATGTCCTACTTTTGTGCAGTTGCGGCAACGTTTAGCTTTTGCAGGACATGTAACATGATTTGCAGTGTGTTGTGTTGAACCACAGTGAAAGCAGTATTTTCTATTTGTATTTGCTGTATGGTTTTACAGTGTAGGTGAATCCTTTTCCTTAGCACTGTATTTTGCCTGTGACTGTGCATTATTAGGCCACAGTGTTGAATTCACAATCTGTACATTCCCAGCAGTTCCCTGACTGAGAGTTTTAGCCTCTGCCACTGCTGTTTCAATATGGCTAGCAACTGTAATAGCCTTTGCATTGGTTAAATCCTGCTCTAGGAGCAGCCTCTCTCTTATGCGAGGTAAGTTTGTATTTTCCACTATCTGGTCTCTTAGCATTTCATCTGTTAGATTCCCAAACTCACAGGTAACAATCAGCCCTCTCAAAGCTGCTACAAATTTTTCTGTGGATTTGCCACATTGACGGAATTTATATCTTTCAGCAACCACATTTACTCTTAACACAAAAAAGTTCTTTATAGCAGTTTCATACGTATAATCAGGTAATGGTAATGTATAGAATATACGCTGTCCCTCTGCTCCCAGACAGTGAATAATTAAAACACAGTTTCTAGCAGCAGAAATCTCCCCTTGGTCAGCAGCAATAATGTAATTTTCAAACATACGGATCCAAGAAGTAAAAGGTGTGGTAGGCTCACCAGGGTTTGGAAGAAAAGGTGCAGGCTGTTGCAGAGGTAGAAGAGCCATCCTTGTCGCCATTTATGTTTGGGTAGCCGAGGATGAGTAGAGTATAACAGTGCTTTATTAGCAGAGCCATGCAGGCATTATCAACCGTAACTTTCACTTTCACTTTTAAGCTGCAAAGAAAGTCCTGTGTATGCACAGTGACACCCGCAGGCCATTTGTATAAACACCGCAGTTCTGGCCATAACATTAGTCATCAGTTCACTCCAGTCTTTATAGAATACATTTTGGCTAGCTAAGTATATTGAAAACATTTTTTTATTTTGAACACCCAGTTTAAATTTTACACTGAACAGTTCCTTTAAACTAGAGGGATTACATGTTACCCATAACATAGAGATGTAGAAGTACCCAGTAAAATGTGTCTCACATTTAAGGTATTAATGAATTTTTGATACAAAGACATCTGCAGTTACCTAAAACGATAGCATGACAATTCTTCTACAGGGCAGTGAGGCAAATGGGTTTTTTCCAGAAATTTTTAAATATCATCTCAAAGTTTGCATTTTACAGCATTTTATCTCCACCATATGCTTAGGTACATAGAAAAAAACATCAAAAATATGAATGTTAGGGGTCTTTCTAACAGTTTTATACCCAATATGTATACGATTACAGAACTGTGGTACATATGCATTATGTTTAGCACTATAGTAGTTCTACTGGGCAAACAAAAAGTGTTGCTATCTGTATTCTTGTCAAAGGTACAAAAGTGTGTAAAAGTGAGTGTGTGTTATTGTAAAAAGAGTCACTTACTTGGGTTGAGGCAAGCATTCTGAATATGCAGGGTTGTTGTAGGTATCATGGAGAACCACGTCACTCCAAATGGTGGAACAATAGCAGATGCGTGGTTTCACAAGTGTCACAGAGGCCACTCATTGCCTTATAACTGGGGAAATAAAGAGACAGTAAAAGAAGGGCTTGAGGCTTGGCAGTTCTTTTATCCACAGATTATCGATTTTGCAATCTTTGGCACTTAGAGGGTTATGATCACTATGATGTGATCGAAACAATGATGTGATCGGAATTTTTTTTGTTTGTCTATTAAAATCAATTACTCTGACTGAGCCTGTTGAGTGTGGTATTTTTTTGTTATTTTGTTATACATATACTGTATATATATATATATATATATATATATATATATATATATATATATATATATATATATTATAGATATATAATATAATATTTACACATATACTACTATACAAAACATATCATTTACACCATTTTGCTAAACATTTTTACTCTTTTTGAAATGCCAACATATTATATTTGTCCTGAAGTTATGCATTGGAACAATTTATGTAAACATCTGTTTATAATGAAAAGAGCAAACCAGGTCATACTGCAGACAATGTCTGTGCTGGTCCTAAACATTTGGGGAAAAAAACAAGATTTTTCAAATGACTGAATAGGATCTGAATTAAAATTAAAAGACCAAAATCAACTTAAAATTTTTGTTCATATTTTTCATATTTATCTCTTGAAAACTCTATTGCAGTTTTGGAGCAAAGATCTGGGGTGAATTTGAATGTTTTGCTGCTGCATTTCGTTTAGTAGCCCCCAAACTAGGCATGCCCTATATGGCAGAATATCTTTAATTTGCTCAAAGCTGTCATAAATTCTGTAGAATTTACACAGGTATCAGCTTTGTTGTACAGTATGTGATAGTCAGTAAAGTCTGATAAATGAGTAAAATATGGAGCTGCTGGAAATCCTACAGGTTTCCCATTTCAATATTTGATACATTTTCCCAGGATGTTCTTTAGCAATACTAAATATATAATGTCTTCATGTGTAGTCTTCCTGTAGGTCTTTGTGCTCCAGTTTGAAGCTCACAGAAATGTATTCATGAGGTTTATGCACATAGGAGTCACCACTTCCATCCCCTAACTTGTCATTCAGACACACAAGTAAGGTAGTGGCACTGGATGCAATACACAATGGGGCCTTATACATACTGCCTGCCCTTGGCAGCTGGCCTGCACTCACAGATGGTGCACTCTGCACCATGCAACTGATAGGGCTCTGTTTAGCATACTATGAAAAACACTTTGTAAAAAGCTGTATAAAATAAATAGCACAATTATTAAGGTATCAGTTTTATTTTATGCTGGATTTGATGTCATTATTGCGCAGTCAGACCAGGCAGATGTGCATGAGTACTAAGGGGCACACTCTTGCCCATCAGCATCACAATTGGACCAACATGTTACTACAAAACACTGAAAATAGTTTAGTGAGATTTAAAGGATAAGGAAAGACTAAAGTAAAGTAAGCTTTATCAGAAAGGTATATATATATATATATATATATATATATATATATATATATATATATATATATATACATATATATATATATATGTATGTATGTACACCAATAAACCCTCACAGTAATGCTGCTCTGAGTACTCTGTCAAAAGAAACACCTCATTTCTTTCCTTCTATTGTGTACACATGGGCTTCTGTATCAGACTTCCTGTTTTCATCTTAAACCTCCAGGGCTTGGGATTGAGCATGCTCAGTTTGCTCCTCTCCCCGCCCTGCTGTAATCTGAGCCCAGAGCTATGATTGAGCATGGAGAGACTCAGGCAGGAAGTGATGTCATAACAGGCTAATATGGCAGCTGCTATCCTAAACAAACAGAGAGCGTCTAGAGCTGTTTACTCAGGTCTGGTAAAGTACTCTGCAGAATAAATATAGTGTTATAGCTTGCACTATTGTGGCTAAGCTATTGGCAATAAATTTTTTCGGTATCTTTCGTGCACAGATTTTACAGAGAGTGGTGTGAGGAGTTCTTTAAGGTTCCTTAGTACACCTACATATCTCTCTGTGGTTGTGGTAAAAGTCTGGGGTTGCCCAGAACACTGGGAGGCATGCCTCATTTTCATGCTGCCAACGATTCCCCCCCAGTTCTGCCAACAAATAAAGTATACAGTACCATTTAAATATATTAGTACCACAAAACCCAAAAAGAACACACACACATCAAAGCATGCACACTGAACTCACTGTGCTCCTTAAAGGCATCATAGCAAAACGTCCATGAAAGGCATCACTCTACCTCAACGATGTCCTCATGCATTCCAGTACCTAAATACTTACATTGCCCAAGCTCGTCCAACAACCTCCCCCTATGGAAGGTGGGTGGGCCATGGCTGCCAGGGACAACTCATGGTCTGTTAGTTAAACCCCATTGGCTGCCCGTGGGGAGGAGAATAGAAATTCCCGCTCCAACACCACCTACCTCCCTTTGCCGGGGGGAGCTCAAGGAAGGCAATTTCACTCTCTCCCTCAGGATATCTTCAAGTTTTTAGTTACACCAAATATTATACTCATGTTTTGTTTAATGTTTGTGTTTTAACCTGTTCTAATTGTGTCACAGCTTTAGGGTTTTTGCACTGCCAATGGTATATGTTGGATTTAAATTTAATAAGTGAAGCCGGTGGGTGTGGTAGCTTAAGGTTTGCCCCCAATTGCGGCAGGAGGCTCCGGTGTTTCCACTTTGTGCCTCCTGACTTGTTCAGCAGCTGCCATAACTTGTCAAGTTATGGTTATAATATTATAATTAATAAAGCCGTGGCCTTTATTTCCTCCACCAGTGCCAAGTGTCTTATTCAGCAATACTTGGCCACAGCTTTTTGGTTTAAGCTTTGGCCTATTAGGCAGCAATGATCCCAAAACAGTACCTTTAGGGGCCCATTCACTAAGTTCGAGTGAAGGAATAGAAGGAAAAATACTCGAATTTCGAGTAGTTTTTTGTGCTCCTCGACTATCGAATTGGCATAAATTCGTCTGAGTAGAATGATTCGAATAGATCGAGCCCAAAAACGCTGCGACTATTCACCCATTCGATAGTCGAAGTACTGTCTCTTTTAAAAATACTTCGACTGCCTACTTCGCCACCTAAAACCTACCGAATTGCTTTAAAAGCCCATGGGAAAGTCCCATAGGCTTGTTTTCTAAGTTTTTGATCAAATAAAAAGGCATTTGATCGAATGACAATCCTTGATCGAATATTCGATTGTACTACTATTCGCCGGGCGCCTAATTTCGCCCGAATTGCCTATTCGATTCTATTCCCCAGTCAAATTTCGAGGGATTTAACCCCTCGAAATTCGACCCTTGATACATCTGCCCCTTAGTGTGTAAGAGTATATGTCAGAATTTGATTTTCCCACCATTTTTGTACTCATAATGCAACATTATTTACCAGTTTTTTTTTCATAACTTGCATGTTTCACAAATATTTGGCTAATCATCATGCAAAATATGCATCAGTGATTGTCTTGCCCTACTTTCTGGTGTGGTGATGTTTGCCAGTAGAGTGATAATCATTTCAGTGTGTAGGTGCTCAAGGCAGGGTGGGATCTGAGTGTTCTTCAACTGCAGTTCACACTGGGGCTCATTTATTAACTTTACACAGGTCAGAATAATTTGCACAGTGAAAATATTTGCCCTTCTCATGGTTATACAGTATTTATAAACCTGGCTATGAGTGGAGCATTTAACGAGCAAACAGAATTGCAATTTTGTTTTTCACACTGTGATTGTCCATAAGGACTTTTTAAATAAAGTATAATCGCAAATTGAGAATATTTATACACACACTCTGCATTTGGTTTACTCCAAAACAGTTTGCAAAACAGTTTTTGCAAATTGTGAATTTGAATTACTGTCAATGCCATATTCACATACAACGACCTCGCACAGTCACAAACCTCCATCTCATTTGTAAGCCATTTGCGAATATTTTTGCACAATGCGAATTCACAAAAAAACAGAATGACTGGCATATCAGTGCAATATTTCAGCGTTCAGGAAAAAACAAGGGCAATGCAACCATTTGCGAATAAATATGAGCTGTGTGAAATTTATAAATGACTCCCACTGTCTCAAATGTGTGCCATGCCATAGAAATCAGTGCCCAAGACCTGGGGCATATAACATGGCACTGCAGAATAGAAGGGTATTCTGCTGCTACCTGGGTTGAAACACAATAAACTACAGGTAAGAAAGTAGGGCTAAGTAAGTCTCAAAGGCTCCCATAATTTCACCTACTAAAAATACAGATTAATGGAGGGCACACCAATGAAGCTAATGTTTATAAAAAATGCTTTGTTAGGTGCAACCAGCCCAATAATACCCCCCACATAGAGTAACAAATAAAATTACACACACCAAGTGGTATCACAAAAATGGGATTTCCTTAAATAAACACAATGGGGCTCATTTATTAACGCAGCGCAGCGCTAAAAAGAGCGCAGTGGCCAGACATTTGCCCAGCGCATGCGAGTATTTAATAATGTAGCGCACGATACCTTAACAGTGCGATTTGTGCGCTAATGTAGACACAAGACAGGTGCGACGTGTGAAACTGCGTATCAGCTGTCGCAGTGCTTATAATAAATTGTGCGCACAGGAAGATACCGCAAAGGTAAGGATTAGTTGTGCTCATGTATGAATGCGCTGCTTTAATTAGTTGCGTCACATATTGCGCATATTGCGTTCACTTAGACGCATCTGCATTTGTTTCTGTGCTAATATTTGTTTGGTTGCAAAGGTGTTTAGCCTACCTGATACCCTTAAAGGAACCTTGGTCAATATAAACATGTTGGGTGGAAGGCGTGGTTAATATGCACTTTACAAGGGTTGTTCATCTTGAATATACTAGCGCAGCTGGGCAGGAATGCGCATTTTGAAGAGCGTTACTATTACGCCACGAAGAGGCAGGCGTAAAAATTGTGGTGCTGTTGCCCGGGTGCAGTTTTGCACATATACAGACGCAAATCTGCGACGGCCGCAGTGCAAGCGCATTGTAGCCACGCCCACAGCCACGCCCCTAACAACCACGGCATCGTTTGCGACATAAATGCCCAATCTTTTGCGCAATGCGCATAAACAAAACCATCGCAAAAGCTCTGTGTTATGCGCAATATCACGCAAATATATTAGCGATCACGCTTGTGATGGCGCAGACAACCTTTTGCGTCCACTTATGCGCTGCGCTGCTTTAATAAATGAGCCCCAATATGTCAATCAAAGCAGTATTTTGGCACAACATATATACATGCACAATTCTATTTATATATAAATACATACCATCTAATTACATATTCAAGGCAAAGAAAGCAACAAGAAGCGGATACTATTGCCAAAAAATTAGAATAGCCAAAACATTTCGACATAATAGCCTTTGTCATGGGGAATTCTTTGCCTTGAAAATGCAACACGCTCTACAGGGCTTATATAACAAAATACACTGGAGCAGGAGCAGTAACTCATAGCAACCAATCAGCAGGTAGCATTTACTGGTCACCTGTTTAAAAGCATACATTGTATTAGTTTATATGGGTTACTGCTCCTGGGCAAACTTCATTTCTTTTAATAAATTTGGGGGTACATGTTTAAACTGAATTGGCTGCCGTGGCTTTTTCTTAGGTATTAGCTTCTTTACAAGACACATGTCTAACAATGGAAGGATGCAGTATGGCATGGAAATAGAAGGACAGCATGAGGGAACATGGCATTGAGAAAGTGTATTCTTCTTTTAAAATCGGAGAATATTATTTTGGAATCCGCACAACTAAACAATAATAGGAAAATCTTAAGGTACACTGAGGGCTTCATAAGACTTATACACAAATCATATGATTTGGAAGTGCATAGAAAAACAGATACTGAAGCCAGATACAAGATGTTCTTGTTTAGAAAAGAGTTTACCCTTTTATCCATTTATTTATCCACCTTCATTTAATAAAAGCAAAATATCATGTGCCAAAACTAAGGAAATGTGAAAGTTTTTTTTCCGGAAAATAATAAGTAAATTAAACATATGACATTTCCAAATTACACACAGGAATGCCAAACCACAGACTCATGAATATCAGAAAGTGCACAGCATAGTAACTTCATTTTAGCAGAAAGCTCAGCATCTAGACTGCAACACAAATGAAATAAAATAGGATTATTTATTTAGCTGAGAAAAGTACTAGTGTGGTCTCACTTTTTTTTTCTTTTTTCAGCTGAAAAGGAAAAAAGTGCCAGTTTCATTCATTTATATTATTTTGCAAAATGGTAAATAGAATAAATTAGCCTTGGAAATATGTGTAAACTGTCAATGTGTATCACAAAACAGAGTTGACAAGTTTGTCTCAAGAGTGAATGGTGCCTGATAGCTTGTGTCCATTCTAAAGATGCAAACTGCAAACCTGATTAAATTGCATACAATAAATTCAATACATTTAGGGGGTTATTTACTAAGATTTGAATTTATCTCATAACTTAAATAAAAAAAGCTTGACCAAACTCCCATTCCTGATTTTGCTTTATTTGTCAATACAATAACTCAAATAAATCGGATCAGGAAAAAAAAACCTGATAAAATCGAGCAAAAACCTGAATTGTGTAATTTTTTCTGCCTTCTTTCCCGCATCGCTCCATTTTTTGGGTTTTTGCTCAAAAACCTCAAATTTATTGTATTATCTGGCTAAATGCAGCGCAAACCACGATATTCTCAAATTGGAATAGGGATATCTCCCATTGACTTATACATGACCTTGACAGGTCTGAGATGGTGGATTTTCGGATTTGGGCATTTTGCAGCATAACAATCTCAAAAAATTTACGTTTTTTTCCCATGGAAAAAGTTTTCCCCCCAAAAAGCCTGACCAGAAAAATTCAAGGTTTAGTAACCCCCTAATATATTTCTAATTGCAATTGGGGTGTTAAATGTAGTCCATTGCCTCTGTCAGAGTATTTCCAATATAGAGTGAATAAAGTACCCCCTATTGTAAAATATAATTATATTATAAGTTACAGAGACATTCCATGACCATATAAAAGTACAAGGCTGAAGGCTGAGTGCTTATACACAGGTCATGGAACTTTGAGGTGACTTCTAATATCCTCATATTTTGCAACAAGGGGTACTTTATTTATTATAATACACAAGTTTCAGTGAGTCATGTGACAGAAATGACATCACTAAGCTTTGATTATAACTGATGACATTACTAAGCACTATTTATAAGGATATAATTTACAGGATATTCATGGCTCTTGTTTATTATATGTATATAAATATAGCCCTCAGTAATATTACTTTAGTAAACCTGTATTACCCACTCCAAAAATAATAAAGTTCATATTTCTAATTGCTGCTGCCACACTGACATGATGAATATTTTGAAGAGCCGCATCAAAAACAGAAATGCTAAAGCAGCAGATATAAAAAGAAAGATTTCAGAATAAAAAGAAAGCAGACAGAAACAACAATACCTGGAACTGGAGGTTGCACAGATATGAGAAGGAGTCTTATCAAACGGGTTCAATTATCAAAGCATTAACTTCTTTGAACAATGTCAGAATTTTCTCAACTACTTAAAACAGTAGAACACCTTTTTACTCAAGCAGTGCACTCCAGCAGATCATTTTAGGAACTTGAAACAACAGAACTCCATTCTAGCAAGGCAGTGCACCCCAGCAGATCATTAAGCCCCATTAAATGAACAAGCTTTGATTTAAAATGAATGCAATATAATACATGGTAAGGTCATCTTGTCTGGCCAAGGTCGCCAAATCTGTCCCGTTTCTTTTTCGCTGAAAAATTTGCCAAACGGTGAAAAAAATTGTGAACCGACGAAAATTTTGCAAAAAGTCAATTGGCTTCAAAATAATTTTGGGCGAGAGGCAATTTATATATGCGCAACTATTTTGTCTAAATGCATTAAAGTCAATGGGCATCCAAATAATTTTGACGCAAGACAATTTTTATGCACGCAATCAATTTTGACACGCAACAGTTTTTTTTGTGATGCGGCAAATTTTCTCAGATGGGATTATTAAACCTGCTCAATCAATATCTGTCTGATTTTCAACTAGATCTCTAATTTTGGGCAACGGACCCTGAGGCCCTTACTCAGGGGGCTTAATGAGGTATGGTTATGAGCTATACTAACAATGAGCTCTAACACAAACAATGCCATCTTTCTATTTATATGTTTCTTGTTGTCAAGAGACAGTGTCGTTCTTAGTAACAAAAAAAAAAATGTCTCTTTTGCACATGCACATTTACACCTCACCAAAGTCTGTTATTTCCGAAGACGGCCACGATCAGAGAGGCACAAGAAAAACTGCAGTCAGGGATTACGTTAATTTACTATCACTATAATAATATTTCGAAGGGGCGATTTACTAAAATTTTGATTTCCTTTTTTTCTCTAAAAATTCATTTTTTTATTTTTGTCTCTAAAATTTTGAGGTTTAAAACCCACAAAAACATACAAAACTTTGCAAGTAAAAGCAGCCAAGGTCCCATATAAGTCAGTGGGAGCTGAGCTTATACTATTGAACATATTTTTACCCATTCAGACTTTAGACTTTAGAAGTTTTCAGTTTTTTTCCCTAGTAATTGTCTGAAAAACTCAACTATTTAGTGGTTTTAGAGATATTCGTATTTTTTTCAGATTCATGCTTCTTATATTCTTTTTATAATCAGATCTTTAAATAATTTTCATGGCACTCGTACAAAAAGAGTTGAAACGTGTTTTAAAAAACTTTAATACCACTAAAATTTGACCTTTAATAAATGGACCCCTGTGTTGAATGTATAAGGGGCCCATTCACTAAGTTCGAGTGAAGGAATAGAGGAAAAATAGTTCGAATATCGAATGTTTTTTTTGGTTACTTCGACCATCGAATTGGCTACTTCGACCTTCGACTTCGAATCGAACGATTCGAACCAAAAATCGTTCGACTATTCGATAGTTGAAGTACTGTCTCTTTAAAAATTTCTTCGACCCCCTAGTTCGCCACCTAAAACCTACCGATGCCAATGTTAGCCTATGGGGAAGGTCCCCATAGGCTTGCTAACAATTTTATGATCAAAGTGCCTGGCACACAGGCACTTTGACCACCACTGCCATCCAGTGAATTATTCCTTCGATCGAACGAATTGCGCAAAATCCTTTGACTTCGATATTCGAAGTCGAAGGATTTTAATTCGGCAGTCGAATATCGAGGGTTAATTAACACTCGATATTCAACCCTTGATACATCTGCCCCCGTGTGTTGGTTGTATTGAATTTGTAGGGCCTCTGTTAAAGAACCAACTTCATTATCATGTTTTTGTCTCTTGGCTCCATTGTTCTGCTAAAAGGAATTTCCATTCTGTTACTGTGTTTGGAACTGTTCAGGTACCTCCTGCCATGGATTTATATGTAATGCATGAAATAAACACTTTATCAAATAAATACTTTGTTTTAGTAAAATATATATAATCAATATAAATATGGATATGTCAAAAATATTTACATACAGTACAATCAAAACTTGAGGCTCCCCATTTTATGAAATACAGATGATGATTTTGATGATAAATTAAAAATTGATATTAAATTCTGTAATATTTTAAAGTACTTTTTTCTGGTGTATGTGATTGCCAGGAAAAAACATGTCTTAACTAGCCATTTGCTTGCAAAATATTTTCCAGTATTTGCAAAATAAATACCAAGTCAATAGTATAAAACCTTCAAATATGTTACTAAATCATAGAATAACAACCATGTAATCCAACAAATTACAACTAGCTATTTAACTGAAATGCTTCCAGGGGAGTTTTCCAATTGATTGATGAGCCTGCTTCCTGAGATAAAATGCACTCTATGAAACAAATCATCAGCCACACATTTAGTTGTTTATGGAATCTGGTTATAGAGCAAAATACCCAAACAAAACTAAATAGAAGCTACCACTGAAAAAAACCAAACACAGTTTTAAAAATGTAGGGAAAGTAAAATTAAAAAGTTGTTTGCTTTCATCAAGTTTGAATATCAAGTTCTACATAGTTAAATTGGGTTGAAAAAAGACAAAGTCCATCAAGTTCAACCCCTCCACTTGAAAACCCAACATCCATACACACACCCCTCCCTACTTTTACAGAAATCCTATATACCCATACCTATACTAACTATAGAGTTTAGTATCACAATACCCTTTGATATTATGTCTGTCCAAAAAGTCATCCAAGCCATTCTTAAAGGCATTAACTGAATCAGCCATCACAACATCACCCGGCAGTGCATTCCACAACCTCACTGTACTGACTGTGAAGAACCCCCTACGTTGCTTCAAATGAAAGTTCTTTTCTTCTAGTCTAAAGGGGTGGTCTCTGGTACGGTGATCCTCTTTATGGGTAAAAAGGTCCCCTGCTATTTGTTTTTAATGTCCTCTAATGTATTTGTAAAATGTAATCATGTCCCCTTGCAAGCGCCTTTTTTCCAGAGAAAACAACCCCAACCTTGACAGTCTACCCTCATAATTTAAGTCTTCCATCCCTCTAACCAATTTAGTTGCGCATCTCTGCACTCTCTCCAGCTCATTTATATCCCTCTTAAGGACTGGAGTCCAAAACTGCACTGCATACTCCAGATGAGGCCTCACCAGGGACCTATAAAGAGGCATAATTATGTTTTCATCCCTTGAGTTAATGCCCTTTTTTATGCAAGACAGAACTTTATTTGCTTTAGTAGCCACAGAATAACAATGCCCAGAATTAGACAACTTGTTATCTGCAAAAAACCCTAGATCCTTCTCATTTAAGGAAACTCCCAACACACTGCCATTTAGTGTATAACTTGCATTTGTATTATTTTTGCCAAAGTGCATAACCTTGCATTTATCAACATTGAACCTCATTTTCCAGTTTGCTGCCCAGTTTTCCAACTTTGACAAATCACTCTGCAAAGTGGCAGCATCCTGCATGGAACCTATAGTTCTGCACAATTTAGTATCATCTGTAAAAATACAAACAGTATTTTCAATGCCCACCTCCAGGTCATTAATAAAGAAGTTGAAAAGCAAGGGACCTAGTACAGAGCCCTGTGGTACTCCACTAACAACACTGGTCCAATTAGAAAATGTTCCAATTACCACTCTTTGTAGTCTATCTTTTAGCCAGTTCTCTATCCAGGTACAAATACTATGTTCCAGGCCAACATTCCTTAATTTAACCAGTAACCTTTTGTGTGGCACTGTATCAAATGCTTTAGCAAAGTCTAAGTAAATCACATCCACTGCCATGTTTGCTGATCTCTAAATTATACAGCGAGGACCATACCTTCAGCTAGTATTGTACTTCGATCTATAAAATGTGTCAGATAAAATTTTGAAATTGCAAAATCATCATTTGTGCCTCTCACACATGCAATTATGGTTGGCTAGTTTGGCAAGAATTTTATTGTCAAAAAACAAAGAAAAATCACATTCAAAATTTTATCCATGTACTTTTTCTATGGAATATATTATTTACTAATTGTTTCTATATATATTGATATACTATTCTTTGACATTGTTTTAATGGAATATTAACTCTTTTTACAGATTTTAATTACATTTTTTGTATTCAAAGGAAATGTCCCCTTTATGCTTTTGTAATGCAAAAAAAAAACATTTTATTTTTCATTTGTTCTGTGCACATACTCTTTAAATTAAAAGCATACCATTAATATAATAATACTGCACACTAGGCCTCACAAAATCTTGTGTTGCGCAAACTGGGCTTCATCATATTTATTTTCAGTTCTTGTTTACCAACCAGTCCTATGTATGGCATGTTCATGTTGTCAAGGACACTGGCTTCTGATTATCTACATATAAGATGTAGTCTCCCCCTTTAAAAGCTTTAAAAAACCTGATATATAATCATGAGGGAATAATTAAAAATATACACAACACATTGTAAACACATTGTAAACATATAACATTCAGTCTGGTATTTGGACTTATACAGATGAATAGTCATGACACTGCAAACCTTGTTTGCTCAAAACCCATTAGCAGAAACAAGCAAAATGACAACTTCTGTTCATGTATACAAATCAAAACACACATGACATTAGCCATGTCCTCATGACTTCCCACGTATTTAACACTTTCACAGTCTGACAGATTTCTAAATCACTCTTGTATTTGTCAGGCAAATCTAAATCTTTTGTCCACTTTTCCTTTGTGGACATTATGGGAATTTTTTTTAGATTAACTAGAAAAAAATGTAAAAATTAAGCTAGTCCTGTTGGAATTTATGCTCATTTTGATATATTACTCCAAAGACCAGATTAGAATAGATGAGAAAGACTTATCTCCTTATACAATTCCAGCGTCTCCCATAGAACCAGATGCAATTCAGTGAGAAAAACATATCTCACATGAAAACTCTATTAAAGTCTATGGGAAAACTGGAACTGAATTAGGAGAAACTTTTTTGTGTCCTCAAATCTCACCCATAAGTTTTCACATTATAAACCATAAAATAATGTTTTCTCGTTAATTTGAATCTGGTCCCAAATATTTATAAATCAGGGCAATGAACTATTATTATACTAGAGAGAAAATCTGATATATATATAAATATATATATTATTCTATATTCTAAAATAAAGGTGATTTAGCAAGCCAAATGTCCCCTTAGTGAGCCAATGCCAAATATGTATGTTGTATAGCTTAATAGGGGTCTGGCTTGTTTTAATAAAAACCCACACCAATGTCATTTATCTAGAGGGGGGGGGTTAAAAAACCTCGTATTTTCCAAGTTTTTTTTTTTTTTTTTTTTTTTAAATTCCAAGGTATAACCCAACCCTGCAAATAGCTTGAATCGGAAAATACACCATCTAATATCTGTCCCATTGACTTCTACATTGCAAAATTTAAAATTTTCAGTGAATCAAAACTGGTCAGGTTTGCCCATCACTACTCACAAAACTTTCATACGATGAAGTCTTACATTAGAGGTTTTATGTTTTGTTTTTTGCTTAATAAATAATGAATAAATTGTGTGTTTTTTTTAAAAAAACATTATTCAAAATAATGATTTTTAGCACGTAGATTTTTAGAACGTAGATTAATAACCCCCTTGCTGTTTATGGATTACGCATATGATCAACAGCTATGCATAACAGAATATGGAATAAAGTTACAACAAAGGCAATAAAACTACTTAATAAAATCACAAAACTACTGTAAATAAAGAACTTTAATAAAATATGAATTGTGCATAGTGCTTGTTCTAGCCACAATGACCAATAAAACACTTTTTTAGAAAGAATAATAAACAATAAAAAATTGTCATGTTGTGTGTGTGTCACAAAAGTGCCTCACCTCAAAAAAACAAGTACAGTATGCTTGTTTTTTTTCTTCTTTGTTGTTTTTCCTACAGTCTGCATTTTATATTCCAGGCACGTGATCATTTCTGAAGCATGTGCTAAAATTTAATATAAAGGAGAAAAATTAATTGAAGCCAGAGAAACATTTAGAAATAGGGAATGAAACAAAAGTGCAAAACAAGAAATGTGGCATATTGCATTTAAATTGCTTGATGAATGATACATTCTCTGATTTGATAAAAAAAAATTGAGGGATGTACATAAAGAGCTTGAATAATCTGAAATCTCATGCTTTCTCAGTTATTCAATGCATTGTCTAACCTCAGCAAATAATACTTATCAATGGTATAAATGTAGATGATTTCTGTGTGTTTGGTATATTATCTGGAAAGTATTTTCAGATTTGTAATGCCCTCTGTTCTTTCCTTCTGGACATGCAGCGCTGCCATATTTCATGCAATTCTGAATCCTGATTTATACAGAAAGAAGCATTGGAAACAAAATTACTGAGAACACTAGAGTCAAAACAGGTTTAAGACTAGACTAGGCTGTCTAAAAGTGCATATTACTTCTGACTAAATTGTTTTCCTTATCTAGCAGTTTGTTCTAAGAAGTCAAGCTTAGCCTTAAAACGAACCCAATAAGTCTTTCAGTTTGACTGGAAACTCCACATTTTTCCTTTTTAGAAACATGTCACAGACATTCCACTGCTTCATTACTCTATGTAGCTTCTACTTTCCCTCATTTTAAACAGCTAGCAGGGAAAGCAATATCACTACTCATTCCAGCACTTTAAGGGGCTTGAAAACCAGCCTCTATCTGGAAATGGGCCCAGACTGTCTGGACATTGCTCAGCAGCAGAAAGACCTATTGTTTTTTTTGGCAGGTTAGTTATTTTTCCCAGAAAGCCAAAAGAGGCTGGGCCAAATTATAGCCAGTGACCCTGGAAATGGGAGGAAGGTGCAATGTTACTTTTCTGTCTATTTCTCTTGCTAAAGTTAATCAGTTAGTAATGTTATTCTCTTCTGTTTACTTAACCACAATCTGTCTCATCATTGCTAAAAGCATCAAGACTTGCAGAAGAAAATTATTGATCTTTTCTTTTAAAAATGTCAAGGATGAAGTAAACACGAATTAATACTTTTATCAAAGTGTTTATGATTTAACAGATTATGATATGTGAATGAATATATGTTAAAAATAGAATAATGTATGTGAAAGGTATAGGAGCTTGAAGATTACATGTTTACCCTCATACAAAATAAAATTAATTATTGTTAGTGGGTGGGTAACATTATTGCAATAAGCTGTGTATGATTTTTCAGTTTAAGCAAACATATGGTAATAAAATACAGTGTTGCTAATAACTGTAAACAGCCAAATATATTTTAATCTTTTGCAGTTATTGGTGTTTTGAGCTCTTTGGAGAACTGAAACAGATCATGCCAGGGCAATAGGGGACTGACTTATGATACAGACTGTAGTTAGATCAGTTGTCTCTAATTCAAGCATCAGAGAGATCAAAACCCTAGAGATATATAGGATAAGTAGTAAAAGTCACTAAGGGGGTTATTTCTTAAGGTCCGAATTTATTTCATTATTTCTAAGTTAGAAATCCGAGCAACTCCAAATTCCCGAATGGACCTTATTTATGAAGAAAAAAGCCTGAAAAAATAGGTTCGGGCAAACTTCTGAGCTTTCCCCAAAAACTCTGAATTGTTCGGAGTTTCAGCAAAAACTAAGATTTTTTTTGGAGTTTTCGGGTTTTTTTGCGCAGAAACCCTGAAATCATCAGATATCGATATGAACATCAGCGCAGACACTGGAACCTTCCCCATTGACTTATATTGGACCTCAAGAGCTTTTAGATGCTGGGGTTTCGGATTCAGAGTTTTTAGACCATCAGACTTTAATGAATCTCAAAAAATTTGTAGTTTTTTTTTTTTTGCTCTGAAAACTACGAATTATTTGAGGTTTGGATATTCAGAGCTTATTAAATAACCCCCTAAGTTTGCCCAGGTGCAGTAACCTATAGAAACCAATTAGCTGGTAGCATTTACTGGTCACCTGTTTAAAAGCAAATATCTTATTGGTTGCTATCGGTTACTGCTCCTGACCAAACGTAGTGCTTTTTATTACATATGGGGATAGCCTATTTATTAAAAGATCAACATTTTGTTCTGCATCATGGACCTTTCTCAAGCCCTATTCAGGTAATAAAACTTGCCCAAATAAGAAAAGCAGACTCTTACCCACAAGCGTGTATACTCAAACATAAATAAGTAATCGAATAACCACACCCACTCCAGAAAAGAAACACCTTAATTAATACCAATTAACTGTGCCACAGAGTTTTATGTAATTTTTCCATCCTGTAGTTTTGTATCTGTTGGATAAAATTAGGGGGCACAGTTACTTAGCTCGAGTGAAGGATTCGAATGAAAAAAACGTTGAATTTCGAAGGTTTTTTTTGGGTACTTCGACCATCGAATAGGCTACTTTGACCTTCGACTACGACTTCGAATCAAATGATTTGAACTAAAAATCGTTCGACTATTCGACCATTCGATAGTCAAAGTACTGTCTCTTTAAAAAAAACTTAGACTACCTACTTCGCCACTTAAAACCAACTGAGCACCAATGTTAGCCTATGGGGACCTTCCCCATAAGCTTTCTAAGCAATTTCTGATTGAAGGAAAATCGTTCGATCGATGGATTAAAATCAAATGATTTTTCCTTCGATCATTCGATCGAAGTAAATGTGGTAAATCCTTCGACTTCGATATCCGAAGTCGAAGGATTTTACTTCGATGGTCGAATATCGAGGGTTAATTAACCCTCGATATTCGACCAATAGAAACTGTGCACCTACGTGTTTTGTATGTATTTGAGCTATCTCCCATTGGTACATACTTTAAATTACCTATTTACAGGATACAGTTTTCCTATTACTGGCTTTACACATATCACATTTCTGAGACTAAAATCCCTTAAATCCATATTGGAAATTTTTTATGCAGCAATTACAAAGGTATCACATTATTTGGGATATTCTTAAGTGCTAGCCAAACAGGTGTTGATTTTTGAGATCTAAACACAGGGGTTCAGATTTACAAGTAATTTTCCAAATCAATAAAAATAATTTTGCAAATGAAAGAATTGAATTCAGCTTTGATAAATACTGTTTAAGTGTTTAATTCATATTGATATGATAACATTCTGGAAAATACTGGGAATCCTTCAGATTTTAGAAATCAACCCATTGTGTTTTGAATATTCTGTTCTTAAAACAGATTATAATTCCAGGTTGAACTATTGGCCAGTAACTAGTGATGGGCGAATTTTTTGCCCGGGATGGGTTCGCGGCAAATTTACGGATTTTGCAGACGGTGAATGTTTTTGCGAAACCGCCGCAAAAAATTGCTGTGGGAAAATTTGCTGCAACAAAAAAAAAATTGTCACTCATCAAAATTGTCTCACATCAAAATTATTCGGAAGCCCATTGATTTTAATGTATTTGGACAAAGAAGTAGAGCGTTTTGCGAATTTTTTAGCAATCTAAACGGGACAGATTCGTCCATCACTACCAGTAACCATCAACTTTTGGAATAAGTAACTAAAATAGATATGATTTTCAAGAATATAAATACAAATATACAGGCATATTTTTTTCATATACCAAGTGATAACTGTAACTGTAAATGTGTAAGGAAACAGTAAGGAAAAATGCTTTCACTTTATATTTCAATATATACTAAATATATTCTTAGCTTAGTATCCTCCAAGTCTGCAAGTATGATACATGTTTCAACATAATTAGCAAAATGTAATCCTGTCCAGAAATATGTTTCCCACATACAGAAGTAGTAGTAGTATTTTTTATAGAATAAATAGACTGTTTGACCATGAAGAGTGATTATCTTTATATTATTACTTTCTTCTTCTTGTACTTTGTGAGTTATGAGTCTTTCACACTCATAAAAGATAATCACCCTTCATGGGTGATGTAACTTGTATTTATATTATACCAGTGTAAGAATTGATAGACTGTGCAATTAAACTTACAGAATCTAAAGTACAAGCACGGTACAAGATTCATATAACAAGGACATGCTATTTATCTTTTGTAGCTTTACCACTAATTATCCAGAACCAAAATAAAGGTATTAAAAATGTTTAATTATTTCATATTAATATTTATGCACAAACTGGGATGTGAAACAGTTTCTTTTATTTTTACTGTGTAAATACGTATCACTGGTTAGATAGCTGTAGGTTATATTTGAAAAATATAGAGCACTTCATTAAAAGAAGATACAGGTATTCATTCCCAAAACATAGGGGCAGATTTACTATCTATCGTATAGTTACAAGTCTTAAAAGTAATAATGATCTTATCAGATTTACAAATCATTTTAAATGTTACTGCAACACAGAAAATCATTTTTACCAATTTATTATGCCCTCCACAGGTAAGAGTTCTGTAAAAGTGAAATACTTTTGTGTAAAAGTACAATACTCCAGCAATAACCCAAAGAAAACAATGAGTGATTAGATTTTCTTAGCCAGCTGCGAATAGAAAAATAAAAAATTAAAGTAAGCATCTAATTGGTGCCATGGGTTACTGCCCAGGTGCAAATTTGCCCATGTTTAAAAAGGACCCCCCCTTTCAGCTGAATCACAACTAATTAAAATAAATTCGATTTTACTGCTCATAGCTGTCAAATAAGTTAATCAAACGTGCACATTGAAGAAAGGCTTTTATAAAAGTGCAGTTAAAACACTGACTTTATCAAAAATGTTACCATAGTAACAAGAATTTAAGTTTAAGTATATCTGCCCCACAGTATCTTTAAATAGTATTTCATTACAATTAGTAGAAAGGGGGTCCCGGCTAAATATTCTGAAGGGTTTTTTTTTTACAGTGAGAGCTGTGGATGTGGAATTCTCTCTTTGAATCAGTTGTACTGGAAGATACATTCGATAGCTTTAAAAAAAGAGCTGGGCAGCTTTTTAGCAAGTGTAGCAGAGCTATGTATACTTGTCTCCCCTCTGTGTGTTCTGTGAAAGGAGGAGGAGGAGTCTCCACCCCTGTGAGCTGACAGGAAGGAAGTGCTGCAGAGGAGACTGGGAGAGAGAAGCAGCAGAGAGAAAGCAGGTGTTGCAAGTTCCCAGATATCACTGTGTGTGAAAAGTCAGTAGGGAGCCCCAGTGGCATAATAGCTTGCTCTATTTAGGGTGTGGAAGGAACAGGGGTGCTTGTCAGGCTCTGAAGAGAAAAGTGCACTGTTTTCAGGGCATGGAAAGCCAAAGGGAGTCCTTCTCAGGACTCTATAGAAACTGACACATAAGTGAGGATTCCCCTCAGCAGCTCAGAGATCACCATCTGCATTATTCTTTGACGTATGACAGATCAGGGAAGTTCCCAGGGGGGAGTATTACAGCCCACTCTGTCCTGACCCTGGGTGGAGGCACGATAATCATAGTGTACCTGTTCTCCCCGGTAGTGGAGACACAGGACTAAATGCTAGATTTCGTGCAGTAGCAGAATAGGGCTACTAAATGAGGGAATACAGATTTATGGTAGATAGCTCATAGTACAAGTTGATCCAGGAACTCGTCCATTCTCTGATTCAACTTTAAATGTGTTTTTGCCAAACCAATATCAGTAAAGGGTTTTCCCTAGTTCAGAGTATTTCTGGAATTGAAATTCCCTTGTATCTCCAGTGGAGCCCTTTTTCTGATGATGTGCCTTGATAGTTGGATTTTCATTGTGCTGTCACCAAAGAGCTGCACATTAATATAATTAAAGCAGTGACTGCTGTCTAGGTCTAGCAATCATTGATTAATGCAATCAGATGTTTGATTTTAACCACTAACTGCTACATAATTGCTTGCTATAGGTTTCAAGACCAGTAGTAAACTTTGCACCTTTTATTAGATAGGTTTCAATATCTGTTAGGGCTGTGGAAGCACAAACTACCACCTATGGATAGATGAAGAAGATGAAAATAATTTTCTAGGATATCAGTTTTGGCAACTAACTTGGCAGTGAATATGTTTCTCTTGCATCATTTGATGACCCATTCCTGATTATGTACTTTTTCTTCTACGTCCCTCCATGTCAGTACACATGGGCATTGCCCCTCCCAGACCTGGAGGTAGGACCTATAACATAGCCAATCAAAATGAATCATGACCTATAAGACCACATGACTTCCTCCTCACCACAGTTATTTTTTGTCCTACTGGACAGGGAGGTAGGATCTCCCTCCTCACTTTTTATTTTTTGTTGAATTTTGAGAGAAATCAAACAGTTTTTGGTTTTTGTTTTTCTTTTGTATTTTCTTTTTGTTTATTTATTTTTTACCTCTGTGTAGACTCAGAGGGATGATTCCCAGGTAATGGAGAAGATTTTACCTGATGCCTCAAAACGCATAATCTGTAAATTATCGCTTATTGGGAAGAAATGCAGGTGTGGACATATCCATGGTCCTAGCCCTGTGCTAAAATAGCCCCCCTGCTATATGCCCAGCGAGGCACAAGATTCAATCTAGTGCTTTTTGGGAAGAGACACAGTTGTGGGCTTCCCACATTATTACCTGTGAGCCTTTTGTTTTTTTCTTCGGTATTTTTATTTATTTATTTATTTATGCTTATTTTTTACCTCTGTGTGGACACAGAGGGATGATTCCCAGGTAATGAAGAAGAATTTACCTGATGCCTCAAGACGCATAATCTGTAAATTATCGCTTATTGGGAAGAAGTGCAGGTGTGGGCATACCCATGGTCCTAGCCCTGTGCTAAAATAGCCCCCCTGCTATATGCCCAGCGAGGCACAGGATTCAATCTAGTGCTTTTTTGGGAACAGACACAGGTGTGGGCTTCCACATTGTTACCTGTGAGATTTTTGGACTCCCCTTTTCTTTTGAGTTATGTGAGACTTTACAGAACTCTACAGAACTTCTGCAAAAGGGCCGTGGGTATGCATATGGGCTAGTTATAACTGCCTGAAGCTGGTGAGTATGATTCTTCATTATCTACTGTGTGTAGTGCACTGGGAAGTCTGCATGCTAATTAGCTAATTATGTCCCTCAGCTGAGAGCTATTGGGGCTTTGGCTGGAGTTTCCATCCAGCTAATTAGCCACTCTGATAAGGTGCAGGTGTGCCTTTCGCCCCGTTGCTATTGCTGTTTAATATTTTAAGCCTTGTATGGGTGAACCTGCATCCTCTGTGCAGACACAGAAGTTATATTGACTCATGTTACTAAGGCACCTCCAGGAAGGGCTAGAGGTTGCACTGATCAAGCAATATGGCACCTCCTTCGTGTCTGCTCTTAACAAGCAGTGTTCCACCTGGATATTCCTGCTGACAAGCCTGAGCTATCTGGTAAGGTGCCTGTGTTCCCCTGACTTCTTGTATTATCTGAAGTCTCATGTTGTGAGCTGGCGTCCTCTGTGCAAAATACAGTATTGGCTCTTGCTACACTTTAAGTACTGGCTGGTGAATCCCTTTGCCTAAGCAGTGTGGTACCTGAATCCAGAGATTTTGATTTCTCAGTATCCATTGTGTATTTGAAACATTAATTTCACTGGGAAATCTGCATGTTAATATGCTTAATATGTCCCTCAGCTGAAAGCTATCAGGGCTTTGGCTGGAGTTTCCATCAAGCTAACTAATCACTAGCTGGTAAGGTGCAGGTGTTCCTTTGGCCCCTTTGCTATTGCTGTTTAATATTTTAAGTTTTATATGGGTGAACCTGCATCCTCTTGGCTGACACAGTGGTTATATTGGCTCATGTGCTCAAGCAGTATGGCACCTCCTTCCTTTCTTATGAGTCTGCTCTTAACAAGCAGTGTTCCACTGGACTGGATTTTCCTGCTGACAAGTCTGAGCTATCTGGTAAGCTGCCTGTGTTCCTTCTTATATTATATGAAGTCGTATGTTGTGAGCTGGAGTCCTCTGTGCAAAATGCAGTTACACAAGGTACTAAGTCTGCATGTTAATAAGCTAATTATGTCCCTCCGCTGAAACCTATACGAGTTCTAGCTGAAGTTTCCAACCTGCGGACTTTTCATTGCTATCGGGTAATGTGCAGATACTCCTCAGTTTGCTACTGTTTCTATTGTCCTCTGTGCAGACACAGAGGTTATATTTGCCTTTTATTACACTGGGTGCTTGCAGGGTTGGCTGGAGGCTTGCACTGCTGAAGCAGTATGGTAGCCCCTTCCTTCCTTACATTGAGTCTGCTCAGTGCTGTAACCTGATGTCATTGGGCCCCACAGCAAATTCATTTTAGGGCCCCTAACATATCCAGAGGTTGTGCTTTTTTTACCAATACGTATTGAAATTGCTCTTTATTTGGGCCTCATGGGTCCCTATACCTTTTGGGCCCACCTGCAGCCGCAGGGTCTGCTTCCTCTTTAGTTACGCCCCTGAGTCTGCTCCTTAGAAGCAGTCTGCCACCAAGGATCTGTCTGGATTATTCCTACTGTCTAGCGCATATTATCTGGTTAGGTGCCTGTATTCCTCTGACTTCTTGTATAGTTGTCATCTGATGTCTTAGGTTTGTGAGCCCGAGTTCTCTGTGCAGACACAGTAGGTAAGTGTGCTCTTATTACACCTGGTATTTCCAGGACCGGCTAGGGGTTTGTTCTGCTGTAGCAGCATTGTGCCCCATTTTTTCCTATGATGTTTCCACACTTAACAGGCAGTGTTCCGAGTTATATGGTGTCTTTTTGTGTGATGTAGGCCTTCTATTCCCATCTGGTGGTTTTTGTTGGGAGCTCAGTTGTAGTTGTACTACATCTACTGAGTTTTTGTGACTGTAGGTTTCCCTTCTTTAATTGTTGGTAGATTAAAGGGCACTTACTGTTATGTCTATTGGCACCTTAATATGCTTGAAGCCAGCTTGTAGTCTATGGCCCTTTGTGTGGCCTCGGGCATCTCGCCAGGGAGCTGGGTTTGTGTGGCCTCTGGCTTTCATTATGGCCCTTGGCTTGGGTTAGAGCCCTTGTTTTGGTCCATGGCTTTTTACCATGGTCCTCGGCTCCTGGGTCTGCTGGCCTTTTACAAGGGCCCTTGTTCTGCTGGCCTGTTGCACGAGCCTTTGGCTCATGTGGTCTTTTACCCTTGGCACATTTGTTTGGTTGTACTTTTTACCTGGGTTATTATGGCTGCGGGCCTGTTTTCATGGCCCTTAATTTAGGTGCTTGCTTGCCTTTTACCAGGGTTCTTGGGCTGTTGGCCTTTTCTGTGGCCCCTGGCTAAGGTGGCCACTAGTTTTTATTATAGTCCTTGTGGGCTTGTGGCTGCCAGTCTTGGCTGTGACCTATGGTGCATAGGTCACCAGCCAGGCTGTGGCGGCTGATAGGCATGGTCACTATTCTTGCTGTGGCCCTTGGTGGGCATGTCTGTTTGCCTTGCGGCAATCCTTGGCAGGACAACAGCCATCGGTTTTGTCTTGTCTGCAATCCTTGCAGGTATGGTTCTGGTTACACCAGCAGTAGGCATGATTGACTATTTGGTTGGATCTAGCATGGGTTGTACCATCAGCTGGTGTTTGCTCTGAGTTTCACAGCCCATAGCTAATTTTGTTGCTGATTGGTATTCAGCAGCTGTGGTTGGTCATATGTTGTTGGCTTACAGCTAACCTTTTCTTCTGCCTTACATGCATTGTTTTTGGTCTTGTATGCCACTGCTTATTATTAGTGATGGGCGAATTTATTCGCCAGGTGCGAATTCGCGGCGAATTTGCGCGATTCGCCGGCAGCGAATAAATTCGCGAAACTCCCGTGAAAATTCGCGGAAAAAAATTCGTTTTTGACGCCGGCGCCCGTTTTTCCGACGCCGGCGTCGGGGGCGAGGCGCCGGCGCCGTTTCGCGAGTTTTTCGCCGTTTCGCGAATTTCGCGCGAAAGTCGCGAATTTTTCGGCGAAGCGAAACGGCGCAAATTCGCCCATCACTACTTATTATCAATAAGGCTGGCTTGTGGACCAGGGTTTTGCAAGTTCAACAACTGACGTGCTCCGTTGTTGCATGTATGGAAATTGACTTTTGTGTCAGGTGCTAGTGCAGTTGGTTACCTTGTCCCTAAGGGTGGCATTCACAATAGCTGGCTTATTTACTATTGCTTGTGTATTCGAATTCCACTCTGGTTTTTTGCAAACACTTCAGCTGAAGGGCATCTTGGCCTGCTAGTGTGACAATGGCCTTGCACATCTATGTTGGAATACATAATAGCTGGCTGGTCCACCACTGGTTGCATGTATGGTGGCTGGCTCTCTGCCAGTGGATTGTGCATCATTGCTGGTTGGTACCAGTTTTTGTAGGCTATAAGCTTCTGGCATGCCTGATTTTGGATTGTGATCCCAGCTGTTGGCTGGTTCAGTAGCTTCTATGTATGGTCACAGGTTTGGTTCAGTTTTTGCATAAACTGTAGCATTGTGCAGCTTGAGCTGTAGTGGCCTCGGCTTTTGTGGGTGTTTTCTAGAACTGTAATTGGCTTGGGTCCCATTGCTTGCTTATGTAGCAGTTGGCTGGGGCAACAGCATAGCTTACTGGTAGATGGCTTTAAGTCACATTGGTTGGTTCAGCAGCTTATCCTTGTGCTGTTGTATACCCAGTTTAGATTTGGTGGTTGGTGGAGCTACTGGGCCGTACCAGCATGGCTCTACAATGGTTACAATGATATGCTGATTTATGATAACCCAGAGTTGGTGTTCATTTAGTTAAGTCTTCATTAGGTATTATTAGCATGGAGTTAGTGGATCTTGGACTGATCTCTGGTGTAGAGGTGACTCCGGTCAGCACTGGTTTGAGCTGCTTCCATAAGATGCAGGACCAGGCTAATGTGGGCCAAGTCTTTTTAGGGTCACTCGCTATTGCTGAGGATCGTGTATTTCTCCAGCACTGGTGATAGATGCATTCAAGTTGTGTTTAGTTTCTGATCTGATTGATTTCCTGGTGGTTTCTAGGGTGTTTTAGTTCTGACATGGCTATTGCCATCATTCTGGTTTTGTCCTAGGGCACTTTTTTGTTTTAACAGTTGCAGGATTTTTGTTCTTCCCCAGGTGGGGTTTTGTCAGAACCATATTGCAGGTATCCCTCTAGTCACTGAGGGAACCTTTTTAAACAGAATATGTTTATTCTTAATCTGCAATGCTTGATCCTCAAGTACCGGTCTCTGTAATTTTGTGGTTGATTTTGTAGCTCTTGTTAATCGTTTACCATGTCCTAGGACATGTTGTTCTTGTGCCTTTTATCTACCCTTTTCAGGAGATATACATTTTATCAGCTCCCCTGTTGGATGGATGTGATGCTGGCCTTTCTCAGGGCCTCCTTAGCATCAGTTTGGTTTTTGCATTATGTTGGTTATTCCCACCCCTTGTTTTCGGTGCATGGCTTGGTAGATCCCATGTGTACTGACATGGAGGGACGTAGAAGAAATAGAGAATTTTACTTACCTACTTGACGTAAATTCCTTTTCTTCTAGTCCCGACATGTCAGTACAGGGTTTCCCATCCCAATTATTTATTTTGGTTACTGTACTGCTATGGCAAAAGTATAACTGTGGTGAGGAGGAAGTCATGTGGTCTTATAGGTCATGATTCATTTTGATTGGCTATGTTATAGGTCCTACCTCCAGGTCTGGGAGGGGCAATGCCCATGTGTACTGACATGTCGGGACTAGAAGAAAAGGAATTTACGTCAAGTAGGTAAGTAAAATTCTCTATATATGCTTTTCTATTTGCCCATACTCCCTCACACAAGTATTAATTTTTCTCATGTATTTATTGTTTTTATTTTAGTTTTAAAAACACACCCTTATTATTCTGGTATACATTATCTGGAATCCCATTATCCAGAAAGCTCCAAATTACAGGAAGGCCATCTCCAATAGACTCAATTAAAATCAAATTAACATTTTTCCAAATAATTTTTTTTCTCTGTAATAAAAAAAGTACCTTGTACTTGATCCCAACTATGATATAATTAATCCTTATTGGAGGCAAAACAATTCTATTTGGTTTCATCAATGTTTAAATGTTTTTTTAGCAAACTAGAGGTTCAAATTATGGAGTGACCCCTTATCTGGAAAATTCCAGGTCCCAAACATTCTGGATCACAGGTCCCATTTCTGTACATACAGTGTTAGCATTTTAAATACTTTCTAAAACCTTTAGCATTCAAAAAGGATTTTATGCAAGGGTCTCCAATGAAAGACCGCTATTATTCTTATATGGGCTCCTAACAAACCAAAAGAGCAAAAGGGGGCTTATTAATTATGTTATTAGATTTATTTCTGAAGACTTGCCTTACTTACAGGAATCCCTTTGTATCAGGCAGTAGAATGTTTTTCATTGGCATCCTGCTGACCCTGTGTTAACTATGATGCAATCCCTTAAAATCTCTGGAATGTTACATTTAGCTATAAGGATCCAGAATCATGTCCCCACTGGCTTGGAAACCAGTTATTAATGCAGTATTATTTTAGCTCTATCTTTAGTTTAATGCTGTATTGCACTATATTTATTGATATTTAATTAATATTTATTAATATGAAACTTGGATTTTTCTTCACAGAAACCATCACCTCAGCAGTTATGGGTGTGTGTAGTATCACTATACAAACTCACGTGCACACTCAGGCCCTTTCTGTACGGTCACGCTTGGTGCACAGCTCTTCAGGGAGACGGCCCTCCCAAAATATACTTGAAGAAAGGGGCCACGCCCCCGAAACGTTGTGACGCAATAAACGTACCAGGGGTTGCACCCCGGTTTGAATAGCTTTGTGTGCCAGCCTGCTTTACTTTCTGTGTGTAGTATCAGCAACCGTAGAATCTCCTCTTTATGCAAATATAAAGTATGTTGGCCAACATGACTAATTGGGGACACCACAATTACAATGTGTCCCCGATTAGAACAGTTGCAGTTTTCCTAGAAAGGGCCAACCCCCTACAATAGAAGCAACTGTATTTGTTATTGTCTGAATAGTGCAGTCCACCTGTCTCGTTGATAATTTGGCATCTAGTGGAAATACAGAACATGATGGTGCAGTGGTTAGTTTTGCTGTCTCACAGAGCTGGGTTTGATTTTAATCAGAGCATTATCTGTTAGGATTTGTGTGGTTTTCTTTAATTGTACTGGTTTTCTTCCACAATTCAAAGATATTTTGATTTTTTAACTAATTTCTCAGTAATTGATCTAGCTTCAGCATGGTAGCGTGCACATCACAGGTACTGAAATGCTGTCTTCAAAGTGTTGTGGAATATACTGGTGCTGTTAAAATGAAAGTTAATTGATAAATAATTAGGTTGGTTGGTCTTATATTGTGTGAGGTAATAAATCACTCATCTTTGACTCAGTAGAGCTACATTAATTTGCTATTCAATCTCCTCTTTAAAAATGTTGTACTTAAAAGGGAGACAAAAACAAAAACATATGGAAGCCACTGCTTTAACTGATATGTTTCTCAGCAGTGTCAGACAAATGTCAACAACTAATGTACAGTAACTTATTAGGGGCTAAAGCTGATGCTGCTGAGCAATGTATCAACTTATACATATACAGTATTTGCAAATATGTCATTATTTGAACTACTAGGGTTGGAACCTATATATGCAAAATTTAAGATTATAAATGTTTGTAAATGTATCTCTACAATCTTCGATAATATATTCTTCTGCGATTTTAAAGACTTGTTTTGTGAATGTGTGGGTGCAAAAGTAAGAAATGAATCAGAGCCGTTGTATATTGTTGGTGTGCAGTTTTATAATTATGCAGCTAAAGATTAAGCATTTGAAGAATTTATATTTTAACACCTGTTGAGCATTAAACCTAACCTTAAATTAATGTCTTGCTAAACAGCAAGCATTATCATTTTTAGAATCCATGCAATTAAAAATAATTTTCTTTAACCCTACCCTTTGCTTCAGTGACATCCCAAAATGTGCAACACCACCACACTCAACCCTGCCAACAAACCATTTAATTATAGATGCTCATTAAAAAGAACCAGTTTCCACACAGCCCAGCACTTTCATATAGGTCAGCCTCACTAGCAGCAGTAGATCTATTTCCAAGTAAAATACTTGGCATTTGTGTTATTTGAACACTTGTTTGCCATCTCTAATATCCACTTTTCCTTGAACCTGTTGATTTTTTAGCTACTGTTGAACTAGAATTCACATTGATGATAACAAAATATGCTTATTTACTGGTTGATCTTGTTAAACCTTTTCTGCACTTTATCATCACAGCATTCTATTGACTTGAGTTCAGATAGAATGGTGTGCTTTATGATCCAATATAATGTTGTATAGTAATCATATTCCTTATAACTGAAAAAAAATGGTGCTCCGTTAAAAATGTGAACCTTTATTTTCATTACATGAATCCAACTAAAGCATCTTTAATGCAGTTTGATTTGCCTGGAAATTAATAGACAAAGGCATATGAAAGAGGTCCTCTGAACTCAACCCATATATTATATTAAAGGGGTGGTTCACCTTTATTCTAACTTTTATTATGTTATGGAATTGTCAATTCTAAGCAACTTTTCAATTGGTTTTCATTATTTATTTTTTAAAGTTTTATAGTTATTTGCCTTTTTCTTCCGACTCTTTGCATCTTTCAAATGGGTGTCGCTGACTCCCTTCTAAAAAACAAATGCTCTGTAGGGCTACAAATGTATTGTTATTTGTTACTTTTTATTACTGATCCTTCTATTCAGGCCTATCTTTTATATATTTATATTCCAGTCTCTTATTCAAATCAATGCATGGTTGCTAGGGTAATTTGGACCTTTACCAGATTGGTTAAGATGCAAATTGAAGAGCTACTGAATAAAAAGCTAAATAACTCAAAATCCACAAATCATAAAAAATTAAAACCAATTGCAAATTGTCTTAGAATATCACTCTCTACATCTTACTAAAAGTTATCTCAAAGGTGAACAATCCCTTTAAGTATAAGTGTCTATGCATTTTTCAGAGCCTCATTGCACCCTGCTTAATGGTTTAAAAATTAGTGATGAGCATAATTTCCATAACATATGAAAGGTTGCTCTAGCCAATCCACAGCACCCTATCATAATGAGCATTTTCAGGCCAAAAGCAATGGCATCCAAAATGTCTGTCCACCCACTGGTGAATTGAAAATCTACATCTGCAGCACTCCCCTTTACAGCTATTCCCCACTAGATTGAGCAAAAGTTGATAATTTCATATTATATAAGACAGTGTGTCCAAAATTTGTAAACCCTATGAAAAGGCATACACCATGATAGTTGCTGCTTGTGCACCTCCAACAACATTTCTATAAAACCATATGCAGCAAAATTGGGCCAAGACATTTTACAAATGCTTTAGGATTTAATGTTTTATTTCAAGTATTCTGAAGTTGCAACCTCAGTTAACCAGCCGAGGAATGTACATGGGGCAGGTTATTCCAGTAAATAACCCTCCACTATGAGATAGGTGAGAGCATCTGCATTTCAAGTACAGTCAGGAAACTATAAGCAACCTTTTTCATAATGGACACAGTGCAGCATAGTTTTAAGTTTAACCGGTGTAGTAATCTTGAATGACTTTTCCGATTTAGAGTTCCATGAGATATGGGTAGGCATTAATGGCAGCAAGCGCAAAGGTGATAATTCTAAATTATAATAATAAAACAATTTGTTTTTCACAAGCTGCATTCAACGTCCGACTCCTAAGGTTTATTTTCATTTGAATTCTACCGGGGAAACACAGTAAAGGTGAAAAACAACATATTGAGCAACACACTGCGTGTGTACAAAACAGCAGAGAGCAGACTATTTGCTTTCACTCATGGACAATTAGAGGAAGAATCAGTGGTTTGGAAATCATTGTCTACTGCCTGCTCACCCATGGTTGCCTCTGTTTGCCAACAGAAACTTTATGCTGTATGTTTCTGTTCTAGTGCATTATTTACCTTGTTAATTTCTGAGGGAGGCGTTTTAATTGCTTTAAATTACTGCTGGAAAAAAGTAGAGTGGCCTGCAATCAATCAGACTGATTTACAAGCCCTTTCCCACCCGCTGTGAGCAAGCAATCAGAAGCCGCCACGAGATCTATTATTGATGAACTTTTTTGCACTCACTAATTAACTGCAAACATACATTGTAAGCATTGTTCAACTAGCAAAGTAAGATAATAGATGTAATCAGCTGAAATGTCATGCCTAACCTTTTTTTAAGGATATATTATGTAAAATAGCATGCAAAAATATTGCTTAATGACTACAAACTACCATACATTTACAAAACAGTGACCTCAGAATTTAGTGTAAGTATATATATATATATATATATATATATATATATATATATATATATATATATATATATATATATATATATATATAGATAGATAGATAGATAGATATAACAATGCAGACATTGTTGTTTGATTATTATTTTATGACTGCACCCAGGCACTTGGATTTTTTTGTATCGTGAGAATTTTGATGTTATATATATATATATATATATATATATATATATATATATATATATCACCCACTAGAGTGCCCATCTTCAAAATGAATATGATCCAGTTAATTAATTCCGGTGTTGTTTATTTTTACTTTTAAAGATTATGGGATTTCTGAGCTATCTGTCCTGTCTAAAGGACAGAATAATAAAAAGTAGAATGAGGCAATCTGTCCTTCATATCAAGCGTAGCTTAATATGAGATAGCAGGCTATTTTCCTAAGTCGAAGGCCATGGTCACAATCCAATGGTTTTCTCTGCAGTAGGGGAAATAAGGTTGACTGCATCTGTATCTAATAAGTATCAATTTCAGCAGCAGGCAGCCAGCAGCAGGGTTGTTAATGATGCCCTACTCAATTTACAGCTGCTGACCAGAAACAAATGAATCGCTTATCTCACTTTGAAATTGGTATATCAAGCCAATATGAGTTGTGCAAAGCTTTATGTGTGACCTATGTGAGCTTCCCATGCAGACACCACTTGATTTTAGTAATACAACTTGCTTTATTATATATTCTGTCCCTCCTACGAGATGTCAGCAGCACAACACCCTGGTTTAAATGAAGAAGTTGAAAGAAGAAGGGGCATTAAATGACCCTCTTTATAGAAGGAACAAAACTTTTTCCTTTCATAGCCTGTAAAGAGAGATGCTGTTTTCTCTCAGTCTGCATATTTATGCATGAAAATTTGAGGGCACGCTAGTTGATTAAAGGGTCTTAAACAGTAAAGGGCAAGGCACATGATATATACATTTTACTATTCACAACCTCTACCATTTTACCAATAAATGGAATTATATTACAAACTGTTGTGTGGCAGGTACTAAATTTCTAATCTAGTTTCCTTACCATAACATTAATGTTAAAAGCTGACATCTATCCAGGGATCTTGATCCAGGGACTAGTCTGATTGCCATTTTGGAGTCAGGAAGGAATTTTTCCCATTCTAAGGCAAATTGGAGAGGCTTCAGATTGGTTTTTTGCCTTCCTCTGGATCAACTGGCAGATAGGTAGTTAATAAAAAAAAAAAGGTTGAACTCGATGGACATGTGTCTTTTTTCAACCTTACTTACTATGTTACTATGTTACTAAAAAATCTGCGTCCTACGCAGTAATGAGTTCAGTTGTGAACTGCATAACTGTATAGAGATAGTTCTGCATTATTATTCGCAGCATAGAATTCATTTTATGTTTTATCTTTGGTCTAATGTGTTAGTTTATAAATGGACTAATATCACTATTTTTTCTTGATCACATTTTTCG
The DNA here is from genome assembly GCF_017654675.1 of Xenopus laevis. Lineage (NCBI taxonomy): Eukaryota > Metazoa > Chordata > Amphibia > Anura > Pipidae > Xenopus > Xenopus laevis. The sequence goes on from NC_054371.1 coordinate 162,210,731, forward strand.
AGTTGATCGTGTTTTTCCAATCTCTTTATTGAAATATTCAATAAGAGGTCATGTGAAGTATAATACAGTATCTTAAGTCCACTACTTATAGTTTGTTACCATACGTAAAGCAATAATAGATATTGGTATTTAAAGAGAAGGGATAGTATTGGGAATAACTACTGCGGAAAAAAGAATAGTTGCGCGAAATACTAATATCTATATAATGTTAACATTGACTTTGACATAGTTGGCCATCTTAAATATATTGCAATATACAGACAAACAACCCCTAAACAAAATAAGTGCAGAGGACCTCTTATATTTGTCTATATATAACGGTAACATTCTCATATTCCGATAATAACTTTGTTACTTAGTTTGTAAAATCTGTAGATCAGCAGTCATTTTTAATTTTGCAACAATTTCAACAAAAACAATAAAAGATCAAGTTTTTACCATGATTCATCCGGATTCATGATTTTTAAGATGCCATAGAAATAGATTTTTCTAGAAAAAAATACCACCCTTCCCATTCCTGTTGTCTTACTTCCATAACATTGTCCGCAAGCATACTGTAACTGTTAATGAGTAGGTTGAAACCAATCTAATAGGCTATGAAATATTAGTACCTTTTAGGAGTCCAGTTTTGTAGAGATTATTTAGAAACCAGGGCCCATCTAAAACTCTGTTAAGTGGGGAAATATCTATAAAAATATCTGCAAGAGGAAAATGCAATGTCATAGAACTGCAATTCAAACTCAAAAGTTGTGTGTTCAACGTGTGCCTAAATAGGATTATCTGGGTATGAACCAGCAAACTGTCTAGACAATAATTAAGTCAATATTTAACTGCCTGTAAATAGTGTTCAATTATGCATTAACTCCTAATAAAGAAAACACTCGTATGTTAGCTACAGCTTCCTGTTCAGCAGAATATAGAAAACAATTGTATATGCAGCTTTGAGTATTTTATTTTTATATGCATACTAATCCTTAAAGTCCCTCTTGCCAAGGTTATTATCTCTTGGGGAATGCAGATCAAAAATAAGAAATCACATTCATGGCTTAAGTCACAAAAGACACATTGCATCCTTTAATCCTGATTTCAGCAAGCCTACCTGTTAACTTCTACACATGCTGGAATCTCTAATGCCTCCCAATAAGATAAGCTTAAAGATTGATTTCTTTTAAATAACTATTTAATTTTCTTTCCTAGACTGAATTGATCTGTGAGTTGCTGAAGATAACAAAAACGGTGAAGACCAGCATCAGTAATGAACTTCTCTTTATCTGTGAACAAATAAAACTGAAATGTATGTAAGGGAGAAATTTCACAAGAACAGGTGTATAATAAGTTGCGACCTATTTCTTTACCTCATCTGTATTACTGTGACACATCAGTTTAAATAGATGTCCACTCTATACCACTTGGATCCCGAAACTCTTAAAATAGGAGAATTAGTCAAATTTTTTTTCTCTGCTATTTGCAATTTGGATTATTTTTTTTTCTTGGAACTCAAAATTTTTATTTGGCAAGTAGAACAATTCAGAAAATTGCACATACAGACATTTCCATAGAAGCCATTTCACTTGCAACATTTACAGTATGTAAGAGAAGGTAAAGAAGAAAAGAAAAATGCCTTCCGTATTTCAATCTCACATAGGAGACTAAGCACAGTATATCAATGAAACAAAACAGAAACAAAAATGTACTGTTATTATGGGTAGAGGAAAGAATTTCCAATACTTCGGATCAAAACCTCAGCAACACTCTGGAGGTGCAGTTGTACACCAAAAGATGCTGTATCATCAAAAGGAATGTTTTTTTCTGAAAAAATTGAATCAATTTGTTTATAGCAATTTTATTGGTCTCTGATGCCTTTTGGTTGTATAATTTACATTATTATTTTTCCCTATGGCTCACAGATGTCAATGCTTAACTGACAAACTTTAGACTTTAGTGGCTCATAGCAAATGCTTCTTAGCTGCTTCCAAAAAGCTCATATCAAAGCAAAAAACATTCATACATTTTCATTGGTTTTTATTTCATACCGTGTTTTCATACTTTGTCCTATTTCTATAGAATTTTATCAGTTCTATAATTTTTTTATTTTTAACTTTAAACTTGACCAAACCACTGATTTTCTTTTGAAAACTGGAAGTGTTTGTTATTATCTGGAATGCTTGAGAACCAGGATTTTCCAGATAAGAATTTTTTCTTTCATTTGGATAACTTGCTTTTTTAGCTATCATCCAACAAATAACTGTAATATTAGAGAGAAGAAAGGAAATTATTTATTTGCTTAAAAAGGAACTCTATGGGAAATTACAATCCTCTACTCTCCTTCCACATTAACTGTTGGCATTTGAGCACCCAGATATTATCTGTTGATGGTTGGATTTATAAGTTCTGTGGTTGTTAGCTAGTAATATATTAAGATGGTACCTTTTGGTTAAGCAGCAACAGAATTACTAAGTGTTATAGTAGATGCTATAACCAGTCGGCCAGTGGTAATGTCAAAAATCACAGACGGGTTTTTAAGAAAAAGGCAACATGGGAGCCTTTTTTTTCTATTTAAAAAGCAGTTGTACTTGTCATATTTGTTATGGAATTTCAATAACATTTTACTATTTTAACAATTTTGCTTTACTTTAGTAAAGTTCTATTAAAACAGTTTCTAAAATAGACATTGAAATACAAGCAAAGAATATAAACACAAGTGCTATGATTGCACTGCAGAGCACTGTAACCCTGGATGTAGAGTTTAAAAGAGTCGCACAAACACCATATTGTTGCAGAAGTGAAGCTTACTCCTTTTATTGTGACCACATATGCATCAACGTTTGGGGGGGTTTAACCCTCACACTGTAACCCTGGGACATGCAGTCATATGTCTTAATAAAAACATAAGAAAACAGGTAACAGCGCTCAACTAGATATATTTTGTTATAGAGAAAAAACACAAAATTAGATATAACTATTGTAGATTTGAAATTCATAAAAATTTTTACCCAATGTCAATTGATTAAATCATTAGGGTAATTCTTTATTAGTAGTGATGGGCGAATTTATTCACCAGGCATGGATTCATGGAGAATTTCTGACTTCGCCGTCTGCGAATGTTTCCGAGAAACTGCTGTGAAAATGCGCAGTGGAAAAATTTACTGTGAATAAAAATTGTTGCGCGTCAAAATTGTTGCTTCACTTTGATTGCCCTCCTGTGTAGAAGGGCAGCTTCTACCAGCAGCATGATGATTCTGTTTGACTAAATGTGATGAGCCAAACTCCACTGTTTGACTTCACCAAAAATTTGGGACATGCTGCAATTTTTCCTGGCATTTTATCAAATTTATTGAAGTCAATGGGTGTTTTTGGGCACATTTTTATTGCGTCAGATAGATTGGCATCAATGGATGTTTTTAAGCTACATTTTTTCTTGCTTTAGTTTTCCCATGCAAAACAAAATGCATGATAAAATTGATTGGAGTCAATGGGTATTTTTGTAAATTTTTTTCTTTGGCCAAATGCATTGGAGTCAATGGGTGTTTTTTTCAACAATTTGAATGAATGTGTTGGAGTTTTTTCTCTCTAACACAGTTTTGTTACATCAAATATTGTTTTCTTTCTCACCTCTTACACATTTTTCTTCAAATACATTGGCATCAGTGGGTGTTTTTTTGCCATGTTTAGCCATTCAATAGTAGCAATGCTTGGCAATACTTGAATAAACATGCAGTAGATTAAACAGTTAAACAAACAAAAGTACCAACTTCCTTTTAATATATAACATGCCTTATGGAAACAGTAGTATTTCAGCAGTGACATAAAGTTTATTGGATAAACAGAAAATATGCAATATGCATCATAACAAAATTAGACATTAGACATAGAGATATTACATCAATACTTAGTTGAGCCTCCTTTTGCAGTCTCTACAGTCTCTAATTGTCTCCTATAGCCTTTGATGAGTGTCTGGATTCTGGATGGCGGTATTTTTGACCATTCGTCCATACAAAATCTCTCCAGTTCAGTTAAATTTGATGGCTGCCGAGCATGGACAGTCTGCTTCAAAATCATCCCATAGATTTTCGAAGATATTCAAGTCGGGGGACCATTCCAGAATATTGTACTTCTTTCGAAGTATGTTTAGAGTCATTGTCTTGTTGAAATATCCAACCCCTGCGTAACTTCAACTTTGTTACTGATGCTTGAACATTATCCTGAAGAATTTTTTGATATTGGGTTGAATTCATCCAATCCTCAACTTCAACAAGGACCCCAGTCCCTGAACTAGCCACACAGCCCCACAGCATGATGGAACCTCCACCAAATTTGACAGTAGGTAGCAGATGTTTGTCTTGGAATGCGATGTTTTTCTCCCACCATGCAAAGCACTTTTTGTTATGACCGAATAACTAAATTTGTGTCTCATCAGTCCAAAGCACTTTGTTTCAAAATGACTGTGGCTTGTCTAAATGGGCTTTTGCATTCAACAAACAACTCTGATTGTGGCGTGAGTGTAGAAAGGGCTTCTTTCTCATCATCCTGCCATACAGATGTTCTTTGTACAAATTGCACTGAATTGTAGAACGATGTACAGATACACCATCTGCAGCAAAATGTTCTTGCAGGTCTTTGGAGGTGATCTTTGGGTTGTCTGTAACCATTCTCACAATCCTCCACATATGCAGCTCCTGTATTTTACTTGCCAGACCTGGGTTTTACAGCAACTGTACCTGTGGCCTTCCATTTCCTGATTCCATTCCTTACAGTTAAAACTGACAGATACTGAACAATATTTGTTTTCAGATCTTTTGAGAGTTGCTCTGAGGATTCTATGCTGTCACTCTTCAGAGGAGAGTCAAACAGAAGCACAACTTGCAATTGGCCACCTTAAATACCTTTTCTCATTATTGACATACTTGCCTATGAAGTTCAAGGCTTAACAAACTAATCCTACCAATTTGGTGTTGCCAGTACTCAGTATTGAGCAGTTACATGCATTCAAATTAGCAAAATTACAAGGGTACCCACATTTTTTGCACAGCCAGTTGATTTAATTTCATACAACTGAATACTGCATAACTAAAAATCTTTGTTCAGAAAACACCCCAGTACTCAGACGTTCCTGGGAAATGAAAAACATACCACTGTTATCTTTTATGTTGAACTTGGAGTAAATTATTATGCAGGCTGAGAGGGGTTCCCAAACTTTTTCCTATGACTGTATATCTTAGTTTGGACCAAGTAGAATGTACTATTTTATTATTACAGAGAAAAAGGAAATCATTTTTAAAAATGTGGGTTATTTGGATAAAATGGAGTCTGGGAGACTGCCTTTCCATAATTCGGAGATTTCTGGATAATGGGTCCATACCTGTACATTAATTAAACAGTTTAACAATTAGGTAAATTATTGTAACTGTAAGATGTTTCTGTCTGCCTCTTGCTATTGCCTTCCCACTTTGCCAGTCTACATAAACAATGAATCAGACAACAACACAACTCTAGCTAAGACTCCAGTTCCCACAATGCTTTGCACACTCTGGCCCAAGTCTGTTAACTAAAGATTATGCAAAGCATTGAGGGAATTGAAGTCTTGCCTGGTGGAGAGCTTACTATAAGTACAATGTCTGCAATAGTATGAATAGTCAGGCAAAGGAAAGAAGGGAATTTTAAGGGAGAGATAGAAACTGCTTTCAATAGCAATTGCCCTTACAAATAAATGCAAAAACATTGAAAATTTGTATGATTGTATATTGGAATAGTTGCTAAGATTACATTTAATTTCTTTAGGCAAAAAAAAATGTTTTTGAGTAGTTATGCCCTATATATGAATTTTTGCTGTGTTGGCAATGCAGCAAGTTACATCTTTCCCTAATGTGTTGCTTATAATGAAAATTAAATGTACTGGATTAAAACAGTTTGTATCTTGGTTGGGGCATGCATGGCTATTCTTTGCAGTGCTAAATTGCCAACATTCCACAGACATATTTAACTGTAACAACAGTGATTATAAAAGATGGGAAAAATATTGTTATATATATTGTTTATATATACTGTATTATATATATATTGTATATATTGTTTATATGTTTATTATTTTATTGCAGACTTCCTGTAGTGCATGACTGTCCTTTTAAAATGTACCCATTGTCTGCTCTATTAGTTGTCTTCCCTAAATATATTTGAAATATTTATTCTTTCATATAATTAACATCTGGCAGCATTATTTATTATGGGGTTGGTAGACATAGCTTTCAGACTTGTGGCAAAAGTCATATTTATTTCACTGATACAGAGATTCCTTTCAGATCTCATATTTATGAACAATGGTTCCTTTCAGTGTCTATACACAGACACACAGGCAAATAATAATAACAATAATAAAAACAAAGAAAAACAAATCAACATTCTGTGCAAAAATCAATTTCTGTGTTTGATTGCCTTTCAGCTTAGCAACTTTTGGTACATATTATAGTTATAAATCATTATTATACCATGTACAAATAAAATAATCTCTGTCTGTCTGTCTTTCACTCTCAATAAGATGGTAACTGAAAATAAACTTACATAAGTAGTCTTTAAGGGGCAGATTTATTATGGTTCGAATTGTGTTTTCCATGAAAAATTCGAGGTTTTTTTTATTTTTGGGTTAAAGAAAACTTGAATTTTTGAAAGATTTATTATACCCTGAACCTGGAAATAACTCAAATATGAAAATACACCATCTAAAACCTAGTCATGTAGAAGTCAATGGCAGAGGTCCCTTGAACCATTTGAAGATGTTAATAGCCTTAATGATGTTCAAGTTTTTTTCAGATGATTTTACTTTGAAAACTAGGTCAATTGAGCGATTTGAGTTTTTTCACCAAAACTTGATTAATTTGATTTTTCGGGTTGTTGCCCAGAACTCGCTAATTCAAGTTTTTATTATATTAGAATCCATTCCAGTTGTGAGTTCATTTGAGGTTTAAAAAAGCTCACATAACACTTAAATTTAATTAATAACCCCCTAAATACCTAATATATTTTAAAATATATTGATATATTTATCATTATGATATATTTAATATATCATAATCATAAATATATAATATATTGTCCCTGCAATGTGTACAGATGAAAACAGATGCTGATATGCTGGTTTTAGATGAGCAGACTCATCCTGGTATTTAACAGGGACATTAAAAATCAATTATATATATGCAGGTTCTGTAGGCAAGGTTCAATATAATTTACAGAAGTAAACATATTTACAATATCCCTGAAAATGAGTGCCTATTTTTCTGCAAATTGGGATGCAGATCAACAAGATTGTTGTCCATAATTCTGCATAATACCAGTGCAAATGTGGTCATGTGGCTTTTTACAGCAGTCGCGTTTGCTCACAACTCATCAAAAGGTTCCCATTGCATATGTGTAAATTAGCATATCCAATGTAACTTGCGGCTAACAATTTCAGAATCCGAAGTGTGTTACTTCTGTTGGGGGTAAAAAGGGGGCTTGTATGTGATTCTTTTGACACCAGTCAGTTGTAGAAGACATGGGAAGTTGTGCATGATTCAGCAGGCAGGAAGTATGCAACATTGTGTGGTACAATTTCACCAAAGTGCAAGGAGCATGTTTGGGGAAAAGCCCGGTGGGCCCAGGCCCTTGTTTTACCCCAAGCTAGGAACAAAGCAGGATCCCGCACACCCAACAGATAACAGCAATATGCCTGGTGCTCACTGGCAGAGGTTCGGCAGCCCCACAACAGAGTACAGCAAAGGAATTCCAACGGCACACAGGACTGTGAGAAATCTTCAAAAATGTATTTCAATGCGGAGTGCGATCGCACTCCGCATTGAAATACTTTTTTGAAGATTTCTCACAGTCCTGTGTGCCATTGGAATTCCTTTGCTGTACCTTGTTTTACCCCACCAGACCAGCTCCCTAAAACCAAAACCCTGTGTGCTGTTGTGCTGCTTCCTGACCTTCCCACACCCTGATGCAACACTGACCTTTATGGAATTGTATTTTTAGCTGAAACATTGGTGTGCTCAAAACCAAACTTGTGCATTCATAAACAAGACCTGTATTGAATTATACAGTATGTATGTATACAGTATCTAATATCAGGAGATTATGTTATGTGGCAATGATTGTTTATGAAGTATACACACTGTGATAGTTGACGGTCGTCAGGTCTGGTTAAGCCCCTAACTCTTGTGTGCATGAGACCATCCCTAGCAAATTGTTCAAAATGTATTTAGAGCTTTATGCCAGACTTCCTAGAATTCTTTATGTTCTGAGATTATCAGAGAAGGGGATTACATTATATTCATTCATTGACTAGCCTTCTGCTCGAATCTTTGACTAGAGATTAAAAGGCTAATTTATTAATATAATAAAAATATAATATAATAAAAACGAATATGCTATTTCTATTCTGCTTTATTCTGGCCCATAGGGTTGACCCAGGGGAGCAAATCTTCAGAGACGTGTACCATTTCATCTGAAGGTTTGCTCAGAGAATGTAATAAGCACACTACATCTGCATCCGACAAGATACAATCTGATGGTGTCTGAAAAACTTTTCCATCTCACTAAAATACATTGACTGTTGGAGATAGATGTATGAACGAAACACACCATCCAACTTTGTCTGATCTGATTTACATGCGACCCCACTATATCTTGTGCCGATGCATGCTGTTGCATGAGAATATTCAGATAAACTCTGAATCACTCTGAATAAAATCTCCCATGTAATTTAGCCCTTAGGTCCCTAGACATTCTAAAGTTGACTGTATCTCTATGTTACAAAACCACTGCTGGTTTTCACTCTATAATTTGTACCACCTGTCCAAGTTCAGGCAGTCCTTGCGTATGCTTCCTTTCCCTAAAAGTGTGTGCATGTTTTACATTTATATTACCAACATCCCAGACCTATGGAACACAGTGTAAAAATGAATATTAATTCCCCTCAGCAAGGCCTCAGTGGAGATAAATTGTAACTGAATCTCCTATGGGGCTCTATGTGCCACCCTAGGACAAACATTTGTTTTTCCTGTTTTTAAGTCTTTATTTCACCTGCTCCTGTCATTAGTTTGTTCTGTAATATATACTAGTCTTTTGCAAAAAATGACACAGTGGAGTGAGTTTATGAGCGTGCCTTTATGTGCCAAGGCAAGAAGTGTATGATACTATGGGATTTATTTCAACTGTATAATATTGTAAAGTCAGGTTCCTTCTTGCTGATTATACTCAATATGCTGCATCACTAGTTCAAACTGTATATTAGAGAATACTGACATTTTGGAGGTTATTTACTAAAATCCAAATACATTTTTTATGAAACAAAACTCCCATCCATGATTTTCCCTTATTTATAATTAAAATAACTCAGGTCTATCACATCGCAGAAAAACTCAATAAAATCGAGCGATAAACCCAAATCTGTCTCCCGAATTTCTCACCTTTTTCTCTCTGAGTTTTTCTGATTATTGGGCTAAACCCAGTGCAGGCCACGATATTTTCAAATTGGGTTAGGGATTTCTGCCATTGACTTATGCATGACCTCGACAGATCGAGGTATAAAAAATCTCAAAAAATTCAAGTTTTATTTTCCACGATAGCCCGACCAGAAAAAATTGTGTTTAAGTAAATAACCCCCTTTCTATTGTCCAAATGTACACCATTTGGTGTGTGTTCTGGATTTTATAGGAGTGCTCCTGTATGAAGGGGGAGGGTCATTATTTTTGGGCAATCCAAGACAAGGGATCAACTTGAGGAGTACTTTGGAGAAAATGGATTTATCCTCTTAATCCTTTCTCTGAAAGTTGGAATAGAGTATGAGATACAGTACCACTTACTTCTGTGGTCATGATAATTGGACTCAGTTTTTACTTTTGTTCTAGTAATTGCTTATAAATTCTTTTACACATTATGTATGCATTTTTGACAGCCAAAATGATTGTTTCACATAAAAATGTTTTGATGCCCACAGTGCATGGTACACAGAAAAACTAATAATCATTTTCAGAACCATCATGTACCATTGTCAGCAACTAGTGTATGATTGCAAATGGCACAGCCTTGAAACTACATTATCTGAAAGCCAAGACCAAACGATGAATCCTTAAATTCATTTTTCAAAACATTTCACCAAAGACATATTAATATTCAAAAAATTCTCAAAGTTTTAGAATTGTCATACCCATTTGTACAGTTAGGAGATCACCTTTTTAGATTGTTCGGTGTTTGATCTAGGGAGAGAGCTAAGTTATAATTAAGTGCAATCACAATAAAGGTACTACTTGTTTCAAAATAGAGTTCTAGTGCCATGTAGACAGTGGTGTTCCAGACAGTTTCCAAATGTCTACATTTTTATTTTTAGTGTTTTTTTTTTTTTTAAAAAAAAGCTTTTAGCTTTTAATTCTGATTTTCTGTAGCCTGAAACATGCTGAATATGCTGGGTCACTGACATTGCAATAACCATAAATTGGGAGTGTTGATATAGCAATCTACTAGATTGAATCTAGCAATGATTCAGACTTTTTTTAGGGGCTAGTATAAACACCATTGAGGGCAGATGAAGAAATTGTCTTGTCAGATTGGCTTGTCAAATTGTCAAAACATAATTGGTTGTAAGGGGCTGGATTCAACTGCCTCCAGCTGCCTAATTTGTCTAGAAGTAGGGGATTTCACTAAAATACATCAAGCTAATGCAAAGTTATATGTGATCAGATATAGGCATATACAGGTATATGATGAAACATGTTGTCAGTACTTATCTAGACTGGCTGCTCCTGCCTTGAGTCTGATACAGTAGCTTACTGTGCACACAAAGATTCCCTACTCAGTGTTGAAACACATGGGCACAAGTGTTTAAAACATGAATAAACAAAGGCAAATGTTTAACTTAACTGTGCCTGATGGACTTAATAGGTCATTCTGCTCAACTGTTTCCTTGAATGAGTGTTTCAGGGACATTGATTAGAAATGAATCATCAATGCACAGTTGGTGCTTTTTCTATGCCTATATGGCTCAGTATGCAAGCTATAGCAAACTGTCTTTACCAGTCATATGATATATTGGTTTAGTAAATGCTAGTGATTTCATTATGTGATGGTTACCCTCATTTCCAAAATTCTATTTATTTGTCCATACATTACCAATGTTACTTACTAATTAGACTCACAGGCCAGAAAAATATAGGCTTTAAATTCTTTTTTTGAAACCTTTTAGTAGACATAATCGACTCACCCTCTTGGAACAGATTTGGCAAAATGTGAATACTCCCTTGCCTCCTTCTAATTATGCAAAGTCCATGGTGCTCTAAGAAAAGTTGTGTAGCTATGTTTCACACTTTCTCACAAAATAACTACAAAGCTGACTTAATTGAATTTCTACAATCCTGTATATGACTGAGTAACATACTTTATTCATACAGCATTAAAATACACAACTCTATACATTTTTACAGTAACAAACAGTGAAGGCAAATATTGCAATAAATAAATATGCAGAGACTACATGCAAGGTGCTACAAGACAGAGAAAGAAGGAGGTTCCTGACCCTTAGAGTTTACAATCCAGGTTCAAATGATTACATAAAATATAATCATTATTTACATAATTTTTCAATGAATACTTTTGTAGTTGATTATCCTAAAGTTTGGTATTGAAATGTATAAGAATTCCTCTCTGAATAAAGTTATTAGAGAATTAAGGGATCATTTAGACACTGCAGGGAAGGGTGGAAAGAGCAAAAAATGGATGCAATCCAGCATATTTTCTGTACTTATTAGTACATGTCCTGCAGGTAGAAAATTGATGCAGATGTCTGTGCTTCATTTCAAAGCCCAGATACCTGCATGCACCCCCATGAATACAGCTTTTGGCAGCACTGTATTCCTGAGAAGTGAGTGGAGGGAGAAATGTAGGTTTATCCCCTTCCACCACAAACCCATCTTCTAACTTGTGTATCATTCAGTTGTACAAGTTAGATAGTGGAGTTGTTAACAGGTCTTGACTTACTGGATTGTATCTATCTGGCATGAGGCACAGAGTGCAGCCAGACCCCAGACGGAAATGCAATATGAATGAGCACTAAAAGGTGTAATTTCATCTCTTCAAGTTACCAGGAGTGGATTTTTGCCTCCCCCTGGTAACTTGCAGGCTGCTGCAGCCTGAGACAAGTTTCTCAACTTACCTCATGGCAGCAGTACCAATGATCCTGAAGGATCTGCAGAGTGTCATAACTGGAGAGTTGGCAGGAGGGTCTAAGCACAATCACCAAAGCATGGTGGTGCAATGGGTAAAGCTGCTGCCTTGCCATACTGACTACCTAGGTCATTATTTGTAAGGACTTTGACTATTCTCCCTGTGTTTGTATTCCTCCCTAATTATTTAGAACATTATGCTTTACTCATATAATGGTGACCCCTAATCTGTAACTGAGGCTTTGGAAATATACAGGTGTTGGAAACAGGGCTGCAATGTCTTATTTTGTGAAAATACATTGACCTTCTGCAAAACATATGTAAGCAAGCTGTTGTTTGCCATATATTGCCATATATTGTTGTATGTCAATATTCATAGACTACAGTACCAACAAGAGCCCAGTTATTCAGGTGGTATGTTGGACATTGTTGTACTATTTACAAGCAAAGCAATATGGCAACCCCTACCCTTATGTAGAAAGGTACGCAACAAACTATACTCAGATCGTATATGCATATATGACATTTTCCTTATATTCAAGGGCAAACAAACAAAACAAAAAGCCTAGAATTTCCCTTTAAGTATAAAATGTAACATTAGACAAAGGAGATATGGAAATTACTTAATTAGAACTTGTAGGTTTATAAGATCCTCGTGTAGTGGATGTTATTTTAGTAATATTCATTTATATCTATAAAACTTTACAACATGGCAAAACCTGTTGCCAATAGAGGTCTTTCATCCGCAGCACATTTCTTGCCCCCTACACTTGCTCACACTTTATAAAAGCAGAGTATTCAAACTGCCATTGCATCATTAAGCACATTATGGTTTAGTTAAGTATATAACTATTGCTTTCAATGCACAGCTGCTGGTAATTACTACTACTTAACTGGCACATTAAACACGTTCTAAGAAATTAGTAGCTTAATTCTACTTTCATGCTTAACAATAATAGTCCTTTTACCTCTTTAAGCAATTACATACTTTGAAAATAGTCACTTGATAGATCCGCAAGTCACTATTTTTTGCCATCTGTGGTTGCGAGTAATTATGATTAACGTCAGAATTAAATTATTAATCAAGACAAATTGAATCAGATGCTCATTTGTGACAAGAATTTATTTGCAAAGGATTAAGTAACTTGTATGAACAGGTACATCATATTCTTTCATGAAATTAGTAATTGGGTTTGCTAAGAAACATATTTTTCATTTGAAAAGGTGGTTAACCATCGTCGTTAACCATCCCAATTGGGTGTGCCACTGTGGGTCTATGATCCATATGATCCATTTTGTTATTCAGTGTACAGATACCATAGGGGGTATGAACAGGGTGTCTGTACCAGATGGAGAAGGATTTATTGCCTTCTGCACTGGGTTACCAATATATTCAATACCCCCTGAAGCAACAGTATTCAAAGCTGCCAGATACTGATACTCCAGTGATACTGGAAGAACAGTATGTGCATGATTCTATAGGCACAACTACTATTGCCCGTAATATGGCAGTAGTTCCTGGGCTCCCCCCATGTCAACAGCTCACTTGAACACAACAGGACATGGAATGCATGCAGCAGAGCTGATTGCAACTATGCAGAAATGCAAGTATTGATTTTGGACAGGAAGAACATTTCATAAGTTCACAGCTCTCAGTGTAAAAAATCGGTATATAGAAGCTCCTTTCTTCAATCTCAGTGGTGTATAAAGCATCACAGAGTTTATTTTATGATCACCATATTTCCAGTCCATTTCTACACTGTGGAATGAAACTATAAGGCAAAGTACTTTACAAATAAACACAATATAGTGCCTTTATTATATACCAGTCTGTAATGTGGAGCACTTAAAAATCAATAATATCGGCAGTGTAATTTGATTATCTTGTTCTCATATTGTTGTGCCCCAAGCAGATTTTACACTTTGAGGGCGATAATTTGTTGTTTTAATTACGTTTAACTTTTTCTTTGGCACCCACATTAAATAAAGGTGTCTTTTATATCTCCATAACATATCTCTGTATATTCTTGTAGAAAGTGTGCCTCATTAACCTAGTAAGCTTTTTTTGATTAATTATTTTTCATCCTAAGCTATACAATTCTAATATCTTCTGTACCAAGGGAGGGCACCATTTTTCTGTTAATATTTTAGTGAATAGAGTGACATTAATTATTTATCTTATTATCACTTAAATACCTCTTCTCTAAACAATGATGACTTGCCCAGCATTTCTTCCTAAGACCTTCCATACCCTGTATCAGGGTGCTTAGGCACTTTGGATTTTATTTCAGTAATATCAATGTTGAATGCAGGATAACAAAACTGTACTGCTTATTAAAGATGATACCTTATAAGTGCTTTGAAACAGGGAAGAATGAATCTCTTCTACTGTAAATCTATATAACATTTTAATATAAGAAAATACCTTGCTTTTCCTTCCAGCTGCTGACTGACATTGCTTATTACAGTCAAGTTTATCATCTACGAGTTCTCCCAGGTCTTTCTTTATCAAGTCCCATTTAGTATATATCCTTTTTTAAATCTTAAGGGGTCATTTATAGCCACAAGTGCAGTTCAAATGCCATTTGCCTTGTTTTTTACCCACAATGCAGCATTTTCCCACAATTCCAGTGCCATTGCAGTCAAGTTGCATAAGCATCTATTGTGACTGCTGCTACTGATGCTTGTTATGAAATTCACATCTTTATAGAGCATGTCTAATAATTAGAGGGGCAATTTTCCATTATAATAAAACGTTTCACCAAACAAACAGAATGGTTTAATCTCTTAAGTTTTTTCTAAAGGCAATTCTATGATGTAGTATATAGTTAACTTGGTTTAATGTGTTTCTTCCATTCTTTCACTCTTGTGTAAAAAATACTGCAAGGCAATACTGTCTGGCTGATATCTGTCACCATTAGAAACATGTGTTATAAACAGCTGTAATTGGTTTAATAAATAAATAAATACATAAATAAAATGTGCAATAAATATTAGCAATGTTGGTAAATTTACATTTACAATTTATAACAGTTTCAGTTGGTTTATTGCTTTCAAAACATTTAAATATCATGTCATGTCAACATGTTCCAATCTCCTGAATGCAAATAGAAATGTATATAGTCAAACAATAAGTTAATAAATAAATATATGTGTGTGCTATGTATATTATGTACTCAGTGTGGTAAACTATAAGGATGTGTGAAGACACCAATACATACCTGTCACGGCACCCTAAATCCAGAACAGGTGCTAGGCTCCCTGGTCACGGCTCTGCTTACGCCTGTAGCAGGAGACTTTGACCTTGGGAGGCTCAGATGCCGCCAGGTCTAATTAAGAGAAGAGCCAAGCACGAGTTCTAGATGAGCAAATGGGCACAATAGTTTTACCAAGGATTTAGGATGGAAGGCAACATACGGAATGATGTGGTCAGACAGGCCGGGTCGGTACAGGCAGAGTTAAAGCAAGGTCAGACAGGCAAGGATCAGGATTGGAGAGTTCAGAATAGTCAGGCAGGCAGGCAAGTATGAGGATTGGAGTGTTTGGAATGGTCAGGCAGGCTAGGGTCAGGATTGCAGTGTTCAGAATAGTTAGGAAGGCAAGCAAGGGTCAAAACCAGGATACACAATGGAATTCACGTAGAAAAAGCACCAAGGAACTAAACAAGTTTGACCTAACAATGGGCAATCACTTCAAATCCAAACTCCCTTTAAATACCTTTGAATTTCGCGCCAAAGACTGATGATGTCACCATGCAAACTCATAAAACCCGGAAGTGCGAGCCGTGTGCTCCATAGAGAACCCGGCAGTGAAGGAGGACAGAACCACGCAGCAGGAATCCCCGCCAGAGGTGCAGCAGGCATCCCCGCTGGCCACTAGGGAAAGCTGTTGTTACAATACCATGACCAGTTTCACTAACTAATGTGGAACATGTGGCCTCATGAAGAGTTTATTTACCTATTTTCTGTTTTCTGCTTTTTCTTATATAAATAAAAAGATTACACTGATGTCTCTTGCCGTCTGGTCCAGACATTTGAATAGATAGGGATTGATAGGTCTAGCTATTAATGAAAGAGGAGACCTTAGACGTTTATGGTATTATATTCTTACTGTATATACTTCTCTAGAAATATAGTAGAAATGACAAGCTTTTGGAGAAAACAAACAGGCCTCTATTGGTCTATCTCAAGTGGTTAGAGAAGGAGAGTATAATAAGTTCATCTTCTCCACCCTATCCCTTCAAGGATGTGCTTAGTAATATTTTAAAAGATAAATAATTTTGTCATGTTATAATAAACAAATGTAACATAATCTCTTGAAATATACATATTTATATCTGCAAGGTTGCTTTTAAAATCAGTTGCAGTCCACTCCTGAGGTTGACAATCCTTAAATGGGAGAGTGTTAGTTAAAACCAAGTAACCTAAATACAACTTAAAATAGAATCATCAGAAACTGTCTCTAAGAGGTGTGTCTCCTCTGAGTAACTCATCCCTTTAATTTGTGAGGAGTGGTATATCCCAGGTTGTGCATAGATTTTTCGAATCTTTGAAAAATGGGGTACATTGAGATACATGCAACCCTAAACTAGGAATATTTGATAAGTAATCTTCTTTTATTGACTTTATTATACAATTTACTTGGACTGGCCACATTTTAGAGTAGTTGGAGGGAGAGGCTCAAATAATTTTAGAAGAATTCCCTTTCTTGAAGCACAGTGGCTTGCCTGTTTCAGGAAGAAGAGGTTCCCTCTGAGGTGTTTTATTACCCAAGTGATTAATGTGTCCATAGGTAGAAAACTAATGCTTGAAATCACTCTCCATAGATCTGAATATTGTGGATGCATGGCAGACATTTATCATTTGGAAACATGGTAGATGGTAGCAGTGTATACATTGATCTTAAGGGAAGAAGTTTCTTTTTGCACCCTTCGTTTTAGTTGAGGCTGGACATTTGGGCAGCTGTAGCTCAGATATTTTTTGTATTCTTGAAAATATATATATTTTCAATAGCTTAAATAGACAGCTAAGCAATTTGAGCATTATCCACTTTCCTCTTGTGAACAAATGGTAAAAGGAAGATCCCTGACCCAGCTGCAACGCAAGGTTTATTATTTGCATGCATATTGTCTGGGCAATAAACAAATAATTTTGCTCCTTGTTTCGGACTCTCTCTTTGAGAGTTAACGTGGTCACACAGTTAGGGTTGCCACCTATTCTGGAAAAAAAATACCGGCCTTCCTATATATTTATCTTTTTTCCCTATTAATAACATTGGGATCAACCATCATTTCTACCGGCCAGGCCGGTAAAATACCGGCCAGGTGGCAACCCTACACACAGTGGCTATTTAAATACTAATATTTGTTTTTCCCTTGGGTTGTATAGGTGGGTTATGGTTAATTTAGTTTTTTATATGGATTACCTCCAATGCATGTGCAAAAAAATGGCGCAATAGCACCCCTTAATGCTTTTGGACTGGTCTAGTTTAATTTTAAGAAAAAGGCTTACTTATTATTTAAGTTCAGATGTTAGCAAGCATGAAAACTTTCGGTTATATATCTGTTATTATCATCAATTCATGGTCATGCACTTTTGAGCTTAAGTAGAATAAACACAACAGTTCTGTAGGGTAGTGAGTATGTTTGTTTTCTCTTCCTTCTTTAAATAATTTAAAACATCTGTTGTGGTCATTTTCTAGTGAAATACCTGGCCCGCATGAAAAGAGAATGGCACAATTGTACACATACACAAGCTGAAATCCTTCACAGTGAAATTTGGGACATTTCATGCATGTGTCATGGTCTTAAATTCCAAATTAGACAATGGATATGCCTGTTTCAGCTTTAAAGCAGAAATGTTGCCCAGGCAGTTAAATTCTTTTTTGCATAATTTCCTTTACAAAACCTTTTCACACTAATGACATACCTGGTTACAGTAGCAATTTGTTTTTAAATAAAAACGAATATAGAAACTCCAGAAGGATTCCAATCCATTTTACAATGTAAAAAATGTTCTTGACTGTGAGAAATATTTTTGTGACCATCAGGAAAGTTTTTAATGAATTGACACATTTTTCAAATCTGATGCGAATAAGAATGTTTTGACTGCTTTGAGAAATGAAATGTATTTTTGTTTTATAGAAGGATCAGGGCTGCTCTGCGGCAATGTTAAGCACTATTAGCCATCTGAAGCCAAAAGGTAAATTGGTCCATGTGCTTTAAACACTATTGTGCGTTTATACAACAATTGTCTTACTTAAATACTCCCGAGTTTCATAAGTTTGTGAAACTCCCAGTATTTAAAGGGATTCTGTCATGATTTTATGATGTTTTTATTTCTAAATTGCACTGTTTATACTGGAAAACTTCACTATACAATATAAAATTTCATTCTGAACCAGCAAGTGTATTTTTTTAGTTGTAATATTGGTGTGTAGATGCCATCTCAGGTCATTTTGACTGGTCATGTGCGTTCAGAAAGTGAAAACACTTTAGGATGGAACTGCTTTCTGGCAGGCTGTTGTTTCTCCTACTCAATGTAACTGAATGTGTTGCAGTGGGACCTGGATTTTACTATTGAGTGCTGTAGATCTACCAGGCAGTTGTTATCTTGTGTCAGGGAGCTGCTATCTGGTTACCTCACCATTGTTCTGTTGTTAGGCTGCTGGGGTGGGAGGGAGGTGATGATATCATTCCAACTTGCAGTACAGTAGTAAATAGTGACTGAAGTTTATCAAAGCACAAATAACATGACGGGGGCAGCTGGGAGACTGACAATATGTCTAGCCCCATGTCAGATTTCAAAATTAAATATAAAAATATGTATTCTTATGAGAAATGGATTTCAGTGCAGAATTCAGCTGGAGCAGCACTATGCATTTTGAAAAAAACTTTTTTCCCATAACAGTATTCCTTTAACTCTAGGGGAACATATACAATTTGTGAAAGATGACTGAGAACCATGAAGTGAATGTATGCAGCTGTGAAGAACAGAAAGGATAGGGCATAATCTAAGGAAATGAATGCACAACCTGCAGTAATAAAAAGATAAAAACTGACCATTGGTCAGCAAGACCAATGTGAGTCCAAATGGAGCATTAAGAACTCCATTAGGACTCACAATCATATATATATTTACAATATTACATTGAGAAAATAAGTTTACATTCTTTTAAAAAAGGTATGTGAAGTGGTACAATTACTATAAACTACTTTGTCTAAAATATTTGTGAAACAAAAAGGAATCACCCCCATTAAATAAAGGCTACATTTTCTATGTTGAAATTTAGAAACAACTGAAATAAAATGGCAGTCTACAGTAATAGGGAAAGTGCTTTGTGTGTGAGCATGTAGGGGTGTTCTCTTTTGCCCCTTATTGCTTTTGCATATTTTACCTGTGTTTGGCTGCACTCTGCATCTTGCCATAGGTTGATTTAATAACATACAGGTAGGTGCTAGAATCTTTCAAAGCATCCAATTAACATTTTTTTTCTGAAATAGTTTTTGAATGCCTCAGATTAAATAAATATATAGCAACAGTGTAATGTATTGTATTGAGATATTCCGATTAACTATATAAATTATATATAATACATTAAGGGGACTATTTATGATTGCTTGGGGCTTTTTTTTTTTCTTAAATGAAACCCAGCATGAGTTTCCTAACTGAAACTGGGTTTTGGGCCAAAAAACCCCAAAATTTTCATTATTTTTCACAAACTGGCTTTTGTAAAATATATAAACTTTGCCAACTTTTAAGATGGGGCACCTAATGAAAAAGAAGAAAGAAATACTAAAGTACCAGGAAATGGACAATGTTACAATGCTCACACTAATCCTTTTCAGTTGGAAACCATGTGGGCTGCTCTAAAAGTGCCATAGTTTTCTCTTTTTTACTTTACACTATATAACACATGGGTTTCAACAATGGGTGATAAATAAACACTTTTGATTTAGATGATAGTATCCCTTTCAAGGACTGAAGAAAAAATACAACTTTCTCTACAAACTTTATTGGTGTGTGGATGCTTATCTTTCCTGTGAAGACAAACATAAGAATGTAAACTGTGGGTGTTGAATGTTTAATTTTTTAAGGTTTATTTAAATGTGCAAGATTTCTATTTTAGTGCTTTTAACTATTCATTTTATGACAGCATAATGACGTTAATCGTTATTTTTTTTCTTTCTTCCTTATTGGCTATTAAGTTGCTCATCATTTTCCCCGAGATTGACCATGTGTATAATTTTATCATTATTATAATCCGATTACCCAGAACGTTAATGTTCAACATTTACATATTTTTTTCCTAAATGGAATATTCATTTTTGAAAGCCTCTCTTTGAAAGTCTTAGTATTCCCAGAGGCCTTCACCCTATATGACATTTCTTTCACATGATTCCCTATAATTCTAATTCCTTTCTTTCTCCAGACATAGACATTAGCAAAAATAAAGAAGAAAGATTGCCATCTGGGACTCATCAGTTCAGAACTTAAAGGAAAGCAGGCTGAAATCATAATCTTTTCACCAAACAGACCATCATCAGTGCATTCCTTAGTATAACAAGTTTTTGTTCAAGTCTAATCATGCTCACAAGATACTGTTAATTTTATGTGATACATTTTACTTGATAAATTGAACTGCCCCCTGTTACTTTAAAGAAATAAGTGTAACGTTGTTGAGCTACAGTAAGTGGATTTATGCCACATTGTTCTCTGTGATTATGGTGGTTAGATATAAAAGCAGACAGGGGTGTGTCTGGATAAATGCAGAAATCTATACTTTTTATTATTATTCAGTTATGTAAATCCTCAGTCAGAAGCGTGCAGTACATTTCTTTGCATTGTGTCACTGTTATCAGTAAAACCCAAATGGAAAGCCATTGTTCCAAAGGCTGAGAGAGGGTGCCAGTTAGAAATCAGCTAGCTAGATAGCTTACAAAACCTATTCTGATATAACTCTACATCAATCATTGGTATTAAAGGGACTGTTAGCCCAAAAAATATTTACACTTTCATGATTTCATAATTTCAAAAATCCTTAATATTTAAGATTCCAAGATATTTCTTACAAGAACTCCTATAAAAACAACAAACTAGGTAAACATTGAAAAATTAAAAAATACCCGAAGACAGAAAAAAAAAGAAATATATTTGTTATACACGCAGAATAGAAACAAGGGCATGTCCATGCATTTTGTGTTACTGTTATTTTTAATATATGGGTTTGAATAGCACATAAAGCAATGGAAAGAGCTTTGCATTTGTTTTGGATATACTCCAATATAAAGAATGAAGTTGGAATAGAGGATTTATTGAGCAATAATCATACTGTAGATTATAACTGTTTCTTCAATATACCTCATACACCCAATGAAAATGAAAGGTTTATGGCATAACTGAAAAAAAGGGAAGTGATTAAAAATGGGAAATTGAAAACAAACTAGAGGTTAGCAACACAATGATCAGCCAGTACTGACTCAGTCAGTAAGAATGAAGCCATGTTAGATGTCATCTATTTTTCATACACCATCAGCTGTGTGCTCCCCATCCCACTAATGCCTGCTCATCCAAAGTAAATTACTTAATTAGAGAAGCCATTAACAGAACCTTGTGGCTTGTTGCAGTCAAAATAGAAGCAAAACCTCCATATAAGACGACTCATTGGATTCACAGCAAAATGTACAGCATTGATTAATACTCTATTTGTTTCTTAAAAAAACAAAGCGCAAGGTCATAGAAACCAAAATCATTTCAAGTTATTCGAAAACTATTTGACTTGTGAGTAGCCTACATTGTTTAGTTTGTACCCTTCCATTTGATCAAACTCACGAAGAGAAGAATTATTAATTGCTACAGAGCTTTGGTAAGGAAATCAACCATGGCACTTCCATTGTTCATTTTGTTTTCTTTTAAGATGGTTGATGGGCATCTACAACTGGGAAATGCAAATTCAATTTAGGATTGGAAGAGTAGTTATGGGATTTATTTAGAAAATTATCTAAATTATCAGTCAGCATGTATTTGCAAAATTGCACAGGAATATTTTCCCAAGGTGTAGATAACACTATCTTTTGCCAATGTTGTCAAAATGAAAATAAATAAGGTTTCCTTTCACTTTTCCAAGTGAGATATAGATATATGTTCTTGACTGCCCACATGAATATACTGTACCATGAAGAAGAGGCTGTAGATTTTATTGTTACTTCCTTACTAATGCTAATCACATGCGGTGATTCGTTTACCGAAGTTGCCCAAAGTTTCCTCGTGAGCCAACTTCGGGCGACTTCAGAAAAGGAATCGCCGCATGTGATTAGCGTCAGCGTTTTTTCAGTTTAGCCGGCACAGAGTCAGGGAAGCCGTTTGGGGAGATTTGTCGCCGCAAAGATGAGTCGATTAGTTGACAGGCGACCAAATCGCCCCAAAACGCCCAGTGTGGCCTTACCCTAAGAAGCCAATTTCATTATTTTTCAGCATCTAATTTTATGTTTAGATAACTCTGAATTACTGTTTTTGTTTACAAAAAATGTAATAGTTCTGAACATATAAATGGGACTTTGAATATTATTTTTTCAAAGTAAAATAAATACTGTTAAGGTATATGGTTCACTGAAAAGACAAATTTGGGAGAAATACAAAGTATTAAGGTGAGATGGCAGGGAGGCAGCAGTTGAGGTTCAATATATATTTTTCTATGGTATTTTCTCTGACAATTTGCTGTCACATATCAATAAAAATTGTATTGGTGTATTCTATCCCATTGGTATTTGACAGACATAGGAAAAAATAAAAATAATAAAGACCCACTGATGTATATAAGTGTGGATGCTACTAAAAAATATAATTCGATAACAAATCATATTTTTTAGACTGCAACATTAAATTCATGTTTATCTGTAAAAATAATATACAATATGTAGGTTTATCTGTAAATATAATGCAGCGGTAGCTATTATAGCTGGCTGTTGACCTTACTCTTCTTTTACATGTCTGTCAGCTTATTTTAAAATAGTGAAATTATTTCTTTAGTATTTTAATATGATATACAAAATGATCATCATGTCCTAGTTTTCTGAATGTACTACTTCCTCTGCAGTTTTGGCCACTGCACTCAGGGAGGCACATTTATCAAAGGTCCAATTTCAAATTCATGTGAGTTTTTTTAAACTCCCCTAAACTCCCATAAATTAGAAATTTGACTAGTTGAAATGTATTAATAAAACTGATTCTTTTTAAACTCAAACTAATTTAAGCGACACGAAATCTCGAATTGAATTTAATTCAAATTAGAAAATTAGAAAACTCATTTAGAAAAAAACTCGAATGTCAGGAAGGCTACAAACATCACCAAATTGACCCTTCAACCTCTCCCATTGACGTATACAGCTTTTTCATCTCTTGATTTTTGCTGTGTTTCCTGTAAGCTTTCTTGTGCCTTAAAAACCTAACTGCTCTAGGGGATCCTATTGATTTTTTAAACTTTCTTCTACTTAGTAGCTTGATGCAGTGTTCATTAGCCTGTAGCACAGCGAGGGGAACTCCGGAGTCTGAGGGCCTAGATTTAGGGACATATAGTTTGTTGGTAAAAAAAAATCCACCTGTTTTTGAATGGGAATATCTTTCATTCTTGAGGGTTTTGAGGGGTATAACTTTAATATTTTAAATTTGGGCAATATATTATACAAGCAACTACATACAGAAAATCAATGTGGTTAATCAATGTGGTTAATATGATATCAAATGTATATGATTACTACTAATTAGTGATGGGCGAATTTGCGCGTTTCACTTCGCCGAAAAATTTGCGAATTTCCCGCCGGCCTCTCGTTTTTGACGCCGGTGTCTGTTTTTTTGACGCCGACAAATTTTTTTTTGACGCCGACAAATTTTTTTTTGACGCCGGCAAACTTTCGCCAGCGAATTTTCACAGCCGTTTCGCGAATTCATTCTTCGGCGGCGAATCGCGCAAATTCGTCCATCACTACTACTAATGCATTATTTTAAGTTGTAGTATTTATAATTTGGATAAAAATATACTTGTATATAGTATATACAGGTATGGGATGGGTTATCTGTAAACCTGTTATCCGGGCACTTCAAATTATGGGATGGCCTTGTCCCATAGACTACATTTTTATCAAATAATCCACATTTTTATTTTCTGTAATAATAGTAACTTGTACTTGCTTCAAACTAATATATAATTAATCCTTATTGGAAGCAAAACCAGCCTATTGGGTTTATTTAATATTAAAATGATTCTCTAGTAGATTTAAGGTATGAAGATCTAAATTTTGGAAAGATCCCTTATTCAGAAAACCCATGGTTCTGAGCATTCTGGATAACAGGTCCCATACCTGTATATATATATATATATATATATATATATATATATATATATATATATATATATATATATATATATATATATATATATATATATATATATATAGTACATACCCTGTATTTTGAGAAGGTGTGTGTTTATCATGTATGGGTGCACACCAATGATCAAAATACTTGGTGCTACATAATGAAAAAAAATCGAGCATCATCACCATAAAATGCACAAGTGAGTGCAGTATTACAGTTATCTATTTTAAAAGCATGCTTTTAGATGAATATATTTCCTTTTTCCAAGACATAAATAAAATAAAACAATGCTTACTACTTTTGAACATTCCACTTGAAAATGCAGTTCCTCCCCCATTAAGATGGATTTATAGTAACAATTATGCTAATGTAGTTTTGTTTTTCACTTTCGGAGTTCTATTTTCCTGCTAAATCAACTGTATTTTTTTTTATTCAGCAACTGGAAAAATGTGTCCAATTCCATTTTGCTTAATATTTAAATAAACATGATCACATTTATTTCCATGTATTTTTATTGCAACACAGCAACAATTCTGAATACTGTATTTTAACAAGATGTTATCACTTCAGGTTAAGATGAGGTGCGAGGGTGATTTACATTGATTCACTAATTGTAATTACCCAAACCTCAATGAAATGGCAATTTAGAACTTAAAATAAAACTAAAATGCAAATGCAATATGCAAAACATTAATCAAATGAAATAGTCCATATACAAACAGCAACTCCAACACTCAGGGACATATTTATAAAAATTTGAAGTTAATGTTCTCAAAAATGTATCTAGAAAAAGAATAGTCTGTGTAGCTAATATAAGTAATATATACTTGTGTCCCCAATGAAAGGCACATAGTTCTTGTTATCTGTTAATATATTTGTATTTATACCACCTATACATGGCCAAATACAGTGCTATGCCATTTTACTTCTACATTCAGCCAACATTCTAGCATGATCAGGGTCCATGTAGTCCTGCAAAGCAACAGGTCAAACAAAAACAAGGGTTTATTTAAATTACAAAAATTAATTTTATAAAATTATTTTTATTAGTGGGGGCTGGGATTACCATGTGATTATGGCATGTGATTTCTTTAGTTTTTAAATGTTGGATATGTTTATAAGTCAGTGTGGGTTGAAGAAGGGGAGGATAACTCCAAAAAATTAATGTTGTTGATGTGACTTTTAACAATTTTTCTAATAAATATTTTTAAAGGAGTAGTGCTGTGCACCATATGAACCTAGAGAATCATACACTAATGACTAACCAATGTACACCCTAATTTGCACCTGTATTGATATATCCTTTGCAACTTTTGGCACATGCTATTTTGTAGACCCCCTACTGTTACAGTGGAATTCTGGGGAAAAAGTTGGATTATGGGGGGAAAAAACATGGGGATTTCTACCCATATTTTTCACTTTGCAGTTTCAACCACCTTACTAAATGATGCCTCCAATCATTATGGATGCATGGTTGCAGATGTGGCTTTTGTTTAATTCCCACAGAGAATCACTCAAGATGTAGACAGATAGTTAAAGATCATAGGGCAGAATTATATGGCTTCCCAATATTTATTACCCAAGCATTCTTAAAGTAACTATAATGAGTATTTCACAACTTTCTTACAAACATCAGATATATAATAAAGGTTGCTATCTCACTTCTTCACAAGCAAACACCTTTAAGATCCACACATTTCAGTGCTGATTGCTAATACAGATAGACAGATGCTAATTACAAAAATGCACTGAATGTGTATTTCATGGGGACTCTGTTCAATGAATAGATAGGAGCTCCTAGCTAAAATTTGTGATTATCATGAATAAAAATTAGCAGTAATGGGTGTTCCCTCTGTACGTTTGAAAGCATACCATATGGCTCCATGAAATTAGCACAGACTGAGTCATGCATTTCTGCAGATTTGTTAACAGTTTTCCAACATGTGAAGTTTGTAAATTCTCCTTTATGAAAGGTTAAGACAATCATTTTTTCAGTAAATTGGTGCAGTTCCTGATTTCAATAATCCAGTGGAATACATTATTTTTCAAGTTTGGTGGAAATCATCCCCTCATTTTATAAACAGTGAAGGCATCTGAGTCATTCTGAATGTCTTGGCATACTATGAATGAAGAGATAGGGAGGCTATGTAATAAAAGCTGCAAAGTTTGTTCTGAGCCTGTTAAACCATAGCATTTAATCAAATATTTACTTTGAAAAAAGGTGACCACTAAATGACACTGGCCAATTGATTTCTTTGGGCTACAACACCTGAGCACAAACCACTGAAAATCATGAAGGCTAAAATACCGTAAAATTAACCCCTCGAACTACCCTCGAAAACTGGCATTTTTTGGGAAAAAAACACAACTTGACCTTTGATAAATAACCCCCTAAATGTTACAGCTGATATTAAAAAACCAGCTAGCTTCACCACTCTAAATTCAACACTGCAACTCTGCTAAAAAGAACACTATTATCAGAATGGGAAGGGGTGTCTATACACCTGATATAGCTATGAACCTGAAAATGACATGAAACTATATTACATGAAGAACACTATTCAAGTCAATCAACCCTTTTTCAATGGCTATTCTCATTACTGTAGAACCATAACATGTTTTTGAAGGTAGAACCTAGAGACAATGGTACATTGAGCCCTATTACCACTAACTGGGTGCTAGGGGTGACTGTAGTTTGAGAAGGGGCAAAACCACACACATGGCCTTATTTTGAGTATTTGAGTATTTTGAGAGCTGGAGTGCCTGACTTTGGAGCCAAATGTACAGGGCTTCTGACAGAGATATAAAGGGATCCCTGCTGCAGCAGCCAGGGAGATGCAGAACTGTGGAGAGTGACAATGCTGCTTGAAAGGAGTTTCCAGGTAGAAGGAGAAGGAAAGGGCTGCATTTTGTTCTGCTTAATAAAGGGTTTGAGCATCAGAGAGAGCCAGTACCTATCTCCTGCCTGTAGAAATAGCCACTGTCTATTTCCCAAGGTTGAGGACATGTCTTGCTCATGTCCCTGCCATGTGGGATCAGCAACTACTTTCAAAAGGAAAGGTATCTTGGGGCAGGTAGCGCTACCTGGGGACATAGGAGCTCATGGGGAAGGGACATTGAACTGACCGGATTTATTCTACATTTATTCACCCAGATTGGAGTGTGGGACAGTGGTATTGAGAGACTGTTCCAGGGGTTAATAGTCCACACAGGTTCCCCAGAGTAAAGTGATATTGTGTGATTTGCATTTACAGTTACTAAATACAGTTTTACATAAAGTTTATATTTGTTTTACTGCAAACTGTGTGTTTTATTTTTGCTAGTGGAAAGCCCACATGAGCTGTGCTCCTCAATGTTCCCTAGGTGGAGGCACTGCGCTGTAAATCCCAGTTCCCAGTACTTTTCATACGCAAAAGGAACTCAGGGCCCTGGACTGCCAAAGGTTAATTGTTATTTAAAGAAACAGTAACCAAATTAGGGTTATATATATTCAACATAAAATAATAATTTAAAATGTACAGGGTACAAAATGAGTTATTTAACACATTGAGGCCTCTTTCTCAACAACCTCATTTTAGTTGTTTTAGAAGTTTTTGAAACCCCGATTAAACTCACTTTCTCTAAAACCACGAATGTCATGAAATTTGTTAAAAAAGCAGAAATGAAAGAAAGCGCTGAACAATCAGAAAAAAATACGAATACCTCCAAAACCTCTAAAAATGTGAGTTTCAGACAATTTAGTGGAAAAAAATGATAAAACCTCTAAAAGCCTGAATTTGGGACCTCAACAACTTTTACATGGCAAATTTTTGTATTTTTTTTCTAATTTTACACATAAATCTCGAATTGTTAGAGATTTTAAGAAAAATAGGAAAACCACAAATATTTAGAGATTGGTGAGAAAAAAAATAGATCTTAGATTCATAAAATACTATTTGGAGTTAGAAAAATGAGACCAAGAGAAAACTCAAATAATTTGTATTGAGCAAATACAGCAACAAAGTTTTAGTCAAATACCTGATTTAAACACATTCAAAATCTTCACAAAGAGAAAACCCTTACAGCTTTACAGTAAATCTTGTGAGATTATAAAAAGGAGAAAGAAGACACATTAAACAAAGGAAAAGGCCAATCTCACTTATGAAAGGTTTTTTTTTGTCAAGCATATGTGCTTTGTTGGCTAAAACAGCTGGATATCATTTAGGAATCAATGGTATATAATATTATGAAACGAATTTAGACATTTGCATTGTTGATCCAGGGGAAAAAATCTGATTGCCATTTTTTTCTTGTCAGAAAAGATTGTTTTCTCCCCTTAGTGGCAAAATTGGAAATGACTTCAGTCATGTTTTTTTGTTTGCCTTCCACATAAAGGGCATCTGGAAAAGGTTGAACTTAATGGACTTATGTGCCTTCCAATCTTGCTGAGTATTCAACACTGCATGGAGCAAAGCCTTCCTTTCTAGTCAAGGCAAACATAATCACTGGTTTATGCATATATGATTTCTTTTATAGAAAATTAACTACAGGTATTGCTTCAGTTGCGTTTTGCTATTTATACCATTAAAAACCCTGTTTTTAAGTTTGCCACATCCTTGTGATACAGATTTTCCTTTCACATGTATTTAAGAGGTTTTATGCATGTTAGGACTTTTGACAATTTTAATTGCAGCTTGTTAAATATTGCCTCCCCCCCAAGAATAAATGTTCATGTCCTTCTACATATTTATGTTATTATACAAATACTAAACTGTAATGTGCTCAAGTTGCAAATTATGATATAGTTTCATGGTTTAAATTCAATAACTAGGATGTTGGAAATAGTTTGAAAAATGATTAGCATTAATATTTAAATTTGCCTAAGGCCACAACGAGTCTGAGCAGTCTAATAAAATACAATCTGCAGTATAAATGATAAGTAAACATTTTGTTCTCTTTAGTGAAACTTGAGAAAGGAAATCAGTAGTGAACAATTATGCAGGCCAGCCTAGTTTATTTGGTTTACAGAAGGAATGTATTTGTTGGTGGATAGGCAATTGTATCAGTTGGGAGACCGGCAGGCATGGACTGGCAATCTGTGGGTTCTGGCAAATGCGAGAGGGGCTGCTGTAAAATGCCATAGAAAATTCCTATTTAGAGGGCTAGAGGGGGTATGTTTGGGCCTCTGTGTACTTGGAATGCCAGGGCCTATTTTGAGTCGCAGTCCAGACCTGAAGACCAGCATGGAGAATCGAAAGTAACTAAAGTCCCTGAAATATAAATTACAATTACACTTAGCAGTGGGCTTCCGTATGTTTTGCAGCAGCAATTATAGCAGCTCTATAACACCAAAGAAATCCTGCCCCAGCTCCACATGCACACTTCAGATCTCATCACCCAGCTCTATATTTGAATGTGCAAAGTGTTATAACAGGAGGAAGGTAAGGAGAGTAGTGATAGGCGAATTTATTCGACAGACGCAAATTCGTGGCGAATTTGAGCGATTCGCCTCCGGCGAATACATTTGCGAAACGGACGCGAAAATTCTCTGGCGAAAAACGAGACACAGGCACAGTTCCACTAATTTTTTGCCGCTTCGCAAATTTCGAAGCGAAATGGAGCAAATTCGCCCATCACTAAAGGAGAGGATTCTTTGAACATAGAGCATCTGTATTTAAAACTAATTTACTAGTATAAGCTGCAGTGAGCAGTACAAAGCACACATTGTTTCCATTAAAATATTTTCACAATTTCCCTGTATTTTATGCAATAAATAAATGGTTAAGTCTACTTTGATGAATACTGTATCAAAAGCACAAAGGGTTCAAAAGCATCACACCCATTAACATTAAAGCGAGGAGCAATCCTACAGGAATTACAACAACGTAGCAGACATGTAAAAGAGGAAGATTGCACTCTCAAAAGAAAAAAAAATCATTTATTTAACTCAAAGGTTACAAAAATCAATCAATCACTAAATGAAGCATTGGGGTTAATGCTTGATTTATTTATTTATTTTTGTAACCTTTGAGTTAAATACATGATTTTTTTTTCTTTTGAGAGTGCAATCTTCCTCTTTTTACATGTCTACTTTGATGAATAAGCTGCAAGGTGCAATAAACAAAGCTCATGGACTCAAGAAACAACCACCTTGAGGAGATCTTAATTTCAGGTTTCCCTTTGTATGTTACAAATAAATGCACAACTGATCTGCCCATAATCAACTGGCTACTAACACTAGTACCTTGTACATTGCCATGCAAAAACAATGCAATTTGCACTTACACTGACGTTAAAAATCATGAATGTGACTGGGTCATGACTTACCAATGTGATGGTCACATTGGGGCATTTGTTTTTATTGCTTTCTGACTGGAATTCTGGGATACCCATTGGCCATCAACATGCAAGACCCTTTCATGAAAGGTACAAAAAGTTCCATTTGCTGTCAGGTACAGCTCATTGTAGGTACAACTATATTCTAGATATGCACATTTTTACACCTGGAAGCTTTAGCTGTTGAAAAGGTGCGCAGTACAAAGTGCATTGTAGAAAAATCATGGCTGTTTGAATCTGTGTTTGTAAGGGGGTAGCCTGGATAATTTGTGTGAGTATGACTGTAAATTGAATGTGTGAAAATTACGTGAAGTTTTGGTTTCATGTGTGTTTAGTTAGAACAAAAGTAATAGGAATAATTGTACTGTGTTAAATTGAAAACTAGGTATTGTATAGTGTTAAGGCAATGTATGTTTAACTGTAGATCAGATCCCTGCCACTAGAGGGGAATAGAGGATGACACACCCAGGATGGGGTTCTGCTTCCTGACATTGGCTGGACAGGTACTATTAGGAACTACCTCCGGTTAGAGGTTTGTAGGAGAGAGCCTATGTGCTTTGTAACCCAGGTTATGCATGTTCCTAGGTAGAATGTAAGTGGAAGTCATGTGATGTGCAACAACTGTATTTAATGGTAACAATGGAAAACAAAAACCATGCAGAATCAGTGGAAATAATGGGAACAAGTCCAATACAACCTGTGGTTAGGAAGGTGAGCATGAGAAGTCCGCAAGCAGCAGGAGGTCTGGAGCAAGCAGAGCAGTCATAATTTGGGACAAGCCAAGGTCGAAGGCAGGCAGAGTTCTAGAGGTTTCTTTAGTACTCAAGGACAGGCCAAGGTCAGGGACAGGTCGGTGGTACATCCTGAAGCAGGGACAAGGGAATATCTACCTGAAGTAGGCAGAGGGGCATAGAGTGTAAGCCGGACTACTAAAACCAGGAGGTGGCATGTTTGGAAATTCCTATCCGAAGTAGGGCAGAGGGGCGTAGAGAATACGTGGACTGGAAGGTGGTGCAAGGTCCTGGAAAGGGATGTGTCTCCATGGCAACATGGGGTTGTGTTTGCACTAGTGGAATATTCTGCATGCCTGTCAGTGAGTCTGTGTGATAACTTGGAAATAAACCAGTCAGTGAATGTGCACAAGCCTGGATGTGAGCACCTTGCTGTTGCTGTTGAAGAATAAAACTATTTTGTTTTCCAAGTGTGCCTTTAAGGGTGTTCCACTCCAGGTCTGGGCTTACATGTTTCCAATTTGCACCTTTTCACACTTTAGTTAATGAGCTTCTTAGCTCTAACATCAAGGTTTATTTTGATGAACTAAGATCAAAGTTATATTGGTAATAATCCTGTACCCTACAGAATAATAGTGTAGTCATTAGTGATGAGCTAAAAATTTCGCCATGTACAGATTCATGGCAAACTTCCAAGTTTTGCCGGTGGCTAAAATTTTCACAAAACTGCAAAAAAAACATAAAAAGAGACGCGCGCCAAACACATCCGTTATTTTATTCGTCCCCTCTCCTTCCACATCAACCAAAGGATCTGAGCTGTACCACTATCTATATAAGGACATACACATATAAATATGGTTCATTCATATCAATGTGGGATACAAAGCATCCAGATATTATCTGTTGGTGGTCAGATGTATTATTAGTTTTGTCTGTGTTTGTAAACAACATAGTGTAGTATTAGATACTATTACCAGTCAAGGTAATTACAAAAATCCCAGACATGCTTTTAAGAAATTGGCAGCATGGGAACTTTGTTTTCTATTGATAAAGCATTTGTAGTCTAGTGGATAGGAGGTCCTCTAACAATGTAGGGTATGTGAGTAGAAATACTGTATATTGAGTAAAAAATGAATGTGATTTTGACCTCCCAAAGCAGAAACAATGTGCCATGAAAAAAACACCCATATATGTTTCTTGAATTTTCACAGTTTCGTAAATTTTTCCGCAGCTTTGCAAATTTTTCAGCAAAGCAATACGGGACAGATTCACTCATCACTGGTAGTAATCAATTGCACCACCCAGGATTTTGTTTTTGCAGATGCACTCTGGCTAAACTTAATTTCTGACCATAAAGTTCTTGGTGTATAAAACGTGCCTTCTGCACAATTCTTTACATAGTATTTCAGCTTACAGATGTCTCCCTGGCTGCATCATTGCTTCAACAATAGGAGAAAATGGTTTATCACCCTTAATATTCTTCAAGGTTTTTTTATTTACTTTCTTGAAGGTCCCTTTTTGAAACTTTGTTTTGTGAATTGTGGAGATTCTGTGATTTACCTTTCTGGCAAACAATGTAAAAAGAATCAACCGGCAACAAACCTTAGATTATTAAAATATAGATTTATTGTGTGGGTTGTGGGTTTTCTGTGGATATGCAGATCTCTAATGATAAAATTGTCCTTATTTTGGGTGAATGTTATAGGCCCTTAGATTGTAAGCTCCACTGTAACAGGGACTGAGGTGAACAAGGTATAATCATGTAAAGTACTGTAGAATATGTATATTTATAGATACAGTAAGCCCTGATAGTCCAGAAAATGTTGTTGAATAAAAGTTTAGGCTAACCTGCTATGACCCCTTCTGGATTCCTCAGTTTGATCTTAAATATTTCTGTGCTACATATTACATGGGGAATTACAATAAATCCCACACAATTTGTATGTTTTCACGTGTCCTGCCAAGCTCTGATCTGTACCTTACTTTGTCTTTCTAACATGCTGTATTACAAAGATTGCTTACCTTCGAGTCACAGGCAGACAACAGCATTGCCAAAGTAAGCCTTAACTTTCATTCACCCAGATTGTCACACTTTTAAAAAAGGGTTCAAAGCAGAGTTCTGAATTGACTGCAATTTCCCCTTAATTC
The DNA here is from genome assembly GCF_017654675.1 of Xenopus laevis. NCBI lineage: Eukaryota > Metazoa > Chordata > Amphibia > Anura > Pipidae > Xenopus > Xenopus laevis. Next base: position 162,244,487 of record NC_054371.1, read on the forward strand.
ATCTAACACCATTTAAAATGTCAGAATGTGTTGATGTGGAATGATGATAAAACATCAGCACTAAAAAATGAAATGAATCATAAAGAGATTAACTTCCTCCAGTCTAATCCATAATATGATGGCTTGAACAATTTGCAAGTAAATATGTATCTGTCTTTTTGCCAGTTTGCTTTAGGCTAACAATTGTAACATCACAATAATCTCCGAAAAAAGGTGTGAGTCTAACAGCTGTCAGTGGATGCATCATTTTTATCATTCTTTGTATAATTAAATTTATTTGCAAGTAATTCTATTGTCTAATTATCACAAATTTAATCTATTTTAATTTTTGGCTTTTACATCTGGTGGTAAAAACGCTTTGCAATTACAAGAATATCTGGCACCTTTACAATAGCTACTTTATTCTCCTTACTGTTGCTTACTGTTTTTCTACAATCACATACCTGTGAATCTAAGCATATATTTGACTGCCAAACATTCATTAATGTCTTGCATGTAGCCACATGGGTAAGTATACAGTACCTCGGCAGCAGTTCAAACTTTTGTCTTCTGCTGAACTCAGCTCATGTTTTTCAACTTTCAATATGCTATGCAATAAACAAGACCAATTTAAAGAAAAATAAAGCAATGCTCTATGGAGTTGCTGCTATTATCTAAAAGTGAGCCTGAAAAATGCCAGTTCTTATTATTCCAGATTCATGTTTACTAAACTTGAAGTTTTGAAATGTATTAATCAGAAAAAATCTTTCAAATACATTCAGTATACATTTAATACATAGGGGCAAATGCATCAAGGGTCAAATATCGAGGGTTAATTAACCCTCGATATTCGACTGGGGAATGAAAATCCTTCGACTTCGAATATCGAAGTCGAAGGATTTTGCGCAAATACTTTGATCGAACGATCGAAGGATTATCCTTGGACCAAAAAAAGTTAGCCAAGCCTATGGGGACCTTCCCCATAGGTTAACATTGAGTTCGGTAGCTTTTAGGTGGCGAACTAGGGGGTTGAAGTTTTTTCTTAAAGAGACAGTACTTCGAATATCGAATGGTCAAATAGTCGAACGATGTTTAGTTCGAATCGTTCGATTTGAAGTCGAAGTAGCCCATTGGATGGTCGAAGTAGCCAAAAAAACACTTTGAAATTCGAAGTTTTTTTTTCTTCTATTCCTTCACTCGAACTTAATGTATGGGCCCCATAGAGAAGCATGCAGGACATAGTATATTTTCTTTGGGGGATGGAATAACAATTGCACAGTTTTCTACAGCACTAGTAGTAACTCAAAGCAGCCAATCAGCAGGCAACATTTCACTTCTTATAGGAAGCAAACGTGGGAAAGTTGTGATCACCACTAATTTTTAAAAACATTAAGCGGGAGTGCAATGAGGCTTTGACCACAAAGTTTTTTGTGAAACTGCAGCAAAAATTTGCCGCTACAAAAACATCGCCAAGACAAAAAAATCACCATTAAAAAAATCGCCCATTTACTTTAATGCATTTGGACAAAAAAGTCGCCATAAGAAAAAACGGCCATTGACTTTAATACATTCAGATAAAGTTGCAGAGACAAAAAAGTCAGTACAGACCCATGTATTTGGACTGTGAAAAATTGTTGAGTGTACATTTTTTTGTGTTGCCTATTGACTTCAATACGTTAAGCAAATTTTTATAGGTTTTTTTGGCCAAGTGAACGGGACAAATTCACTCATTGATAACATTGAAAAATGTTGTGCCTTTAACTACTAAAAAATGCCTTGACCCTTAAAGGGATACTGTCATGGGAAAAAAAAATGTTTCAAAATGAATCAGTTAATAGTGCTGCTCCAGCAGAATTCTGCACTGAAATCCATTTCTCAAAAGAGCAAACAGATTTTTTTATATTCAATTTTGAAATCTGACATGGGGCTAGACATATTGTCAGTTTCCCAGATGCCCCAAGTCATGTGACTTGTGCTCTGATAAACTTCAATCACTCTTTACTGCTGTACTGCAAGTTAGAGTGATATCACGCCCTCCCCTTTCCCCCCCAGCAGCTAAACAAAAGAACAATGACAGAATCCCTTTAAACAAAACAGGGATTGTTTGTCCATATATTGCAATATATTTAAGCTGGCCAACTACGTCAAAGTCATCCCATATCTGGCCAGTCGTACACTCAACTTTCATCTGATTCATTAAGAATTCTATTGCTTCATTATACATTTTACACAGGGACAAAGATTTACCTGCAACTTACTTGCTGCTTTCAAGGTTGAAACTCCCAAATGTGGTTGCCCTTTTATTGACCACCACTGGGATCACCTGACTATAGCTGGGAAGGGTGGGGGCTACAACATAGAGCTGGCCACTGCTCCTGAATAAACTATAACAACAAGGGAAAGGGCTTCTTGTAGGAAGCATGCATTTCATGCATTGCTATGAGTTGCCAAATCTGAAGAAAACTTTGTTCCTGTTATTAAATTGCCTCCAGGCAATTTTGGTGCAAAGAGACTTGTCACTAGTAATATACTGTATAAATAGGGGGGAATTGCTATAAAGAAGGCAGCTCATGTCCTGGTAAGTTTACTGGAGTTTCCTTAGTGTCAATCTTATCAGTACTTGTTGACCTGTTCTTTAGCTGGTATAATCTGTTTGATTTTATTCATTATTATTTAATAATTAACTAACTTTCACCAGATTGCTTTCCCTTGTTGTTATTCATCCCTCCACAATTTTGCCTCCCATTTTTCACAGCCTGTTGTAAGTTGGACCTTGAAAGTCATGAATAGGCTATAGGTAGTGATGGGCGAATTTTTTCATCAGGCATGGATTCGATGCGAATTTCTGCATTTCAAATAAATTCCACACAAAAAATGAACGATCAGAATTTTCGCACGCATAAAAAATTTTCGGACACCCATTGACATTTGGACAAAAGAGTCGCGCGTATAAAAATTGTCGCCCATGTCAGAAATTATTTTGAAGCCCATTAAGTTCAAATACTTTCTCAAATTTTTCCGGGATTTCACAAATTTATCTGCAAAGTGAAATGGGACAGATTCGCCCATCACTAGCTATAGGTTGTCTCTTTAAGGAGAAATCAACCTGTGGGGAAAAAAACATACCCCCCACCCCAGGTAGACCTCCCTCCTCCCCCCAGGCTAACTACCCCCCCGGGAGATGCCCCATACTCCATACTTACCCCTCGGCACAGATTCTTCCAATGAAGTTCCAAGCGTCCATCTTCCGGCTCCTCGGCAATTTCCGTGTAATTCCACGCATGTGCAGTTGTCGCAAACCGGCAAACTGCTCCAACTGCGCATGCGCAGAAATACAGATCTCTCAGTCAGCTTACAGAGGAGCCGGAAGATGGACGCGTGGAACTTCATTGGAAGAATCTGCACCGAGGGGTAAGTATGAAGTATGGGGCATCTCCCCGGGGGTAGTTAGCCTGGGGGGAGGAGGGAGGGCTACTTGGGATGGGAGGTACGGGTTTTTTCCCCACAGGTTGATTTCTCCTTAAAAGAGACAGATTTCCAACTAAGTTTTGCTGCTAAGTAGAGGCCTGCCAAACTCGGAAAAAAATGAAATATGAAATATGAAATATGTCCTGGGAAACTTCACCCCCCAAAAATCTTCTATAGTATTAATGAAGCTATGTTTTAAGAAAATTGTCACAACATAGTTTTCTTTTAAACCATTGGCCAAAATGGTGATTATTTTTAAGATCTTAATTAGATCAGTGGGCACAGTGCTGATTCATAATTACATTAGGAGTGAAATATTATCAAAATAACCAAGAGTAGAAAGAAATTGTATTATGATCTCACTGGAATTCATTACTGAAAATGAGGTTTGCTCATGTTAGGAACACTTTTAACAGATGATAGATTGAGAAAACATGAAATGTTTATCTAGACTCATAAATTGTATGTTCCTCTTACAGCATCTGTTTGTAAGCAAAATGAGTAGCTTCCATTTTATCATGTGGAACCGTAAGTTACAGTATATACAAATAGCTATACACTCAAATATAAGCTCATGTGTAAATATATCTACACAGTATTTTATTTCATTCTTTAAAAACTAATCCCAAAGGGCTATCGATGAGTGTGACCTAAAACCTATTAACGATACTCTGGAACTGACTACCAGTGCAAATTTTCTTATAGGAGAAGGAAAGGTTAACATTAAGTAAGCTTTATCAGAAAGGTCTATATAAATACACCAGTAATTCCTCAAAATAATGCTGCTCTGAATCCTTTGTCCAAAAAAATACTACATTTCTTTTCTTCTGTTTTGTACATATGGGCTTCTGTATCAGACTTCCTTCTTTCAGCTTAATCCTCCAGGGCAGGGCTTGAGCATGCTCCGTTTGCTCTTCTTTCCCACACCTTCCTCCCTTCTCCCCTCCCTGCTGTAATTTGAGCCCAGAGCTACAGTATGAGTGAGCAGGGAGAGACTCAGGCTGGAAGTGATGTCACACCAAGCTAATATGGCAGCTGCTATCTTAAACAACCAGAGAGAGCTTCTAGAGCTGTTTACTCTGGTATGATAAAGCATTCTACAGAATACATATAGCATTCCAGTTTGCACTATTGTGGCTAATCTTTTGGCAATAAACTGACTAAGTACCTTTCCTTCTTCTGTATTTATAGCAGCTTTGCAGTAGATCTAAGATATGGGCATCATTGGGGGTGAAGATAACTATTTATAACAATCTATTCTATGTGACACAGACCAATTTGAACATCAATCTTATCTCTCTATATGGTTTACTAACAATAGTAGACAGAATAATTCTGTTTTGTATTTTTCCCACTATTTTCCAACCCCAATTTCCTCTCGCCTTCTTTTCTTGAAACTATAGTGAAGATATCCAGGCCCAGAGCCTCTTATTATACCTATCCCTCACTATTTTTACTTACTCAGCTTAGCATTTTATCTTTTTTCTTCTGTTTCAGTTTTTTTAAAATCTCTGTTTATTGAGGTTTCATAGGGGTAGAGGGTACAGAATGAAAAAAGGGGGGGAGGGGGGAAGAAATTCACAACATTTTACTCTTGAGTATAGTATAAGGGTCAATAACAAGTCATATCTCAAATACTTGTAATACAAACATAGCCTTGATGGGGTGAGTTGGACGGGTACATTTGGTATATATCGTATTGTGTAATAGTAAGCACATGCAAAAAACATAGTCAAGACAAGTTATAAAAATCTTACCAAACCACGAGAGGCCTAGGGTCTCTTCTGTTTCAGTTTTACTATAAACTGCAGATGTAATTTCCATGCCTATAGTTTTTAACTAACCACTTAGGCTTTACTGCTGCTGTTCCTAGATATTAAACCTGGTGTATTCCCTTTGCCCCACCCAATTCTTTGTGTTAGGTTACTAAAAAAAAGTTAGGTTCCCAGGCATAGAGCTATACCAAGTGCTCCTATCCATCAGTGCTCCTAGCTCTTCAGCATCTATTATTGCTATTCATTATTCCCCTAGAGATAGTATTGAAGAAACTGTAGAGTGGTATCCTAGGTACAGTATGTGCTAATCAGTGGAGAAGGAAAAAAATAGGAAAGAATTGTATGTGATTGCCTGTGTAAGTGTTTTTTGGAAGGAGTTGAGGAAGGAGCTACATTGCTTTTGTCTAAGATTGATTTCAGGTAAAAACCAGACAACATTTTTCATTTCAGCTGGTCAGTTCAGATAAATTCACTTAATTTATACAGTATATAGCACAAGGTATTTACTTGGCATTGTATTTATCATTGTAGAAGACTATATTCAGAGAGCTGAGTACAAGTAGAGGATGCACGAAAACTTAAAAATATTGGTTGCCAAGGGAAGTCATTTAGGTATCTGTGTGTTTTCTTCGGATATGGCAAGATTTGAGGAATGTAAATCTGGCTACCAAAAAGATCTTCTATACATGAGCCTGAGAATTCAGTGCCATGTTTAATGTAGTAGAGATTATATTTCACTTTTAATATATTGTACATGTGTACAAAATAATAGTCTCAACATTTCTTTAAAACTCTATATTAAAAGGTCACTGTATAAAAATGTATATGTTATTAGTAATAATAAAACAAAAACTGTATCTGTTCAATACAGGGCTGTGGGATACAGCATACAAAACACGAGCAGCAAGAAAACATTGTTTTGTTAAAAAAAAAAGCTATGGTTTGTGTATGTTTTTAAAGGATTTGTTCCTAGTAAGAGACTTCCTTCCCCTAAAGCAGTAAATCTTTAATAAACAGCAAACAAATGTGCAGCCTAAGAGCACTAAATTGTATTTAAGGTTCCATATCTGCAAAGGGTTTTACCTGCTCTGGAACTTCAAAATTGTATCGATAAGAAGAGTTATAATGGCAGCCCCATTTATGGCTTGTGATTTATTTTTAGCTGTTACCATACTACCTTTAAAGCCATTTATCAAGTAGCATATGATATACATGTTTTTGTCATGTTTTGGGATTAATGATTAATATTCTGGACTCATAACTACCAATAACAACCAATAGCTTCCCAGAGACACTTTGACATTTTACTAGTGCAATACTGTAAAGAAGACATATTATGTAAAAAACAAGACTATACCAATGCATTATACTCTTTTAGATGTAGAAGGAATGTGCTTTAAAAAGTTGTTTCTGGTTACTTTATTAAAAAATTTCTGCAAAAACCATACTGATGCCATGCATCACTAAAACTTCCTGCCCGCTGAACGTTCTGGCTGTGCAGGGGAAAACCTTTCATGGCTTCGGGTCTTTTCGCTGCTTTGGGATTTCAACTTTGACTCCTTTCAAGCCTTCAGGTCTTTTTGTGGCTTTGGGACTTCGGCTCTTCAGGACTTTGGCTCTTCGGGAAAATTAGACTCTTTGGGACTTCGACTCTTTGGGACTTCGACTCTTTGGGACTTCGGCTCTTTGGGACTTCGGCTCTTTGGAACTTCGACTCTTCAGGACTTCAGCTCTGCTGGACTTCGGAGGTTCTGGACTTTGGCGGTTTTGGGATTTTGAGGTGCGGCACAGCTTTGGCACTGTCAAGGGGGGCCTGGCTATATTTTGAAAAGTGTAGCACAGCCGGGCCCCCCTTTAGGCCCGGGCCCTGTGCAATAGTACCCGCTGTGCCCCCCTGATGGCGGCCCTGCACAGACCAATCTACTACTTTATCATCATGAAGAATTTCCAGACCAAAAAGGAATATACATAGTAGCTTACATAGTTGAAGTCATAGTTTGTGAATAGGGAGATGTGCAGTATTATTTATGCTGCTAGTTAGTACTATGCAAATCAACAAGTCAGAGTTTACAGCTGTCTTGAGTTGTGTTGTAGTGTTCAGCTTTAACAGGATGATTGACAGGGAAGCGCATGAACTCCCACTGTCAGGACATCTTGCAGATATACCCATTAGATTAGCAACCTTTCCCCTTCCAGCTCAGTTCACATATAAATTCCAGCTTTTGCTTTGGTTTGAACTATCCACTACTCCGGCTTCTCTAGACCTTAGAGACGCCAGAGTTACTTTTGTCATAACATCAGAATCAAAATGCCATCAACCCTCTGAGCCCGCTCCTTAGACTTTAATATAATTTCTTACTTAAAAATGGCAATACTTAGCATCTTTATTGCAAAACAATTGTACTTTATTTGATGGTTTTGAACTAATGCTGTTCAAAAACCTGAAACAAAAGAAACATCTAATCGGTATTACTCCAGTTGTAAGATTTTATGCAGCTTGGATTTACAAAGTTATTATCTTTTCTATATACAGTACCCCATTATTCTGGAAGACCAGTTATCAACCTGCTGTATAACATATGTGAGCTAGGAGCAATAATAAAAGCAATTTAATTTTCATAAGGTCAATGAATTCCATGGAGTAAAATGAAAGTTGAGATTCAGTCATCTACTTATAATTGAATTGATTTCTTCTCTAAAAAGGATTTCTGTCTGTTGTCACCCTATAGAAAAGAAAGTATGGGCAAGATGAGAAGCATAGCTAATAGTTGACCTAGGGGCATATTTATAAAGATGGTCTGTGAAGCATTCCCATTTCCATCCCCACTTATTACACCTGCACTAGCCATGTCATATGCAGTCAAAATATACAAAGATGTAGTCATGGTGTAGGTTTGTGTGGAAAGTTGCATAAAAAAACTGTGAAATTGACATTTTGGGATATAAACCTTTGTAATACTACAAAGTATATTTGTAGACTCTGTATACATTTGTAAACTCGATAAAATGATTGTGTTAATAACTCTGGGATATTTACATTTAGAAATGGAATCGAAAACTTGGCAATTATATATATTTATTACACTAAAATAAATGGCCAAAATTATCTGGACAAGTCTTCAAAACCACATATTGGACCGCACACAGCTGAATTCCAAACTACTGTGAAAGGAAGGTCGGCACAAGAACTATTCTTTAAAAGCATAGGTTTCTATAGGTATGTAGCTATGTGCATGACATGGTGTAATCGTCAGGGTCATTGGACTTTGAAGCAGTGAAAATGTGGTATCTGGACTGATGAATCTTGTTTCGCCATCAGTCAGACAGATGAGACTGGGATTGGCAGATGCTAGAACGCTTTAATGTTTTGTGGAGGAGGGTAAATGTCTAAAGCTGTTTTTTTCATGTTTGGGGCTTGGTTTTGTAGATTCAAGTAAAAGTAAAACTTAATGCTAAAGTGAACTAGACCATTTTTGACAATTCTGTGTTTTCTAGATTGTGTCAGCAGTCTGGGTAATTTCTTGCATAAAGGGAAGTTAGTAAAGAATTGGTTTGCTGATATGGAAGCCACAGAAGTTGAATAGCCTAAAGGTGGCCATACACGGCCGATAAAAGCTGCCGACAGATCGAGTCGGCAGCTTATTGGCCCATATATGGGGCCCCCCGACGGGCTTCCCCGATCGAGATCTGTCCGAAAGTCGGCCAGATCTCGATCAGATGGGACTAAAAATCCCGTCGGATCGCGGCCGACTGCCCGTAAAGTCACCGTTAGAAACCGATCGTTGGGCACTAGGGCCCACGATCGGATCAGCCCGATATTGCCCACCTCAAGGTGGGCATATCGGGGAAGAGATTCGCTCGTTTGGCGACATCGCAAAACAATCGGATCTCTCCGTGTATGGCCACCTTAAGATCCATGGTCTCAACCAAACTGAACAGATATGGAAAGAATTTAAATGTCAACTACAAGCCTGGTCTGATTGCTCACCATCAGTGTCAAACTTCACTAGTGCAGTTGTGGTTGTCCCAACAACAATGTTACAGCTTTCTGAGAAGAGTAGAAGCTGAAATAGCAGCAAATGAAGGATTAGTTTCATAATAATACCCTTGGTTTAGAATGAAAGACAGGCCAGTGTCCAGTCACTTTTGGTCAGTGCATATGGCCCCAGTCATTCAGGGATAGGCAATCTTTGTTTTCTGCTTCTGTTATTATAATGGCAAACATATTTTGCTAACAATATCTGGCCAGCCATCAAATAGATGCAAATAATATAGTACTATTATAGTGATAGTACTGTATATTTTATGCTTTTTTTTCTTTTTACTAATTGTAATCTCCAATTCCACAATTATTCAGTTTACTTCAGTTTATTCAGTTTATTTCTTCTTTTATTTTAGAAATGTTAAAATCCGGCAAATCCTGGTTAAGTGATTTCAATTTAGATTACTCCGGAAATAAAAGTAAAAACAAAAATGATGAAGGATTTCTTTCTGCAAGGACAGGCTTTGTTAATTCAGATTCTTAACATTTGCTCAGTGTAATCTAAGATGTTTATGACAGCATACATTTCACCAACCACATGTTTAACCCCAATTTGTAGGTAGAACATAGTTAGATGGAATATATATATCATCTTCAGCTTGTCTTTGTTCTATATGTTGTTATTCTCTTGACATTCTTTTTAGTCTCTGCTGCATTGTTAAACTGTGAGGCCCAGAGTGTGAATCCATCAATCGCATGTCTTTACGATTCAGAGTTCCCCCCACCCATCCACACAAAAAGAATCAAGTTAGAGCATGTGCCACAGCTGCTTCATTTTGGTCAAGGAGATCCTAATTCAGGCAGCAGCCTTACTCTCAAAAGGGGGCTATAAGAGCTTTCTGTCGAATAATTGTTGGCACACTCTTACAGCAAACATGAAAACACCCCTCTGACAAGCAACATGATTTATTACTGCCTACTGCAAAAAACAGAACAAAATCAATTGGCTATTACCTCACTTAGCGATGGCTTGTCACTGCCTGAGAGCAGGGTGTTAAAAATAAGAGCCAGGCAAGCAGCCTCACGCCTGCCCTTACACACCTGCTTTGAACTAGATACAGTTAGAAGTGAAAGCTCAAAACCCATGCTTAGACAATACTAAAAAAAATTTCTACTGCAAAGTGAAATAATACCTTTGTATGCGTGTGCTTTTGTGTACACATGTTTTGGTCAATCTATTCATGGTCCTTGCATATGTATACCTGGGCAGTGTGAGCTTAATTTGTTTACATTGTAGTGGCTGAAGTCATAAAGGTTTCATTGATGACAAGCATTGCTTTGAACAACATAAACATGGCATTGGGCTCCTGTTTCCACAATGAACCAAATTACAAATAAATAGCATTTTATAAGCAGGCTTTGCTTCCCATCATACTTAAATGATGGGGTGATATGCGCCTGCAGTATAGTCTACATATTTAAAAAGTCCTAAAATCTAGTTGTTTTCAGATATATAAAACTCTTCAATATAGTATACTTTTAAAGCTGACACTGCATGTTTTTAATCACGGTGTGTTATAGTAGTTATATAAATCCTAATTCCAGTACATAACTTCATTTTATCTAATATTAAGTTTATTGATATATTTTGCACATTTTACTACAGTATGATAATGACATAAAGATTTTAGTAAGTGTGGGATACACATACAGTAAGGATCTATTATCCAGAATGTTTGCCAACTGGGGTTCTCTGGAAAGAAATGTTTGCATAACTGCAGTAACCCAAACCACTGGGCTTCCTAGACATCCAATAATTCTTTGTCAGCTAAGCCTCACAGCATTGTCTTTTTTGTTCTTAAGATTTCAGTGTCCCAGACAGATAAATCCAGTCATTGACTAGTTGACTCTCCCTGAAGCCAGAAAAGATTTTTTCCAAGCATCCCTGTATATAAGACGAGCATGCCCAGCTATGGGCCATATGGTATGTTTCAGTTTTCATCTGCAAGTAGCTACAAAAACAATATAATTTTTTAATGTACATTAAAATGTACATTATCCCATTCTTTGATGACATCTTGATACAAGATTTCTTTGTTAAATTCAGTCTGCATATCATTTTACAAAATACATTTTTAAAATTATTATTCGTTATTCTAAACCCCCAGTGAGTGACCATTTTCTCTTTCCCATTGGCTTTCTTGTCTGGGTTTCTTTGTTTCTCTTTCAATTATTCCCCTAAGGCCCTTGATATTGTATCTGTAGCCATAATGAATTTGTTCATCTTCCATCTGTTTTTGTTTTCAGTGTAAACACATCATGCCACTTAATATGCTACATGGGTACCTTTAATAAATCTGTATTATACTGACCCCGTCATGTTATTATAACCAATCTCAGCAAGACCATGCAATTATTACAAATATGTTCTTATTTTAATACTTAGTTTGCTCTACTTTGGTGCAAATAGTTATAGCTAGGTTTATCCAAAATGTAACCTTTTGCTACTGTCATTTACCACTCTGTGTTATTTAACTGAAAGCTTGGCAGATTTTTATAATTCACTATAAACTGAACAAGTTTTTCCTTAAATGCTGAAAACAAATTCTAATTGTATTAAGAATCATTACGATGTGTTTGGGGGTTTATCTACCACAGCAATGTAATTCCATTGTAGGAAATGTTTTGCCATTCCTTCAAAAAGAAGCATTAATAGCATAGAGAAGTAGCTTGTGATAACATGAACAGTTGTCCTTTAGAAGCCCTAGCTGTTTAACAGTTATCAGTGTTCCTTATTCCCAGGTTGCCGAAAATCCTAGCCTTGATTCCTATTTGTTTGAGGCTCTGCTATAAATTTGTATTTATCTGACAATTACATTTTAAATGAATCTGGATTTATCAGTTATTGTCTTTATTTCCTCCTGACCCTTGCTTCTGTTCCTGTATGCTGGTAGTCAACTGGACTTGGCTTTAGAGTCTCTTATATATTTATGACTAGGGAGAGTTACTAGGGGATAGTACACAAAACATTTGGGTATTAAAATGAATGTTGTATCTGCCATATAGGTTGTTAATTGAATACACCAATAGAATTATCTAACAATTTTATAATATTTAGCAAAATAATATTTTGCAAATTACTAGTCTCCTACTAGAGTTTAGGGGTTATATTTGGTATTCTGTGTGCAGCTGAGTTCAACTGAAATACTTATATAGCCAAACAATTAAATTATCAATAGCTGCCTTAATACAGAAAGGTAACAAAAAGTCTAACTTAAACAATAAATAAAGCAAACTGGAATTCCTTATTTAGTAAGTGTTCAATAGAGCAAGTTATTAGCTCCAAGGATATCATAAACCACTTTGTGGAATACTAACAATCTCAACATAATCCACAATCATAATCCATAATCAGAGAGAAAAAAATCTGACCCAGACCTGGCTACAGTTCAAATAATTTCTAAATAAATTAAAACTTCCAAAAATGAACCTTGAACAGACCCATAATTTGATTCAATCAATTATAGAGTGTGAAAAGCAAATGTAAAACCCTGTGTGGTACATTTACACAGTGCCATGGTTTTTGGAACCCTGTCCTTCATTTTGCACTATGGAGCACTTTTTCCCATGAATACAGAGCTGTTGGTGTTTAGCAGCACTGTATTCAGGAGGGCCACACAGCAGTGTAAAGCAGTTTGCTCTGGGCACAGGTGTAGGGTAAATGAGCACTAAGGGACATGATTTTGCTCCCTTGAATCTCGGCAGAGAGTTTCACACCCACCTCATGCCACCACACCTTTAATTAAATGGACCAGTAACACCAAAATATCTTAATTCTTAAATACTTCCAAAACTAGAGGTAACGCTCGCTCACCCTTGGATTTTTTGAAAGTTTTTGCGCCATTGCGCCATTGGGGGATTTTGCTGCAAAACTGTGATAAAAATTTACCTTGAAAAAATTCACCCAGAAAAATGCCCATTCACTTCAGTGCATTTGGAGTGATAAATAAGGTCCATTGACAATGCATTTTAGTGAGAAAAAATCTTTAATGCAGTTGGAGTGAGAACAAAGTCCCCTATAGACAAAATATATTTTGCTACAAAAAAGTCACTGCAACTCTAATATAGTTTGCTACAAAATGTTGCCGTGACAAAAAAGACTACAATAGACTTTAATGTGTTGCACACAGCATTATATTAATCAGTGTATTAAATTGCAAAACAAGTGTAGGATTGCAAGTTTTATCCACTGAGTTTTATCCACTCTAATTTTAGTAAGACTTAAAGACCATGTTATGAACTCACGCATTTTTGAGTTAAAATCCTTAAAGAAATTAAAAATGTTTTGGGATATAAAGTATATTTTTATGAGACGGATTAGCGAGGTTATTTTTATCTCAAGCTTAGGGAAAGCTGGGTATCTGCCAACTTTGCCAAACATACAGAACAGGGGACGCATATTAAAATATTAGCAGTTCTGTACTATGACTCATCAGCTGTTCCTATGCCCTACATGACTTCTGGTACAATAAATATAACCACATTTATTTTCTCATGCATGTTAGACACGGAGACTAATGATCTCTTGTAAATGTTGGCACTGCCCCTATGAAGTCATGTATTAAAAATAACGACAGAAAAAACGGCATCTTTTTATTTAACTATTGCATCGTTATGTGCATGTTAGTTATATGAATGTGCATGTTAGTTAAAATACCAAACTTAACACCCCAACAAAGAAAAACTGAACTAATTATAGGGTTCTTTTGTAATGTTCTTGCTCTGTACTGACTGCAGCTCTTTATCTGTCTGATCCTGGATTAGTTGTGAGGGCACATTAGGCATTAGGCATCCTTTCAATGACCAGAGCACAGATTTTCTAAAACCAAAGCAGGTGGGTACTATAGGTTCTTTTATCAAATAGTAAACCATCAATCATTCCTTTGACTTATTTATTGGATATCAAAACAAAAAGGCACAAAATGATTTCTCCGATTTTAGAATTCACTGAAAAAGAGTCACTTTGAAAAGGGAGAGCAGAAAATTGATCCCTAATGAGAAAAATGCTCTTAATAAGAGTGAAATCAGAATGATGTCACATCAGTTAAATTGCCTTCCAACCCTTTGAAAGGGGAACATCACAAATCTAAACAGCCAGTTCATCCCCAAAAGAGCTGGTTCAGACAACCAAATAGAAAACCTGTTATCAGGGACTGGCAACAAAACTAGTTATTTCTGAAAGATTTCTATAACATGGGCCAAACTGTAATACATCCCCATGAGGGTGTGAAATGTACTGCATCCCTGTATTGACTACACCGTCACTAATCTATGCAAAGGACCTTAGCAAGGGACCAAGCTGAACAGTACCGAGAGTTAAAATTCCTACCGAATTCCCAGACATTTGAACTTTTATAGGAATTGATTCAACTAGCCCAATGATTCAATAGCACACCATGATCCTGGTGTTATTTCCTTTAATTAATCCCATGTTTTATAAAGATGAACTACTCCTTTAAGTAGTACTTTATTAAAAATACATTACTTTGGTAAGTTGAAAGGTACTTTTGGTTCTTTTCCGAATGTGTCTGTTTGTTTAGGCAGCAAATTAAGGAAACTGTGATCTTATCAAATTCAGCTGCTGCATTTGAGAGTTTTCTTTTATTTTATGAGCCGTAGAAACCTTGCTTCTATTTTTTATGCACTAAAAGAAACATGGAAGGACGCCAGTGCTTAGTTATACAAAATTTTGGAGTATTTCTCCAAGCAGTATGTTGAAATTATCTGCTTTCACAGGCATCCGGTTCACAAATTATCTGTCAGGGTCTGTATCTCATTGTTTAATAGTACATGCTGTGTGAAATTGAATGTGGGACCTCTTTTAAATTTTACTTTTAAGTCTGGAGGTTTTAGCCTATGTTTTACCATTTGTGGGTTTTGGTTTTTTTTTTCATTTAACTTATGGTCTATCTTTCGATAGCTTCAGATACTTCATTGGAATCTCATACAGGACAAAAGGATTAAACTAGCTAGCATCTTTGTATAAACTGTGTATAGTATTTCTTGCTTTTTCACCACTTTGCACATTATCTGCTAAAAGCATAGAGTTTTAACCCTTATAGTGTCACATAATCTATTGCATTTGCATAAAAGACCATGATTAATATCTGTAAATGGTGCAAAATATGTCAGCTGTAAAGCCTTCATACTGTATAATAACAGCACTGTAGATTCTATGTTTCCAGTTGACTCTTTGATATATGCCACAAATTTGTTTACATAGATATCGGTTATATACAAAAAACTGCACTGGTTATCCAATTTTAATCTCAATTTGGGAAAGATGTGTAAATGCAATTTTATGCTAATTTGAAACTAGAAAGCCTTTAAATATTGTATATAAGTAAATATAGTTATAAATAAATAAGTTTATATAATTCTAATTCTAATTTGTGTAGTGTCATTTCAAGTAAGGCATTGGCATTGATATTGTTATGGTAGATGGTTAACAAAATAAGATATATGGGGCTCAAGAAATAAAGGTGAGTTTTGGTACTCTAGGCCAAATGAACTGCTTTATGGTTTTGTTCACTACTGATTATAATTGTCACGTGCCTTTCAAATATAAGTCCCATAGGTTTTATAAAAATGTTTTTATTTACCTCTTACTAGTGACCCCCCAAAAAATGGTAATGAGATGTGTTTAATAATAAGGTCAAACACTTGAACAGTACTAGTTGCTGGGCAATATCTATATCTCTTGGATTAAATTAATAATTGCTATCCCATTGTTTGCCTTTTATTTTCTTTGGATGTCCTGCTTTATATGGAAGTCTGCGGATCTTTATAATACCCCAGTGAGCTGCTGGTAAAGAAATGTAACTATCAAGACATTCATTTGTAAGGTTAGCATACTAACAGCTGCTGTGTGGGTCACAGGCTGTTTTGTTAAAGTAGAAATGTGGAGGGGGAAGGGTCATTGTTCAGTATATAGATAGATATTGGCCTGATTTTTAAATCTGGGGTTTGCTCTTTTCAACAGGACTGCAAATTTAGTTTACAGTTCTTACCTGCTTGTCAGAAAATGAGAAACTGCCATTTCCAAGCATGATAAAATAAAATAAAATCTAAGGCTGGATTATAGTTTGGAATTACCAGTAGACATAATTAAGCACAAAACAAGTTTTACCATTGTAAATAAATTATCAGAGTTTTTGGGTCACTGATAATGTTATTAGATATCATTTAATGGTTATACCTGTTATACCATACAGGATACTTTTTTCTTAAGCTTGCAAATGATTGGAAAACAAAATGGGAGTATAGAGAATTATGTTAATATAATAGTAAATATATATTAACTAGGGATGCACCGAATCCTGGCCTAATCCTGGATTCAGTGCATCCCTAATATTAACTAGTATGCTCAGGACCTGGGGTTTTTCATTCAAGGAATGTAATTACTTACCTGATACCAGGACCGGACTGAGCATTAAAATAGGCCCTGGCATTTCAGGTACACAGAGGCCCGATCAGCCCACATAGAGGCCCACTAAATACTGACTTTCTATGGGACCTTATAGCAGCCCCTCTGGCATTTGCCAGAACCCACAGATTGCCAGTCCGGGCCTGCCTGATACCCCGGAGTTTCATGACCTGTATAAAGACATTCACAATGATTAGAATACGGCCAGGATTTTTAAACCTGCCTCATCGACATATGGCCATCGTTTAGCCAGATATCAATCGAGGAAGCCCATTTGATGGCCCCATACACTGCCCAATAAACTGCTGACATAAACTATCAGCAGCGCTCATGTATGGGGACCTTAACACTAGAGTAACACCTATGGGCAGATCAAGGGTTGAAGTGAGAATTCAAGTTTTTTATGGGCAAAACTGTCAAATTCACCTAGGGAATTGTTAAAATTCTTATTGAGTTTTTTTTTTAATTTTAATTTGATTTTCGAGATTTATAATACTCTGGACCTTTAAGAACTCGAATTAGACTATTCGCCACCTAAAACCTGCCGAATTGCTGTTTTAGTCAATGGGAGACATCCTGGGATCAATTTGTAGTTGTTTGCTGCCTTCCTGACATTCAATTTTCTTCAGAGAAAAAACTTGAATCGAGTTTTTAAATTTTTTTTATTAATTTTTGGGTCAATCCAATTTTGATTGGACGAATTTCGAGTTCATGTGAATTTATGGGAGTTTTAAAAAACTCCCATGAATTCGAAATTCGACCCTTGATAAATCTGCCCCCTAAATTTACGCAGTTTGTAATTCACAGAAATCTCCAACTCCTCAATTAAGGAGTTCTCCAACACACTACCATTTTGTGTATAAATAGCATTTATGTTGATTCAGGGGGAAGTTCTAGACCATCTGATGGAAAACAAAGAATTTCATAAAGTATGTCACAGAAGGTTACAGACTGAATAAAAAGAATAAAAATCAAGAAAGATAGGGATGTTGCGAACTGCCGATTTGGTGTTCGCGAACGCCGTTCGCGAACACCGGCAAAAAATGCGAACGTTCGTGAACAGTTCGCGAACTTCGATCGAACGATTTTCATTCGAATCGAACGATCGAAGCATTCGATCGAATGCTTTTCATTCGATCGAATGCTTACAATCGTTCGAACGAATGGAAATCGTTCGATTTTTAGCGGTCGAAGGAATTCGAATGGTCGAACGATTTGTATTCGAATCGAACGCGAACTCAAAATGCGAACGTCGCGCGACGTTCGCGAACATTCGGCGGACGGGAACGGTCGAAGTTCGCGCGAACAAGTTCGCCGGCGAACAGTTCGCTACATCCCTAAAGAAAGATAAAGATACTAGTTTATGCCTTTATGTCTTTGTTGGTACTGGCAGATTTATTTAAACCAGGGCCCCCCAACATTTTTACCTGTGAACCACATTAAATTTTAAATATGAGTTGGGGAGTAACTCAAGCATGAAAAAAGTTCCTGGGGTGCCAAATAAGGGCTGTGACTGGCTATTTGGTAGCTCCTATGTGCACTGGCAGCCTACAGGAGGCTCTGTTTTTTGTTTTTTTTTCAACTAAATTTTGCATCTAAGCTTGGAATTCAGAAATACCTGCTTTGAGGCCAATGGGAGCAACAGCCAAGGAGATGGTAAGCAAAATGTTGCTCGTAAGCCACTGGTTGGGCATCACTGATCTAAGCGGTTCCTTACAAGAGCTGCAACTTGGTACACAAAGAGCTGATCAAGTAGAATATATTGTCCAAAATCACCCCAAAGAACCATTGGGACTGCAGATAATATGACATTATGATTAACTGGACTGTATTTAAATAAGAGGTGCACTGGATAGCACTTACAGGTTAGTAACTGGGGTCCCTGGTGGGTCTTAAAAACTAGCACTCCTTTTGGAGTTTTCTTTTTCTTTAAGGATGACTGGCCTCAAATATTTGTTGAGTTCTCTCTATCTTTGCTCCACTGCTTTTTATCTTATTCATAAATATAAAATACTCTAAGATAGATAATAGATAGATAGATAGATAGATAGATAGATAGATAGATGATAGATAGATAGATAGATAGATAGATAGATAGATAGATAGATAGATAGATAGATAGATAGAAAGATAGATAGCTGAAATGTACTTGTATAATGTGTAAATATACATGTTTATAAATACATATATACTACGAGTCAAAGATAGTTGCTTATCTGACCCTTAGGGAGTTGTAATATAAAGTTAACCAACCTCTTCTGTAAATAAGTTGGACTTGCCATGAAATGTAGTCTGTATTCTGTGTATATGTCTGTGTATATGTCTTAGATAGATATGTTATTTAATGCATTTGTTTTGTTAACAAAATCTTTAATATTCAATATTTTATTTATTGTTTGTTTGCGTTATATCTCAGTTATAAAATAATGGCAAAACTACATTGAATCTTGGAGAATGAAACCATGCCGATTAAAAAATGGCCATCAGGTAGAATGTTCAGTGCAATCAGAATAAGACCGGGGCATGTCTACATGAATCAATCACCGTCTGTCAAATCACAAAAAAAGAACTGCTGTGAGTGACTATGGACAGCTCACCAACTCTGTTTGCTTTGAGCTCTGTACAGTATATAATGTTTAAATAGATAATGCGGGGGACTTTTGCATGATGATTTTAATAGACAACCAGTCATTCTTTGAATGGTTACAGTAGCTTGCAGATGCAATACATAGTTCACATATACATTACACTGAAATAACTACTATGCGCTAGATACATTTTGTTTAAGGGAAAATACTCTGTTTAAAAATATATTATATAGTTATTTATTGAATACATGTCTCATTTAAGAAAGGAAGCATTCAAAGTGGCCACGCTCAGGGCCGCCATCAGGGGGGGGACAAGTGTGCCGGGCATGAAGGGGGGCCTGGCAGTGCTGCAGTTCAGAAAGTGCCTGCCCTCTTGCCAGCGCCGAAGATCTGTGGCCAGCCGAACAGCTGAAAATGCGGAAGTGCCGAAAATCCGAAGTCCCGAAGCGCCGAAAAGACCTGAAGTCACAAAAACAGTCGAAGCTGAAGTCATGAAGCGACGAAAAGACCCAAAGTCACGAAAACAGCCGAAATTAAAGTCCTGAAGCGGCGAAAAGACCCAAAGTCATGAAAGGAGGCGAAGTTGAAGTCCTGAAGCAAGGAGTTCAATTCTACTGAACACCAATTTGTGTTTTTTTTTTCTTTTTGTGATTTTGTGACTTACTGAGAACCCTTTTGTAAAGAACCATAATCCCAGCAAGCATCCGGCTCTAGTGATGGGCGAATTTGTCCCGTTTTGCTTCCCCCGGAAAATTTGCGACTTTCTCGTGAAATTCGCGAAACGGCAAAAATTTGCGAAATGCATTGAAGTCAATGGACATCAAAATTATTTTGACGCATGTCAATTTTGATGCACGCACCAATTTTACGTGCGCCTATTAAGTCCAAATGCATTAAAGTCAATGGGCATTCAAATTATTTTGATGTGTGGCAATTTTTCTGCGCGTGACTTTTCTGTGCGTGCCCAAAATTTTTTGGACGGGGTGGATTTTTCACAGGCAAATTTTCTCGGCAGTTTTGCAAATGTATTCACCGTCGGCGAAATGTGGAAATTCGCTGCAAATTTGTGCCTGGTGAATTTATTGGCCCATCGCAATCAGACTCTTCTCACACCTCCCAGCCAATCAGTTCAGTCCATCTGGCTGTAACTGTGATGTCTGGACAAAGTGGTAACATCCTCCCTTGCCACTCATAAATGGCGATAATATCATTAAAGTTATCTGAGACCCTAGTGCTATCCTTATCTGTAGTCCTACACTCACCGACAGACAGTTGGTTATCTGTTGCTGGTGCCTGAGGTCCCTGTGACCACTTTCATACCAGTAGAGTTCTCCACAGTAGTCTTCACTTTACTTCATCTTCCTCAGGGGTGTCACTCTTAGATACCGAAGGCTCATAATAACACTTCTGTACTGCAGACATTTTGTAAGTCTTACAACTTCAAGCCCAATGACCCACCACTTGGCAATTCACCAAAAAAATTCTGCTCTTGGGGCAAACCTTACACAGGCCTTACTGGGTCTCAACTTTTAACAGGACAGTCTGGACATATGTAGCAAATGAAACTACATCTTTTAACAATTAGGATTTTTTTTTAGTCTTAGTTGAGGTTCTGGCAGTTGGATCACTCCCTTTCCTGTAACCAGCCCCGATGATGTCACAGACAAAGCAAATTAAGGCACAGGAGCTGGTTGTCCTGCAGGAAATGCAGGCAGACAGCAGAGAACCGAGGGACAAATCTAAATATATGAAGCGGGCACTGTAATTGAATTTATGTTTAGTGATGGGCGAATTTATTCGGCAGGTACGAATTCACCGGCGTCAAAAAAAATGTCGCGGGCATCCAAAAAACGGATGTCAGCGGCAAAAACGGGTGCTGGCGTCAAAAACGAGATGCCTGCGCCGTTTCGCGAATTTTTTGCAGTTTCGCAAAATTTTCGTGGGAAATTTGCGAATTTTCCAGCAAAACGGCGCAAATTCGCCCATCACTATTTATGTTGTGTTGGGAAACATCCTTGATTGTCAGAATATGGAACTGGAATATTACAAAATGTATCAACATAAAACTGGTATACAGTTCCACTAAGTCTTGTATGGTATTAACTGATAAACACTTGTGGTTTCACATTGCCATTGCCATTGCCTAAAAATAAGATTTTTTTTTACATAAACAGTGAAATCACTTATCTTCTTTCACCACACTGTTTGACTTTTCTACTAGGTAATTGTGATCATAACATGGTCTTCTTTGCAATTCTGTTGCAGAGCGGTTCTATAAGGGAGTAACTAAAATACTACATTTTAGACGTGCAAACTTTCAGGGTATAAGGACATCTCTGTAACATAGTAAGTGGGAAATGCTTTTCATTGGTATTCATCCCAGGGTATTTAGCGAGCTTAGCTTTGTGATTGCCAAACCTCTTTACTTAATTTTTCAGGATTCATTGAGATCTGGCATAGTGCTGAAAGACTGGCAAATTGCTAATGTGGTGCAGCTATTCAAAAAGGGATCCTGTTCTCAGTCTCAAAACTATAGGCCATTTAGTCTAATGTCAGTGGTAGGAAAGCTTTTTGAATGGTTAATAAAGGATAAGATAGTGGACTTCATAGCAAATCATAATACTATGAGTTTATGCCAGCATGGTTTTATGTCTAATAGATCTTACCAGACTAACTTAATTTCCTTTATGATTTTCATAAATTCACATTCTTTGAACAGGGACCCTGATTCTGTAATAGCAGAGGCAGTGATTAACTTTGACTTTGCTAAATCATTTGATACAGTACCATACAGAAGGTTTCTGGTTAAGTTAAGGAACATTGGCCTGGAACATAGTATGTTGAAGGGACCCATCGGTTTAAATTGTCCCTATGGCTTTAAATCCCTGCCCTTCTACCTTTTCCCTAGTTGCTGGGTGAAAGGCCATGTATCTAGTTTACATTTCATCTATCCAGTTATTGGCCAAGAGGTGTAATTACCACTTCCTACCATACTTCGATATAGAAAGTGGTGGATCTTCCTCTTTGGCTGCTGGTGTCCTAACCATCTGGATGTGCCCGTTGATCCTGGGTACCCTAAGGCCCAGTAAATCCATTGCCCTAGAGGTACCAGTACCTCTAGTGTCTAAGTTGGAGAATTGTGAACGAGGTTAGCTAGAGACAAGTTATATCTGTTATAGACTCTCTAGGAGAGTAAGTTAGAGAGTACAGATAGCAAGAGCAGCTTTGTGCTCCATCAAGGATCTGTAGCAGGCAGTAGTTTCCCAAGGCTCCTAGATTGCCTTAAGTAAAGGGACCATAGTTGGATAGGGTGTCAGGCTTAGACTCCTTCTACCTGACCATTCCACTGGGTGGGATCCGGACAACTTAAAGGTATATCTGCCTGGTGAGGTTCCTTACTGCTTGACTAAAATGACTTATGAGAGTCACATTCCTCAGCTGTGTCATCATTTGCCCGTTTCAGCCTGCTAATACTACTTGCATTAACCTCATTATCTGTAAGTAAACCTGTGGTCATTTGTCTAGAACAAATATATTTGTTACTCCTTTGTTTCACCATAAGAACCTCCTGGCATCCATTATTCCCATTTTTACTAAACAGTAGCCTGAGAGTTGTAGTTGCACTACACCATTCCTGAAATCTTCCATTAAGCGAAGACCCTAACCTGAAGTGTTTGAGTCATATATAACCCATGCTCTTATCACGAGCTGGACATTAACTCAGTTTGGTCTGTATAGCCCAAGTTAGCATTACAATGTGTACCTGGATAGATAACTGGCTAAAAGATAGATTACAAAGTGGTGGTAAATGGAACATTTTCTAATTGGACCAGTGTTGTTAGTGGAGTACCGCATGCAGGTCCGGACTGAGAATTAAAATAGGCCCTGGCATTTCAGGTACACAGAGGCCAAATCAGCCCACATCAGGCCAGTAAATACTGACTTTCTATGGCATCTTATAGCAGCCCCTCTGGCATTTGCCAGAACCCTCAGATTGCTAGTCCAGGCCTGACCACAAAGCAGGTCCAGACTGAGAATTAAAATAGGGCCTGGCATTTTAGGTACACAGAGGCCCAATCACCCCACACAGAGGCCCATACAGCCCCCACCAGTCCACTCAATACTGATTTTCTATGGCACCTTAAAGCAGCCCCTCCGGCATTTGCCAGAACCCACAGATTGACAGTCCGGGCTTGCCGCAAGGCTCTGTACTAGGTACTTTGATTTTCAACTTGTTAATTAAGGAACTGGAGGTGGCCATTGAAAGTACTATTTATATTTTTGCTAATGATGAATGATGCTGCCACTTTGCAGAGTATTTTGACTAAGTTGAAAAACTGGGCAGCAATCTGGAAAAAGAGGTTCAATGTTGATGAATACAAGGTTATACACTATATAATTAATAATATAATCGCTTAACTAAGAAGGATCTAGTGGTTTTTATAGATAACACATTGTCTAATTCTGGGCAGTGTCATTCTGTGGCTACTAAAGCAAATAAAGTTCTGTCTTGCATAAAAAAGGGCATTAACTCAAGGGATGGAAACACAATTCTGCCTCTTTATAGGTCCCTGGTGAGGCCTCATCTGGAGTATGCAGTTCAGTTTTGGACTCCAGTCCTTAAGAGGGATATAAATGAGCTGGAGAGAGTGCAGAGACGTGCAACTAAACTGGTTAGGGGGATGGAAGACTTAAATTATGAGGGGAGACTGTCAAGGTTGGGGTTGTTTTCTCTGGAAAAAAGGCACTTGCGAGGGGACATGATTACACTTTACAAGTACATTAGAGGACATTCTAGACAAATAGCAGGGGACCTTTTTACCCATAAAGTGGATCACCGTACCAGAGGCCACCCCTTTAGACTAGAGGAAAATAACTTTCATTTGAAGCAACGTAGGTTGTTCTTCACAGTCAGGACAGTGAGGTTGTGGAATGCACTGCCGGGTGATGTTGTGATGGCTGATTCTGTTAATGCTTTTAAGAGTGATTTCTTGGACAGACATATCATTAAAGGCCATTGTGATTGTGATACTAAACACCTCTATAGTTAGTATAGATATGGGTATATATAATTTATGTGAAGATATGGAGGGGTGTGTGTATGGATGCTGGATTTTCATTTGGAGGTGGTTGAACTTAATGGACTCTGCCTTTTTTTAACCTGAATTAACTATTTTAGTATGTAGGGATGGGAGAATTTGACCCGTTTCAACAAAAATTTGCCACCGGCAAAATGTCACCGATGCCCATTAAAGTCTATGGGCGTCATTTATCCGCGAAAAAAGGCGAAAAAAATCGCCCATCGCCCATTAGTATGTAATAAGGTGACTAATTTTGTTTTTGTACTCCCATGCATCTTCTCTACACATGCATATTCTCTTGCCTGTGTAGTACGCTCATACACTATTATTATGTGACAAGATCTTTATATTGCTTAGAAAATATAAGTATAACTTCAATCTATATAAAAACTTTCTAAGGCAGGTTTCTTTAGGTACCAGAGCAATGAGTTATCTCTTGCTTTCCAGGACATAACTGAAAACATGCTATAAATTTAACGGTTGTTAAACACCTAATGGGTGTACCCTGGTAAAATTTATAATAGCTTCTCTAGATCTTCGCTCTTAGCTGCTTTAGGCATTGCCATATCTTTTGTCTGTGGCAAGCAACATTTAAGAAATTGATTTGTTGCTTCAGTTCATATATTGTCTTTTAGATTTTCACTCCTATTGCCTTTCAAACCAAATAACTTCTTTCTAAAATCTTTGTTTCAGGCAAGTAAAATGTAATTTATTTTATTTAGTGTAATGCATTTCCAATGTTCGGTTATGTAAATAGTGTAAATAGTACCTAATAGACCCTTTCTCCCACAAGATATTGAAATGGCAGATACATAAAATAAGATAACAGTGGCAATTTTACTCCATTGTGAAAAATATATAGTAGTATAGTATATTATTGTGTAGGCCCTTTCTATATTGAGAAATTCTCCAGACACAAAGTTCTGTAAAAAATAATTGAGCAAATCACAATTTTTTTACCCATAACACACCATTCTTCCCCACCATTTAAGTGGAAGCACATGTTTGTACCCTATTCATACACTTTCTCAATATTAACTAGGCACAATCTGGGCCTCTGAGTAAACTAGAGATTGGGAGCCCTGTATGTGACATCATAACTCTTTGCAGGATCGCTGGTAACAGTAGGTGAATACTGTGTTTATGGGTGTAATTTTATGCCCAATTACACCTGGTGTTTGTGCTTATAATGAGCCATACTGTCTAATTTGTTGAAATAATAATATTTCGACTTGACAGGGTTCACCAAAGTTCACCAGGAGGGAACTCTCCAGCTTTATATGGGATTTGAAAGGACATATTTATCAAAGGATGAATATGGAGTTCATTCTGTTTTCATCTTTGATAAATACATTCTGTTTCTATCTGCCCATGATGCCTCCCAACTGTTTCATGTTGTAATTCCTTTTGTTCCTCTCGCCATGCTAGTCTACTTCTCTTCTATATCTGTTCTAAGTTTTGGGGCCTGGCTGATGTAATATAGCTGGAACCTCAGCCCAAATATCATAATACATTCTTTTCTTGGAAATGTGTGTTTTCTCTTAACCTCATTCTAAAACAATTACCTTATATCTTGTTGGAATTCCTCTCTTGCCATTCCATAGCTCACAACAATCATTAACTTGTCTTTCTACTCTACCAACATGAACTAATTTATCAGTGTTAAAGCAATTTTTCTGCAAAGTAGTTTCCTCCTTCAAAATTCTCACTGTCTGTTTTTTCTTTCTAAAATGTAACTCCTATGCTTGGTAACCTACACATAGGTACCAGAGGAATAATATTGTTATTAATCGTTCCTTCTTAAAGGGATACTGTTGTGGGAAATCATGTTTTTTTCAAAATGCATCAATTAATAGTGCTGCTCCAGCAGAATTCTGTACTGAAATCCATTTTAAAAGAGCAACCATATTTTCTTATATTTCATTTAGAAATTTGGCATGGGCTTGACATGATGCCCATTTCCCAGGTGTCTCCAGTAGGGATGTAGCGAACGTCGGAAAAAAAGTTCGCGAACATATTCGCGAACTTGCGCAAAAATGCGAGCGGTTCGCGAACGGTTCGCGAACCCCATAGACTTCAATGGGAAGGCGAACTTTAACATCTAAAAAAGACATTTCTGGCCAGAAAAATGATTTTAAAGTTGTTTAAAGGGTGCAACGACCTGGACAGTGGCATGCCAGAGGGGGATCAAGGGCAAAAATGTATCTGAAAAATCTGCCTGTGTGTGCTTGGAAGAGATAGTGTAGGGGGAGAGCTGTTAGTGATTTCAGGGACAGATGATAGTAAGTTTGCTGGCTAGTAATCTGCTTGATACTGCTCTGTATTGGAGGGACAGAAGTCTGCAGGGATTTGAGGGACATTTTAGCTTAGGTAGCTTTGCTGGCTAGTAATCTACTGTTCTCTTTAAACAACTGCCATACGTTGACCTTGTAGGCATTGTTTGCCCAGTTTTTTTGGTTGCAGCCACTGAAGCACAGTTGCCAGAAAAAATATGCCATATAAATGCTGAAAATAGTCATTTTTTGCCATACGTTGACCTTGTAGGCATTGTTTGCCCAGTTTTTTTGGTCGCAGCCACTGAAGCACAGTTGCCAGAAAAAATATGCCATATAAATGCTGAAAATAGTAATTTTTTGCCATATACGTTGAGTCAACGTATGGCAAAAAATGACTATTTTCAGCATTTATATGGCATATTTTTTCTGGCCTCTGTGCTTCAGTGGCTGCGGCCAAAAAAACTGGGCAAACAATGCCTACAAGGTCAACGTATACACTACTACAGCGGTGGATACGGATTACGTAAAATATATGAATGCTGCTTGAAAAAAAGTAACTCAAGTGGTTTTTCTAGAGACGATAATATTATCAATATTTAGACAAAATGTGAACAAGCTCACACAGCTAGATGGCGGTTTGAAGAAAACACTGTGCAAATAATGCCTACAAGGTCAACGTATACACTACTACAGCGGTGGATACGGATTACGTAAAATATATGAATGCTGCTTGAAAAAAAGTAACTCAAGTGGTTTTTCTAGAGACGATAATATTATCAATATTTAGACAAAATGTGAACAAGCTCACACAGCTAGATGGCGGTTTGAAGAAAACACTGTGCAAATAATGCCTACAAGGTCAACGTATACACTAATACAGCGGTGGATACGGATTACGTAAAATATATAAATGCTGCTTGAAAAAAAGTAACTCAAGTGGTTTTTCTAGAGACGATAATATTATCAATATTTAGACAAAATGTGAACAAGCTCACACAGCTAGATGGCGGTTTGAAGAAAACACTGTGCAAATACTGCCCACAAGATCAACGTATACACTACTACAGCGGTGGATACGGATTACGTAAAATATATGAATGCTGCTTGAAAAAAGTCACTCCGGTGTTTTTTCTGGAGACGGTAATATTATGGATATTTAGACAGAATGTGAACAAGGTCACACAGCTAGATGGCAGTTGGTTGAATAACACACTGGGCAAAAAATGCCTACAGGGCAAATAATGCCTAAAAGGTCAATTTATACACTAATACAGCGATGGATACGGATTACGTAAAATATATTATGGCTGCTTGAAAAAAGTCACTCCGGTGTTTTTCTGGAGACGGTAATATTATGGATATTTAGACAGAATGTGAACAAGGTCACACAGCTAGATGGCAGTTGGTTGAATAACACACTGGGCAAAAAATGCCTACAGGGCAAATAATGCCTAAAAGGTCAACTTATACACTACTACAGCGGTAGTAAAATAAAAAAAAGTAAAATAAAAAAAAAATGAATATTAAAAAAAAAAAATTAAAGTTGGTGCTGCTGAACTACTAGGAGCAGCAGATTAGCACACCAGTCCCACTCCCCAACACTGCTAGACTAATAGCACTGGGCTCTTATAGTAGTAGTAGTAGTAGTAGTAAAACAACAAAAAAATAAATAAAAGCAGTCCTTACAAGGACTACTGTTATTGCAGCAGTCAGCAGATGAGATCAGAAGCAGGACAGCTGCCCACTGCAGCTACATACAGAGCACTGCAGTAGAAGGTAGATTACTAGCCAGCAAAGCTACCTAAGCTTAAATGTCCCTCAAACCCCTGCAGACTTCTGTCCCTCCAATAACAGAGCAGTATCAAAACGATTACTAGCCAGCAAACTTTCAACTGTCCCTGAAATCACTAACAGGCAGCAGCTCTCTCCCTACACTATCTCTTCAGCACACACAGGCAGAGTGAAAAAACGCTGCAGGGCTTCGGTTTTTATAGGGAAGGGGAGTGGTCCAGGGGAGAGCTTCCTGATTGGCTGCCATGTACCTGCTGGTCTGGGGTGAGAGGGCAAAAAAAAGCGCCAACAATGGCGAACCCAAAATGGCGAACGTCGCGCGACGTTCGCGAACTTCCGGCGAGCGCGAACACCCGATGTTCGCGCGAACAAGTTCGCCGGCGAACAGTTCGCGCCATCTCTAGTCTCCAGTCATGTGACTTGTCATGTGTGCTCTGATAAACCTCAGTCACACTGTTACATTGCAGAATGGAGTGGTATCACCCCCTCCCCCCCCCAGCAGCCCATTAGCAGCCTATCAACAGAACAATGGACACCTTCGCTGAAGGATTAAAAAGCATTGTTAAAAGTACTCTCTAGTGGTAGACATGAGAATTTTGCTTTTCCTACTCTGTGCTATTCTCATGTCTACCAATAGGTGGGACTAGGGAGATTTGGGTCGTACAAGAGTACAAAGAGAAGGGATAAACAATAGCTGTCTCAAAGCAGTTCCATCCTGAAGTGCTGGCTTCTTCTCAAAGCTTAGAATCAGGCACTATGCACTGAGATGGCTGCCTCCAAACCAATATAACAGCTAAAAAAAAAAAAATTGTTGGTTCAAGAATAAAAATTAAAACTGTAGAGTGAAATATTTGCAATGTAAACAGTGTCATTTAGAAATATAAAAAAAGAAACCATAAAAATCATGGCATCTTTTCTATTTTTGGTTCTCGTCATCAGGCTGTCTGCTAACTATCCAGAAATATCCTGAAGCTCTCATGCACTTAAAAATTCACACTGCTAATTGTGAACATCACTTCCATGATGAACGGAATATAGCCAAAAGGAAGTTTTGCAAGTGATCACAAACAAAACTTGGTAGCAGAGGTGATTGGAAGATGGACCTGTACCTGAATTATTTTTCCTATAGGCTGAGTGTACAAATGTATGTGAGCAAATGTGTTACTGAGTTAATTAAACACAG
This sequence comes from Xenopus laevis, assembly GCF_017654675.1. Classification (NCBI taxonomy): domain Eukaryota; kingdom Metazoa; phylum Chordata; class Amphibia; order Anura; family Pipidae; genus Xenopus; species Xenopus laevis. Next base: position 162,274,096 of record NC_054371.1, read on the forward strand.
ATTGGTGGGGGGAGCAAATTCTTCCCTTTTGGAAGAAATGTGATTATGAAAAGCAATTCCCTATTGTGCAATTTGTTCCTGAGAGACAAAAGTTAAAAATAATTGTTTAATGTGAATTCCATACTGAGAAAGGATAAATATTTTAAATATATTAGTGTTATTCTCTCACAAGACCGAGAACCATTGAAGTATTCAAATAGCAAGTCATGGCATATGGAATGCATTACAAGTATTCATCTATTCAGTAATCCCTACAAGGTGCCCAGTTTTAAACTTTATTGCCATTTTCTGAACAATGATATGTCTTCATTGCAAATTACCAGTGGAGGTTGCCTAAGCATTTAATATAAACATAGATCAATATATGTAATAAAAAGCAGCTATGTGAAATCAAGACATTTTCAATAAAATAAAGTAGTAGAAGTCTAACAATGTGTAACAATAATACTACATGTATGTAATTGTTGCTATTAAAAAAGTTGCACTGTATAAGTATGCATACAGGACATTAGAATTAGTTTGTAATATGCTACTAGTTTGTCTCTTAATGTGTCTTGAGGAAGAAGACATTCCAGATAAAATATATGGTTATAAAATATATGTGTCTGTCTTTTTATATTATCTCATATATGGAGCTTGTTTCTCCCTAGATGACTGCAAGTCATCATTATTTGTAAACCATAAATATGCACAAATTAAATTTAAAAAGCATCAAAAGAAGAAGTTGAAATAAAAGGTAGAAAAGATAACATGATAAAAAGAAAGAGAAGAAGAAAAGTGATGGTTGTAGGACAAGGTGGTACAATCGTAGGCACAAAGATTCTAAAACCTGATCCTGATATGCATTTGGCTGCTGTTATGTTGTTGAATGAGAGAAACACTAAAAGCAAAGACGTAACAATAGGTTGCAAAGTGATGGCATATTCAAAGATAATTGCTAATTAGTAATTTAAATGGTTGAGCCAGTGAAAAAAGCACATCAATAGTTTTAACTCATTAGGAAGGGTCAGCTACACATGACTTCAAAATTGATAAAAGCTTTTGGGTTTTACAAATACTGAAGTACCAGAGGCTCAGAATCTTCCAATTCCAACAATAGAAAGGACAGGGGTGTGGATCAGGAGAATAATTGAAGAGGGATTGTCACCCTAACATGATATCAAACTATTAGTGATGGGCAAATTTCTCACGTTTCGATTCACTGAAAAATTTGCGAATTTCCCCCAAAATTCGTGAAACAGCAAAAAAATGAGTGAAACTCGAAAATTGATGCCCGCATCAATTTTGACGCTCACATCAATTTTGACACTGCCGTTAAAGTCAATGGGCATCTGAATAGTGTTGACGAGTGGCAATTTTGACGTGAGCAAATTTTACAACGCACGCAATTTTTTTCCATGGAAGTTTTTTTTCGTGGAAGTTTCGCAAATTTATTTGCCGACGGTGAAACACGCAAATTCGCCCAAGTTTAATTTATTCGCCCATCACTACAAACTTTCCCAGGAAAATGCAATCAGACACTGATCAGATATACTGTAACCATGCTTCAAACTTGTTATTTTCTGCTCCAAGCAAAAACATATACAGTAATACATATTCAGGACATGGAAGAAAATGATTTGGCACAGATGTATGTGTATTATATGAGCAATATGAGGCTCTTATATCTATCTCTGCAATAGAGATGTTAATGAGCTAAGAAGTGAAAAGAAGAAGAAAAGTCAGGATTATCTCATTACTGTAATAAAGCATTCCATTTAGGGAGGGATAATGGGCAGAATCCCAAGGTATGGGAGCGCACTTCCAGGGTCACAGATTGGTCGCTTCAACTTTTCAGTAAAAAATTACTTTTATTTAAACATTGGTTAAAAAAGAATTACATCAGTTTATGGTCTGACGCGTTTCGTATAGACATACTTCATCGGAGACCTGATAATGGGCAGCATGTAAGATATCTAGCTGAAAAAGCAAAAACACAGGGGGAAAATTGTGGCAATGAAACTGCGTTAATGTTAACTGCACATAAACACTTAAGTTCAATTTCACAAAGTGGCGAGCCAACAAAAATTGGCAAAGCCATTCATTTACTTGAAAGCCAGAAAGTTTTAAATCAATAGTCATATTGATTTGTAGGACCAATCTACACTGCATTTTGTAATCTACCCGGGTAGTCTACTCTCCTGGCACATTTATACAGCATTCTATACCATCTTATTTAAGGAGCATTTATGTAGAAAGTATACGTAAGCCAATAACAGACACAGTACATTTTGCATACAGAGTAATATGCTTCTTCAGGTCCACTAATAAGGGAGAGATTAAATTTTGGCACTTTTAGATTTGGATATCTTAAAGGGGTTGTTCACCTTCAATGTACAAATCTTATGAAACCACTAACAATGCTCTCAATGTGTTAGCAAAACCATTTTCCATAACAAAAAGTAAAAATGCCATTGTAAAAGCTAATTTCTATACCTATTAACTCAGCCCTTCTCCTGTCTCTCTGACCAGTTTTCTGAAGTGATGGGAGTGGCCTATTTTGAACCTGACACACCAAGAGCTTCCTATATGATGACATCATCATGCCGAGGCTTTGCCCTTACTTGTTTCCTATTGGATGTTGATATTGCCCTCCTCCTAGTAATTTATTGGGTGCTTGTGAACTGTAACCAGTCACATAATTTGAATGGTCATTGGTTGATTACTCAATTGTAATGGCAGAGGTTAACAGACGCAGCATATAAACAAACCTGCTTTGTAACAAACAATCACACAGCCATGCAGACAAATACTGCAGAAAAGGAAGGAGCAACATTGTTTGGCAACCTTTGGCATTAAGCATAATGTCAGTTATTTACAAAATTGCAACAAAACCAGCACTGACTTGCTTAGAAACGTATGTAACTTACACATCTAGCAGGGACAGTAGGGTTGCCACCTCACTCTTTTAAAATCAAACACATATGAAATCCACAGCCTGCATGGCTAATTATCAACTCATTTAGATGCTGCAGACTGGACTGATTTCTGTGCAGCCATGTATCATGCATCTAAATGAATTGCTAATTAGCCATGCAGCCTGTGGATTTCATATGTGTTTGGTTTTAAAAGGGTGAGGTGGCAGCCCTACTAAGGGTGAGGTGACAGGCAGAGCAGTGATGAGGGCAGGTAAATTTTTTGAACATTTTGTGCGCTCTCCCGGGGGGGGGGTAATTTACCTAGGAAAACGATACCTTTTTTAAGTGTTCCACTTCTGGAACAAGATTTAGAGCTCTAAATACCAAAAAATGAAAAAGTTATATTTTTCATGATATAGGGATCTATACCAGAAAAATATTTTACCTTTTTTATGAGGTAAATACACAAAATAATACATGGTACCCCCCCCCCAAAAAAAAATAATATATTTCTGGAAAGTACAAGTGTCATCTCCCATAGTAGCCATTATAATCCAATAATTCAAATTTTTAAAAATGATTTCTTTTTCCTGTGTAATAATAAAACAGTAGCTTGTACTTGATCCCAACTAAGATATAATTAATCCTTATTTTAGGCAAAACCAGCCTATTGGCTTTATTTAGTGTTTACACCATTTTCTAGTACTAAGATCTAAATTACAGAAAGATCTGCTATCCGGAAGACCCTAGGTCGCAAGCATTCTGTATAACAGATGCCATACCTGTACCTTGTACTTGATCCCAACTAAGATATAATTAATCCTTATTGGAAGAAAAACCAGCCTATTGGGTTTATTTAATGTTTACATGATTTTCTAGTAGACTTAAGGTATGAAGATCCAAATTATGGAAAGATCCATTATCCAGAAAACTCCAGGTCCCAAGCACCTTGATCCCCCCCATCTGCACAGTTGAAGTCTCTGCAGCAAAAGCCCACACTCCCCCTCCCTCTCACAAACTTGTAACAGTTTCTCTTCAGTACCTGAATGCTGCTCAAATTCCCCAGCACAGCCCAGCACAGGAAGCAGTGGCAGATTGACAGCAGACATAGCCAATAGGAGTTAAGTTAGCTGCCAGTACAATGTGTGATGTCATATAAGGAAGAGGAAGTGAACACTGTAGTGTTTTTGGGGGTCAGTGACCCCCTCCCAGCACAGGGTCTGTGTGGAACTGAAGGATTAGTACAGGGACACTTCTGAGATGAATATCTCTTGAACTGTACTTTTTCTGTTAATTATTTCTATGGAAAAGTTTGTTCTATTCATGTGAACTATTAGATTTGTCAATTTGTTACAAAGGTGAACAACGCTTTAATAAATCAAGTATTACAATAGTGATGGGCAAATGTATTCGCCAGGCGGAAATTCCCGTGATTCGCCGCCCGCAAATAAATTTGCAAAATATCCACAAATTTGCGCTGGCATCAGAAAAACTGACGCTGGCATCAAAAAAATGGATGCCGGCGTCAAAAACAGGACGCTGGCGCCATTTCGCAAATTTTTCTGTGTTTCACGAATTTTTCGGCGAAGCGAAAATTCACCCATCACTAATTACAAATGCATAACTGTTGCAAACTATTATTAACTGAATGTCCTGTATAGTCCTAGCAAGATACAGAAAGCTGATTTAAAAACCAGTTGTGTATATGAGTCCTTAGTAAGTGTTTTCTGGTTGTTAAAGCAGTTTTAGTAGCAGTGTGGAAGTTGCCCAACTTAAGTGCCATGTTTTATTTGAGAATCCTGTTTCATTTCAACAAGTTCAGGGGTCCCAGCCTTGCAGATGTACTGCTGCACACTGCACATATAGGTATTTATCCAGGGGCCCATATCTAATAGTGCTATATAGATGAAATCACCACAGCTGTCCAATGAACTGTATCATTTAGTGACCCTTATGTCGCCATGTTCTGTTAGAAATTGATGGGCTGTGTAATGTATTGGGCTTGAGAGTGTTCTTTCAAGAAAGCATTTGATTTTGTTTTGTTTTTTTGTTTTGCCTAGGTATCCTGGAATTTTAAATGCTCAAAATGCCTTCTGTGTGGAGAATGTTTACGTCTGCAGTGCCCTTTTCAGCTTGACCAGATTTTGTTCACATAACTGATAGTCCTTTGTATGTTTCTCTTAATGCATTTTTGTTATTTCTACAGTAAGCACAATTTCATCACTGATATACAGTATGTATTAAGAGAAAAAAATAAACATTTTTATCAGGCTCAAAAAAAGAGAATATAGACTTGTTTATGCTTTTAGAGCACAAAAATACAGAAGAAGAAAGATGTCTATATGTATAGGATGCATTGATTCAGTAGCTGTATAACAATACTGTCAGGCTCATATAGAGACATAGTAGCATTTGTTGGTTTTGGGTTGGGAGGCTGAGGCTGCGGCTGCCTTTAAAGGGGTTGTCCACCTTTAAGTTAACTTTTAGGGGGTTATTTACTAAAACTTAAGTTAATTAAATTTTTTCATGATAACAAAGTCGACCAAACTCCCTTACATGAATAGAAGTCACCAATAATCAACGGAATTGATCGTCAATTCGTAAAATTTACCCTCCAAAAACGCAAATTGTTGCTGCGAAAAAACGCCTCTTTTTTCAGATTATCGGATGAAAACTCTGAGTTTATCCAGCACAGATCACAATGTTGAAAAACAACAGGGACATCTGCCATTGACTTCTACATGACCTCGACAGGTTTGAGATGGAGTATTTTCGACTTCTGATTTTTAGAAGCTTTGGGGTATATTTGTAAATTTGTGGGGGGGGGGTTTCCACAAAAAATACTAGTTTTCCTTTTTGAAACATCAACCAGATAAATCTGACGTTTAATAAATGGGCCCCTTAGAATAATGTAGACAGTGATGTTCTGAGAAATTTGCAATACAATTTTACAATAAATTTGTAGCCTTACAGAGCTTTGGATTTTAGATTCCAGATTTTAGGTTCCGTGAATCCCCCCCCCATTGTTGAAGTTGGCACAAGTCAGAAGAACAATTAAATTAAATTTAAAAAACTATGAATAATGAAGACCAAGTAAGAAATAGATATGTCCATTCTATAACATAGTAAAAGTTCACTTAAAGGTGAACCACCCCTGTTTCAGTTCTTTGCTATGTCCTTGTGAGTTATAAAAAAGGGAGCAAAACATTGAGCTATTTGTTTGGTGTGACATGGTTAACTATCGAAGGGAAAAGAAAAGACAACCGTAAATGGTGCAGTTGAAGTGGTGGGTCTGGACTACAATAAAAGAGGCAGGGCTTTCCACCATTGAGTGCATTTGGGGGAAGGACTTAAAAGGTCAGGGGACTAGCCATGCAGGCACATGGATCCTCCAATAACATAAATTAATTTAAAATTTGATTTAAGTATTAAGGTAACACTTCTAAAAAAGAATGGAAATTCTGCCACTAGGAGGAGCATAGAGTGAAAAATATCTCTGTTCACTTTCTGCTATATAACAGATAAACTACAGTGCGTTGGAGCACATTGCCTCAAATTACATTTTACAGTTAGAATCTGGGGGTATCAGAAGAAGCCACCTATCTGGGTTTGGATTATATTTGAGTTTGGGTGACAAAATAATGTTTTTTTTTATATATACAGGTATGGGACCTGTCATCCAAAATGCTCAGGACCTGGGGCTTTCTGGATAAGTAGTCTTTCTGTAATATGGATATCCAGACCTTACGTCTACTAAAAAATCATTTAACACTCAAAAGAATTGTTTTGCCTCCTATTAGAATATATTATATGGTACTGTTGTTGTATTACAGTGAAAAAGCAAGTAATTTAAAAAAAAATTCATTATTTCATAAAAATGGTGTAGTATGTATGGTAGATGGCCTTCACGTAATTCGGCAATAACTGGATAACAGGTTTCCGGATAACTGAAACATACATACATATATACAGTATATACAGGTATATATATATATATTGTGGTGAGGTCACTACTAGGATACCTGGGAAAGTCCAGGACGGAGCTTATTTATGCCCCAGGTTCCTAACAGAGTGGTTCCGGGACTGCTAGTCCAGCCCGGGTGTTTTGAGTTGTCCTGAGGTAACTCAGGTGGTTAATTAAACAGGCAGCTCAAGCCAGAGTGGAGAGTTCCTGGCTGGGAAAAAGACACAGGAAAGCTGCCTGTGTGAAAGGGACTGAAATCACCAAAAGGTTTGGGATTGTATATCTTCCTGTATGTTCTTTGTTTTGGGGAGACAGGCGGTAGGCCTTCTCCTGGTTAGTTAGGAAAACTGACCTGTATTAGTTAGAAGCCCATTAAGTGGCAAGGATTTTATTTTGAATTGTTTGTTTTGTTTATTATTTTTCTGCAAGAGACAATAAACTGCCAGCAAGAGACTATACTCTCATGAGTTGTGCTTGTGCCGTGGGCTGTGTTACCCCAGGAAAACTGATCCCAGCTACCCAAACTCTTACATATGGTGGAGGGTGCTCTGGCACAAAATAAAGCAACAAAAGGCAGTATAATATTGCAGAGACTGTGAATTAAAGGGGTAGTTATCCCATAAGAACTGTGCAGCATGGAGGAGATTGTGAAACAGTTAATGCTGTCTAATGCCACCCAGCAACAGGCACAGCAGCAAGCGGAAGCCCGCCATAAGGAGCTGGTCCTACAGTTGCAGCAACAGACAATGGTTCAACAACAGGCACAGCAACAGCAGATGATGGCCATGTTTAAAAAGCTGGCAGAAGATGCAGAGGAAGACCGGCAGGTACTGACAGGATTGGTCCAACAGTTGGCACAGAGACCCCAGGAGCCACCTGCAGTAGTACATAGCAATGTACCCAAAATCAATGTAAGCCGCTTCCTCCAAAAGATGACATCAGAGGATGATCCGGAGGCATATCTCACTACATTTGAGCGGACCGCCGAAAGAGAGGGTTGGTTTAAAGAGCAGTGGGCAGGTCTTTTGGCACCCCTGCTAACCAGTGAATTGCAAAAAGCATATTTTGATCTTGACTCTGTTACTGCCAAGGATTATGAGAAACTGAAAAAAGAGATTCTGGCCCGGCTTGGCGTTACCCTGGCGCTTCGTGCCCAACGTGTATACAGCTGGGCTTATCACCCGGAGAAGCCTCCACGCTCCCAGATGTTTGACCTGATCCACCTGGTGAAAAAATGGTTGCAGCCAGAGTCCTTGACTGGACCTGAGATTATTGAGAGGGTGGTACTGGATCGCTACCTGAGGTCCCTTCCTGTTGCCCTGCGCAAATGGGTGACCCATGGAGACCCTAAAACTGCAGATGACCTTGTGGAGTTAGTGGAAAGGTACTTTGCCGCTGAGAACTTTGGCACCCCTCCCGCATCGTTCCGGGCTCCACACCTGAAAGGGAGGTACACCCTGGCAATGGGTAAGACTGTTCATGGGGACACGGGTGGTGGTAAAAGTAAATCACCCTTAAAGGGAGAGAATTTTGGCAAAAACCCGGGAGGCTGGCAATCTAAAACTGGAAAGTCTGAGACTCTTAGGTTTAATTCCGAGACTGTTAAATGTTTCCGTTGCCATGATTTTGGTCATATTGCAGCAAATTGCCCTTTGCTTGATGATCCCATGCAATGTGATTTTTCTTCCAGGAATAGACGCCAGTCCCTGTTTGCTACAGTTGCCTGCACTGCGGTGCCGGTTCAGGAAAAGCAAATGTGTAAAGTGAGTGTGAATGGGAAACAATTGCTTGCATTGCTAGACTCCGGTAGTCTAGTCACTTTGGTAAAGTTAGACTCCGTAGGCCCTGTTAAGTTCCAGTCAAAAAGGGTTGGTGTGGTTTGTATTCATGGTGACACACGGGAGTATCCTGTGGCAACCCTAAAGTTTAAAACGGGCCTTGGTACAGTGACTTACTCTGCAGGGGTAGTACCACACCTTCTGCATGACGCAATAATTGGGAGGGATTTTCCCCAGTGTTGGGATCTCTGGAATCAATCAGTTTCTCCCTGCTCTGATGCAATGGTTGAAGGACCTGTGCCCATAGAAAATTCAGAACTAACAGGTTCAGAGGATTCTCCTCAGGAAACCCCAGCTTTCCCTTTCTCTGTATTAGCAGGAGACTTGGAGGACCCTGAAGATGGTCAAAACCCTAGTGGGGAAACCAGTGAGTCGGGTATTATTGACAGTGTTGTGGATTTCTCTGATTTGAATGTACACAAAGAGAATTTCGGTACAGAACAGTTAAAAGACCCTGACCTTATAAAAGCTAGAGAAAATGTGAAAATAATTGACGGGGAACCTATTGAGCCAGGGCTCAGGTTATCCTATCCTCACATGGCTTTAAAAGGGGATCTACTATACCAAGTATCAAAAAAATCAAATGAGGTGATTGAACAATTAGTGGTACCCAAACCATACAGAAAAATGGTGTTGGATCTTGCCCATGGTCATGTAATGGGGGGACATTTGGGTGTGAAAAAAACTACCGAAAGAGTTTTACAGAGATTCTTTTGGCCTGGTGTCTATCAGCAGGTAAAGGATTACTGTGAGTCCTGTCCTGTTTGCCAAATTTCCACTCCAAGGCCACATTTTCGTAGTCCTTTAATCCCATTACCAATTATTGAAATACCCTTTGAGCGAATAGCCATGGATCTGGTGGGCCCTTTGTTAAAATCTGCCCGGGGTCACCAATATATCTTAGTGATCATGGACTATGCCACTCGCTATCCGGAAGCTATTCCTTTGCGCAACACTTCTGCTAAAACCATTTCCAAAGAATTGCTTCATGTGTTCAGTAGGGTTGGGATCCCTAAAGAAATCCTCACCGATCAGGGTACCCCTTTCATGTCCAGAGTAACTAAGGAACTCTGTAAATTGTTTAAAATTTCACAATTGCGAACCTCTGTCTACCACCCTCAGACAGATGGTCTTGTGGAACGTTTTAACAAGACCCTAAAAAGTATGTTGAAAAAGGTAGTGGACAAAGATGGGAAAGATTGGGATTGCCTTTTACCCTATCTTATGTTTGCTATTAGGGAAGTTCCCCAATCCTCTACAGGTTATTCTCCATTTGAGTTACTCTATGGGAGACATCCTAGGGGGCTCTTAGACATAGCTAAGGAAACCTGGGAAGGGGAAGTGACACCCCACAGGAGTGTAATTGAACACATATCACAAATGCAAGACAGAATTGCTTCAATTATGCCCATTGTAAGAGAAAACTTGGCCCAAGCCCAGGCTGCCCAACAAAGGATATACAACCGTAATGCTAAAATACGTGTCTTTTCACCTGGAGACAGAGTACTAGTTTTGGTCCCCACGGTGGAGAGTAAGTTCCTTGCAAAATGGCAGGGACCCTTTGAAATAATTGAGAGAGTTGGGGAGGTAAATTACAAGGTACACCAACCTGGCAGGAGGAAGCCAGAACAAATTTATCATGTTAATTTACTTAAACCCTGGAAAGACAGGGCATCATTAATTGCAGTACCAGCCTATGCTGTTTCTAAGGACACTCACGAGACCCATCTGGTCCCTGAGGTTACCATTGCAGAAACTTTGTCCACCTCCCAAAAACAGGAGGTAAAAGAATTCTTAATGAGGAATAGGGATACTTTCTCTGACCTCCCAGGAAAGACTCCCGTTGTTGAGCATGAGATTGTAACCGAGCCAGGAGTGCGTGTTAAACTCAAACCCTATAGGATTCCCGAAGCTAGACGAAAAGCTGTGGCTGATGAAGTGGCAAAAATGCTTGACTTAGGGGTAATTGAAGAGTCCAATAGTGACTGGTCTAGCCCGATTGTTCTTGTTCCTAAGCCAGATGGTAGCTGGCGGTTCTGTAATGATTTTCGAAAGCTTAATTCAGTATCCAAGTTTGACACTTACCCAATGCCTAGGGTAGACGAGCTCATAGACAGACTGGGTACTGCTCGTTATCTGACAACATTAGATTTAACAAAAGGGTATTGGCAGATACCATTATCGGAACAGGCCAAGGAAAAAACTGCTTTTGTCACTCCAGGCGGTTCTTTCCAGTACAGAGTAATGCCCTTTGGCCTACAAAATGCCCCTGCCACGTTTCAAAGAGCCATGGATAGAATATTAAGACCTCACCAACAGTATGCGGCTGCATATTTAGATGATGTGGTGATACACAGTACAGATTGGGAGTCTCACCTGCACAGAGTTCAGGCTGTGTTGGATTCCCTCCGTAAAGCAGGCCTTACTGCCAACCCCAAGAAATGTGCCATTGGTTTGGAGGAGGCCAAGTATTTAGGTTACACCATTGGCAGAGGTGTGGTAAAACCCCAGGTAAATAAAACAGCAGCCATTCAACAGTGGCCACGCCCTCTTAATAAGAAGCAGGTTCGAGCTTTTCTGGGTATCACTGGCTACTACAGAAGGTTTATTCCTCATTTTGCCACCTTGGCTGCTCCCTTAACAGACTTAACAAAGGGAAAAAACTCTGTCATGGTCAAGTGGTCCCCTGAGGCAGAAAAATCTTTTCAGGCCCTCAAAGATGCATTATGTGCACAACCAGTCTTGTATTCCCCAGATTTTTCAAAGGACTTTGTGGTCCAGACAGATGCATCAGATGTGGGGTTAGGGGCAGTATTATCCCAGCTTTATAACGGGGAAGAGCATCCAGTGGTGTACTTAAGCAGGAAGCTCAATGACTGTGAGAGGAAGTATGCCACAATTGAAAAGGAGTGTTTGGCCATAAAATGGGCCCTAGATGCCTTAAGGTATTACCTCTTAGGCAGAAAATTTGACCTTATTACTGACCATGCACCTCTAAAATGGATGGCCCAAAAGAAGGAGACCAATAGACGAGTGAATCGTTGGTTCCTCACGCTGCAGGACTACTGTTTCACAGTGAAACATAGGCCCGGGTCAGAAATGGGCAATGTTGATGCCCTGTCCCGGGTTCATTCCTGTTGGGCCTCAGTTGTTCCAACCATTGGGTTGAAACAAGGAGGGGGGGTATGTGGTGAGGTCACTACTAGGATACCTGGGAAAGTCCAGGACGGAGCTTATTTATGCCCCAGGTTCCTAACAGAGTGGTTCCGGGACTGCTAGTCCAGCCCGGGTGTTTTGAGTTGTCCTGAGGTAACTCAGGTGGTTAATTAAACAGGCAGCTCAAGCCAGAGTGGAGAGTTCCTGGCTGGGAAAAAGACACAGGAAAGCTGCCTGTGTGAAAGGGACTGAAATCACCAAAAGGTTTGGGATTGTATATCTTCCTGTATGTTCTTTGTTTTGGGGAGACAGGCGGTAGGCCTTCTCCTGGTTAGTTAGGAAAACTGACCTGTATTAGTTAGAAGCCCATTAAGTGGCAAGGATTTTATTTTGAATTGTTTGTTTTGTTTATTATTTTTCTGCAAGAGACAAACTGCCAGCAAGAGACTATACTCTCATGAGTTGTGCTTGTGCCGTGGGCTGTGTTACCCCAGGAAAACTGATCCCAGCTACCCAAACTCTTACAATATATACTGTATTTATATATGTGTGTGTGTGAGTAAAGTTATAATTTAGACTACTGCAATGAGGACACTTTTGCATGCCTGCCTCAATATTGTGTAGAAGAAATACAAAGTTAAAATGACAGCAACACAAAATAATTTTAAGTCAGACAAGACTCAGCAATGATGAGCAGTAATATGTGTATTATTGTTCTCTGGGGATAACATTCTATAGGTGAAAGTGAAAAATGATTTCATCCACTGCAAGACAACCGTTCAGAGTCTTTTTTGGCTGACAATGAGTAACATAGAAGCATCACATTTTCAGAGCTTACTTGAAAAATGACCTATTTCTGACCTGTTTTCCTACATGATTAACAATCTTCAGGACCTCATCCTTATGCTTTCCTCGCCAAATTAAAGAGCAAGACCCAGATCCCTGTTAGATTTGCTCACATTTAAACAGTGTCATGTGGTCAGTAGCCCATGGCAATATACTAAATTAAAGGCCTAATGTAGAATCCTTCTCCAAGCTTGACAAATAATGAATTGAAAACTCCAAACCCCACAGGACATGGTCTGGCATCGAGCTGTTTCATAGCAAGCTGCAGAATAACAACAGTCTCTTGGCTGTCATTCAGAAATAAAGGAGTTGTTTAATTTTATTCACCACAGGAAGCAAAAACAATGGTATCTCCTTTAACTAACAACTAGTTTTCTGGAAGGTCTCATAGAGGAAATCCATCTTTACACAGATTCTCTTTCCATCCCTGGAGGATGATGGTTCCATTTCTTGCGCTGTAGGTTCATGCAAATAAAACTGTTTCCTTTTCAATTATATTATGCAGAAACAGCACACTAATTATTTCAGTATTATAATGCCTTCTGTGAGCATGGAAACAGAAAAAAGAACTATAATATTATTTGATTTAAAACATAAACTTTATTAGATTTGAATAATCTTCATTCTTTTTGCTTCACAACAAAGGGAATGCTTATCAAAATGCGGGGAAACTGCCCAAGCAGCAAATGTGGCTAAACTACAGCTCCCAACCCCCCACTGGATCGTGGGCATTCTGCCACACATGGATAACTCACATTTGCCCAGAGGATTAACCCGTGTGAGTTTAACACAGACTTCAGCTGATGTGTCAACAACATTACTCTTGTATATTTATTTGACTTGGCCTCTACTGCCGGCAAACATTAGATCAAATAAACAATATTGTACAAAACCCCAAAATATCTAATCATTTGCTGATTTCAAGGGTTTATTTAAAGTTCCATTCAATTTAGATTGTCAAATTGTTATGGGTTCATTCACCCACATAATATTGTCATTCTTTGTACTGTTGTGCCCTTTGTTGTGCACATGAAAAAAACATATGTAAATGGGCATTATAATGATGAATTTAGTATTTCAAAATATGTTGCAATGTTTTGTTTTTTCTCATGCCAAATGTACTGAATTCAATGGGCTTTGTTTCGCATGCCATATACATTGGAGTCAGTGGGTATTCTTTCATGCATTTTTTTTTCTTGCACCCAAAACATTGGAGTCAATAGCCATTTTTTCTCCATGTTTTTTCTTGTGCCAAAAATGGAAGGCAAATCTTCATCAGGCAAAAAAATATACTCATCTATTTTCCTATTTCATATGAAATCACTTGTGTACAGGGCCGGAACTAGGTGGAGGCAGAAGAGGCATGTGCCTAGGGCACAATTCTTGGGGGGGGGCAGGCAATTACCTCTTCTGTTGCTTATGCCTAGTCCAGGTCCATGTCCCCTCAATGAGCGCTGGTGCTTTGGTGCACTCTCTGTAGTCAAATTGCATGCACTCGACTCATTTGCGCCCACGCTGGAAGGGAGGGTGACTGGTCAGTCGAGTTGCCCAGTCTGGTTCCACACTGCTTGTGGAAGTGACATTTGTGGATGAGCAGGGGCACCTTAAAGGGATTCTGTCATGATTTTTATGATGTAGTTTTTATTTCTAAATTACACTGTTTACACTGAAAATAATTCACTCTATAATATAAAATTTCATTCCTGAACTGACAGGTGTATATTTTTTAACTTGTAATTTTGCAGATCATTTTGCCTGATCATGTGCTTTCAGAAAGAGACAGCACTTTAGGATAGACCATAACAAACAGGGGGAAGTTATACTCCCATTAGGCGGGGGTGCAATGAGGCTGTGACCACAAAATACATACAGACAAATACAAGAGTCCTCTGCACTCAACCCATTATCAATATGTTTAAGACATTGAGACATTTTGTGCATACTGCTACTGAAAAATGCCTTACCCTTTAAACAAAACCGGAATTGTTTGTCCATATATTGTAATATATTTAAGCTGGCCAACTACGTCAAAGTCATCCCATATCTGGCCAGTCCTAAGCTCCAATTGCATCTGATTCATTAAGAATTCTATTGCTTCATTATACATTTTACAAAGGGACCAAGTTTTACCTGCAACTTACTTGCTGCTTTCAAAGTAAACCTACATACTTGGCTGCCCTTTTATTAGACACCAGTGGGATCACCTGACTATAGTTGGAGAGGGTGGGAGCTACAACATGGAGCTGGTCACTGCTCCTCTATAACTATAACAAACAAGGGAAAGTTGTGCTCACCACTAATTTTTAAAACCATTAGGCGGGCGTGCAATGAGGCTGTGACCATAAAATACAAGAGTCCTCTTCACTCAACCTATTATCAATATATTTAAGACATTGATACATTTTGTGCATACAGCTACAAAAAAATGCATTACCCTTTAAACAAAACAGGGATTATTTGTCCATATATTGTATTTGTATCTTGTATCTATATGTATTTTGTAGTCACATTCTGGTCTGGTTACCTGCTCATTGTTCTTTTGTTTGGCTGCTGGTGGGAGAAGGGAGGGGGTTGGTATCACTCTAACTTGCAGTACAGCAGTAAAGAGTGACTGAATTTATCAGAGTACAAGTCACATGACTGGGGCAGTTGGGAAACTGACAATATGTCTAGCCCCATATCCAATTTCAAAATTAAATATAGAAAAATCTGTTTGCTCTTTTGAGAAACGGATTTCAGTGCATAATTCTGCTGGAGCAACACTATTAATGGATGTGGTTTTTTTTGAAAAAAAAAAACATTTTTTTCCTATGACAGTATCCCTTTAAGTCATTTTGAAGCTCCCACTTGGAGTTGGGGGGGAGTGTAGTGAGCGCTTATGTTGGGGTGCATGAGGTGAGTTGCGAAACTCACCTCAGATGGCAGTGCTCCACTAGTTACCAGTGGTGGCTAAAAGCCGCTCCAGGTAACTTTAAGAACCAAATATTCATTTTTGTGCTCTTTGCACTAGCATCGAGTACCCCCCTGGAAGCCTTGAAAAGTGAGCGCGGGGGCAGGGGGGTTGGCACCACAAAAGCCACCTCAGGGCAGTGAGGGGGGGTAAGAATCGCCCCTGCGCTTATGTTTTTTAAAAAAATGGAAATTCAGCTCTTAAAGCACTTTTGCTGCACCTGATCTATTTTGGTAAAGGGGCCCAATGCTGTGTGCAACCTTGGATTAATCAATCTCGCAAGTTATTCAGGTATTTCCAATCCAGGGAAGTGTTTCTATGTTGAAATGAGCGACCTCTGCTAAGTAAAATATACCTAACGCTAGTGACGGTTTCTACAGGTAAACACAGTTCGGAGAATGTCAACAATGAGTGGGGAGTCCAGCAATGCAGAAATTAAAGCAATATATTTTAACACAATTTTTAATTGTTTTTGAAACTACCAATAGCAGCAGAAGCTTCTCTCACTCTTGCAGATGTTTTACTTACTTTGTGACACATATAAATGCATAGCTCACAAATGACACCATCCGTGAAACAGAAAAAAGGCCACTGTGAATGAATGCAACCTCTGAAAACACACTGCCGACTAATGTTAGACAAATCAAAACAGTATCTGGTTCATTTTTGTTGGAACCTAAACTTCTTATTTCATACTTAGTCAACTCCCTTGAGGGTTTTTTTTTTTAGTTTCTACCCAAAACAGGTTGTAGGTATTTCATTTAATCCTAACTTATTGATCATCGTAAATATGTTTCAGAGGAGGACAACTTTTTTTTATTTGCAGGACGGCAAAAGTGAACTCTGATTATATTGTATATTTCTGTATCTCATTCCAGAATATATCATCTATGAATAGATCGTGGATGTTCAAGGAACCAAAAGAAACTGACGTTGCTAAACAAATAGCAAAATAGGAAGAAGCTGTTCCATACTCCGATTTAAAACATTAAAATCTTTATTCGTCCATAATTGAAAAAGGAAGACACGTTGTACACGCAGCTTAAGCAAATAGCAAGGTTCTGCCGTATTAACTGCAATTTAAAGTTTGTAACATTTTTTGGACTCTTTGTATTTTTATATACTTTTTTCCTTTCCAGTGTGAATAAATACTGTCTGCAGTAATGTACAAAAGATAAAGATCCGATTTGTCTCTTTGCACTTTTAACTGTTATTTACATTACTCCTTTAATGCACCAATGTTGAGCTTTAACCTACAGCTATGACAATGTTTTGGATGTCTACTAAATACTACCTGGGGGATAATGTAATGCCATATGGAATTAGGCTCTAGTACATTCATTAATATCTGTGCATTCCACAAAGTCTGATTTTTGGCATTTAGATTAATGCAGGAGACAGGGAGGGAGAGGCTGCCCTGTCTCCTTATGCCTCCCTCTTCTTTGAGCGAACATGAAGTTAAAACGGATGACAGAATGGGACTCCCACTTGCAGATACATTCCATTCCTCCCTTCTATGAATTCTCGCCTATATCATACTTCATGCACTAGTAAAAAGGAGAAACTCAAAAGAGTAAAGTGCTGGAAAAAAAAATTAGATTTTGTTTAAGCTGTGCTCTGTATTAACATCATTAATCTTTCTCTCTCTCTCTCTCTCTCTCTCTCTCTCTCTCTCTCTCTCTCTCTCTCTCTCTATATTCTGAATTTCTATTTTGTTGATCTACATGATTTGCATTTGTTGGCAAAATGTGTATTATCCCTAATTATTTCCTAATGACCTAGGGCAGTTCAGGCCATATTTTTAGCTTTTATTAACTTTTGCTTCCATTCCATATTTATTTGCTAGGTTCAAAAGAAGAACTGACTTTCATGCTAAGATTATGTAGTATAGATATCTACATTTTGTATAATGTGTTTGTATATACTTTACAGTGTTGCAGTCACACAAGTAACATCTTATAACAAAATCTTGAGCGTTTTTTATGTGGATTTGCTGCTTTTAATATAGTAATGCATTTATTTGGATGAGTTTGCTTAATTTGTCCAATACTGTCTACTGTCTCTTTCTATTGGTTAACTGAAAGAAGCTGCTTCAGTTGAACTGAAGAAACTGCTCGGATGAGTAGTGTAACGTCTTCAATGATTACTCAGCAAGTCCAGTTGTTTTAGATTTACCTATACTAGATATGCCATTACCTGGATGAATGAAAGTCTTCATAGTCATATCCATGGAAAATTACTTGAAAATGGTTTCATGGGTTATAGCAATGAGATACATACCCATAACCTGCTGCTGATTTTTCCATCACATGCATAGGCTGGTATTTATACATTAAAAAGTGGGAGTGCCAAACTCCTTGTATATCCATAAATTTGTCTCTGCTACATATTTTGCAGCATATCTTGGTGCTTTAAAGTACTTACCACTACCCCGATTATGAGGGAAGGAAGGGATCATTATTTGAAAGCAGAATACACTCTGACCTCATTAAACAATTTCAGGAGTTGCCGGAGGAAGTAAACATGGGCAGTCTTACTAACATGCAATACCTCCAACTAAGGCACTTTGCGCTTTCTCACTGTCCCAGAGGCCAAGCCCCAGAAGTCAATGCCGTAGTGAGAATCTGTAAGGCAGGTTTCTCCCAGAAGAAGCTGATATCTCAATGGTATGGTCTCCTTAATGACAAAGACCTCAACGCCACTCCCCACACATATATGAAAAAATGGGAAGAGGCATTGGGTCAAACCATAGACTTAGCCACTTGGTACAATATCTGGGAAAATGCTACAAAAACACCTATATGTGTCAACCTTTAGTTTAAAATATTTTATTTGATTTTCATATTAAACAAATGAAATCAAAATGACAACAAATGTTATGCAGATGAAGAAAATATGTTGCAAAGGAGACAATGGCATGATAGTATCAAAACTATATCATTCATGAAAAATAACAAAAAACGAACTAAAAATTAACTAAGCCAGTGGATGCACAAGTAATAAAAGAAAGAAAAAGCCCATTTATCATCTGGAGTGTCAGATAGGTCATCTAACTATTGAAGAAAGCGCATTATTTGATCGCCAGTATTGGAGTTACAGATTTCAAAATAAGGAAACCAAACCAGCCTAAAAGAATCTTTGGAAATACTTCCTTTAGTTTTAGTTATTAAGGCTTCTTGCCAACTAAGCTGATTCATATAAGAGATGATGTCCGATAATGAGGGGGGTTCCTTTTGTAACCAGAAATTAAATAAAGCTTTCCTAGAAGCAGCTAGAAAAAAGGAAGTCAATAATTTACTCTCATGGGAGATAATATTTGACTTAGGATTTGCAGAAAGCATATTAATATCTAGATGCAGTAAAGCAATAAACGGAGATAGTTTAATTTTTATCTTCAGTCTAGAATTCAAAAAATTAGTAACTTCCCTCCAAAAAAGGTTAATTTTTGGACAGGACCATAAATAATGAAAAATTGACACATTAGTCTCGTCACATTTAGGACAAAATGATATAGGACTATTAGAGGTACTTTTAGCAAACATTTTCCCATATCCTAAATGAATAAGCTTAAAGTGTTGTATTCTCCAACTCTCTGCAAAAATTAATTTATTATAAGTATTAATAGATTTCACCAAATCTGAGGGAAACACTTGACATTGTAAAAACTCAGTCCATTTAATGGACGATTTAGATAATGGATGTGAGTCTGTACCATAAATATTCCAAAATTTTTTAGATAAAGAGTTAATTGAAATCAAACAGGGGAGTTCCAAAAATTCTGCCAAATCATCTGCTAGCTTGTGGTCAGCTAAAATCAAATTGTTTTTATCATGCAGTAGAGAAAGACCGCATTGACAAGCTAAGTAATAATATCTATCAGATTCATTAAGCTTGTACTCATTTTTGAGTTTTGACCAAGACAATAAAGTTTTCTTATGTGGATCAAATAAGTCTTTAACTAAGACTAGTAAATTTCTCTTAGCAGAAAATAGAAAGGAATCAGACTTTTGATAATCTGAGGGTTTAAGTAAGAGCTTTGCTGGCATGAAAGGGGTTTCTGTATAACTATACCCATGTTGAGAGAATAAATGTTTCCACACAAAAATAGAATCACGATAAAGAGGATTCCTTTTAAAGTCACAAGGAACATTTCCCCATTTGCTATGTAAAACAGATAAAATATCAAAGAAGGGTTCTTGAAAGATCTCGATGTCAGGGTTTGTAAATTTATTGCCTTGAGAGATCCACTCAATACAGTATCTAGTGAGGGCTGATAAATTAAAAGCTCTAAAGTTAGGAAGATTTAACCCTCCTAGTTTAACTGGAGCTCTTAATTTATGAAGTGCAATTTTTGCCTTTTTACCATTCCAAATAAATTTATTTAAGGCAGAGTCAAGTTTCTTAATATCAAAATGTTTTATAAGCAAGGGGAGATTAATTAATGGATATATTAACTTGGGAAATATCAAAGATTTAAAAAAGAGTGCTCGTCCCTTTATATTAAGGGGAGAATTAGCCCATTTTTCACACATGGAAAAAACCTTTTGACAGGCTGGAGTGATATTCAAAGAATATAAATTATTTAGATCTGATGGAATTATTAATCCTAAATATTTGATCTGATTCTTTGGGATGTGTCAACCTTAAGGAAAATATTTATAAAATATTAATGGGATGGTATCATACTCCCTCTTTACTACTTAAGTGGTTCCCGCAATCTGTATCATCTCAAGGGATGTGGCCATGAGGGTACATTATTGCATATATTCTGGACATGTCCAGTAATCAAATTATTTTGGGGGAGAGTGAGACAATGGTTATTTAAGGTGTTACTGACTGAACCACAACTGGACCCTCTAACATTCATCCTGGGGAAGAGAATCACTAAATTAAAAAACCCAACCCAAAAATTAGCCAACTCAATTCTCACAGCAGCCAGATGTTATAGAGGGTAAATGGAAAAGCACCTTTCCTCCAACAGAAGCGGACCTTTTGGAGAGAGTTCAGGAGAATGGAACACTTGACAGCACTCTGAAATGATAGTATAGATATTTTCAATAAAGTCCGGAATAACTGGGACATAAACCAGGTGGCGGAACCGCTGCAGATGATATAGGCTAGAAACATAGGAAAATAAGGTATACTCAACATTTAGATCAAAGGTGAGACTGCTTGACTTATAGGAATCGATTAGGCTAAAATGTAAAAGACATAAGGTACTTAGGAACTCACTGTGCCCGAGGGGGATGATAGGGAGAAAAGCCACTGAAGCCAGTATGAGAAGGGACAAAGCAACAGAGCTGCCCAAATGATCACCTCTAGAAACAAATACTATGTGTCTAACTGTTTTATTACTGTATATGTAATTGTGGAACGGTATGTAGATGTAATCCCAGGTATATTGCGCAATAACCAGACCAAGCCAATATCATTACAAATGTCAATATGTAATTCCTGAACATTGGAACACTTTTTTCTTAATTCTGTTTACTTTTATTTGTTTATTATGGAAAACAAAAATTGTGAAAACTCAATAAAAAGAAAGTTATAAAATAAATAAATAAATTCCTCCAATTGTGAGACTTTATCCCTTACATTTTGGTGAAGTGTCAGAAATGGAGCACAGTCCCATTACTAATGTCCTGGCCCATACTGTTACAAAAATATGAATAGTTGTATTTAATTAAGGTGGTTTGCCCACTATGTCAATGGAAACATCTCTATCACACAGAAAACAAAAAAACATTAATTTATTAATCCATAATTTCATCCATATTTTAAAAAAATCATTGATTAAAATTCCAGAAACAGATTTGCAAACAATTAGATAGTTTAACAAATACTCTGTAGGGTCAGCATTTTGCTTGTGTAAGCTGGGGTGGTACCATTTCCCATTCAATGAGCACAGGAGTGCATACATAAAATACTGTCAGGGCAGGCTTTAGCAAATGTTTTATGACTGCTTTGGAAGCTGAATATAGGTAGATTGTTGACAAGTTTGTAATTCCTGCAAGCTAGAAGCCAAGTGTACTGAAATCCGACAAATAGGAAGAGATTAATTCTGCTGAGCACCCCATACCCATACAGATTGTCAGATACCTGGGATACCCTATGGTAGGGACAAACATTTGAAATATTAAAACCAAAATTAAAATAGGAAGTCTTTTCCTACAAAAATAACATTTATCTAGATCAGTGATCCCCAACCAGTAGCTCACAAGCAACATGTTGCTCACCAACGCCTTGGATGTTGCTCCCAGTGACCTCAAAGCAGCTTATTTTTGAATTCCTGGCTAAAAGGCAAGTTTTGGTTGCATAAAAACCAGATGTACTGCCAAACAGAGCCTCCTGTAGGTTACCATTCCATATAGAGGCTACCAGTCCATATAGAGGCTACCAAACAACCAATCACAGTCCTTTTTTGGCACCCACATGGACTTTTTCATGCTTGTGTTGCTCCATTTAAATGTGGCTCACTAGCAAAAAAGGTTGGGGACCGCTGATAAAGATAATAATAATTTGCTTTACCTTAAGGGATCCTGTCATCGGAAAACATGTTTTTTTAAAAACGCATCAGTTAATAGTGCTACTGACTACACTGAGATCCATTTCTCAAAAGAGCAAACAGATTTTTTTATATTCAATTTTGAAATCTGACATGGGGCTAGACATTTTGTCAATTTCCCAGCTGCCCTGGTCATGTGACTTGTGTCTGCACTTTAGGAGAGAAATGCTTCCTGGCAGGCTGCTGTTTTTCCTTCTCAATGTAACTGAATATGTCTCAGTGGGACATGGGTTTTTACTATTGAGTGTTGTTCTTAGATCTACCAGGCAGCTGTTATCTTGTGTTAGGGAGCTGTTATCTGGTTACCTTCCCATTGTTCTTTTGTTTGGCTGCTGGGGGTGATATCACTCCGACTTGCAGTACAGCAGTAAAGAGTGATTGAAGTTTATCAGAGCACAAGTCACATGACTTGGGGCAGCTGGGAAATTGACAATATGTCTAGCCCCATGTCAGATTTCAAAATTGAATATAAAAAAATATGTTTGCTCTTTTGAGAAATGGATTTCAGTGCAGAATTCTGCTGGAGCAGCACTATTAACTGATTCATTTTGAAAAAAATGTTTTTCCCATGACAGTATCCCTTTAGCTAAATACACAGAAGCAAAATAAGCGAAAAGCAATATTCTGAAAATGTTGACAAGCTCTGTGTAAAAGTAGCTGCTGTTGCCTTGTATAGGGAAATAACAGACAAAAGCCTCATTACATTTGCAGACAAGTCTCATAAGTAGAGCTGGCATCCCTTGAGAAAAACTGCCCTAATGGGGATCACTGCTTGCAGTTTTCAGTTCCTTGCCCCATGGTATACGGGTTAGGGGGAGAAGGGTCAAAAACATGATCTCTATGGTTAAAAGGAGGTTCTTGGCCCTCCAGATAGTATTCTTCATTTTTCCTTCAGGTGATGTGGGTGTTCCATATTAATAATGTATTCATGAATTAGGTTAAAATCCAAACTGTTTATAATACCAACATATTAAATGGATTATATAGGAAAGGTCTGTGTAACAGGGAGATCAATTTGAATAATTTTACAGTAGTCAGTCCTGGTGTTAATTGTTTTGTAGTTGGGAGAGAAAAATGTGAAAGGGAAAGCACAAGAGGCAGTAATAGCTGAATACTCTGGGAGAAGGGAACATCACCCCTAATTGAGTTGATCATGAGCAAGATAAATATTGGTTACAATGAAACTGAAAGAGAGAAATATATTTTGTAGACAGCTTAAGGCGATACTGCTTGTCTCAAGAGCTCAGCCTTGTCTTGTTCAGATATGGAGATAGGTGCCAACTGTAGACAAGATTATACAGTAAATAAATAATGAAATCACTGCTGGGATGATTGCAAGAAGAAAATTGTTACTAGGGTTGCCATCTGTTGGAGTTTGGACCCTAACAGCCTGGTTTTCAGAAGGACTTCTGGTTCAAAACTTTGGAATCCTCAGTTTTCCAAACTAGGCCTGAGGCAGCCTGAGGAGGGGTTACATACCTCCCCAAAAAGTTGTGTTATGTGAAAAAAGTGTGAAGATAGGCTTTATTAAATAAATGCTCACTCTTTTTGAATACAAGTGGAGATCCATTTTTCTTATCTAGAGGCTCCCTGGTCTCTCTGAGTATGAAAAGAAGGTACTGGAAAAGGGCCTAATTGTTACCTGTTTCTCTTTTTGTGCCATACAACTGTCTGTCAATCTGGCCCCACTCACAATACACATAAATATGAAGGGATGGCTTAGTGAACCAAATGAGCATTGCCCAAATCTTAAAAAGACTTACTTTCTCTTTCAAGAGAAAAGAACAGGTTCAGTATTCAATGGAAAAATCTATTGACACTAATAGTACTTACTTAACTTCTTTCAGATCTCTCATCACAGGATTTGCAGCGATTATCTTCTCTCTAGAGATTCACGCCCCCCCCCCCAAGTTCAAATAGTGTGTTCACTATAAATATATTTACAGTATATATATTTTAGACACCATGAATGAAACAGAGAGAAATCTGTTTTCTTAGACAGGAGGTATACTCAAGCACTAACATAGTTTACATTTCAGTTCCATCTCCCCACATCTTAATTGTACTAAAATATTTTAGATATTCTCTTATCTAAGTGTTTATCATATCCCACTTCTTATCAGTTAAAACACCTCTGGTTTCCTCCTTCACCATAATTTATGAACACACTAACATGAGCATCAGAGAAACCAGAACTCTCGTATTTTTTTCCTTGCTGCTCATATTTTTTTTCCTTACACAGTGGACTAGTAAAGATAAAACAACAAGTTTCTAAGTACCACCAAGTGTCACTATGGAAACACTTAAAACGGACTGCTATTGTGTTAGCAATGCCATGCAAAGAATAGTATTGCATTTAATGATAAAGGCAAATGTGGTTTAGTTTGTTTTCTTTGCAATTTTTGTCATGGTGCTTGACCCCTATCCGTATATTAATTCTCCTCAAACATAACACAGACAAGCTAGGTGTTGCTGATTCTATATCATTGCCTTGTAAGGATATTTGTACCCCAGCACTGTCCAAGTAGATCCTTTTTGCCATGTGACCATGTGAGAGCATGGGGTACAGTAGAATCCAAACCACTTCCCAGACCCTTTTGCTTTAGTTTTGTCCCTGCCATAAATGAATAGGGAGATAATGTGGGACTGCATGAGCAAGATTGCCCCCAGAAGATTTTTTTATGTTACGTCATTGATAATATGTTTTTAAAATTAGTGTGTCTACTTAGTGTGTTCTTGGAGAGAATTATATCTACAGTAAAAGGGTTTAGGAGGAAATAGTCAATATTTAACTGAGAAAGCTTGTCATAACTGCATTGCTAATGGATCTTTGATTTATGAATTTAAAGAAATCTAAAACTAAGGGGCACATTTACTAAGCTCAAGTGAAGAATTCGAATGATAAAAAAATTTGAAATATTTTTTTTCGGTAGTTTGACCATCGAATGGGTCAAATTCGATCGAATTGAATGATTCGAATTCAAAGTAAAAATCTTTCGACTATTCGACCATTCGATAGTCGAAGTACTGTCTCTTTAAAAAATACTTCGTATGTGACATACATGACTTCATATTTCGCTACTTTAAACCTACCGATGTACAATGTTAGCCTATGGGGCCCTTCCCCAGCACTTTTCTAACATTGTTTTGATCGAAGAAAAATCCGTCGATCAATCGCTTAAAATCATTTGAATCGTTTGATTTGAAGGATTTTATCGTTCGAATGATTTTTACTTTGATTGATCGATCGAAGGATTTGCGCTAAATCCTTCGAATTTAAATTAGAGGGTCGAATTTGAGGGTTTATTAACCCTTGAAATTCGACCCTTGATAAATGTGCCCTATAAACTTTAAAATTAAATCTGGATAATTGCATCCAGTGTAAAAAAAAATGAGTTGCTCTTAGAGCACAGCTGTCAATACTGGAAGTATTTTTTATGAAAATCAGAGATTCTAAAATATTGACTGCAAATAAAGACAACTGAGTTGCAATAAAAAAAGGATCTTGCAAGCATATAAGTGGACCTTCTAAAATCCTTCAGCATACTTCATCTTTTGTCATTTGCCATTTGTGGCCATGGCAGGAAAAAAGGAAAGGTAGAGAGCAAGCTTATATACAGAACATATGCTTAATGTTAACCACAAAGGCAAAACGGAAAGCTGGTTCCTTAATACCTCAGGTCAACATTTGTTTCCAGTTGTGGTCATGGTAAACCTGTGGGATCAAAACTAATGATTAACGAGGATGTTAAAAAGAAAAACCTTAAGATCAGTGTGGCTTCTGTTAACCCTGAAAATATGTTTCTTAACCTCCATGGTTTTATTTAACCATATATTTTTTCTCTTTGGCCTAGTGTGAAGCCTCCAAATTTTGAAAATATGTGTCTGTTTAATCAGTTAAAAACCAAGTAAGCAACAATGGCTATTCATTATTCAATTGAATAAAGTATGTAAAAGTTATTGTGTACCTAAAACTGTATCCCTAAACCAGGAAATGTCTTTCAGATATATTACACCAAATCGGATATCAATTACTTAATTGATTTTAGTTGCATCAATCAATGCCAATCTGGAGAAGCTGGAGCCAATAATATATATAATATAATAAAGTTCAGATAATGACCCAATTAAACACAAGTTGGCGTGAAAGCATCCTTTTTGACTACTATAAGGGCCCCATGACAGGAAAGCTATGAAACTAGAGAATATAACCTGTATATTTATGTCCCAAAGTACCAATACCAGTTAGTACCTGACATAATTCACTTTTTTTAATCACTATTGATTTCCCCATGCGTGAAGTTTTTTAAGTGGAAGTCAGTACACCATGCACATCTGATGTGAGTATTACTGGGAATGATCCAGGAGAATGATTAAAGAAGTCTCAGTATTCTATTTATTTTGTGTGGATATATGATTAGGTAGATGGATAGATAGATAGATAGATAGATAGATAGATAGATAGATGATAGATAGATAGATAGATAGATAGATAGATAGATAGATAGATAATGATGATGATGATGATGATAGATAGATAGATAGATAGATAGATAGATAGATAGATAGATGATAGATAGATAGATAGATAGATAGATAGATAGATAGATAGATTGATGATAGCAAAAGAAATTCGGATGCACACCTGTTAGTTGCAATTGTGTCTAAACTGTGATTTATTTGAAGCCCAAAATATACATCACAAAGGGGCAACGTTTTGGACCCCCCCTCCGGGTCCTTTATCAAGCCTCGGAGGGGTCCGAAACGTTGCCCCTTTGTGATGTATATGATGTATATTTTGGGCTTCAAATAAATCTCCTTTTGGACACAATTGCAACCAACAGGTGTGCATCCGAATTTGTTTTGCTATTTACCCACTGACCCTTATACGAGGGAAGGGTCTTCCAGATAAGCACCCTACACTTGCAAGTGTTTTGGGATTGGGTCGAGCTCTCCATGTTCGTGCATTGTACTCTAAGATAGATAGATGATAGGATGATTGTGGAGGAATCACTTAG
Source organism: Xenopus laevis (assembly GCF_017654675.1). Classification (NCBI taxonomy): domain Eukaryota; kingdom Metazoa; phylum Chordata; class Amphibia; order Anura; family Pipidae; genus Xenopus; species Xenopus laevis. Next base: position 162,301,330 of record NC_054371.1, read on the forward strand.
GAGGTAGCAGACATGGTTCTTTTCCAAAGATTAGATACAGGTACATGAAAATCCAAGCAATACAACGGGGAGCTCAACTAAGGCTTCCACAGGCACAAATAGGGCAAAACCAATCCAAGAAAACAGAACATATTTTCACACATGTAATATCTAGGGGTTTTCTTAGTTCTCCACACCGCCCCATTTACAGAGAGATTCAAGAGAGCTTGCTGTCAGGCCACACCTATTTTAATTAAAGGTGGGCCTAATAAGCCAAAACACTTGACTAAGCTCTCATTTTCACTAACCTCTGCTCTGCCTCTAAGAGCCCTCCCGATGATCTCCAGTAACATACCAGAACATATAGGATATTGAATGACTGTTACCTAGTTTTTCAACATCAAGATTCTGAAAACTCTTCCTTGTGATAAACTTTTTAAATGTTTAAATTAATGTTTGGAATGCTAGCTTTTTGGAACAGGACTTTTCTTGAGTAAAAGCAAAAAATGGGATGTATACATATGTAAAATATTTTCCATTATTAGGCTAAATGACCATGACACTTTCATATTGAAATTGATAGATCAGTCTATATAATTATCTATTCTGTAGATAATACTATCTAAAAAGCTATTGATAGGGCATGTTAAAGGGTTCTGTTAGAACACGATTTGTGTAAACTGGACATTATCAAATATATGAAAATATTTTAAAGAATGTATTATATAAGGTTTTTAATAATGTTTATAAATACTTATAGGTCTGAGCCATACAGAAAGCTTTTCTATAAATGTGTTTTCATCCTAAAATTTATTTCACAAATTAATTTTATTTCCCTCCTTATCACAAGCTATTATGGTTTCACTAAAATGACAAAAAGGTCATAGCTTAGCAGACACCTAAAGTTAAATGCAAGCAAAGAAGGAAATACCTCATTTCCCACAGACTAGTACATATAAACTTAGACACAATAGGGTCAAGCGAGTGCCTCTTGCAATGTTATCCTATCAAATCCAGTCTAGTGGATTGTTTTCTTAGTCTTAACGATTCTGTTACAACAGCTGAAAGAAGCAAATATATAGACCAGCTGTAGAGTTCATGTGCTTGGAGAACAGTACTTCATTGTAATTATAACCAATCAAGGTCTATAAAGTATACAGAATTTTTAAAATCACTAGGGGAAAGGTAGATTTTTCCAAGCCTCCCCTAGCCTTCTATCAAGTTACAGATATGTTATTGTTTGAAACTTTTCCTCTATTTTTTGTTCCTTTTTTGTGCATTACATATTGGAATAAAAAACACATTTTAAGAATTCATGGGTTTTCTGGTATTATTGTGTTTAAATGTAAAAAAGCTGTTTCTTTTAAAATCCAAAAAATAAAAATAAATGTAAACCTAAAAGTAAAATACTATAATCTATTGAACTCTAAATCTTTTGATCCTAATATTTAAAATACCTAAAAGTATATTTTATAAAACTGTGTATATAAACATTGTAATTGTTTTTTATCTCTTAGTAAATAATACAGTTTTTTCCTTATATTCTTACCACAAATAATACTGTTTCTTGAACTCATGGATTATCTTCACCCGTTCTCTTCCATTAGGCATAGGGGCTGACAGCAAAAAAAGAAAGGTATACCAGGTCTATTTTTAGGTCTAATCTTGAAAAGTATAACCAAAAATGATTGACACTTTATAAATAAATGATGATGCAGCTTCACAATTATTTTATTGAACTAGCTGGTTTTTTTTTTTATTGGGGACAGGTATAGAATGGAGAACAAGTTTTGAAGGAGAAGTGAACCCTAAGTTAGATTTTTCAATGTATTATCAATATAACATAGTGAAGAAACTTACACTTCCCAAAGCCAATTTTTTTCATCATTAATGTGATAAAATATGCCATTTTTCTTTTTTTAAACACTATCATATACTTATTCATATTTTTAACAAAGTATAACATTTTATTTCTAAATTGTTACTTTAAATTAAAAAGTGCTCATCTTAACTTTGCAACTATGCAGGTTCACTTTCATTGGTCAAATTCCTTATGCATTCTCAAGGATTGGACAGGCAGCTTTGGATAATGCTTTCAAACTGCTTTCTGTAGAAGGGTAAAAAGAAGTACCCCGATCACATTAACCCCAGTCATCTGCTCTGATCATTGGCTCTGATCTTATATGAAAACATAAATAGTCTTGAAAATGAAAGAGGATAGTCAAAATTGTAACTGTTTTTGAAATTTTGTACTATAATGTATAAAGTTTATGTGTCACTTTAAGAGGTGAATGGGGGAGGTTCCTGGCTATTGGAGAGGGTATTTATTCCCATAATACCCTGCACTCTGTGCACTTGAAAAAGGGTTTTACCCGAAACATGTAGTGTTTTACACTGCTAAAATAAATGAAAACTTGCAGTTTGAAAATTACTGCCTTAAAGCTGTTTATTCCAACTAAAAATATTCCTGATTACTTTTGGGGTTACACAGACTCCTGGAATTACTATGCTGCACAAACTTACTATTTGTTACATCTGAGCTAGCATCTTGTTTTTCTTTGGATGGTCAAAATAATAAGGGAGTTGTTACCTTTTTTAATCACTAGGGGTATTTGTGCAAAGGTCCATTATTTCACTTTGATTAGTGATTGTTACAAAAAACTTTACTTTAAAAATGTGAATGGAAATGGCACAATGAGGAATGCAGATTTTGCTATATACAGTTATTGGCTGTAATAATGATCTCCAAATTTACAGAAATCCACAAATACAACTGTCTAGTTTTGACTTTCTTAGACAGGTGAAATGCATTCCAGTATACTCCCAAAGGGAAAAACAGCTAATGCTCAAAGGGAAGTGGCCAAGTGTTTTGAGTGAAGGCACTGTATTGTCCAAAAAATGGATACTGCATTTGCTTGATAAAAAAAACTCCTGCGGCCACCTGCTCGAATACATTTGTCAAGGAGTGAGAATTGCCATGCTGCAAATCCCCCCCACACCATTTGTATACAGTCCCTAGCTTAACTTTTTGTTGAATTTTTCTTACATAACTTATTACCTTTCATTATAACCAGAAACATTCCAATTATTTTGCTACATGTTATATATATAACTATACTTATTATGTAATAAATTTGAATAAGGGGTAACGAAAGTTCCTGTATTCACCCCCTATTAACAATACTGTCCTGTCCAGCTGAAGATGGTTCACACTGCCATGTTGTTTTCCAGCACACCGCTAAGAACCTATTTGGGAAACAAAGAAATTCCTGCAGAATTATCGGGGTCACAAGAAAATAATCCATTAGTCCCATTAAACTTCTAAATCAATAATTGCTGTAGAATAGAACAGTATCAGTTCTTCTATATAATAATTTTAGTATGGTAGCCCAGAAGCAATTTACTTTCTGAATTAGGAATTCATAACAAAATGTGCCAATTCTTTAATCCTTTAATGCAAGGGGGCTGGATTATTGTTTACTACTAGATCATAATCTTGGGCAAGATATTTTAGTTTGGTAGTTTGTAACTGGACCACCCATAGCTGGTACACTCAGCCCTTAGGTCAGGAGTGCCCATACTTTATAATACGTAGTCTACTTTTAGTTGTCCCATTATGATCTGCATCCATAAAAGCATTGTTAGCATTCTGTTACATGGAAAATATTATTTAACTATTGCATTGATTTATGTATTTATTTTACTATTTCTTATGTAACATTATAAATATCTGAATGAGAAGCATGAAATAGGAAAGTTATTTAGACAAGCTGTTTTTTCAGTGTCTTCTTATTTACTGATTCCGAGCTAAAGGTCTACCGGTATATCCAGATCTACCTTTATAGCACCCCTGCCTTAGGTTGTGAAGAAGGCATGACACTCTTGATGCCATAAACCAAGGCAGACTCTTTATTGAACAGTTTCTCACAGGTTAGCATGGAGCAGACAAGAGTCACTTTACCAGAAACATATAGTTAATGAGTTACACTTCTCAGAGGATCCTCTCAGAGACTTCCTAAACTCTTGTGTGGTTTCCTCATTTGAATCCTTTGGCATCCTGATGATCATGCCCCCCCCAGCAGTTTTTTTTTTTTTTAAATAAAGAGCTCAGCACTTAAAACCTTCGTAACTCTTTATTTTTTTTGTTGTGGAAAAAACCCCAATCGTCAGTAATTGGAGGTATTCAAATTAGGAAACCACACTAGAGTTTAGGAACTTTCACATAATTTTACTAGTCGATTGCTGACGCCTGAAGCCCTGTGTTCTTAAATGGGTCCAAAGAGCCACTGCCATAAACAATGAAATGTTGCATGCATATTGATGCTATACAGAATTCCAATTATAAATGCATTGATAAATACTGCACAAAATGAAACTTTCAATTAAAAAGGGAAAAACAAGCTCAAGAGGTCAGTAATATTTTGCAAGAACTGTTAAAAGAAACACAGAAAACTTATAAAAGAACTCTACCTTGAAAGAAGCATTTGAAATGACATTATAAAAAGAAACCATCCATTCGAACAGAATTCTGACAATCCACATTAAGACAAGGTTAATTCTTCAGAGAAATAGTTTCAATAGGTCATTACATGCCATGTGTGGCTGTATAAATAGAAATAGCATTTTTTAAAGAATATAATGGGTCATTTATTAATGCCAGGTGAAAACACTATATGCCTCATTAAGTTTAAGATAACTGAAAGGTGCTAGGAGCAAAAACACATGCAAAAGAATGTATTCTTTTACCCACAATACAAAGATTTCCACAGAACTCCAACATAGTTGAGGGGCAAAATATCATGATGCGCAATGATTTATGATTTGCCGGTTTCCAGTTCCGGCTCAAACTACTGCTATGTTATTAAATGGCATGCAAGCTGCAGCTATTTTGGAGGGGTTGAACTTGATGGGCTTTGGTCTTTTTTCAACCCAACTTAACTATATAACTATGTAAGATTTAAGCCACAGAGAGCTCATAATATCCATTCTTTTGCTCATCAATGATAAGTGATTGCTATATTTTCCTTTTTTTTTTCTTTTAAGGGTTGTATGTGGGTGTATTTGTATGCCTACAGGCCCAGACTGGCAATCTGTGGGTTCTGGCAAATGCCAGAAGGGCTGCTGTATGGTTCCATAGAAAGTTACCATAGAGTGGGCTGGTAGGGGGCTGTTTGGGCCTCTGCGTACTTGGAATGGCAGGGCCTATTTTGACTCCCAGTCCAGGCCTGTGCCTACCCCTAGCTCCAGTCCCGCTTGTAGCTATTGTGATTTTGCTAAGTACAAGTCCAAGAATCTTTCTGCTGTCGATGATAAAATACCATTGCGCATTCTTTTTTGAATTAAATTGTTTTGTGCATGTAAAAAAATATACCTCTTTTATACCTTCTTGCTCAGGTTCAGTGCTGTCTTAAAGAACTGCGATAACAAAGTAAAAAAAGAAGAAAAATAAACTAGATCACTGTTCAAATAGTGAAGCTAACATGCCTTTTATGTTCCAGGGTGGTTGCTCAAATCTAACCATATACACATGCATCACTCCCTCAAAGTAATAAATAGCATGATGGCAGATAAGCTGGCCCCTTCCCATTAGGCCTGTGGTCATTTCATATATCCTGCAGCTCTGTACAGGAAACTGCAAGCTCTCCAGGAAAAATATGGCATCAGTTGAAACAAGAAGTTGCTGTAAGACAAAAATATAACAAGCTTCTGCTTCTAGATAAGGTTGGTGGGGGGAGGGGGGCAGTCCTGAAAATGTATTTATTTAGTGGGCTAATTTGTAAATTGTAATTTAACACCTTGGAGAATAGAGATCAGACTTACAGATGAGGGGATAGAACAACCTTATCAAGGGGATAGCATAAGCTTATCAAGACCCAAACTCTTCATCTAGACTGCTGCATCATCTACAAAAAAATAGCAATCACTTATAGTTAAAGACCAAAAGTATGGATATCATGGGCACTCAGTGGGTTTTAACCTTAGTATTGCAGCTTTAAAATAAGCATAGTGGATCATTGCATCATCTTGGGAGAACAACAAAGAAATCCACATGCTTCCCAAGATGATGCTGTGATGCCTATGCTTATTTCCCAACACTGCTATCATACTGAATCCTAATTTAGTCCATCACTTAAACTTGCATCCAAGTGATACTACTATGCTCATTGGTTTTAAAATTAGAGGTGAGCACAACTTTCCCTTGTTTGTTATAGTTTATACAGGAGCAGTGACCAGCTCCATGTTGTTGCTCCCACCCTTCCCAGCTATAGTCAGGTGATCCCAGTGGTGGCCAATAAAAGGGCAGCCATGTTTGGGAGTTTTAAAGGAGAAGGAAATCCAGTCGGCGCAAAAACCCTCCCCCCCCCCGTATGTTGCCCACCCTCCCTCCTCCCCCTGGCCTACCTGTCCCACTGGGCAAATGCCTCTAACTTGTTACTTATCCTTCTGCGCAGGTCCAGTCCACGAAGTTCACAGGCACCATCTTCTTCCATGCGATCTTCTTCCTGCTTTGACCGGCGTTTTGGCGCATGCACAGTAGGAGCATTTCGCCAGTACGGATCTACTGGCATGCGCCAAAAGTCACAAAGTTTTCCAATTCCACTTCGTGACTTTTGGCGCATGCGCAGTAGATTGTACCGGCGAAATGCTCCTACTGCGCATGCGCCGGTCAAAGCAGGAAGAAGATTGCATGGAAGAAGATGGCGTTGGTGAACTCCGTAGACTGAATTGTAGTCCTATTTACCTCCTATACTCATCAATTTTGTATGAAAACTGTATATTACCAACCTATTATACAGTGCTGCAGAATATGTTGGCCCTTAAATGCACATTATTAATAACAACTATAAAAATAAAATTTGCACAAAAATCAAAACATTAAAAACAAACAAGCATCAATAATGTCAACATTTATTATAAAATGTTTTGTTCTTAAAATTATTTCACTGTTGATAGTATCACATAATTTTTGTTACGGTCTCATGAAAACTCAATAGAATTTGATGGGGAAATTTGGAGATATGTTTTTATCATCGACTTGAATCTTGCAAATGGTTTCCTACTGTGTATATATAGATATGTAATAGCAAAAACAGTCCATACAGTCTAAGGGGGCTGAGAAATAGTTAGTTACACATAAATCGAGAAAGATCACCACTTTCAGTATAAGGTATTGTGAATTTGACATTATATATATATAGATAGATAGATAGATAGATAGATAGATAGATAGATAGATAGATAGATAGATAGATAGATATATAAGTCCATCCAGTGTATGCACTCTTACCAGATATTCCAAACAATTTAGGGTGCGTGGGTCAATATTGTTCAGATAAGATAATAAAAGGACTCGCACTCCAATTCCTTTTTCGTGAATAAACGTGTTAATTTATTTTTAGTTGCATTTTTCCAACGTTTCGGCCCACATTAGGGCCTTTATCATATCATATCATATATATATACAGGTATGGGATTTATTATCTGGAAATCCGTTCTCCAAAAAGCTCTAAATTATGGAAAGGTTATCGCCTATAGAGTTCATTATAACCAAATAATTCAAAATGTTAACACTGATTTTTCTCTGTGATAATAAAACAGGTTACATGTAGATATTATTAATACTTATTGGACGCAAGCAAACCTGTTGGGTTTATCTAATGTTTATTTAATGTTTCAATGATTTTGTAGTATTACTATTGTCGTTATTAACACCGTTTTTTAATGGTCCCATACAAGCAAGTGTCACCTTTATTTCCCCAGATTTTATGTTTTACTGGAATTTATGTTGATTTGGCACCATCCCCTGGGAAATATAAACTATATATATATATATATATATATATATAATATATATATATATATATATATATATATATATATATATATATATACATACATACACACATTCCATAGTGTTACTGACACTCTCAATAAAGTTTTTAATGTGCCTGGGTTTGAGAAAGGCCAAGGGTGGGCCGAAACTTCAGTCTATTTGCTCTACAATAAAAGTGAAGTTTTTATCCTTTTATCCTAAGTCCTGTGACCTTTGTTAGAATATATATATATATATATATATATATATATATATATATATATATATATATATATATATATATATATATATACACCCACACACTCACATGGACAAATTTCAAAACTTAGCAAATGAGTATTTTCTTTTGTAAGACCTTTCCACGTGAGAACACCAAAGGTATTCCAATAACATATTCAATATCTTTTCCTGTTTGTTTACTGCTTCATCAAGAATGTTATCTGCAGTTCAATGTGGTGCCTTCCTTTAAAACAACAGGAAGCTGGATAGAGCTGTTGATTTGCACACGGGGAAGAAAAGAGTAAGAGGATCCTGAAGAGTCATGCACTGAACCTTACATTAGGCATTTATACTGTAGACATACCATGCCAGTAATTGCATAGTACCACAAAGTACACACAACCACAAAAGTTGTTTTTTTTTTCTTCTCCAAACATAATGCTTTCCAGAATAAAGAATGTCAGTCAATACAGTCAGACCCTTAAAGGTCAAGCAGGCCAGCTTTGATAAATAACAAGATTAACTAAGTACTTAAGGTTAAAGGTAGAAGTCATGCCCTATTTTTGTATTGTTCAGGAGGAAGCCTAAAATAATCTTTGGAATCTCCTATACGCATTTGGGTTTCCCTCAAGGGGAAACAAATGTTTTTTGACCCTTATACATCTATCTTAAAAAATCTTCAACCTTGAAACATGTCAATGTTGCAAACTTTTTTTAAATTACAACCTACTACAGAATATCCCACATAATGTGGTGTTACTCAATTAAAATAAAATAGTATTGAGTATATTTTTTCACTTTCATAAAAAAGTAAATAGCTCAGTAATTTTGTGAGATTAAATGTTATTGTCAGTATAACTGAGGGGTTACACCATACAGTTCCTTAGGGACATATTTGAGGAAATGTACAAGACAGGTGTGAGTCAGAACTGCTGCCAAAAAACTGTTTATTACAGTGACAGCACAGGGCTACTAGTCTAGCCTAAATGCTAGCGGGTCATGGTAGACTGAATTGTAGTAATACTACGAAAAAGAGGGACCACATTGGTAAATAAACATACTGTCTCTATGATAAAAAATATATATATATTGGTAAGGGTCATGCTTCAGATTTCAAACTCCTTTAAGCAAGGTCTTCTAACTCCCCTGTTTAGTTATTTAACCTTTGTTTGTAATTTTATTGTAAGTCCCTTGTTAGTTATATTATTTTACAGCACAGCTTTGTCTGTGTATACATCGTAGAAAGTCATTATAAAAGAGGTAACATCATCATTTAAAACATGTCTAAACCTACACGTGTTTTATTTCAATCAAATATGCCAATTTGGTGGAAATTGTGGAGGTCCTGACAAGGGCCACAAATGTTTCAGCCGAGTGTGCAGCTTGGTACCCTATAACAAATACTCTATTTATGAAAGCAAACACAACTGCAAAGTGCAAAAAAGGATGCATAACTGAGATCCTATTCAGGTATGGGCGTCAATATGAACTCGTTAGCAACTGGGTCAGCACAATACACCCCTTCATCCTGTTCTGTTGAGTTGCACACAGTTGTGTACATAGGCAGCAGGGAAACCTGGATTTATTAACATTTGAGCACTTTGTAATTTAGATTGTGTTCATAAACCAGACTTTCTGCCTCAATTAAGATATTACTGGCTTAGGTTTCAGTCTTGCCTAATGTGCCATTTTCTCAAGCTAACAAAGCTCTCCTGTAGTGTTATCTCCTCAAATGAAGGTAGCTGGAGGTGTGACCCAATGCAACAGGGGGTTGGATGAGGAGGGTTGCCATTAATAGACATACAGAAAGAATTGTACAGCCAACTCTCTGGATCAGTTTATTTCCCCTGTACAAAGCAGAATTGCGGAGGATTCTAGAGTTTAGGGTCATAGTAGAATAACATCCAAAATTCAATACAGTCACTAAAACAATGAAAAATTTTGATGTAGGCAAATTTATACTTTATTTGTATTATGTGGTAATAGCCTTATTAAAGCTAAAAAATACTTTAATTCGCTAATGCTGGCCAGACAAGTGTATTGGCGGCCAACCAATGGCCTGCCAAAAATTGACCATGTATCTATCCAGCAAATTATAAAATCCCATTAGGCACAATGACATGGTCTTCTCTCAACTGACTTACCTAGGTTGCCATTATTATTGTTAGCCCTGGAGCCAAACAAACAGATGATCACAATGTGACCCAATGCATTGGTGGTAAAATTGACTAAAGAGCAACTCATTTGGCTAACTCACCAAACAAGTGGTTCTTACATTGCATGGTCAGTTTTAGACTATGAAATGCTATTATTATTATAATTATTAATGCATTAAGCTAGCTTGCACTTTTTGTTTGCTGCAACACCATACCAAGTTGTAGCATTTAGCAGCCTTTGTAGCATATTATAATATGATGATAGCAATAAAAAAATCCCTGCTTGACTAAGCTTCCTAAATATACACAGAACTAACAAACAGTAAGTGCTATTAAAAAAGTGATTTGTTTCCTCTAACCTAAAAGTGTGTTTAGCTAAAACAACTGCAGCTGCTAAATGTGACAGTTGTATTTATTAAACAAACAAAAGGTAAATGGATGCCTTCAAAATAATACTCTTTTTAGTGAAAGGGAAACACCATTGTGTGTAAACAGTGACACTATATCAAAGTGTCCTACACAGAGACTTGTGTGCACAAGTTTCTAGTAGAGCTGATTAGTCACCATTAGTCATTTCCTATGTATTTGCTGAAAGGTTAAAGATAAGAACAATTTGCCATCATTTGGTGTAGGCAGAGGAATGATTATGAGCGTGAAATCAATTTGCAACATTCAACGATTTTATTTTTCTATAATATGGGTAATTGAGCAAAATTCTTTTGAAATATGATTTTCAACCAATTTTGCTTTTTTAATTTTTCTCTTTCATCACATCCGAAGCATGGTGATTTTTCTACATCATTAATTATAAGTTAGCACAATGAAGGCATCTGATCATATGTTTCACAGTTTACTTTGATGGTTTTTCACAAATTACTGTTAAAAATACTCTTTTGTGATCATTAAAAAAATATATCAATGTAACACCAAGTACCAAGTGCTCTGAAGTGGCGACGTTTTGGCTGCCCCAATTTCCCACAACTGTTTGATCCTCTGTATATTTCTGGGACCTCTAATAAAAGAATCAGACCAATCACATTTTTGTATAGTTGAACTATAACTGATGTCCCAACTGGAATGACAGGACCTTAAGTTCCTTGTAATAATGTTATGGTTTGGCCAACAGGACAATAGGTGGGATTGGTGCAACTATTTCTTACTGAAATAGTTATTAACAAGTCCCACAAGACCTTTTTTTATACTTCTGCAACTTTGTGTAACTAGCAACTTGCTCCTCCCCAAAGATTTGTATAAATTTCTATGCAATTTCTGCATTTCATGGAGCAGCAGTGGCTACATTTAAATGGCAGTTTTGTTATTGGGTGAGACTGCCTTTAAAAATAAAGGATGTAGATATAACTATACTTTTCTTACATAGTTTCAATACAGTTACAAACAACTTTATATATTACATTAGCATTTAGGTTAATGCCACACATGGTGTTTTCTCTGCTGGCACAACCGTGGCAGTGGAAAACATGTCACATCCACCAATGACCACAAGAACTTAATTACAATGTAATTATCCTACCGCACACCTGTAGTTCACCAATCCTGCGTTCCTTCCGTTGACCCGGCCGGGTCCCTTAGCAACCAATGTGTAAAAGAAACGGATCCCCTTTTTTTTATCCCCTTTTATTCAGCCACCAAACATCAACGTTTCGGGGGGGAACGTTGATGTTTGGTGGCTGAATAAAAGGGGATAATCCCCGACTGCACTAATCGGTGTGTGTGCGGATTCGTTTCTTTTACACATTGGTTCACAAGAACTTAATGCCATTGAATGCAATGGCATCCACCTGTAATTGAACACACAGGGTCGATTTTGGCCCCAAAAGCTCAAACTCACCCTTACATCAGCACTCAACTTATTGAAGTTAACAATCAAATAACAGAACACTAGAGTCAGTTTTACCGCGATCCAGTTAACCTCTCTGTATGTTTTGGAGTGAGGGAGAAAACCCACGCAGACTCAAGGAAAACATACAAACTCCTTGCATATAGTACAAAGGTCAAACTTAACTCGGAACCCCAGTATTACAAGAGATTAATGCTGTCATATGAGCCCCTGGGCATGGCATACAAGAATACTTTTTCAACATTCTGATATTTGTTTTTGCATAAAAATACATTTATAAACAAGAAAGAAAAGCATTTATTGAGGCACTCTGTATAACTTTCTAACACAAATTGGAATTGCCTTTTTGTTTCCTTCCCCTAAAATGTACATGTTGTAACAATGTCCACAAAGTCTTGTTTATTACTGACAGATCCTGCACAAACTTGCATTGAATTTTCTACTTCTGCACTAGTTAAAGCTCAGTCAGCCACACATCATCAATAGGTGACCTTTTTATCATGGTTCTGCCTGCAGGCATTTCAACAAAGGATTATCCATTAGATTATAGAGGTGTCATTTTAGCATATTGGGAAAGTGGCTAAATCACCGGAGATTTGATTTTTCTGCTTTAAGTTATTTAACTTGACACTCAATAGTTATTTATTAAAGTCAGAAAAGCTGGTGTATATTATATACCGTTTTATTAGATTACACAAGCATGCGGAATATATACATATATACAGCCATTAAATGTTTACTGGTAATTTAATTTTATCGATTGAAATTGAGCAATCAACATTTGTTTCCTGTGGGGAAATAGATCTATGAAGTCTCCTTTCCTTTCTATTAATAAAATTAACAACAAAATTGAAAAAAGGAAAAAATGTACATTGACCTATTTAAACATAAGAACAGAATACGTAAATATACAATTGGATATTATGTCCGTATATTGTTTTTATTATTACACATAAAATATTGCATGCTTTAGGTTTACAGCTCGATATTAAACAACACTACTATTCCAAGTAACTCGTTTTTTTTAGAGGGTCGAACCACCTCTTATAGGGTTCTGACCAATTAGCCAGTAGGCCAAATATACAGATGCTGTTTGAGGGGCCCTACACAGCCACCTCTCTATTGTATGGGGCCTAATGTTCATACTAAAGAAGACCTGTGGTTCCTCTTCACTTCCTCATCTGCCAATGAAGCATGCACTGGCAGATATGGAGCATCAGAAGATTATATGTATGAAGTGGCTAAAGGGGTTTAGATAGGACTTGATGATTGTAGAAGTTACAGAAGAAGTTACAGTCAAGTTACAGATGAAGTTACAGTCATATGAAGGGTACAGAAATATTCACTGTAGATTTGTGATCTGTTGATACAAGCTGTAAATAATGATTGGACTTTAAGTAATCAATATAGAAACAGTGGTTAGACAAATGGTTAAAAGTGGTAGAAACCAGGGTAGATTTGGTTATTATTAATAGGGAACTGAAATTTAAAATAATGATTTTTTTTGCCTTAAAACACATAAAAGCATATGTATCTATGTAGCCTTATTTAATGAAATAATCGTGTCTGCAAATATGTGTCCCACTGTTAAGTGTGTTACTTTGCTATCTTCTTTGAGCTAGTGCTTTGGAAGAGAACATGCTGTAGGGCATATTATATGCCTGCATTGTTGTGTACCTGGAGCTATGTGATCACAATCTGTGCTTGAAACTCAAGCATAAATAACCAAAGAAATAGCATTTGTTTCTTTAGCAGGCAGTATATCACAGCACAAATATTTTCTGCAGTCTGTACAATAGGTGGGAGTATACATTGAAAAAACAAACAAATTACATGCAAATAATAGGTAAAGAGGGCCCAGCTCAATAAAGGTTACTACAGAGGTTCTAATACCATGGGACTGATTTATCCACAGGCATTACTATTATCATTATTAACATGCATTCATAAAATGCCAATATATTCCACAGTGCTGTACAATAGAAGGGTGCATGCATCAAATATGCAGACATACATTTCACACAAGTATTGACAATGCATGCAGGGTTCTTCATGGTGAGGGCAGTGAGGTTGTGGAATGCCCTGCTGGGTGATATTGTAATGGCAGATTCTAACTCCTTTAAGAGTTGCTTAGAGGGTTTCTTGAACAAACATAATATCTAAGACAATTGTGATCTTATGATCTTAGTATAGATATTGGTATACAAATCTGAGAGTATAGATCGGTCTGTATAACTATGTGTATGTATGAATGTATGTGCACTGGGGTTCATTTGGAGGGATTTAATGGACTTTTTCAATCCAACTTAACAATATAACTATTTAAAATACCTGCATTGTAAATAGATCCATTGGCTGCAGGCTGAATAATGAGGTCATGTGCTATTGGGCCAGCCACTTGGATGTTTATATTGCACTATTCCTACCACAGGGTGAACAATTAGAAGATGAAACAACTGTCCATTTTTTGTTTCTGTTTCTTATAATGTTCATTTTTATATTTACTATGGTGCTACTTGTGCACTTACTAAATCCAAGGTATGGTGCTTTAAACATTAAACATTACTGTTAACCGAAAGTGCAAGTTAAGTCTAAGGATCTTCAACAGGTCTTCTATGTATATCAGAATAGGGTGTGGTCAGCAGAGGGCACCTTCAAATCTAAAAATATTTGGAAAGGTTCTAAAGAGTATAAAGAGCTGTAGAGATCTCTAGACAAAGGAACTAAGAGCAGTCCCAAAACAGGAAGAATATATGTCAAGTCAGCAGAGTTGAAGTAGGAAACAGGTGAGATTTGGTGCCTAGATAGGAGACTAGAACGATTTAGAATAGAGATCTTAGAATGAAAGCTTGTAGCTTAGATAAATTACAGACTCTCTGCTTTTCTTACATCATAATTAGGGATGTAGCGAACGTCGGAAAAAAAGTTCGCGAACATATTCGCGAACTTGCGCAAAAATGCGAGCGGTTAGCGAACGGTTCGCGAACCCCATAGACTTCAATGGGAAGGCGAACTTTAACATCTAAAAAAGACATTTCTGGCCAGAAAAATGATTTTAAAGTTGTTTAAAGGGTGCAACGACCTGGACAGTGGCATGCCAGAGGGGGATCAAGGGCAAAAATGTATCTGAAAAATCTGCCTGTGTGTG
Organism: Xenopus laevis; assembly: GCF_017654675.1. Taxonomy (NCBI): domain Eukaryota; kingdom Metazoa; phylum Chordata; class Amphibia; order Anura; family Pipidae; genus Xenopus; species Xenopus laevis. Next base: position 162,316,524 of record NC_054371.1, read on the forward strand.
CTTGGAAGAGATAGTGTAGGGGGAGAGCTGTTAGTGATTTCAGGGACAGATGATAGTAAGTTTGCTGGCTAGTAATCTGCTTGATACTGCTCTGTATTGGAGGGACAGAAGTCTGCAGGGATTTGAGGGACATTTTAGCTTAGGTAGCTTTGCTGGCTAGTAATCTACTGTTCTCTTTAAACAACTGCCATACGTTGACCTTGTAGGCATTGTTTGCCCAGTTTTTTTGGACGCAGCCACTGAAGCACAGTTGCCAGAAAAAATTTGCCATATAAATGCTGAAAATAGTAATTTTTCGCCATACGTTGACCTTGTAGACATTGTTTGCCCAGTTTTTTTGGTTGCAGCCACTGAAGCACAGTTGCCAGAAAAAATATGCCATATAAATGCTGAAAATAGTCATTTTTTGCCATACGTTGACCTTGTAGGCATTGTTTGCCCAGTTTTTTTGGTCGCAGCCACTGAAGCACAGTTGCCAGAAAAAATATGCCATATAAATGCTGAAAATAGTAATTTTTCGCCATACGTTGACCTTGTAGACATTGTTTGCCCAGTTTTTTTGGTTGCAGCCACTGAAGCACAGTTGCCAGAAAAAATATGCCATATAAATGCTGAAAATAGACATTTTTTGCCATACGTTGACCTTGTAGGCATTGTTTGCCCAGTTTTTTTGGTCGCAGCCACTGAAGCACAGTTGCCAGAAAAAATATGCCATATAAATGCTGAAAATAGTAATTTTTTGCCATATACGTTGAGTCAACGTATGGCAAAAAATGACTATTTTCAGCATTTATATGGCATATTTTTTCTGGCCTCTGTGCTTCAGTGGCTGCGGCCAAAAAAACTGGGCAAACAATGCCTACAAGGTCAACGTCGTTGACCTTGTAGGCATTGTTTGCCCAGTTTTTTTGGCCGCAGCCACTGAAGCACAGAGGCCAGAAAAAATATGCCATATAAATGCTGAAAATAGTCATTTTTTTTGGTCGCAGCCACTGAAGCACAGTTGCCAGAAAAATTATGCCATATAAATGCTGAAAATATAAATTTTTTGGTTGCAGCCACTGAAGCACAGAGGCCAGAAAAATTATGCCATATAAATGCTGAAAATATAAATTTTTTTGGTTGCAGCCACTGAAGCACAGAGGCCAGAAAAATTATGCCATATAAATGCTGAAAATATGCATTTTTTTGGTTGCAGCCACTGAAGCACAGAGGCCAGAAAAATTATGCCATATAAATGCAGAAAATATGCATTTTTTTGGTCGCAGCCACTGAAGCACAGTTGCCAGAAAAATTATGCCATATAAATGCTGAAAATATAAATTTTTTTGGTTGCAGCCACTGAAGCACAGAGGCCAGAAAAATTATGCCATATAAATGCTGAAAATATGCATTTTTTTGGTTGCAGCCACTGAAGCACAGAGGCCAGAAAAATTATGCCATATAAATGCAGAAAATATGCATTTTTTTTGGTTGCAGCCACTGAAGCACAGAGGCCAGAAAAATTATGCCATATAAATGCAGAAAATATGCATTTTTTTGGACGCAGCCACTGTAGCACAGTTGCCAGAAAAAATATGCCATATAAATGCTGAAAATAGTCATTTTTTGCCATACGTTGACCTTGTAGACATTGTTTGCCCAGTTTTTTTGGTTGCAGCCACTGAAGCACAGAGGCCAGAAAAAATTAAACCAGTAGGGTTTGCACCCTAGTTTGTAACGGTGGCGGAGGGAGGAGGACGCTAAAGGACAGCTGTGTGTGGAGTCATGAGGCTTGAAGAGAAGGACAGCTGCATAGAAGTCAGAACAAGTCTTCCGGCGTGCAGTAACCCTCCGAGATCCACCCCTCATTCATTTTAATAAAGGTCAGGTAATCGACACTTTTGTGACCTAGGCGAGTTCTCTTCTCAGTTACAATCCCTCCTGCTGCACTGAAGGTCCTTTCTGAGAGCACACTTGAGGCTGGGCAAGACAAGAGGTTCATGGCAAATTGTGACAGCTCTGGCCACAGATCAAGCCTGCGCACCCAGTAGTCCAGGGGTTCATCGCTCCTCAGAGTGTCGATATCTGCAGTTAATGCCAGGTAGTCCGCTACCTGCCGGTCGAGGCGTTCTTTGAGGGTGGATCCAGAAGGGTTGTGGCGCTGCCTTGGACAGAAAAACATTTGCATGTCTGACGTTACAGACTGGCCAAAGGGCTTTGTCCTTGCAGGTGTGCTCGTGGCAGGATTACTGGCACCTCTGCCCCTGGAATGTTGATGAGTTCCTGAAGTGACATCACCCTTAAAAGCATTGTACAACATGTTTTGCAGGCTGGTTTGTAAATGCCGCATCTTTTCGGACTTGTGGTATGTTGGTAACATTTCTGACACTTTATGCTTGTACCGAGGGTCTAGTAGCGTTGCGACCCAGTACAGGTCCTTCTCCTTAAGCCTCTTGATACGGGGGTCCTTCAACAGGCATGACAGCATGAAAGACCCCATTCTCACAAGGTTGGATGCAGAGCTATCCATCTCCGCTTCCTCATTATCAAGGACTGCATCATCCACGGTCTCCTCCCCCCAGCCACGTACAAGACCAGGGGTCCCCAAAAGGTCACCACTAGCCCCCTGGGAAGCCTGCTCCTGTTGGTCCTCCTCCTCCTCCTCCACAAAGCCACCTTCCTCCTCTGACTCCACTTCTGGCACCTCTCCCTGCATTGCAGCAGGTGCCTGGGTTCGTTCTGGTGATTCCGACCAGAAATCGTGCGCTTCCAGCTCCTCGTCACGCTGGTCTACAGCCTCATCTGTCACTCGTCGCACGGCACGCTCCAGGAAGAAAGCGAAGGGTATTAGGTCGCTGATGGTGCCTTCGGTGCGACTGACCATATTTGTCACCTCTTCAAAAGGTCGCATGAGCCTGCAGGCATCGCGCATAAGCACCCAGTAATGGGGGAACAAAATCCCCAGCTCTGCAGATCCAGTCCTACCACCCAGTTCAAAAAGGTACTCGTTGACGGCCCTTTGTTGTTGCAGCAGACGTTCCAACATAAGGAGCGTTGAATTCCAGCGAGTCTGGCTGTCAGAAATCAAACGCCTGACTGGCATGTTGTAGCGCTGCTGAATGTCAGCAAGGCGTGCCATGGCTGTGTAGGAACGTCTGAAATGGGCCGACACCTTTCTGGACTGGGTGAGAACGTCCTGGAATCCTGGGTACTTGGAGACAAAACGTTGGACTATTAAATTTAACACATGTGCCATGCAGGGCACATGTGTTAAATTGCCCAGTCTCAACGCTGCCAACAGATTGCTTCCATTGTCACACACCACTTTTCCGATCTGCAGTTGGTGTGGGGTCAGCCACCGATCGGCCTGTGACTGCAGAGATGACAGGAGTACAGATCCGGTATGGTTTTTGCTTTCCAGGCACGTCATCCCCAAGACAGCGTGACAACGGCGTACCTGGCACGTCGAATAGCCTAGGGGGAGCTGGGGGTGCACAGGTGTGGAGGAGGAGAAGGAGGACCCAGCAGCAGAGTAAGAAGAAGAAGAGGAAGAAGACGAGGTAGAGAGCGATGGAGGAGTAGAGGTGGTGGCAGAACCGCGTGCAATCCGTGGCGGTGACACCAACTCCACTGTTGTTGTTGAGCTACCCATTCCCTGCTTCCCAGCCATTACCAGGTTCACCCAGTGGGCAGTGTAGGTGACATACCTGCCCTGACCATGCTTGGAGGACCATGCGTCAGTAGTCATATGGACCTTTGGCCCAACACTAAGTGACAGAGATGCGGTAACTTGGCTCTGCACATGTTGGTACAGGTGTGGTATTCCCTTTTTAGAAAAAAAATTGCGGCTGGGTACCTTCCACTGCGGTGTCCCAATTGCTACAAATTTGCGGAAGGCCTCAGAGTCCACCAGCTGGTATGGTAAAAGCTGGCGGGCTAAGAGTGCAGACAAGCCAGCTGTCAGACGCCGGGCAAGGGGGTGACAGTCAGACATTGGCTTCTTACGCTCAAACATGGCCTTCACAGAAACTTGGCTGGTGGCAGATGACTGGGAATGGGAACAGGTGGTCAAGGTGGAAGGCGGAGTGGAGGGTGGTTCAGACGGGTCAAGGAGAGCAGAGGTAGAGCAGTAAGATGCTGGACCAGAAGGAGTGTGGCTTTTAGTTTGCCTGTTGCCTTTGAGGTGTTGCTCCCAAAGTGCTTTGTGCTTGCCGCTCATGTGCCTTCGCATAGAAGTTGTACCTATGTGGCTGTTGGGCTTACCAAGGCTCAGTTTCTGACTGCACTCATTGCAAATTACAATGCTTTTGTCAGAGGCACACACATTAAAAAAATCCCACACTGCTGACTTTTTGGAAGTGTGCGATCTGGCGGTAACAGTAGAAGTTGGCGGCATTGGCGGCAATGGCGGGTGCGTTGGCCGGCTGAACACAGGTGCCGATACATGTTGTTGCCCTACTGATCCCTGCGGGCTGTCCTCCCTGCTTCTTCTAAGTCTTATTCTCCTACTGCCTCTCTGACTCTCCGTCTCTCCATCTGAACTACCCTCCTCTTGCTCTCTTCTACTAGGCACCCACAAAACATCAATCTCCTCATCATCATTCTCCTCAGATGCATCAATTTCTTCTGACACATCACAGAAGGAAGCAGCAGCGGGGACCTCCTCCTCATCACTCATTATGTCCATCTCTGTCGTGTTCTCTGCCAGAATTAAATCTGGTGTAACGTCCTCATCTCCTTCATCTTCTTCTGGCAATAATGGTTGCGCATTACTCAGTTCAAGAAACTCATGGGAAAATAACTCCTCTGACTCCAGTGAAGAAGGGGCACCGGTGGTGGAGGAAGTGTTACGTGGGGTGGCCATAGCAGTGGAGGATGAGGAGGATGTTGTGGTAAAGTTAGAAACGGTAGAGGATGGGGTGTGCTGTGTAAGCCAGTCAACTACCTCTTCAGCATTTTGGGAGTTCAGGGTCATTGGCTTTTTAAAACTGGGCAATTTGCTAGGGCCACAGGATTGCATAGCAGCACGGCCCCTAGCACGGCCTCTGCGTGGCGGCCTGCCTTTGCCTGGCATTATTTTTATAAAAACAACAACAACAACAAAAACTCAGTTGGTTTTTCTGGAAACGATAATACACACAGCTAGATGGCAGTTTGAAGAAAACAGTGTGCAAATAATGCCTACAAGATCAACGTATACACTACTACAGCGGTGGATACGGATTACGTAAAATATATGAATGCTGCTTGAAAAAAGTAACTCAAGTGGTTTTTCTAGAGACGATAATATTATCAATATTTAGACAAAATGTGAACAAGCTCACACAGCTAGATGGCGGTTTGAAGAAAACACTGTGCAAATACTGCCCACAAGATCAACGTATACACTACTACAGCGGTGGATACGGATCTCGTAAAATTTATTATGGCTGCTTGAAAAAAGTCACTCCGGTGTTTTTTCTGGAGACGGTAATATTATGGATATTTAGACAGAATGTGAACAAGGTCACACAGCTAGATGGCAGTTGGTTGAATAACACACTGGGCAAAAATGCCTACAGGGCAAATAATGCCTAAAAGGTCAACTTATACACTACTACAGCGATGGATACGGATTACGTAAAATATATTATGGCTGCTTGAAAAAAGTCACTCCGGTGTTTTTTCTGGAGACGGTAATATTATGGATATTTAGACAGAATGTGAACAAGGTCACACAGCTAGATGGCAGTTGGTTGAATAACACACTGGGCAAAAAATGCCTACAGGGCAAATAATGCCTAAAAGGTCAACTTATACACTACTACAGCGATGGATACGGATTACGTAAAATATATTATGGCTGCTTGAAAAAAGTCACTCCGGTGTTTTTTCTGGAGACGGTAATATTATGGATATTTAGACAGAATGTGAACAAGGTCACACAGCTAGATGGCAGTTGGTTGAATAACACACTGGGCAAAAAATGCCTACAGGGCAAATAATGCCTAAAAGGTCAACTTATACACTACTACAGCGATGGATACGGATTACGTAAAATATATTATGGCTGCTTGAAAAAAGTCACTCCGGTGTTTTTTCTGGAGACGGTAATATTATGGATATTTAGACAGAATGTGAACAAGGTCACACAGCTAGATGGCAGTTGGTTGAATAACACACTGGGCAAAAAATGCCTACAGGGCAAATAATGCCTAAAAGGTCAACTTATACACTACTACAGCGGTAGTAAAATAAAAAAAAGTAAAATAAAAAAAAAATGAATATTAAAAAAAAAAAATTAAAGTTGGTGCTGCTGAACTACTAGGAGCAGCAGATTAGCACACCAGTCCCACTCCCCAACACTGCTAGACTAATAGCACTGGGCTCTTATAGTAGTAGTAGTAGTAGTAGTAGTAGTAAAACAACAAAAAATAAATAAAAGCAGTCCTTACAAGGACTACTGTTATTGCAGCAGTCAGCAGATGAGATCAGAAGCAGGACAGCTGCCCACTGCAGCTACATACAGAGCACTGCAGTAGAAGGTAGATTACTAGCCAGCAAAGCTACCTAAGCTTAAATGTCCCTCAAACCCCTGCAGACTTCTGTCCCTCCAATAACAGAGCAGTATCAAAACGATTACTAGCCAGCAAACTTTCAACTGTCCCTGAAATCACTAACAGGCAGCAGCTCTCTCCCTACACTATCTCTTCAGCACACACAGGCAGAGTGAAAAAACGCTGCAGGGCTTCGGTTTTTATAGGGAAGGGGAGTGGTCCAGGGGAGAGCTTCCTGATTGGCTGCCATGTACCTGCTGGTCTGGGGTGAGAGGGCAAAAAAAAGCGCCAACAATGGCGAACCCAAAATGGCGAACGTCGCGCGACGTTCGCGAACTTCCGGCGAGCGCGAACACCCGATGTTCGCGCGAACAAGTTCGCCGGCGAACAGTTCGCGCCATCTCTGATCATAATTTATGAACATTATTATATCTTCCTGATAACAACAAGAAAAAAAAGGGAGGATTTATAAACTGGTAGAAAACCAACCAGAGACACAGGTGGGAGGACAAAGTTCATTCAAAAAGAATATCAGTAATACAACTCATACATCATAGGTCATAAGGTGCCAAAATAGCTGGGAAGTATTCTTTATGCTTTAGTTCATGATCTCACTTGTTTTTTCAGCAATCAATTGCTCTGATTTGCTGCAGAATAACATTTTAAAAATATAGTGTTTTTGGCAAAATTTAAAGCTCACCACCTAAAACCTAAAGCAAATCTGCCCCTCAGTAACGATAAATTCATACAAGAGACCCCTAAGGAAAAAATCTGGTAGTTAAGCAATTGTTTTTACGTGAAAAAAGTGTTTCAATTAAAACAGCAAATACCAAAAATGAACATTTTCCCAAAGTGAAGAAATGCAGGTAAAACACAAAAAATGCTCCGAATTGCTTCCTCTTTATTTTGAATAAACTTGATTGTTTGCTTATTTATTTGAAAAATTCGAATACAAAAAACTTGATTGAATAAAACGGGAATGCATCATATTCTACTCATCATTTTCAATGGGTCTACCAACTCTCTAAATAATTTGAAAAAAATTTAAAATCTTGTAGTCGTAGTAATCCTTAAAAAGGTATATTTACATTTGGTCTAAATGATTTATGTTTAACTTGGATTTATTTTTATATTGTTGACTGCCTATAACTATTCCTGCTGAAGTTCATTTCAACAGATTGCTGGGGTTAGCAACAACTAACAGTATAAATAGTTTATAACTGTGCTATATTGCTATGAAAAGATAATGAAGCAAGAAAAATATTTACCAGCAAGTGCAAATACTCTTTATATACTGATCTCTACAAAGCAATATATATTTTTCTGATGGTGAACCTTTCCCTTTAATTAGATGCTTAATACCTTTCATCACTCCTTCTACAAAGGAAGAAAAGTGTCAATCTGATACAGTATATCTCAGTTGGGATCTAAAGGAATAGAACTATAAAAAAGCTATGTTTCCATAACACACAGACAGACAAACAAGCACTCAGTGGGGGTATAATTTACAGGACAAACACAGCTACTGTAAATGCTGTCAGGTGACGTAAGAGAAAGGTGGCTATTGGTGGCTATTCTGACAATTCCACCACTGCCCTTCATAGCAAATGTTTAAGTGATAAATACGTTTGTCAAGTCCACCAGATTTTTACCCAGAAATCGATGTGGGTCCCCAAGGTTTTTTACATAGCATATATTTAGAAGGCAGCAAATGTCCTGTACTTATTTCTAGTTCCAAACTTAAGCAAAGTACTGAGAACTTTTGCTTCCAGCCATCCTAACATGTGCCAAGACGGAATTTTTACCAACAAATATCATGCAATATTATGCAACTATCACATTTAAGACTCCTCATAAATTGTATTGTAAATCAATTTTAGCCAAACACAGAAGCAAGACTGTGCGTGGATTTGTACACTGACAAATAACATACTTAGCCCAGTAAGGCTAAAAACATTCTGACCTGTCAGCATGTCAACACAAGGGCATCTAATCTGATTTTGTGTAGGGAAAAGCTAACAGCCTAAAATAAATTGAAAGAGTCTCATCCTTATGTTCTCCAGCAAAGAAACTGTTAGTAATCCGAAGTGAAACTAAGGGAACAAGAAAGGCCTTAGCCATGTCTAACCAGCTGCTAAGTATGCAATGACGCTTAAGCACAGAGGCAAATCTCAAAAGGAAAAAAATGCTTATTTGTGTTGTGTATTTTGTTGTAAACCATGTTGGTGAAAATTACAGTATATAGATGAAGGGAGATAGAGATAGCAATGCTATGCAAAAATGCAAAATAAAAGTTACCTTGCCCATAGTTTACTTTTGCACTCATCAGTAAATTAAGATAAAGTTAACAAACCCTCACTACTTTGTGCTCCTAAAGCAAATGAGGATTTTAACTCTTGTCTACCTCATCCTCATTTACAGGGTCATCTTGCTTTGACTTTGGTTTTCTAACATGCCTTTTAGTCTAGAGTCTGGACTACATCCTGCCCTATCACTTAGGGGTTTCAAGACAAAGATTGTGACTCATCTTTCTAATCTCATATACCATAGGGGTCTCCTGACTCAAGTGGGCTATTCCAAATTATTTTCCAGACTAACATAGGGCAAATATATTTATTATGCAAGGATGGATGTCCACTACATTCCTACACATCTTTTTGTATGGCTAAGCAGAAACCAGAATTCAAAACAAGAAAATGTCATTAGTACAGCTTTTATACGACAATTAAAATTCTAAAAAAATGATCATGTTAATATTTATTCATTCTATTCTATATCTCAAGTGGGGCCAGTTCTGATAGAATGGTAAGTGTCTTTGGTTCACGCTTAGAATAAATAAAAATAATAATTACAATTATTCATGAAATGAAATAAACAAATATCCAGTCAAATAAATAAAGAAAACAAACGTGAATTTACAAACTAATAATTAAAATTCTAAAGGAATATAAATAAACAAACGTGCATTTACAAAATAAAAAAATATATTCTGGAAATGTATTAAACATATGCATATTTTAATGATGTTAAGTGTTGCAGTCGTCAAATTGTGCTAAATAATCAATATCATGCATTTAATAAAGAGCTATAGTATCATAACTATAACAAATTCAATTATTTCTTTCAATTATATTATGCACAACATTCTCTACAGGGAAACATCCTCAATATCTTTACAGTCTAGGTAAAATATTAATGACCTGGGTTTCTACCCAGCTTAAAGGCATAAAGCTGATGTGTGTAATGTACAATTATTCTTGTCTTTCTGCAGAAAACTAAAAGTATACCACATAATGAATAAAACCTGCATGAAAAGACCACCCAAAGAATTGGGAAAAACTGTCCTTCTGCTGAACTGGCTATTTTATAGGGAAAGGCTTAAGCTGGACATCTGTAGGGAAACATCAGTAGCAAACCATTCTTAGTTGAGATCTGGTTACTCTTAAAAATTTCGGCTCTTGCATCAATAATCTTTAAAGTCATTCAGTTTTATGGTGCATTTTTCATACTGAGCATCTTTATTTAATTCTTATCCATTCCTAAATTATAAAACGGAAGCCAGCATTGAGTACTTAGATGCGTTGGATATGAATGGTTGCTTGGTTTGTCAACTCAAAGACCAGACAATCGTGGTGCAATGAATCAAACAAAATAGATTTATTAGCAAAATACTTTAATGCAATGGGTTGGTTAGTAGCCAGACCACCAGAACAAAAGACACGTGGAGGCCTTTTTATGGAAGAGGTTTTTGAAACCACAACTAAACTCACAAACTCTAAAACTATGAATGTCATGACATTTATTAAAATATCCGAATAAAAAATGTACAAATGTAAAATTACACCAAACGATGCTCAAAAAAATCCAAATACATCGAAAGCCTCTTTTTTCGGACAATTCCTAGCGAAAATAAAATCCAAAAACCTCTAAAAGTCTGTATTGATTTAAAACAAATGGTCCAATAGGATCAGCACAGCTCCCAATGACTTCTTTAGGACCTTGACAAATTTTACCTGCCACATTTTGTATTAGTGGTTTTTACACTTAGGGGCAGATTTAACAATTTCGAAGTAGAAAATACTTCAAAATTTGACCATCGAATAGAATCCTCCGACATTCGAATTCAAAGTCAGGGGATTTTTTCATCATATGATTGTATTTCGATCATAGTACGATCGTACGATCGTACTTTGAATCATATGATTCGCACGATTTTATCGTACGATCGTACGATTTTCCTTCGAATACAAAAAACGTAGAAAATTGCTCTGGAAGGTCGCCATAGGCTAACATAACACTTCGGCAGGTTTAAGTTGGCAAAGTTTTTTTAAAGAGACAGTACTTAGAATAGTCGAACGATTTTTACTTCGAATCAAAGTAAATTCGAAGTGGTCGAAGTATTCAAAAAATTACTTTGAATTTCAATTTTTTTACTTCGAAAATTCCCTCGATTTCACTACGACCCTTGATAAATCTGCCCCTTAATAAGACTTGAATTTTAAAGCTTTTTTAAAAAATACTAAAACCAAAAACTTTTAGAGATTTGTGGAAAAAAACTAAATTTGATTGTTAGCAAATGTTCCACTTAATATGATGATGCATAGTTAAAGTGGGTAGATACAATATACAATTGTTGGAATACAACAGACAGAGATTGTTATTGTAATTTCGATTGCCATACCTTAAAGGTGGCCATACACGGGCCGATAAAAGCTGCCGACAGACCATGTCGGCAGCTTATTGGCCCGTGTATGGGGCCCCACGACGGGCTTCACCGATCGAGATCTGGCTAAAAGTCGTCCAGATCTCAATCGGATGGGACAGAAAATCCCGTCGGATCGCGGCCGCATCTATTCGTTGATGCGGTCCCGCGATCTGACCGCCCATTTGGGCATCGTTAGGATCCGATCGTTGGGCCCTAGGGCCCACGATCGGATCAGCCGATATTGCCCATCTCAAGGTGGGCATATCGGAGGGAGATCCGCTCGTTTGGCGACATCGACATACGAGCGGATCTCTCCATATATGGGCACCTTTAGTCTAAAAATAATTTGAACAATAAAAAAACCCAATAGGATTGTAATTCCTCCAATAAGGATTAATTACATCTTAGTTAGGATCAAGTACAATGCACTGTTTTATTATTATAGAGAAAAAGGATTTTTTTTTTTTTTTTTTTTAAATGTAATTAATTTAATAAATTGAGTTTGTGGGGGGTGGCTTTCCTGTAACTATAAACATTTCCTTAAAAAATATTATGAATAAAGTGCAAATGCAAAGTGCAAAATATAAAATGTGTTTTACCCACAATGGACATTTCCAGAAATCCATTTTTCCCTCTAATCTCAGTGGATGCTCTGACCATATACTGACTTGATTGAGTTGAGCCATCTGAGTCCCTCTTCCAGTGTTCAGCATAGATGATCTTCCTGCCCTGTCATCCCCTTTTGACACATAGGGGGTTATTTATTAAAGTTCAAATGCCAAAAACTCGAAAAATTCAAAGACTATAAAATCTGAATTGTTAGTGAAAAAAAACTCAACATTTTTGTGATTTATTATTATATCCAGAGGCTGCTAAAAGTCAGACTCCACAAATATCTCCAAGCTGTCGGGTCCTGTAGAAGTCAATGGCAATTCAAATCTGAAGATCTAATGGTCTGCACTGAGTTTTGGCCAAAAATCCAAAAAAAAAATTCGAGTTTTTTTGCAAACCGATTTTAGCCAGTTTTTTTCTTATTTCAATAAATTTTTATTCTTTTAAACCACATTTGTATACAGAGTGCTTTTTAAACAGGATCATTTATATTTCCCATATCCATCTTACATAATAAACATAAAAAACAAATCCATAGAAAATTTTAACCTGTTGCCTGAGGTTAAGAGGGAAACCCCAACAACCCGGGACAAAACTTGGGTTCCATATATTGTCCCCCCCCCTAAAAAAAAAAAAAAAAAAAAAAACCCACATGCCCGAAACCCCTAATGTAGTGTCCTGAATTAAAGCTAATAACTTCATGAAAAGTTGTGATCCTTGTATAGTGCAAACCCGTGCCATAATACTGTCAATGATTAAAACCAGTGATGTTATATATAACCTAGAGCCGATTTATTGTGAAGAACAGTGCCCCCGCTACTGAAATAGCCGAGCAGTCGATCCTTTAAAGTGAACCCCCATGATCCTAGAAAGGGGAAAAAAAAAAAAAAAAAAAAACCCCCCCCCCCAGTGATGCTCTTTATACATTAACGTGACAAATTTATTAAATAAGTGTCTGATGACTTCGCAAACCCAATAACCTTTTATCGCCCACCTCTAAAATTTAGGATAGAGAGAGAGAAGAGGAGAAAAAAAAAAAAAAAAAAAAGAGGGGGGGGGAGGAACCCCTAATTGTGTCCTTCTGTGCTAAGTATACCCTCCCCGCCCCAGGCCCCAGGCCAACCCAAAATTTAATACACATAATCAAAAACACCAAAAAAAAAAAAATTACCAAAATAATAAGTACCTCTACTGTAAAAAAAGAATTCTTACAGTGAGAGAGGAATAGATACCTCTCCAGGCCCCTGTCTATATTCGATCCAGGGCCTCCAAACAGCAAGAAATTTCTGATGAGAATCGAGGAGAATGCTGGACATTTTCTCTTGACACATAATCCAGTCTATTCTAGATTTAACTGGTTCTATTGAGATTTGTTTCTGTTTCCAAGCTCCAGCAATAGTTCTCTTAGCTGCTAACATTATGAAAGAAAATAGACTAAACTGAGACTTCGATAAAGTATCTGGTTTTTTCCCAAGTAGAGCTAGGACAGGATCTTTAGGAATGGGGGTCTCCAATACCGAATATACCATATTGAAGATTCTAATCCAGAATCTCCGGGCTAAAGGGCATTTCCACCAAATGTGGAACATTGTGCCTACTTCTCCACACCCTCTAAAGCAGCTAGAATCAGCTAAAGGGGCAAATTTGGCTATACGTGCTGGAACCAGGTACCATCTGAATAACACTTTATAATTCGTCTCTAGTAAGGAAACATTATTAGATGATCTTCTAGTCGTATTCCAGATCTGTTCCCAATCCTCATGTGGAATTTCTCTAGATAGATCCCTATGCCAGGCTAACATATAGGAAAGCATCGAGGGTTGCAGGCCCTCCAAAAATTTATTATACAAACTGGAGACTACTCGTCGTGAACTAGGAGAATAGATACACCATCTTTCAAAGAATGTTTCTCTGTTCTCTTTGTCTTTTACCTGGACCCACTGAGTTAAAACAAAGTGATAAACTTGTTGTAATCTGAACCTTTCTGTAGAAGGGATTGAAAACTTGTCTATCAATTCCTGTAAGGGAAGGGGCCCTGCTGTAGAGCATAGCTGCCCCAATGACCGAATACCTCTATCAGTCCACCACTTAAATTGGGAAACCTGAAGCCCCGGAGAAAACTGGGGATTTAAGAATAGAGGGACTGCTGGCCCCAAAGGGGACTTCAACTGAATATTCTTGTTCGAAGCTACCCACACCTTCATAGTGTGTTGTAAACACCTACTCATCTGTGCTACTCTCTGTCTCGGGAGGTTCCATAACATTGCTATAGGAGAATATGGTTGTGTAAAGAGGCCTTCCAGCGATACCCAGTGAGGACTATCTTCTGTGGAGTGCAAAGCAAGGATCTGGGCTAATTGGGCTGCCTTATAATACAAAGAAAACTTTGGAAGTCCCAAACCTCCACACATCTTAGGCTGAAATAATGTGTGTTTGTTAACCCTTGGAGGTTTCCCCGCCCATACAAACCTAAGTACTGTTGATTCAAATTTCCCCAGTTGTCCTACAGGAACAGTGACCGGTAAGGTTCTAAATAAATACAACAGTTTCGGTAGGAGTGTCATTTTTACTGAATTTATACGTCCTACCCATGATATATGATGAGAGCTCCATCTCTCTAGTAAGGATGTTAAAGCTTTGAACATTGGAGGGTAATTATATTTAAATAAATCATCATAAGACCTTGTTAATTTAATTCCTAATAGAGATAAGTATTTAGGGTGCCAATTAAATTCAAAGTTCAGTTTTAGCAGTTTTTCCATTTCCTGTGGGAGGTTAATATTTAGTGCTTCAGTTTTATGATGATTAATTCGTAACCCAGAAATAATACCAAAAGCTTCTAAAAGCCCATATAGATTAGGAAGTGATGTAAGAGGTTTAGAGATAATGAAAGATAGATCGTCTGCAAAAAGGCTAAGTTTATGATGGAGTCCACTAGCTTGAATACCGGCGATATTGGGGTTAGACCGAACTGCTATAGCCAATGGTTCAATCGCTAGATTGAACAGAATGGGAGAAAGGGGACAACCCTGACGGGTCCCCCTGTATATCTGAAAGGGATTAGAGCAAAACCCTGGAATATTAACTATAGCTGAGGGCCCATCATAAAGGGCTTTTACCCATGACAGTAAGTTCGGGCCAAACCCCCATTTACCTAATACATAATAAAGATAGTCCCAGGATAAGGAATCAAAAGCCTTTCGAATATCTAATTTAAGCAACATAGATTTGGTACCTGTCTTTTGAGCGTATTCCATAAGTAGAATAAGGCGCCTGACAGCGTCCGAGGCCTGGCGGCCCGGGACGAACCCCACCTGATCTTTGTTGATTATTGAAGGGAAAAATGTATTAATACGCATGGCTATAATTTTCCCTAGGATCTTAATATCCGTGTTCAAAACCGAGATAGGTCTATAGTTCTTACAGTCATGTAAATCTGTGTCTGGCTTAGGGATAGCTGAAATTTTAGCCTGTAGTGACTCGGGGTGTAACCTCTGGCCTTCAAGAAGCCCATTAAACATAGATGTTAAAAATGAAGACAATTCTATATTAAATTTTTATAATATATGTTTGGGAGACCATCGGGGCCTGGAGATGTATTCAAATTCAGGTCCTTTATAGCATGGACTACTTCCTCCTGTGTTATTTTATCCTCCACCCGCAAAATTTGCTCGGGAGAAAGCTGAGGGATATCAAGGTCTTTAAAAAATTTTGTAAAAAGTTTATCGCTAATAGGGGCCGGATTCGAGTATAATTTTTTATAAAAGGTTTCAAAAGTTTCCGCTATCTTTTGTGGGTTACCCGAAAGAGGGCCTTGAGGGGTCCTGATTCTATGTATGTACGAGGGGTTATTTTTCTCATTTAATTTACGGGCCAGCATTCTCCCCGGTTTATCCAGGGCACTATAAAGTTTGTGTTTCGCCCATCTCAAGGTTTTTTCAGCATTAGTGGAAAGGAGTAGATCTAAATCCCTTTGGACTTGTTGGATCTGCGCTAAATAAGCTTCTGTAGGGTATCGAACGTATACCCTACAGCCAGTTTTTTTCAATATAAAAATAAGGTCAAATCATGGATTCTATGGACTTTTTTTTACTTACAAATCAGAAAAAAACTGATTTTGATAAATAGCCCCCATAGGGGCAGATTTATTAAAGGTTGAGTTGTATTTAACCTGAATAATTTGAGTTTTTGAGGCTATTTTTCAGTCAAAACTCAACTTTTCGGGTTAAAAATAAAAAAACAAACTTTTCAGGGTAAAAAAACTCGAGTTTTTGCAAAACTAGAATTTTTGCAGATGTATTATACTTCAAAGCTGTAAATAGATTGAATCTGAAAATACTCCAGCTAAAACATGTTGTGGTCATGTAGAAGTCAATGAAAGAGGTCCCTTGAACCATTTGAAGATGTTAATAGCCTTCATGATATTCAAGTTTTTTTCGGTGGGTTTCACTCAAAAACTTGATTAATATTCTATCAATTTGAGTTTTCGGTTGTTCAACTTATTTGTAGTTTTCCAAAGGAGTTTTTTCTTAAATCTGAAAAAATTTGAGTTGTCAGTTCATTCGAGGTATAAAAAAACCTCACAAAGCTCTAAAATTCTACCTTTGATAAATAACCCCCATAATTGCTCTCGTTGACAACATCTGCGTTGCAACTCAGAGCTTAGTTTTTCAAGTTACATAGAAATAAAGTCCACTTAACCATCAATAGAAAAGCATACATCAAATTCCTGTCTTTGTATTTAGCTACTAATTCTACAGTGTTTTAACAATTTAACACTTTACAACTTAATTTGTGTCCATGATTAAAAGGATTGTAATTTGTCACTCAATCTCTTAAATGCAATGATTTGTCACTTTAAACACTAAGAGCTCCTAATATGTGGCATAATGAAGATGGAGTATATCTGGTATCATAACAATGATATAGCTTCCAAGTCAACTATGACTATTTAGGTAGAATAAACTTGTCCTTGAAAAGATTTTACATAAAAGTGATTTTGGCTATAAGGCTTTTTATGTGTAAATGGGCTATGTCAAAATGGATTATTGTCTGAAATATATCTATATTTCTATATTTAAAAAAAAAAGAACAATGGATGATTACATGTAGGTAAGGTTCATGGCACATACAGCCATGACTAAACAGTAAACACCTTTATAGAAATGATGGGAAACAAAGCAAGCGATACACAAGAAAATGTAATTTAAACAATTTCCTTTGGAAAATAAAAAGGGGGAATTAAACAAATGAAAAACTATGGCCCTAATAGCATATACTTACTATGGCCCTAATAGCATATACTTACTAGTGTTTGCATCAATAAATGTCACGAGATTCTCAATACAGTTTTTTTAGTTACATTGTCTATAATAGTCTCTACTAAATGTTAAAGTATAAGTGTTATTGCTGTTATAATGTGTGCATATGTCAAGTGCATTTGTGATTCACTATCTCAGTTACCATCAAACCCCAGTGGATATTGCATCTAAGTATGCTCTGTTCTGCAAAGTTATTTAGCAGCAGAAGTCAGTAATTTCTTTAAGTATACTTTGAATAATATGTTTACCTGTCAATACTGTCAGAGGAATTGCTCTCAGTCACACCATGTGTTAAGAGAATTTTTAATATAACAAATAAATATGCAGATTGGAAGTGTGTTGGCAGAGCACTGTGGGGAGGTATGTGAGTTTCTCTTGGCAAAATTCCAGTGATTACATATAAATATGACAAGTAACTGTATCAACAGGGATTTTTTTAATATCTCCCAATCCTTAAATAATTAATTACATTATTCTTAGAAACAATTACGCGCATCCTGCATTTGTAAGATATGTGTGTTTTACAATATATTCTATATGACAACTAGATAGCATTTTTGGAGCTGATTTACATGTTTTGAATGTGAAGATAAAATACCTTATATACTATCATCGCAATAATGCTAACAAATTATATGCAGCCATTTTCTGATTCTTGATTGTAATATAGGCAGTATGGAGAGTTCTTTTTTTAAATCCAGAAAGACAAAAGACTAGGCACGGTCTATTAAATACGATATTATCATTGCAGCACCATTTGAAGCACAATGACTTTAATAAATAAGGTCAGAAAATTGTATATAATACCAATTAATGTTTTATGAGACAATTACAGTGGCTACAAAATGAAAAGGCATTTTATATATTTTATGTAATTTACATGCGTATTAAACAAAATCTGTTATCGCCTAAAAGATTTTTATCCATGATTACCACCCACAATTATATCTTCATTATGCATAACAGTTTTTGAGTGGAAATTCCCTGTTTTTAGAATGCTTACAGCATGGTGCTAGCCATTATGTAAAAAATTCTTATCCAGAAAACTGTGGTTTAAACCATTCTACATCATTTTTCTATATAAAAAACGAGAATAAACATGTGGTATTTAACCACGACCATAAATAATGTAAATAACTTGAGCAAATATGAATGCTATCAAATTTGTATATAAATATCAAGAAATATTTTCATGTTGAATCTTTTAGCTTGAGCAACCCTTTTGTGATTGTCACTGAACAGCTAATAGGAATGTAAAGGTGAATGCGAACATGGTGGCAATTTATTACTTAAAATAGGAGCATTTTATTTTACGATGAACCAATGGTTAGAAAAATATATTTTTGATAAAAATGCTTTACAGGTATGGGATCTGTTATCGAGTGACCCGTTATCCAGAAAGTTCCGAATTATGGAAAGGCCGTCTCTCATAGACTCCATTATAATCAAATAATCCAAATTTTTAGGGGCAGATTTATCAAGGGTCGAATTTCGAAGTACAAAAAACTTCGAAATTCGACCATCAAATTGAAAAACGTCAAATTCGACTATCGAATTCAAAGTTTTTTCACCAAATGTGGCAATCCTACGATCAAATAAAAATCGTTCGACTTGAACGATTAAATCGTTCGAATTGAAGGATTCAAACAATTTTAGCGTACGATCGAAGGATTTTTATTCAATGTGTAAAGACTTAGAAAAAGTTTTTAGAAGGTCCCCATAGGCTAACATAGCACTTCGGCAGGTTTAATTTGGCGAAGTGTTGAAGTCTAAGTTTTTTTTAAAGTACTTTGATTATCGCATGGTCGAATATTCAAAGGATTTTTACTTTGAATCGAAGTCGTAGTAAATTCAAAGTCGTAGTATCCTATTCGATGGTCGAAGTAGACAAAAAATTACTTTGAATTCCGAATTTTTTTACTTCGGAAATTCCCTCAAATTCCCTTGACCCTTGATAAATCTGCCCCTTAAAAATGATTTCCTTTTTTCCCTATAATAATAAACTAAGATCCATAATACTTATTAACATAGTAACATAGTAAGTAAGGTTGAAAAAAAGTCCATCAAGTTCAACCTTTTAACTTTTTTTTTTTTTAAACCTGCCTAACTGCCAGTTGATCTAGAGGAAGGCAAAAAAACCCCCATCTGAAGCCTCTCCAATTTGCCTTAGAGGAGGGAAAAAAATCCTTCCTGATTCCAAAATGGCAATCGGACTAGTCCCTGGATCAACTTGTACTATGAGCTATCTTCCATAACCCTGTATTCCCCCACTTGCTAAAAAGCCAACCAACCCCTTCTTAAAGCTATCTAATGTATCAGCCTGCACAACTGATTCAGGGAGAGGATTCCACATCTTCACAGCTTTCTTTTTTTTACAGTAAAAACCCCCTTCCGAATATTTACCTCTTTTCTTCTAATCGGAATGGGTGACCTCGTGTCAGCTGGAAAAACCTACTGGTAAATAAAGCATTAGAGAGATTATTATATGATCCCCTATATTTATATTTATACATAGTTATCATATCTCCCCTGAAACGCCTCTTCTCCAGCGTGAACATCCCCAATTTGGCCAGTCTTTCCTCATAGCTAAGATTTTCCATACCTTTTACCAGCTTAGTTGCCTTCTCTGTATCCTCTCTAATACAATTATGTCCTGTTTGAGTGATGGAGACCAAAACGGTACAGCATGTTCTAGATGGGGCCTTAAAAATGCTCTATACAGTGGAAGAATGACCCCCTCCTCCCTTGACTCTATGCCCCTTTTAATACAGCTCAAGACCTTATTTGCCCTTGATGCTGCTTGTATTAGAAAAATAAACCATTCTAACCATGGGGATCTTTGCCTTCCCCTACATCTACATAAGGTTATAAGTTTCACAAAAAGTCCCCTCAAACACCTTTTTTACAATATAATCATGTCCATGTGCTGCACTGTTGCTGTCGCCTCTCCTGTACAGTCACTTCTCCTGTGGTGTTTCTTCCTTGCAGCCCTCACTTCCCAGATCGCTTCAAAAAAGTATAAGATAGGTAGGGGGGAGGCTGCCAGTGGGTGAGCAAGTGGGCAGGTGGGGGCCCCTTAGGGGTGTGGAGGCCCAGTGGTCCTCGCGCAGTACAGTCTGACTCTGCCACTGTATGGAGTTTATAACTATAGGAATATTTAATTTCTATTTTAACATAAAGAGAACCCTAATTGCCCCACTTTGTGCAGAGGAGGCAAATAGGATGCTGGGTTCTTTAGGGGTATAAATGAGGAGGTTCATGGTCTGGTAAGCTCATATTTTAATTTAGTTACATCTGCACTCTAAAGAATACAGAGAAAGTATATCAATTAAGGCATCTATTTTGCCACTACCAGTATCTATATGGTGCATTCCCCCAGAAAATTCTGATGATTCTAAGGATATCAGGACTATATCCTAAATAATATCCCTTTTTTATGTTTTAAATACTAGCAAAGAAAGCATTGCCAACTTCTAGGCAAGGTAAAGCAGGTACGGAATAAAGAAGCAGGTAAGAGTGGTTATTATTCAGACTAATATTAATCCAGGTGGCCATGAATAGTCTGTGTCTAACAAGGGTCAGAGAATGTCCATATTTTGGAAAGCAGCTCCAAATAAAATAAGATGTCACAATAAGTTATAAGCATGCATGCAAGCTTGCCATGGCATGAAACTCCCTCCTCCTGTGTCTCTTGGAATATGGTAGTTTTCAACTCTAAAACCTTATATTTATTTATCACAAGTGTTCTCCTTGTTTGCATTATATAGATAAGAAGCATTTACTGGTCACCTGTTTAAAAGCAAAAAACGATCTGATTGCTATAGGTTACGGCACCTGGCCAAACTTAGCAACATTAATTATATACAGTATGTGGGGGTGAATATGAAGTCTAAAATATATTTATTATAAATGGTTTATTGCTTATTTATTACAAAATACACACCAAGCTTACACAATTTTTAACTCACTCATTTTGTTACTAGTTACACAATATTTCAACACTTTATTTATATTGCTTCATTGTAGCTTGCAATCAATTTGTGCGCACACACACACAACGTACAGCCAATGAAGTGTGTGCACTACCACAGACCAGTAGACGACGTTGGTTAAAAAGAAACTTTAATTCCCCCACACTCCACCTAACGCATGTCGTGTGGTGTCACACGTACTCATAGGCATAAATGTTCCAAACAATACACTCCATTAAAAAGTACGGGGAGTAGACGTCACATCCAATGTATTTCATCCAATTATTAATCCTGTCAGGAAAAATAAAGACCTAATTCAAAATATACAATTAAATACAAACATAGTTTCAACAAAATATTTACTTATACATAGATCGTTATATAAACCTGTTCTTTTAATCCATCATTCACATAAATTCACATAAATCACATAATTCAAAACCACTAAAATATTCCCTTGGCTAGGAGACTTGACCTACAAAAGACCTCGCTGTGGAGACCCGCTCCAAACTCGCTGTGGAGACTCCATGCTTTGACAGCCCAAACACATTGTGGAGACCCCATGCTCCGATAGCCCTTCCACACTGGACCCCATGCTCCGACAGCCCTTCCACGCTGTGGAGCCCCGCACTGTGGACCCGCACTATGACAGCCTTTCTATGCTGTGGAGTGTTGCACTATGACAGCCCTTCCATGCTGGAGAGCCCCACTAGCCAATAGCCCTTACACGCTGTGGATACCACGTTCTCATATACACTCCACAATGTGAAGACCTGTGCTCTGACAGCCCTTCCACGATGTGGAGCCCATGCTCTCTGACAGCCCTTCCATGCTGTGGAGTCCCGCGCTCCAACAGCCCTTCCATGATGTCAAGCCCCACGCTCCGACAGCCCTTCCCCACTGTGGAGCCCCGCACTCTGACAGCCCTTCCATTGTGTTGGGGAGTTAAGTGATCAGCTTAAGTATAGTAAACTTACCTCTCTCCCTGGCTCACAAAGGAAAGCTGCATTAGCAGGCCCAAATGATATAATACTGGGGCTGTTAATTCTATATACTTGCCCAGATACAGTGAAATTGCCTCTAACACCAAATTGTTATGTTAGCTGAGTGGCTTGAAACTGCAAGAGACTTTGTGCTAAGTGTATGGGATTATTACTATTATTTTTGTTTTTTGCAGGCCCTATGGATTTTATGCAAACTTAAAGCATGAAGTGAAATTACCCCTTTTCCCAAAGAAAATGCTTGCCAATAATCAAGCACCATCCGCCTTCCTGGACTACCTGGACTGCCAGCCACCCAACCGCTAGCGGTCAGGTGGGCAAGTGTAACCAGGCAGCCACTTGTCACTACTCCTGCAGGACCCCAACCCATCAACATTTCTAAAAGTAGACCTCACATTAATAAAGTACTCAGCACTCCTGCTCTATAGGTTATGATGACAGGACAGCTGGAATGTTGTCCAAATAAATATATGGCTAGCCTACAGGCTCAATCATGTATATATATAGATGCTATCTGTCAATCAATTGAGCCCAATAAAATTAGAGGTGAGACTTTGAAAACAGGCTGCTGAATAAAGTAAAAATATCTATAGAAATACTGTGCAATAGGCAGACTTAATAAAGCAAAGCCCAAGAAAATGATTGTATTCAGACTTGCTCTACACCCAACTGAGCCCCACTGCCCTCTCTGCATACTCCAACTAATGCACATTCCCTGGCCCACTTTATGATCACAACTTTGTAACTAAAAACCCCTGTTTTGTAAACACACGCACTTGCATTTATACTGAATTACTTATGAGACAGGGTACCAGGGAATGTGCACTGAAAAGTATCACATCCATTGTACTTAAATATACTATAACTTAGCCTTTTGAGTGCTCCCACAACCCCCATTTTTGTATATTGTATTGTAGCCGGAAGATGTGGCCAAGCTTCATGTGGTTTGTAGCACCCCATACCCCCCCCCTTAAACCAATGGTGGTCCTATGCTTTTAAAAATGGGCATTGGTTTGGGCAATCTCTCTCTCTTAAAAGCCACAAACTAGCGGGGGAGGATTTAGCCCTCCGACTGAAATCACGGTTCTGGATACACTGATTACAAGTAATGCTACTATGCAGAGAAGTAAAAGACTTTTTATACTATGACCAGAGGTAAACAAGTTAGGGACCACCATATGGGGTCTACCTTGACGTAGTATGGTGGCTTATCAACTTTATGATCATAATTTTGTAACTGTTTTGTAAATACATGCACTTGCATTTATACTGAATTACTTATGAGACAGGGGACCAGGGAATGTGCACTGAAAAGTAGCACTTCCCTTATACTTAAATATACTTTAACTTAGCCTTTTGAGTGCTCCCACAATCCCCTTTTTTGTCTACAAATCTTCCCCATTAAAGCTTTCCCTGAACCAGAATATAAACTACCACATTCCTATTCTAAATGGCCTGGGTCATGCAGCAGGCCTAACTAGTGTGGAAGTGGAAACAACTAATAAAAAAAAATGTCATCCAGCAACCAAAGAAGGTTCCTGCAGGAACTTTGTTTTGGTGTTTTAACATTACAAAAAGGTATTCTATCTCCTAAAAAGCTTATTTCAAAACTTTTGTCAGGTGGAATTTTTTTCAGTGAAAATATGACAATTGTAATTGCTTAAATGGCTTGAAAAGGCATTGAAAAATATGATTTATGACATTTCCTATGATTTGGTTCTTTGACTTTACTTGATCATGTTTTACTTTCCCCAAGTATTTCAGTGATCTTAACTTAGCTAACACTACTTTGAAAACATAAGTATGTTAATTGTTAAATAAACATGTAAATGGAAGTTTGGGGATTTTTAGCAGCCACAAACAACATTTTTATTTGATTTAAGAAATCTAAAACAAGAAAATGCTTGGAACTAAATAATTAAGCACTAGTTGCTTGATCATTGTCTCATGAATACATATATGGAATACATTACACATATATTGTCATTTTTTCAATGATAACAATGTGGAGGTTTGCTGCTGAGAAATCAAATTTCTTAATTAGTAACTGGAAGTTACTGGGCCCCATATCATAACCATTTTAAAGCCACCGTAAACTTTGGAAATAAGATATTTTACAGATATTGAAACTGGCTGAATTAAATCAGTTAGTGCCACATTGGGTCCCATATATCTCCTTGACCCCTAACATTCTCAGGGTTTTTCCCCTATATTTGTACCCCTGTCCTCTTTATTCAATTAAACTTTTAATGTGCTTGTGAAGATGAAGCCCATACTTGTTATGTTGTACATATTTTCTTTGGGGGTATTTGTATTCCATTTATAGACATATGTTGAATTTCTAGATACAAAGTGAATTTGCATAATTTTTTAACTGTAAAAATTTAAAAATCCTATTTAAAGCAGTTTGCACCTGTGTATAAGTGGCCATCTGTAGTAACTCTTTATATTTTGGAAGAGAAAAAAATAGCTGAGTGCTTAATAACCTGCATAACCCATCACAAAATTAAATAAATAGGCTGTTATCAGATCACATTCTTCCTTCATTACTTTTAGAAAAAGATCCAAGTTCTCTTTGCTTGAATGAGAAAGTTGACAATATGCTGTTGAACCATACTATGGCTTTATGGACCAGACATGCAGAAATGCATGAAAGTTACAGAAATACATATATTACAGTATTTTGCTCAGTAAGGTTATAATTTTGTCAAACTTTATTAGAGATAATAATTAATGAGCTGTAAAGCCTGCTAGTGCAGAACCGGTGAAGGAGCTAGTCTTGTTCAAACCCACAGTTCATAAATTTATAGCTAATCCTTTCTTCATTTATTAGTGAGAAGAGAGCTCCAAAAGCATATTAACTCAAGAGAACTGAAACTATCAATATATAAAAAGAAAGAGGCACATTAAAGCCTAGGAAGTATAAAAAAAAGTATTTCATTTAAGGAGGGTAAGTCAAATTTAAGAAGTTGTGTGGATTTCAAATTCTGTGATTTTTTTGACTGCCACTTTTCTAATGGCATTAACTAATTACTGTCACAGATATATAAAAAAAATATTTTTCCCCCAAGCAGCCATTTGAAGTCAAGCAACTTCCAGATCCCCACAAGTACTTTTTGTACAAGTAAAGTATGCAGAACAAAGTGTTTTAAATAAAAACAATTTACTGCTTTCCAAAGCTTAGTACACATAAATTTACTAAACTAAAGAAAATGAATCTGACTGTAAGTTCCTGTTAAGTGCTGCTCATTAAATCCTTTTTGATTTAGATTTAAATGCATACATATTTATACATATACAGCATTTATATACAGGATAGATAGATAGATAGATAGATAGATAGATAGATAGATAGATAGATAGATGGTGTTTTTTTCTCGATTAGAGAAAAACGCAGTGAAAAACATGGACACAAAAAAAAGAGCAATTATTTTCTGAAATCACAAATTGTTGGAATTCATTAAAGAAAAAAAAGTGAAAACATACAAGTAAAAACTCAGCAAGTAAAGCAGCAAGGTTTTATAGAAGTCATATTATGGGAATATTCTCTAACAATATTATGTATTTATTTTCCCAGGTTAATAAAACATGAATGGAACAATGTGATTTCTGCTGGCATGCAACTTTTTTCACAAACTTTTTTTTGTTTTTTGATTTTGATAAATCTGCCCCATACTGTCACCATTTGAGAGAAATGAATGACATTATATATATATATATATATATATATATCTATATATATATATATATATATATATATATATATATTGACAAATTACATGAATTTCCCAGTATTCTATTTCAGTTTTCATCACGAACAGCTACATTGAGCATTAAAATTATTGGGAACTTCACTTGATGACAATGACAGATCATTTGTTTCTGAGTTGAGTCTTGATTTGGGTACCTCCATCTACCACAGCGAGCTATCGTTTAAGTCAGAGGTCCCCAACCTTTTTTACCCGTGAGCCACATTCAAATGTAAAAAGAGTTGGGGAGCAACACAAGCATGAAAAAGTCCCTTGGGGTGCCAAATAAGGGCTGTGATTGGCTATTTGGTAGCCCCTATGTGGACTGGCAGCCTACAGGAGGCTCTACTTGGCACTATACTTTGTTTTTATGCAATTAAAATTTGCCTCCAAGCCTGGAATTAAAAAATAAGCAACTGCTTTGAGACCACTGGGAGCAACATCCAAGGGGTTGGAGAGCAACATGTTGCTCACGAGCTACTTGTTGGGGATCACTGGTTTAAGTCAAACCCCTCTATGTCATCTTTCAGTTAAAAGTAGCTCAGTCTATAAGATGACATCATCAATGGTAACTGCATATGATGATATATACAGTACATCATCCTAATGAAGAGTCTGCACCCACTAAGTTAACTCCCAATTAGGATTAACTTTCCAAGAACTTTTAGCAGTGCCATTAATATTCAGGTGGGAGCAGTATTAGTAACCAATTGGTAGGTTTCTCCCAAGGTCTGTTTCTCGCAGTAAGCAATATGCTGCTGAAATAATCAGTAAATAACTTTAAAAGAGGCACTTGTAATAGCAGTAGATATATAACGCTAATCTTCCTACCACTAAGACCAAAGAAGTTTAAATGTGGGGCTTGGGGAAACCCCATTGCTTAGCAGAATTAACATTCTGGCATGGTAGTGTTTGTATGGTGGGCATGGCACTATCTTTTGTATGGAAGAACGTTATCATAAAAGTCTAATTTGCACTACTTGAACACTCCTTTAAGGAAAGAGAGAAAATAGAGAAAATGTGGGGAAAAAACTAAACTTACTTCCCACTGCAACATAGTTGCTGTTAATAATTTTTCTAAGAATCACAACAACAATAAACTTGAATAATGTAGCTGGAAAGGCCTTCCTCGGCCATTTCTCCTTTCCCACTGAGATATAAAGGTTATTTGCAATGATGTTGTGACATCACTGTCTCACACTGCAACCTCATTCCTTATCACTAATTGAAGTGTAAAGTCAGTTGACATCTGTTTAACATAGGGATAAATAATAGGTCAGATGACCATATGCAGTTAAAAATGTCATTTACAGAGATCACATGCCCTACATCCACAGATACTAGACTGTCCCTCTCTTTACATTTGCCTCCAATATTTGATAAAACTGAAATGCTTCTAGATATCCTCATTTGATTATTATTTTATTCAGCCATGTTCTCTGCACATCTTCGAACATGCAGCTTTGTTCACAAGTCACATCCTCCACAAATCTAGTGATTAAAGTGGTCTTCAAGCATTTACCATTTACCATATAAACATTTAGTAGACATGCATCTTTTTATTATCTTACCCACTTACCTCCATTAAGGGTCATTTTACATTTGCAAGTGCAATTTCAATGATCCTGTTTTTTTCCATAATGCAGCATTTTTTCCAAGAATTTCAGCTTCATTGTTCTGATCTTCAAACTTAACAAGATTGAACTTCATGACTGCACTTACAGTTGTCACTCAACTCTTTAGTTGCAAGTCTGCTATGCCTATTTACCCAGGACACTGAGAGCACCCCAGAACTAGCACCTGGTCTGGAGGAGTTGGTAGCAGCACTCGATTCTAACCAGGAGGCAGGAGCAAGGCAGAGGAGGCTGTAAGCACATCTATACCGAGGTGCAGGGACACTATAATGAATTGAGTTTTACACACAAAATACTGTAAAGGAATTTGTGCAAATGCAACTGTGCTTGCAGTTGTAAACAAACCTTCATATTTTACAATGAGAGCCTTTAATATTGGGAATAGTGTGTCTGCTGCAAAGTTGTTATTTTCTTATTTAATGGCGTTATAAATCAAGAGTTATAAATCACTCTTTTTAAGGAAGAAAAAGAAAGAAAAGGACAATTTGCAGCTAATGTGAATATAAAGAAATAGCTAATGTAAATAAATCGGAATTATTATTCCATTGCCTCCGACATTTCATGTTAAACTACACATATTGGTCCTGTTTCCATGGCACATATTCAGCTGGATGCATTTTGTTTTCTAATTTCCAGACCTCATCCTTAACTGGAAGGAGTGAAAAGGTATATAATCTTAGCAATAACATATTACTTATTATATGTGTTGTTGATCTGCTTTGACATCTTTCTTCTTTGCAGGTACAGGTATGGGATCCATTATCCAGAAACCGGTTATCCAGAAAGTTTCGAATTACAGGAAGATCGCCTCCCATAGACTCCATTTTAGTTTCGAATTACAGGAAGGTCGCCTTCCGTAGACTCCCATTTTAATAAAATAATTATTAATTATTCCCTTTTTCTCTGTAATAATAAAACAGTAGCTTGTACTTGATTCCAGCTAAAATATAATTAAACTTCA
Source organism: Xenopus laevis (assembly GCF_017654675.1). Taxonomy (NCBI): domain Eukaryota; kingdom Metazoa; phylum Chordata; class Amphibia; order Anura; family Pipidae; genus Xenopus; species Xenopus laevis. The sequence goes on from NC_054371.1 coordinate 162,344,996, forward strand.
TTAAAGGCAAAACAATCCTATTTGGTTTAATTAATGTTCAAATGATTTTTAAGTAGATATAGTAGTGATGGGCAAATCAGTTTGAGAATTTTTTGATGCACAACAATTTTTTTTACCCATTAGAGTCTATGGGCATATTTTTGCGGCAAAACTTGGTGAAAAATTTTGCTCAAACTGCAGAAAGACCCCCTTATCTGGAAATCTCCAGGCCCCAAGCATTCTGGATAACAGGTCCGATACCTGTACTGAAAAAAGAACAAATGGTAAACACCAGAAATAGGATACAGCTGCAGATGCCCCTGTTGTGCAATTCAAATGCTCTGCTAAAGTCTCTGTTTAAGGTTATTCTATGTGTTCTTTCAAAGCTTGTAAAATAGTAGGAAATCGTTAACTTAGTTATGTTTATTCTTCAGCACATTTATGGCTATGTTTATTGAATAGACAACTGATTATTCATAAAACATTATCTAATCACAGGCTTCCTCAGAACAGCCAATTTCCACGCTTCTTATTAACTGCAATTTTATGCAATTAATTATAAAACTGCTGCCATTAAATGCAAGAACTAGAAAGTTAAGACACAGCCGTGCTGTTATTATGAACTTGCTTCATTATATTGTCTACTTATGTAATATCTATTTTTATGTATGTATTCATGGATTTGGAAAACATGCATAGAAAAAAAAAACAGTAATTTCCTGAAATCATGGCAGAAGTTAAATAAAAAATAGTAATTGTTTTTGCATTGGATTTCCTTATTGAAGTTATAAAAAGCAGCATGTGTAAGATACATTTAAATTGGCAAATTAATATTTCTTTTAAACTACCAAGGTAACTGAAAACACATTTTACATTGCTTATTATTGGCAGAATAAATTCCATTGATTTATCCATTTCGGTCAAGCTCTTTCCGATTTACCAAGATAAATATTGATTTTTTGCAAAAAATGTAATTGCTTGATGAAAATGAATACTGTGTATAAAATATGAATCTTGAATATCATAGTCTGAAAAAAAGTGAATAACAAAAAGAATAAAGCAAAGGAAAAGTCATTTTTGACAATAATATTTATACTAAAAATAAAATACACCATAATGTTTAATTACCTATGTTTTTAAACATATGTGAGAATAACATAAAAGCCAAATAAACATATTTTAAAAGATGTTTGATGTTACAAAACACATTAATCATAGTAACCTCAACCGCAAGGTCCGTATACAGTTACATATGCAGATTTTATGATAGTAAACAAGGGACACAAATTGAAGGTTACAGAGGAAAGAAGAAATCAAAAGGTTTTACCTTTTTTTGTTTATTGAATCTAGAATCAGCACCCCCTAGACTGTATGGTTCATTGAGCCTCCCTAAAAGCAATAAAAGGGAATACCTTTTTTATCAAACAGACATAGTTGACCACATTCTGGCACAAACAAATTCAAGCAGCTGACACTGGGATTTGAATTATAATCTCTAGCATCAAAATCAAATATATTAACCTGTGAGCCATGGCATATTTATGATTTTAATTTTAAGGGGGTTATTTATCAAAGGTCAAGTTTGTGAGGATTTTTTTTACCTCGAATAAACTCACAGCTCGAATGTTTGCTTTTGTGAAAAAACTTGAATGTAAAAAACTTCGGGGGGGATTCAAATACTCAAATTAATTGCGTTATCTGCAAAAATCAAGGCTAAAAACATCTTGAAATTGTTTAAATGACCTCTGCCAGGTTGTATCTGTAGTATTTTTGGATTTGCAGCTTCAGGGCATAATAAATCTCAATAAAATTAATTAATTTTTTTTAACCCCAAAAATTTTAGTTTTTACTTAAACGACCCTTAAAAACTCAATTTTTTCAGGAAAAACACAACTCTTTGATAAATAAACCCCCCCCAGGTGTCCCAATATAGTTTGACCTGCCAAGCATTCATGCTCCTCCATGAGGCCTAGCAAATGAAGTGTGATTAGGGTTTTGGCCTAGGTGGCTGCATTAGGTAGCAGAGGTTAGATCACTGTGTGAGGAGGAGCCAAACAAGTCAGGTATAAGCAAAGTTTGCTTACTGTTCGACTAAACACTAGCCTTTCTTACTTAATGTATATCATGCCAAGGCAGCTGGAGAATTGGGACCCAAATAGGAACATAACCCAGTAACACCTTCAGAAAGCATATTCTTGGCTTCTACCCAAGTTATTATGATTCTGCCCACATACAATATACTCAACAATTAATGTAAACCAAACATAATGGAAACAAGTGAATGGAAATTAAAGGCTTAACAAACTTAGGACAGTACAGTGTGGTGGCTATCATTGTTTATAAAGATTCTCATTCATCCAGGTCATGGTAAATCTGAATAAATAATTCAAATCAACTGGACTTGCTGTATTTTTTTCTTGAAGACATTTCAAGAATTTATCATTCTTGCCTTGAAGCACTGGTGTCCTATGTTCAATACCAGTTTGTATATTCTCCCAACATCTGTGGGGGTTTCCTCTTTGTACTCTGGTTTCCCTCCACACTCAAAAACACACAGACAGGGGCTTTTGAGAAAATGGAATGTGTGTGAATGTTGTAGGAACCTTAGATTGTAAACTCCATTGGGACAGGGACTGGATGATATATAATCTGTATGAAGTGCTGCACAACATGTTAGTAATATACAAATACAGCATAATAATGATAATAATAATAATAATAATAATAATACTCTCTCAGGTCTCATGAGGTGAAGATTATGACCAGCTATCTAGTTTTCTCACAGTTCCTTTGTTTGTATTTACTTCCAGATGGTTGTACAGTCTAGTGCAAACATGAACACTTTATAAATAATGTATGAAAATAATTCAAGCAAGCCTATTTTGTAACTACATTTGCAGTGTCAAATTAAACTGGACTTTCTTCTATATTTCTTAATGCACCTCGCATTCATCTTCTTTATCTTTTTCTTTGTCTCTCTACTGTCTTTCTTAAATCCTCTAATCAAACATTTCTTGTTGAGTGGTTTCCCTTCTATTTGCAACCATCATATTGTTCCAATTCTTAATAGCCCTTCACATTATCTCTCATTATTTATTACCCTTCTTTACACTCATTATTCCCTGCTAAATGTCCACTGCCCCCCCCCCCCATGCAACATGTAGCATAGCAGCTTTCTGCTTTGGGTTTATGGATATTCCGGAATTGTCAGTATAAAAATCAGCATAAGTGCCCTATAAGGTCATTTTCGCATATCATTATGTTAATTTACATACATGCAAAACTTTTTAAATCTAACACCCAGACCTTTTACTGATTTTTATATCTATGCAGAGCTATAACACTTAGGGGCCCATTCACTAAGTTCGAGTGAAGGAATAGAGGAAAAAAACCTTAAAATTTCTAAGTGTTTTTTTGGCTACTTCGACCATCGAATGGGCTACTTCGACTACGACTTTGAATCGAAACGATTCGAACTAAAAATCGTTCGACTATTCGACCATTCGATAGTCAAAGTACTGTCTCTTTAAGAAAAAACTTCGACCCCCTAGTTCGCCACCTAAAAGATACTGAAGTCAATGTTAGTCAATGATAATCCTCCGATCGATGGATTAAAATCCTTCTAATCGTTCGATTTGAAGGATTTAATCGTTCGATCGAACGATTATTCCTTTGATCATTCGATCGAATGAATTGAGCAAAATCCTTCGACTTCGATATTCGAAGTCGAAGGATTTTAATTCGCCAGTCGAATATCGAGGGTTAATTAACCCTCGATATTCGACCCTTAATACATCTGCCCCATAGTCGTAATGCACATAATTTGAAACAATGATGTAATTACTAAAAATAAATATTGTCAAAAAAAAACATATTTTTACATATAAACTGTAATAGGGTTTTCTAAAAAATATTATATTTAGTTTTAGTTAGCAGCAACAATAACAATGAATTTACACTTTCATTTTAGACCTACATTCACATGTTACTGGAATGCTTCAAAAAAGTAGGGAATGTTACCTCATGTTAACCCCCAAATACATTTTGCTATTAATAAATTATTTTCTATTCCCAGCTTGCCATGGATTTGCTCCCTAAGAGTGCAAAATAATTAATTCAATACATTTTTCCTTACCACACAAATTTTACAATATTAAAACACTCAGTAAAGCTGCCGGAATCACATTGATGCTAACTTTGAAAAATTAAAATATAAATTTTTAAGTACTGAAGTATTTTTATCAATGGAAGCAAAATTAACTTGTGTATTAAGTGGACTTAGAATCCCTGTTGATATGGGAAGCAGAGTTATTTACAAACATGCTGGCACACAAATAGTGTTTGTATTTTTCAATTACTTGTCCTCAAGTTCTCTAATGATGTTTTCAGTCAACAGATCCATCATTTTTTCAATTTTGTACACCCTGACTGATCGAGGCCTTGTAATTTACAGATATATTAAAGCTTTTCAGGCCCCAAGCTCCACTCTGTGGAACATAGTCATATGCACTGGAACATAAATGAATGTCAGACATTTGTGAAATAATTAAATGTCACATACAGAATGGATGTCAGGTATGTAGTGGGGTTTCTCTGTAATAGTTTGCTTTAAATGATATTTAGTCACACCTCAACCTAAGTTGGTGTCTCTTAGAGTGAAAAAGAATATGCATCATGTTAACATTTTTTTTTTTTTTGGTAAAGTCAACACTGGTTGTAGTTTATTTTTCTATCATTTTTACATTGATGTTATATATTGCACATATTTTTTACATTCTTTACATATATTCATTTCTAAGTTGACATTCCACATCCTATTCTAAACCAATAATATCCACTCTGTTGAACAAACTTGCTTTATTACCAGTATTACCAGATTTAGTAAGTGTAAAGTGACTTCTAATAAGAATATGTTAATAAAAAAATCCTTGCCAACTAGCAGGGGTACTTCTGCCATATGGCATTGCTTCACAAGGCAATTTTGGTAACATTAAGAGCATGTTTCTCTTACTTCTTTAACGTTTAATTTTTCTGATGTCTGTCCCTTTTTACTTTGCTGAAAATTTGTGAAATGTTGAAAATTTGCAAAACACATTTTACAATATATTGGTCTATGGACATTTGTTGGCTGCAAAATCTGTAAAAAAATTGGCCCATCACTAGTAAGCACATGGGGCAAGGAAGAGCAATGAGTTGGACGCCATGCTAAATATGTCATCAACTACCGTGCCTTCATATATATTTATACTCCTTTCTTATATTTATACTCCTAGTTTAAGACAGTATGTGGTTTGTGTTGCTATGTCCCATAGCATTACCCACCAACACAGAGAAGCAATATTCTTTGTAGTTAAGAATAGTGACAATTTCTACACAACTACTAGATTTCTAAATAAATAAATTGGTCTATGTTTGGTGCCCTGTCCATAAATGGTCCCTTATATGCCTTTTAATAATGAGAATGCATTTTTGGTAAAATAGAATGATTAATTAAAAAAAAATAGAAAATGAGAGATAGGATCCATTGACGCATTTACAGTTCTATGGACTCCTAATTTCCTTACTTTATAGCCTTGATATTTACTCATCCTTCAATGTATTTCTTGAATGTTATATAGCACTGTATTGACCGATCTTCTTTGTACTAAGCATATTTATGTTATTCCTACTAGTTACTTTTTACCCCTTCTCCCTCACCTTTTAACTCCAATGACTATTATTGTTTATTTTACACTGTTACTTAAATTAAAAACAAATGTAAATGCAAAAAATTTAAAATGGAAAGTGGTTGAAAAATGTCTTTATTTCTGATGAACATTCTGAAAACAGCTGAACTGTTTGGAAGGTGAAAAATCAGTTTAATACAAATTAACAAGTGGTAATTCTTGAATGGTATTACAGAAATTGGAAAACCGATTGAAGATTACATCCTTTAAATAACTTTCACTACACTTATATTCTGTTAAATGGATTAAAGATACAGTATAAACATTATGTACTGTATATACTCGAGTATAAGCCGACCCGAGTATAAGCCGAGGTACCTAATTTTACCTACAAAAACTGGGAAAATGTATTGACTCTAGTATAAGCCTAGACACAACTACAGCCCTGTCTCCCAGCAGCGCACATTCCGCCAAAGCGATCAACCGGACTTCTTTGCAAAGTTGATGGTGACAGAGAATTGCCAAATGGATTACCGTGTGCATTGTCCCACTGTCCCACTACCATGTGCAGAGGGTGCTGTGTGATATTGCCATCACTGTTAATCCTTCATATAACCAACAGAGGGCGCTGTGTGATATTGCAGTCACTGTTATTCTTTCATATAACCAACAGAGGGTGCTGTGTGATATTGCAGTCACTGTTATTCTTTCATATAACCAACAGAGGGTGCTGTGTGATATTGCAGTCACTGTTATTCTTTCATATAACCAACAGAGGGTGCACTGTTATTCTTTCATATAACCAACAGAGGGTGCTGTGTGATATTGCAGTCACTGTTATTCTTTCATATAACCAACAGAGGGTGCACTGTTATTTTTTCATATAACCAACAGATGGCGCTGTGTGATATTGCAGTCACTGTTATTCTTTCATATAACCAACAGAGGGCGCACTGTTATTTTTTCATATAACCAACAGAGGGTGCTGTGTGATATTGCAGTCACTGTTTTTCTTTCATATAACCAACAGATGGCGCTGTGTGATATTGCAGTCACTGTTATTCTTTCATATAACCAACAGATGGCGCTTTGTGATATTGCAGTCACTGTTATTCTTTCATATAACCAACAGAGGGCGCACTGTTATTCTTTCATATAACCAACAGAGGTTATTTCAGTCTCTCCCCAAGCGAACTGTTGGTATAGGAATGAATAAAGTGACTGCAATCTCAGCTACTGCCGCTGACCCGAGTATAAGCCGAGGTAGACTTTTTCAGCACATTTTGGATGCTGAAAAACTCGGCTTATACTCGAGTATATACGGTATATGATTTATAGGCAAATGCTCATAGAGCACTCTTGGGGGGCTATTTATTAAAGGTCAGGTTTGTGAGTTTTTTTCTATCTCGAATAAACTCACAACTCGGATGTTTGCTTATTTATGAAAAAAATGTAAAAACTCGATTGAATGCAAAAAATTGAATACCCCAAATTTATCAAGTTTACTTTTGACATGCCTAAGTGATAGTGACTTTCCTTCCCTTTTAAACAACTTGTCAGGAAACACTGGATGGATGGGGACAGGCTGTAGTCCATATGGTGGATAACGCCAATAGACAGGGCCAAAGCCAGTCTGCTCATATGGCAAGGAGAAATAATCACACATGACTGAGCAGACAAATTAACTAGTGTGCTAACTGGCCATGGTCAGGGCAGGCAGATGACAAGCAGTGTCCAAAAAGCAGACTGAGCTCCAGGCAGGCGGCAGGTAAGCAAGTCTAAAAAAAAAGGCCAAGGTCTGGGTAGGCAGCAGGTAGAGGCAAAGTCAGAATACAGGCAAGTAAATTCACAAGACAAGGGCTCAAGAACAAGACTGGAACCCAAAAACCAGCCAGAACCAGGCAGGGAATTTCAGAAACTCATTGAATTGTAAAGAGGCTAGATCTTATCCAAGCAACTGGCAGTAGAAAGAGGCAGGCTTATAAAGGCCCTTAATTAGACAACTACCAGCAGCTGGTGTAAATGAGGTGGCGGAGACAACAGAGTCATTAAAAATAAATTTATCAAAACTGTTTACAACAACATGATTGAAAAGCCTCCAACAGGATAAAGCAGCTACTTGTTATCATACAAACCAGGTTTCAAATATGGACGGATCCTGACATAAAATTCTTGATGGAGAAGGATGTAGTGGTACGTATGGATACAAAACGTATTTGTGGCAAGCAATGCCAGTCAGCAGCAAGGTATTGCACTGTAGTAAAAGGGATATAGCTTTGTGGGATTTGAATTATTATTCTCCCTTACAAAGCAATGTAACAGCATAATCTAGAATATGCTGTAAAGTTTCAGCCTCTAGTACCTGTACTCCAAATGTACATTATTGAGAGAAGAGTATCTATGGCACTTTTTCTGAACTTTGGATCCCAAGACATTCATGTACTACAATACTCAAAGTGCTTTATTTTGTATATTTATGTTAAATACAGTCATATTAAAAACGTTTGGGAACCCCTCTCAGCCTGCATAATAACTTACTCCACTTTCAACAAAAAAGATAAAAGTGATATGTATTTCATTGCCCAGGAACATCTGAGTACTGGAGTGTTCTCTGAACAAAGATTTTTAGTGAAGTATTCAATTGTATGAAATGAAATCAAATGTGAAAAACTGTCTGTGCAAAAATGTGGGTACCCTTGTAGTTTTGCTAATTTGAATGCATGTAACTGCTCAAAACTGATTAGTGGCAACACCAAATTGGTTGGATTAGCTTGTCAAGTCTTCAACTTCATAGACAGGTGTGTCCAATCATGAGAAATGGTATTTAAGGTGGCCAATTGCAAGTTGTGCTTCTGCTTGACTCTCCTCTGAAGAGTGACAGCATGGGATCCTCAAAGCAACTCTCAAAAGATCTAAAACAAAGATTGTTCAATATCATGGTTTAGGGGAAAGCTACAAAAAGCTATCTCGGTTTTCGGAGGTTTAAACTGCCAGTTTCAACTGTAAGGAATGTAATCAGGAAATGGAAGGCCACAAGCTCAGTTGCTGTAAAGCTCAGGTCTGGCAGTCCAAGAAAAATACAGGAGCGGCATATGCGGAGGATTGTGAGAAATGTCAAATATCACCTCCAAAGACCTGCAAGAACATCTTGCTGCAGATGGTGTATCTGTATATCATTCTACAATTCAGCACAATTTGCAGAAAGAGCATCTGTATGACAGGATGAGAAAGAAGCCCTTTCTTCACTCATGCCACAAACAGAGTCGCTTGTTGTATGCAAGAAGAACACTGTATTCCAAGAAAAATACCTGCTACCTACTGTCAAATTTGGTGGAGGTTCCATCATGCTGTGGGGCTATGTGGCTAGTTCAGTAACTGTGGCCCTTGTTAAAGTCGAGGGTCAGATGAATTCAACCCAATATCAACAAATTCTTCAGGATAATGTTCAAGCATCAGTCACAAAGTTGAAGTTACGCAGGGGTTGGATATTCCAACAAGACAATGGCCCTAAACACACTTTGAAATCTACAAAGGCATTTATGCAAAGGGAGAAATACAATATTGTGGAATGGCCGTCACAGTCCCTGACTTGAATTTCATCGAAAATCTATGGGATGATTAGAAGCAGGCTGTCCATGCTCAGCAGCCATCAAATTTAACTGAACTTGAGAAATTTTGTATGGACGAATGGTCAAAAATACCTCCATCCAGAATCCAGATACTCATCAAAGGCTATAGGAGGCATCTAGAGGCTGTTACATTTGCAAAAGGAGGCTCAACTAAGAATTGATGTAATATCTCTGTTGGGGTGCCCAAATATATGCACCTGTTTTATTTTGTTATGATGTATATTGGATATTTTCTGTTAATCAAATAAACTTTATGTCACTGCTGAAATACTACTGTTTCCATAAGGCATGTTATATATTGAAAGGAAGTTGCTACTTTGAAAGCTCAGCCAAAGATAAACAAAACTCCAAAGAATTAAGAGGGGTTCCCAAACTTATTCATATGTCTGTAATGCTGGGATATATACTCCAAGCAATATCTAGAAAACTTAATTTAGAAACAGGGGACAAAGAGCAAGAAAGATCTTAGTTATGAAGAAATGCTGGCCAGAATGGCATTGTTTAGATTGGAGGCAAAAACAATATAAACAACTGCATAAAGAAAGCACAATTATTTCTAAGCAAATGTCAAATATTTTTAAAAACTGCAGAAATTCAATGATTTGAAAGCTGGAATGTCATAGTACTCATCACTCTTCCAGCCAAACTTCCAATGATCACATGTTCTGTGATTTACAGACCTTTAAAGAAAGAAAATCTCACAAGACTTGGAAGGAATTGTAGGAAATTGAGTTTGGACTGCAGTGTGCCTGATTACTACTACTTTTATTTTTTCAATTAGTATAAGTAGTCAGGAGGAGCAACATAGAAAATATCAAGAGACAGACAGATACTGCTTTTAACTTAACAGATAACATTAAAAACATTTACATTGTGTAGCTAATATATAGGGATATGCTTAAATTGTACAGTAGATATGTATTTGGATTTTCAACGCCTTTAAGGGGGATATTGTGTTTCTAATTAAGGTAAATTAATTTTTGATTGATGCAATTTTTTACTTTGTTTTTTATAATAGGCAAATTGTGTTATTGTTGCTTTAACACATACAATGTTGTTCCTTTTTGGAACAGCCGCCTTATGACAAATTACTTCCTGAAACCTCTTTGTGCTATTACAGTCTCTTGCTGCCCCTTGCCCTGGAACTATTCATTTCTATGCAGAGTCATCAGCACCCATGCAGAAGCATAGGACATCTAGGTCAGCTCTGAACAGATGGTTTCTGCAAAGAGCTTCCAGATACTGGAGGGTTGGTCAGAATAATAAGGACTGCACATCAAAATTCATTAAACATATGAAATAATTAGTGATGAGAGAAACTTTCTCCTTTAACTTAAGCAGTAGTGATGGGCGAATTTATTCGCAAGGCGCGAATTCGCAGCGAATTTGCGCGATTCGCCGCCAGCGAATAAATTTGCGAAACGCCCGCGAAAATTCACGTCAAAAACGGGCGCTGTTTCGCTAATTTTTCGTCGTTTCGCGAATTTCGAGCGAAATTCGCAAATTTTTCGGCGAAACGGCGCAAATTCGCCCATCACTATTTAGCAGTAAATCCGCAAGGAAAAATAGGCAAAATTGCAAAATTGCAAAATTTTTTGAAATGCACTGTCAATAGTCGGCAGGTTTTACTGCAAAAAAAAGCCCACAGATGCCACAATCACCAGGGAAAAATGCCCATTGCCTTTCATGCGTTTTGTGAATTTTCGCCACTTTTATGGAAATATTTGAGAAGGATTTGGGACAAATTCGCTCATCACTATCTCAATAATCATTTTTTTTTGCTTTTTTTTTTTTTTTTTTTAGCAAATATGCATTGGAGTGAAAGGGTTTTTTTCCACTATGTTTTTTCCCACTCAAAATGTGTTGGACTCAATGGCGTTTTTAAAAAAAAAATTCCCAATAGCAAAACGCTTTTTTGTTGCAAATCCATGCTTCTCATCACTAAAGATAATACAAGAGAAAGGTAACATGAGATATGCATGTGTAGGCACACCACAATACATAATAGCAACAGTAGCAAAGTATTGTAATTTAAAATTTGACACTACAGAGTTTTTGTTTAAAAAAAATCTGCAGAAATTCTTCGGGAAAGAATTGTATTTATAATGCACTGCTCTTATAGAGCACCATGAGCATACACGCAGGGCCACCATCAGAAATCACAGGGCCCCATACAACATTTTCTGAGCCCCCTGGACCTGCACTCACCCCATCGCAAGCCCCACCTCACAGGTCCACTCCCCCACCCCACATTAAAAATAAAAAATCATTGGTGGTCATGGCCCCCATAATAGTAATATTGGTGGTCAGGCCCCTCATAAAAAAAAACATTTGTGGTCAGGGCCCCCCCATTTAAAAATATTGCTGGCTAGGACCCCACATGGTAAAAAAAATGGTGGCCAGATCCTCCCCACATTATGAAAACATTGATGGCCAGGGCCCTCTTAAATGTCCATGTTAAAAAATTGAAGTTAAAAAAAAAATTGGCAGCCAGGGTCCCCTCCATATAATAACAGGGACCACAAAGGGTTACTTTTAGTGGGGCCCTGCCATGTTGCACTTACTTGATTAGCAGGGCCCACCTGCTGTCAGTGAGCTGCCCACTTCAGAAGGGAGGAGGGGAGCACAGGTGGCTGCATCTTCTTCCAGTGACAGCATTTTCTTCTTTTATTGGTCACAGAATTTTAAGTCTCGGTAAAGATGAATGGTGATTGGATGAGCTTGAGAGGAAGTTCAAACCTCAGTTAACTAATCCCTGAACAGCTCAACCAGAACTCTGTGACCAATAAGGGAAAGGAATGGATAGAAGGTACCTCCCCCTATGCTCCTGCCCTCCCTTCCGAAGTCAGCAGCTCTCAGAAAGCAAGGGGTATGGCTAATCAAGTAAGTGTGGCGCAGCCGGCCCCGCGTTACATCTCTCCCCCTGTCCCCCGCTGATGGTGGCCCTCCATACACGTATAATTCTAAAGTGCTAAAGAGTATATGGATAATATATATGCGCAACTGTTAACTACACACAGACATTAATACGCTGAGTTTTACTGTAGGTCAAATAAGTGAAGTATATAAAGGATGAAGTCACCTCTAACTGTAGTCAGTCGACCTCACTAAATGAAATGAATCAGATTTTAAAGTGCTCATTTGCATGGATATAGGTTATATTAGCATGGCTTTAGTTTAACAGCGGTAATTTGCGATGTATGAGAGTATCCCCATAGGAGGCAGGCCTCACCACTCTGAAAGCACTGGCTGCAATTTATATTTAAAAAAAAAATCATATTAGATTTTTATTTGACTGAAAAGAAAGAAAAACGGAATATGCTGCCTTTATAATGAAATGTTTCATGAGCATTTACAAGTCTGAATATTTAACTATTCTTCACATCTGCTAAAACACTATTAGGAATACCATTGGCGGGTGATGTTACCTGAATAGCTCAATGAAATCATGGACATTCCATGGGCTGCTTGACTAAAGGACCACATCCAAAGCGCCAGGGGAAACTAGGCGCATTGATACATGCTCTCAAAATATAAAGATAAATAAAGATAAAGATATATAAATCAGAAAAAAAGTTACCGAAATGACATTGAGTGAATTTTTTGTTTGGAGTAAGTAACTTTTAAAAAAAATTATTCATTCCACTTAATAATTGCTTATTGAAAATGTTACAAATGTCCAGTCATTTTTTTATGAAAAATTCGTATACTTAACTTCCCTTAGAGTGTTTCGAGTTTGAGTTCATTTTTATTCATTTAAACCATTTTATCCATAACATATGAATATTAATATTTATCATGCTGCCACTAGGTGGAGCACACTGTAGAAATGAACGATAGAAATATTTGCTAAAAAACCTTGAAAATTAATTTTTGCAAAAGGTTCAGCATCCCAGAATCCACACCTTTTTAGCAATCTATTATATAATCTGTTATATCATTTCCCAGATAAACTGCTAGATTTCTTGAGATAGGACACTGACCTGAAGAAGCGTCCTGGTATCCCGGTGGGTCAGTCTGACACTGGTCATATCTGAGATACTTCTGCAGTGAGGAGCCCGCTTTAAATGTACTCTACTGATCTGAGGAGGAAGTAGTGGTTAAGTATAATGTAAAAACAACAGTACAATTCATTTGAAGGAACAACTGACCTTTTTGTAATGGAAAGAGTAAGCAGAACATATTTTCAGCTTGTCAAGGCAGTAATGCACCCCTTTAAAATTGAAAACCAACTCAGAATGAACCTTTCAGATCTGTAATTTTGCATGAGGCAGAAATGCATCAGTACTGAATTTCCATAGGATATTAGTCCCATGCATTTTATAAAATCTATATACCCAGCGATGCTCTAGAAATCTGGAAATCACACATTCTCTTTTCGCTTCATGTTATTCCATCACCCCGGAATCTAGAGGTCATTGGTTCTCTATTCCATAATTATATCCATGTGGGTTGTCATAGTGCAGCTAACAGAAAACAGGAGCTATGCTGTGCACTCGTAGGTCACAAAGGAGATTTATTTTACATTTAAAGCAAAAGTAGATCTAAGAATATGACATTTAGCTCAGTTTAAAAATAACCACGGGTGGTTAGTAAAGAAGGACGAAAAAGGAAAAAATGGCACTTCAGCTGAAAGCTTGAAATCTTCCCCTCACAGTGTTTGATTTCATAAATTGTTATATTTAACACCAGTCCTTATGGGTAATTACCAGACGTTTCCAATCAAGCAGTGATTTTGTCTGTACGATGCCCTGCCACAATGCATTATAGTTGGCTTACCCAATGTAAAAGTTCTTACAACCAGAATTACAGTAAATCTAAACTAAATTATAACTGGGGTATCTGTCTATGAATGTATATTGCAGAAAACCTTTACCAAGTACCTTGGGACATAATGAGCCAAAACTAAAAACTACATACAATACTATAATAGATTATGAAGGGGTTCAGAAGGGATTTACCACAATTATGGCAGCACTCCCACCATCTCCCTGGGCTGACTCATTCCTGCCCAACATCCTCATTTGTTGTTGACAGGGTCCAACTGGGCTGGCGGGACACCAGGTAAAACCCAGTGAGCAGGGCCCTCATGGGCCTCACAGCACTGGCCAACCCAGGTTTGCTCTCCCTGCCAGGAACAGCACCATCGCCCCTGCTCCCACAACTAATCCTCATCTCAACTGCAAGAGGTAAATGGTGTGCACCAGGCGAAGAACAAGGTGAAGGAACGATGTGAGGGAGCTACTAAATGACTACCAGTCTAAAGTTAGGGGGTGGAGAAATGGCCCTTGTAAGTCCGAGGCATAATATTTTGGCCGCCCTCAATCTGAACAATCATGTATGTCAGGGTAAAATATACATTTATTTTTGACAGTTCAAATTATGCAGAACAGACAGAACAGTAGCTCAAAGCTTGATCAAACTTCTGGCCAAATAATTTGCAATCTACTCATTAAAGTAAAGGTAAACTTTATTGTCATCTCAGCAGTATACGAATAGTGAGACGAAATTAGTCCAAATTAAATGATTAGATGTGCTGCCCCATGCCCAAGTTATTTTCTGTTGTTGTTTTCAAAGAATTGTATCCATTCAAATCCATTACTGGTTAACAAGATATTAAAAAAATAGCTGACCACCAATTCAGAACATTTTTGCTTCTATTGTGATATGTCTGTATTTCCCAGTATTTATTCTTTTTTCCTCTATTTACATAAATATTTTTACCTTGTCTGAAATTCTGTTTAGCATTTGTGACCTTTGAATTAAAGGGAAAAAATAAATACAGACAGGGCCAAGAAAGAGTCATAAACAGGAGTGTTATGTAGCATATGTTCCTTCTTTTTAGCCTTTTTGTTAGCTTCTTCCTACGATCAGATTTGCTTACAAGCTTTCAAAATTGCTCCAACCATTGGAAATAACAAGCCGTTCACTGTGGGACAGTTGTGGCTGAGATGTCATTCTCTTAGCCACATTAACCATGATAAGTGATGAGCGAAATATTTAGTTAGGTTTCATTGAGAAAAAAACACCCACTCTCCATGCAGGTGAAACGAGCCATCCTTAAGATGCAAAAACAGAAAAAATACATCCGAGAAATTGCTACAATATTAGCAGTGGCAAAATCAACAGTTTGGTACATCCTGAGAAAGAAAGAAAGAAAGCACTGGTGAACTCAGCAACACAAAAAGACCTGGACGTCCACGGAAGACAACAGTGGTAGATGATCACAGAATCATTTCCATGGTGAAGAGAAACCCCTTCACAGCAGCCAAACAAGTGAACACCATAAAGAGAAGATGACTATGAAGATTTTCATTCATCCAGGTCATGGTACGTATATCTAGTATAGGTACATCTAAAAACAACTGGACTTGCATGACACATTGGATAATCCTATCACAGTAACTTCACCTCTGTGAATTTCTTCAGATGTCACCTCTCTGTAGAGTTACAATGTGCCATTGTGATTGGATTAGTGGAAGAGTTTATATGCCGAGAACTTCCCACACCAGTCAGTTGAATTGAAGAAGCTGCTTGGAGTAGTGAAACGTCTTCAATGATTATTCAGCAAGTCCAGTTGTTTTTAGATTTTTTTTAGATTTACCTACACTAGACATCAAGAGAAGACTGCATGAAAGTAAATACAGAGAGTGCACTGCAAGGTGATTTGGATTTTCACATGATTTTTTGGGTTTGTCCCTGATTGCTTTATTAATATTAAATAAGCTCCAATTGTGGATTCTAGTTTGGTCAGAATTTTTAAATTAAATTAAATTTTAATTAAATTCTAAAAATAAAAAGATGTTGATAAATATGCCATATAAGGTTACATGCTGCTTCCCCTCCCGTATTTACAGTATGACATCTGAAAGATTGCATTATGAGGCTGTTTCATAATTATCTTGAGCACACATATGTATGTAGCTTTTCAGTCCAGATGCTAATTTTAAGCAAGAGTTCACATCAGTCACTTATAGACAAAGTGCTGACACCCAAAACCAACCTCTAAGTCTTAGCCAAAGGCCAGCCTGCTGTTTCTCAACAAAAGGCATGAGTGGTGGAATACAGAACAAAAACAAGTAAATTAAATGAGAAACATAAAGGTTCTTCTATATCCACAGGTATCAAAGGGCTTCGTTACATTTGAAATTGGTTTTGCCTTGAAGCATTCTAACCTCTGCATGCATGAAGATCTAGAGCAAGTATGACACTAATCTGGTATTATCTGTTGTTAACGAAGTTAAAGCTCCACTGGGTGTTAAACCAGAAACTTTCATAGCAGCACAGAGAGTAAATTTGTAAAGGAAAAATGGAAAATGAAGACAGTTGTGAAAATGTCTCCTCAACGCACCAGGAAGTGCTTCCTCCTAGTTCAAAGAGTGGGTCTCACAACTTTAATGGATTCTTCATTCAAATATTTGTTTCATAGGATGTGAGAATATCCAGCAGGCAATGCTGTTCTCCAACCCCTACTCATTTATTGTCAATATCTCTCCTACAGTATCCATTGCCTACTCCCTGCATGACTTATGGACAATTTACATATGTTTTTCACCGTTAACAAAATAATTCACCAGCCATAAAATAATCAAAATTCATATATTTGAAATCATTTTTGCTCTTCCCTAATTATGAATGGAAAAATTAGGGGGTAACTGAAGGAAAAAGAGACCCAGCTAGCATCAATCACAGCATATTTATAATTAATGCAGGTATGGGACCTGTTATCCAGAACACTTGAGACCTTCTTCAAATAAGGGGGTCTTCTAAAATCTGGATCTCCATACCTGAATTACTAAAAAACTTTTATATATAACATTGAAATCAACCAATATAATTGTTTTGCCTCCAATAAGGATGGATTATATTTTGCTAGAATCAAGAACAAGGCACTGTTTTATTATTATTAAAGGGAAATCATTTTTAAAAAATGTAATTATTTAATAAAAATGGAGTCTATGGGAAATTTGGAACTTTCTGGATAGAAGGTTTACAGAAAACATACACCTTCGAATGATTATCTTTGTTGTCAAACATCAATAATTGCTATATCTCATTTAGTAGATTGGATGATTTATAGAAAAGGCTTTAAAGAATGTGTAAGTTTAACAAGCTTGAAGAATAAATGCTGAAATATAGCACAAATATTTCATTTTATGTAGTGAACTGATTTATAGAGGTGGTAATCAATTCCTTGTCAACTCACATGAGCTACAGTATTTAGCTGCAGACTGGGCCCGGCGTTATTTTTATGAACATTGTTTTCAGTTTTCACTTTTTTGTGCGGCTTGAAGATTGATAGTGATGTTAGCTGTTGACACTAATCTACTTTGGTAATAAAGTTTCAGTATCTCCACATTTTTGATGGCGGACAAAAAAGCAATGCATTCGAAAATACGTTGCTAGTTTCATAAAAGTGGGAAACAAGATGGACCAGCTGGTTCTTTTCTGTCATCAAATTTAACATTTCTGCGTTTCTTTGGCTCACGTCATCCAGATGTATGATTGGCTGTTTTTAATGCTATACTTATAACAACGTTTTTTCATTAGAGCAAATATGATCAATTGCTTACAAACATTAAGGTAAAAGATGAAAGTTCTCTCATGATATGGTTTGTTTCATATGTATAGTAGGGCTATTTATGCATATACTATGTGAGCTGATAAGTATGTGGCACATAAATAACCATGACCCTCACCCCATCTGCCAACATTTTTATGGGGACAATGAATAATGTGTAAATCCCAGATGAAAGCCCCATTCACATTCAAACACAAATCTTTGTATCCATTCTGGAAACACAGAAATCAGGACTGAACTTTTTCTTTCATATATACCTGTATCCTTGTCAATTATGAAATGACAATATCTTGCCTAATAAAATATCAATTTACAAACAGTGACGTAGCTAATTTAGCCTGGGCTTGAGTGCAGAATGTGCACCTAGGGCCTCACTCCACGAGCCGGACTCGTGTCACGTGCACTCCTCAAGCCACAATTTACTGGACTTATGTTACGTGCACTGTCCATCCCACAATTTACCTTTTTTACTGGCTCCAGTGGACCCCAAGGGGGTGCAGGCCCAGGTGCAATCACATCCTTCCCCCAAGCAACCCCAAGCAACCCCTAGTTACACCACTGTTTACCAAACGAAAAAAAAATTGGCACTGACAGAGTATTAAAGAGAGGTGGGAGGGAGCAATGTGGAGGAAAAAAACATGGTGATTTGCCACTGTTTTGTGCACTTTACACCATGGCCTCCATGTGATTTTTGTACTGCATATCTTGCTATAATGTAAATCCAATGTCCCTCATCACTTTCAGTTGTCTAAACTCTGTAGCCAATTCATTTCAAAGGACTTTATGTATTCAAGTTCGTTTTTATCCTTTTTTCAATTTGGAAAATGCAAAAGTCCCTAGTGTACCAATCAGTGTTCTTCTTTGTGTCTCTTTACATACCTACTGCTTTATAATACCAGTGAGTTATAATATCTGGTTACAATTAGTAGGAAAGAAAATGGATATCCTTGAAAAAATACTGCACAAAGAAATAAAAAGAAATCAATGGCAGAAAATGTGAGCAAGTAAAGAACTTGCAATGTTTTTACTTTAAAGGGGATGTTCACCATTGAGATCACTTGTAGTATGATGTAGAGAGTGATATTCTGAGACAATTTGCAATTGGTTTTCATTTTTTAATTTTTGTGGTTTTTGAATTATTTAGCTTTTTATTCAGCCGCTCCCCAGTTTGCAGTTTAAGCAATCTGGTTGCTAAGGTCTAAAATACCCTTGCAACTATGCATTGATTTGCATAAGGGACTGGAATATAAATAGGAGAGGAGCTGAATAGAAAGAGGAGGAATAAAAAGTAGCAATAACAAAACATTTTCTAGCCTTACAGAGCATTTGTCAGCGACACTCATTTGAAAGCTCGAAAGAGTGAGAAGAAAAAAGCAAATAATTATAAAACTATAAAAAATAAATAATGAAAACCAATTGAAAAGTTGCTTAGCATGGGCCATTCTATAACATACTAAAAGTTACCTTAAAGGTGAACAACCTCTTTAATTTACTTAACGTTTGTAAACCATTTCAGTCAGACAAATAGAACATTTGGGATTATTAGACAGCACTAACTTCCTAATCTATGTCTTTTGTCAGATAAGAGATCTGGTTCTGTATAGCATGCATACCTATTGGTGCATGACCAAAATAATTAATGTGCAACTTTTCTGCCCTTAACAAAAAACCTGTTAGGTTGAGAAGGTCCAAAGAGAGCAAAAAAGCAACAAAAATAAGATATGTTAACTTCTATTTTTAGAAGAATTCATATTGCATTTCATACATAAAGAAGGCTTTTTAGCTCCTTTTGACACTTCTCATCCTAGCCTTAATGGTTTTGTTTGGCTGCCCTGCAAGTCCTATCCCTTAGAAGCCACTGCCCAATATCTTGTACTGATGAGATCTAAAAAGATTAAAACAGACTGTCTGCATATTTGACTTTATGGCTCTGGATTGTTATGCTGTATACTGTATGTGCTAATAAACTAGCAGTTCTAAATGAGTAATTGGCCACAAGGACATACAGGAGTATTTCAATTTTTTCCCGCAATTCCTAAAGAGAGGGTTAAGCACTCTCTTTTGTAGTTTTAAGGCAGTGTCATGTGTGTAGCGTGAGGCACCTTCTAATTTCAGAAGGCTTCTTCTTGCCTTATACCCTTAACATATATCTTTAACTTAAGTTACAACAATAGGCGGCTGTCTTCTTTAGTCAAATGTTCTTCAATTAGTAAAATACTTCCATACCATATGGTGTTGGGATTTTTTATTAAATAGTGGTCTTTAGGTCTTCTTACCTATTGATACCACCATAGGGGTCTGCACAAGAGAAGTCCTTTGTTTTTAAACCTCTCCAGGCTGTCCTTTCTTGAAGGCCCTGTCCTGAAGCTATTGTGGTTTTCCTTTTAGTTGCAATTAGTTTGAGAGCATCTATTGAACAATGACCCAGTATCAACTGTTACTGTAGCACCTATAGCTTCCAGGGACCTTGCAGATAATACTGAAGCCAGAATCGAACTCTAGATCCCAGAACTGCAAGACAGCAGCACTAACCATTGAGCCACCATGTTGTAAAGCAGACCAGTCACCTATAGTAATGCTAAAAAAGCAAACATTTTAGAACAGGTCTGTGGTTAATTACACGCATTTTGTTATGTAAGTATTGTGCAATAGGAATGTGCCAATATTCCTAAGTGGTCACGAACCCCCTTTATAGAAAAGTGCCCCCCAGCCACTCCCATCAGTATCTATAGTTGAGGGGTCTCTCAGTAATTTGGATTTCCATATGTTAAGTCTACTATAAAATTAATTTAAACATAAATTTAACCCAAAATAATTTTTTTGCAACCAATAAAGATTAATTCTATTGTAGCTGGGATCAAGTACAAAATGTTAATTATTTGATTAAAATGATGTTTATGGGAGATGGCCTTTCCATATTTCAGGGCTTTCTGAATAACGGATCCGATATCTGTTGGTCTAGTCCATGGTAACTGGCACAACTCACAGAGGTAGCTGACGGGAATGTGTAAGTGTCACTTTAACAGTGTGTGAAACAAAAGTACAACATACTATATACTGTATGTCTTGTGATATCTTCTCTACTATTCTGCTTTTTTGTTTATTTTTATTTACAAGATTTTTAGATGATGCAAGACTTGCCTTAATAAAAGTGTCCACAAAATGGCTCCTGCCTGCTTGCTATAATTATGAATTCCGAGACTGAAGGAAGGAAGATTCAAATAATTTATATTGTGTAATTAAAGTTTATTTGACTTGACTAATGTAATAAAACAGGATTTGGAATCATTGTTTTGGGTGACGGGTCTCCTTTAAGAGATTGTGCGGTTACTATAGTACTTCATAAAAGTAAAGGTGACAGTATGAATCCATATTGGCCACAGTCATTTTTCTAATTAGATTCTGGCATTTCTAGGAAGAAAGAAATAAAAAGACAATAGTTTTGAGCTCACATGAAAGAGGAGCTTGTCAAAAAGAAGGTCTGTATATGCCATCTAAATGATGCACTGCTTTTTGCATTGTGCAGTATGGTTTGAGAAAAAAAAATAGATTCACAATTTTTGCAGACTGATAGAATTTTCAAAAAACTGAACAGTGCATGCTGTGCAGTTCCTGTAAGGGACACTTAACCTGAGCTGTCCGTTGTTAGGGCTTACTTGTTTAGTCCCTGAGTGTTATTCTACGTGAATCCTATTGTGAATCCTGATATTGACCCTTGCCTGCCTGCTTGACTACACTGAACTCTGCCAATCTGACCCTTGTCTGTCTGACTATTCCAAATTCTCCAATCCTGATCCTTGCCTGCCTGCCTGACTATTCTGATCTCTCCAATCCTGGTCCAAGCCTGTCTAACCTTGCTTGAACTCTGCCTGTAGCGACCCGGCTTGTCTGACCACACTATTCCATTTGTTCATCCTGAGTTGTGTGGCCTTCCACCCTAAATCCTTGGTAAACAATCGTGCCCCTTTGCTCATCTAGAACACTTGCTTGGCTCCTCTCTTATTAAGACCTGGTGGCATCCAATTAGCAGAGGGCTCCTCCCGAATTGAAAGGCGGCTGCTACAGGCGGAAGCAGAGCCGAGACCAGGGAGCCTAGCACTTGTTCTGGATTTTGGGTGCCAATTGTGACAGTACCTGACTATATTATTTGCCTACTGTAATTAATATTAATTAGAACAGGGCTATCCAAACTGAGGCTAATGGGTCAGATATCCATCAATGGCATGTTTATCGTCCTATATTCCAATGAGCTCCATAGGCATCTTTGCATGGATTCTTCATTTGAATATAATCTGGCCTGAAAACATCAGATTGGATAATTGGTCCACTACTTAAGGGAACAAAATAGAAGGAAAAGTGTAAGAAATGATAATGGTCTATTTTCTGCTCAATCAAAGACTGGTTAGTCCTTATGCGGTAATGTTTAGGTTAGAAAAATAAAAATTGTGAAAATCGTACAGTGTAATTGTGTTATGCGAAGCAATGGTAAACCAAACAGAACAGGTCAAGCTGTTAGAATTTACTTTAAGGATCATTAGTACAGTTCTCAATGTTTGTTTTAAACTCATGGAGTTTATTTTACAGCATTTGTTTTGCTAAAGATCCAAGTTTGTATCTGCAAATGTTCTACAATGTGTCTGAAGATTTTCTGTTAAAACAATTGCACTGCATTATCTACTTTTAGTTAAATTCCTGCATCAAATAAAGAAAAGCAATAGCTTGTGATTTTAAATGATATGTTTTTTAAGAAAAAGTCTAAATGAGTTTCTAACGAGCCGGGCAAGGCAAGTTATTTTTGGTTTAACAAGCAACAATTGCTTCCTATACCTGAGTGCTGAACAGGAAACCAAGGTCACATGGCTTTTCCATTCAAAACAATCTGGATTGTATTTCCATAAAACCATTGCCACATTCTGACAGCTGTTGGGAAAGCACTTTATTATGGAGTTATGCAATCATCAACCATATGATCCGAGTCCGCTTACAAAAAAAAAAAGGAAAGCGTCGGGCCTGGCGCACCGTACAGTAATTAGCTGCAAGCCTGTTACACATGTCGTGGTGAGTTGACTTTCACATTTGTACACAGCAATATTTCAAGTGCCAGTATATTTATCTTAATTTGTTATCATATTGCAAATGTGTTTGGGGTTTCTTTTTAGAGAAAAAAAATTGTCTGTTTTTTTTTTTTGGATGGGGATAAACAAATGCTGAATATTTTCAGTAGGAACATGATCCCATACATTTCCAAAACACTCAGAAAAATAAGCCAATCGTTACTCTAGATTCCAAATTCTCCCCACACAGCCTGGGAAAATAAGAGAGAAGATATAAAAGAAACAAACACACATAAACCACATCATTAAGTGGCGGTTTGGCTGTGGTTGGCTGTTTAGCTTTCAGCATCTCAGTTAGACCACAGAGTGCGCTTCTTACAAGTTATTCCGATACAGGTATCAGCTTACTCAATACATTCCAGGGTCACTAGAATACCTATGCCTTTTGCAAATAAACTGGATCACACTGAGCTTTAAGTAATAGAATGGCTTGTACAGTGTTTAAGCAAACCTTTGTATATATAGTACACTTTGTAAAATAAATTAAAAAGAAAATGTGTTTATATATAGAGAGAGAGAGACAGAGAGAGAGAGAGAGAGAGAGGTCCTCTCTCTGAACTCAACCCATTATCAATATATTGAGGACATTGCAAAATGTTGTGCCCTAAGATACTAAAAAATGCCTTAGGGTGGTGGCAGATTAGTCGCCCAGCTACAAATTTCCTCTTCTTTGGGCGAAATCTCTCTGAAAATCAAAAATGTAAATAGCCGGGGAGATGGCATTCGGATCGCTTCGTTTTCCAAAGACACCCGAACTTTCCTTGTGAGGCAAGTACAAAGTACTGTTCTAATAATACAGAGACAAAGGAAATCATTTTTAAAAATGTGGATTACTTGGATAAAATGGAATCTATGGGAGATGACCTTTCTATAATTCTGAGCATAAATGTTTTACAAAACTAGATCAGTTTCATACATTTTTTTATCATTTTCTATTTACCCTTTTTATGGACCATCATAATGACATTCTTAACAGTTAAATGAAAAATTAGCATTTTAAATAATTGTAAAACAATATAATTTTGGGAAGCAGAGTGCATGGTACACTTGTCCCTTGCCTTTATTTTGCTTCCTTGAACATTCTTAATAATAAGTGGCCAGGCATTTGCACCAACATCTCTAATAAAGTCCTCCATACGACATATATGTACCCCCTATTTAAGTTGACCTAAGCGTAAGAGTGCTAACAATGATTTGAAAATTGAATGTTACAAAGAATCACTATGAAGTGGTCGCGTTGACAAATTAACTCTAGTGAAGCTTCGCCAGCATTCGGCTGCAGCGACTCAACTTCACATTTTAGTGAACTAGCGTACTGGTAACGATTTTGCATCTGGTGAACTGGCACAAAGTGTGCCAGATCGTTCACCCCATTGTCTTGAGGTGGTTGAAACTGGTATTAAAGCAAACCATGCAATCTGCAAGGAAATTGCGATAGAATTAATGAACTGCGTAGAATCCTTGGTAACCACTTGTTCCCATACACTTCAATGGACTTGCTGCCTCAATTGACACAGACTGCTGTGGGAACCTTGGAGCTACTACCACCTTCAAAGGTGCTGTCAACTTCAAGGTTTTCCTGCATCAATAGGAGCACTGCACTGCTGTTGAATGTGTTGGCCCTATATAAATAAAGGATCTTTGTAATAATAAAAAAGGGATCCCATCAGACTAGGTATTTCCAGGCAGAGTATTTGTTTCATTTTACCTGGACAGAGCAAGAAGTAGGCTTCTCCTGTTCACTACTGTACTTGCCATGTTTTCCCAGAATTCCGGCATCATTGCAGACACAAACGTATGTAACTGTGCCTACTGCAATTGCGTCTGATTCACCAAAATGGTCGCAACTGCACTATGTTCATCACAAATCAGGCATAGTTGCACTAAATATTTTCAAAGTCTACCGGGTGTTAATTCCAGTGTTCACTGTGCGAGTGGCATTCGATTCTTTAGGCAGAGGTATTGATGCAGGGCACAAAGGGAACCTTGAAAATACAGCCTGGTCATTTGATCTCAATACCCCCATTGTTTTCCTGTGTCATAGTCGCAGCAGCATCATATTCAGATGCAAGTACCCAATTGTACGAAACGTGTGAGGAGGGAGTGGCTAACATGAGGTATGCAGATGGGGGAAGACGCTGCCATGTGGTATGATATGAATTTATTTTACAACTTTTTGTAATCAACTGCTGTGGTGTTTGTTCACTAATAAATGCTTTAAGTGAGTAACCGTGCATACCTATTTGATTATGTATTATTGTTATTGGACCTAGACATTGTTCTCACCCATAGACGACATATGGACTTAATATATGTTTTATAATTCTTTAATGAAAGTGGTTTTACTGCGCAAGTTATCCACTGTACTTGTGGATAGAAATGAGCTATGTAGTGTCTAATGAAAGTTAATTGCAGTACAGTACTGTGGTTCCTGGTCTGCTTTTATCCATAAGCTACATATTGATTAAATTGTAGTATCAAGGAAAGAGACAGCCAGGACTAAAATATACTTTGGGTTTTATATGTTGGAACTTGTGAACTCTGCTGCATATAGTGGGGGCCGCAGCCTACTGTGTCAACATAACATTCTGTACTGAATATTTCCACTGATGCATGTGAGTGGATTCTGCTTGCCTCAGCAATAGTAATCTCAAAAATTCTCTTTGGAATACAATATCTACACCACCCTTTTAGCCATAAATAGGGAGTTTCTTGCTTCCTTTATACTGCGTACGGAGAAATGTCACCTTTATCTCAGCTGAGGGGAGCAATACTCCCAGTCACACTGATATGTACAAAGGTAGATAAGCATACATACAATATTCTGTGCGTGCAATGATAGCAAGGCTGCTCTCACATATTTACTGTCAGTTTAGGAAAAAGTAAATAAGGTATCCAGTCTAAGTGATCTCCAAATACAGCATATTTTCCCTTTAAGCCAGGCGTAACAGTCCAGCAGACAGTCTATATGTTCTTATCAGTTGTGCTAATAATTATATTTCAATTTAAGTAAGACTGAACAAATACATTATACAATATATCCTCATGTGAACAGCTCACAAGTCAGTGAATTGCCCTATATGATAATGGCAGACAGCAAAAAAATAGAATATTAAAAAAACTGTAGCTCATATTTCTGGCTTTACATACTGTACAACTGTGTTTATTAGATCAATGCTTTCCAATGTCAGTGTCCTTCATGTAACTGCAAGGGATTCTCCATTCAATGAGTTACTGTCTGCTCCTACCAGCCATGATTACTTAGATTTCAATAGGTTAAATAGGCTGTGTGCTCTTTGGGACCGGGATCTCATTCCCAACTGTGTACAGGTATGGGACCATTTATCTAGAATGCTCGGGACCAGGGATAACGGACTTTTGAACGTAATTTGTATCTTCATGCCTTAATACTGGAAAATCATGTAAACATTAAATATTTTCTTCCAATAAGGTTCATTATATCTTAGTTTGGGTCAAATACAAGGTATTGTTTTATTTTTTAAAAATTTGGGCTATTTGGATAAAATGGAGTGAATGGGAGACAGCCTTTCCGTAATTCAGTCTAATTTATAATAACTGGACCCCTGTTTGTGTTTACTCCTTGTAAATGACTGTGTACTCTTGTGGTGCTATGTAAATAAATACAATACAATACAATGCATACCCTTTTAAAACGAATGTGCACGGGAGAAGGCAATTCGTTTCCAAACAGAAAGGAGGCAGATTTAGAAAAAATGTAGTCCAAACAATGTCTTTTTTTTCTATTGTTAGAGATGAACCATTTTCCCTTGGAACGTACAACTCAATGGAATCCAGAAAATCTCAAAATAGATATGCATCTAGTGTTTCAGACTTGTTAATGAGCACACTCGCATTTCCAAGAACAACTTTCCAATATTATTTTATCAATCGAATGCCATATTTTCACTTAGTGTAAAACTATAGACCATGCAACTGTTCTTGTAATAACTCAGTCCATCATCACATCAGCACAAAGTGTTTCTTCATGCCAGTTAGACTACAGTATCCCATTATTTAATCTTGATGAAATTAATAATGGCTCCAAGCCTCGCCAGATCAACTTTAGGGCAAAGGTTACTGCATTGGTTAATCCATTCCTTGTCATTGAGAGAGATAGCCAGGGAATAACTGAACTGTAGCCATCTAGCTGAGCAGTTGGTTATGAGCGTACTGACATGTAAAATGTTAATCTCTCCCTTGAGTGTGGTGAAAGAAAGATTTACTGTTTGAGGCTGGACCGCATACTAAGAGCTGATGCATTTAAGACCCTGCTGTTGCAATGGGGGGAAAAAAAAACAAAGTGACATTAAGAAGTGCCTATTACTTGCCACTCCCCCAAAACATATTGAAGGCAGCAGTCTGTCAGGCGCACATGTGTTTTCTAGTCTCTTTGGTTTTCCTTTGATTTGAGTCAGGCTTTCCGTGATCTGAGGAGGCAACAAATCGAACCAGAAAGCAAGAACACTTTCCAGTGAATATGAAAAGGTTGTCCCATCATGCTCCCTTCAAAAGCCCACAGACATGTCTAATGTCATCATGACATCATCATCATCCACTAAACAGTCTCGTTTTTCATCCAAAAATGCACAGATCTGAGGCTTTCTAACGTGTCATGGGTTTGAACCTCTCTCTCTCTCTCTTTATTTCTCTATATAGCGTATATACATACACAGAATCATACCATGTGTGCCTATATCAAGAAGCAGTATTGCCTAAAGATGTGAATCAAATGTTTTAATTCAAAGTGATTGAAATAAAAGTGAATTCCCATCTTTAAAGGAGAAGGAAAGCTACTAAAGCAGTTTATTGCCAATAGATTAGCCACAATAGTGCAAGCTTTAAGACAATATTTAGGGGGGGGGATGTAATATAAGTCGATAACAGAAAAACTATTCGCAATGCGAAAAGTTATGCCTTTGCGCGAGCAAATTTTGCTTTGCGCGAATTTAATACAGCTTTTGCCAACGCGGAAACTGTTTAGCGACCACTTCCGACAGTGGAAGACCGTTTGCAAATTTTATGGTTTGCAACAATGCGCAATCAATGTAATAAAACTTCTTACTGAAAAAGTCGATATGTTTGCACCAAAAGATTACGACACCTTCAAGCACTTCTTGCAATTACAATTCGCAATGCAATAACAGTTTAAGGAACAATATTACATTGCGAGATGTGGCTTTTTAGTCTTATTGGCACAATTTGTTTTGCTTTGCAACTTTAATTATATTCCCCCGATACTCTGCAGAATGCTTTACCATACCTGAGTAAACACCTCTAGAAGCTTTCTGTGTTTGTTTAGGATAGCAGCCGCCATATTAGCTTGGTGTGACATCACTTCCTGCCTGAGTCTCTTCCTGCTCGCTCATAGCTCTGGGCACAGATTACAGCAGGGAGGGGAGGAAGGAGGGGAAGAGGAGCAAACTGAGCATGCTCAAGCTCTAACCCTGGAGGTTTAAGCTGAAAACAGGAAGTCTGATACAGAAGTCCATGTGAACACAATAGAAGGAAAGAAATGCTGTTTTTTTTGACATAGCAGCATTAATTTGAGGGTTTACTGATGTATTTATATAGACATTTCAGATAAAGCTTACTTAATTTTAGCCTTTTCTTTTCCTTTAAAGAGTGCTGGTCCTTGATATACCATATACCATTTGTATTTGGCCAAGCCCCTTTTATATAGGTTGTAGAACTCCTAGTTGAATTCTAATATCCTCATATTGTACAGCAGTGGGTATATTACTTCTTATGATAAACACATTTTAGTAAGTCATGTGACACAAATCAAATCACTAAGCACCTGTTATAACTGAGGACATCACCAAGCACAATTTAGAAGGATATAACTTAAAGCATATTGATGACTCTTATGATTATGTCATATAGAACTATAGTTATCACTCAATATAACAAAAAATTGTCCAAATCCCTTACTCCTGCAAATGATAACATAAGTAATGGTTAAGCCCAAGGCAAGCCCATTACACGACAGCATCCCAGGAGGCAGGTGAAGAGGGGAGCGCGAAAGCTAGTAAGAACTCTTCTGAAATTTCACAAGAACTCTCACACTCTTACACTCCCTAAGCCTCTGGAGCTACAGAAGGGCCAGATTTAGGTGTAGACAGTCAGAAGAAGCCCCACCCCACTGTTGTGTCCTTGGCACATGCATCTTCTACCTACCCCTAATTCTGGCACTCAATTTAAATTAGGGATTGGACAGGTTATACTACCCATCCTTGCATGCCACCTGCACCCAATATAAATACAGGGCTTGTTAGTTTATACATCTCATCCCTACAGCTAACAGCATGTTTATAGCGCTTGCATACATAAACATGACTTCAGTTCTTCCCTATGAGTAAACTGACGTTTTGATATTGCAACTGTTAGATATCACAGTTTTTGTTTTGTTTTTTACAATAGGCTCAAACTGTGGCTTGTTGCTGTAAACGATTATTGGTTTTTTTTTTCCTCGTTCTGCATTTGCTTTACCGAGGCAGGAAAGCCACTCTCAGAAACAAAGTGTTATGTTTATGAGAGAAGAATGTAATGGCAGCTTGGTGTTTACTGATGAATTAAGTTTAACATTGTATATTTTTAGAAGAACTAGCAACAAAATGTTTTACATCAATATTTCTCCGCACTTAAAAGCTGGAGCAGGATCCAATGATGAAATATGAGATCAGGATGAAAAGAGGAAAATTAGTGAGCATTTCTATTTATTTGAATAGCTAAGTAAGTCTGCAAATTTCACTTGTATAGGGCCGCTTTTAGGCACATGATTATTTAATTAGTGCTACACAAGACCTCACAAGTCTTTTGGGTTCCTCGTGATTTATACAGACACAAACTCGGATGTTTCTGACTAAACTGCTTCCCATTTCTACAGACCAAAGAATTGGAATGGACGAGCAGGTGGAGTGCTCATGCAGTTAATTACTGGGTGGCTTATACCTACATCGCTGCACAATACATTTTTGCCCTTGCCCCTAAATCAAGAGTGAGTGTAAAAATAAACACACATGCAGATATTACAGCATTGCCTTCAGGACCCATTGTGTGATGCAGTTTGTAGGGATTATGTGCTCAAACGTCTTTGGTGGGCCAGTCCCATATAAACAATCCATATATATATACATATACTATTGGGATGCCGGCACTCATGAAAAAAAATATAAATGACTGCCTGGGTGCAATCCTTAAATGTTTTGTCAATGTAGTCCTCGAAAAGGAGCACTCGCAGGTTTTAGGAATACTCTGACGTTTCGGCTGGAATACAGGAAGTGACAACTGCTACAAAAGTCTATACCGGGGATCTAAGAAACCATATTGAAGCTCAATATTGAAGCTCCAATAGGATGCTTTTGCTTTCAATAAGGATTAATGATATCTTAGTTAGGTACTGTTTTATTATTATGGAGAAAAAGGAAATTAAAATGTGGATTATTTGGATAAAATGGAGTCTATGGGAGGCAGTCTTCCCGTAATTTGGAGCTTTCTGGATAACAGGTTTCCAGATAACTGATCCCATACCTGTGTATGCATCTTTTCAAGGCCCTAATGTGGGCCGAAAGGTCCGATATATAGCATGTATATAATAAAAGCAACCACAAACTGGAGTGCTGGTCCATGAGATTTATATATATATATATATATATATATATATATATATATATATATATATATATATATACACAAACACAAAGAACTATGGAGGAACACAGTACCACCCTCAATGGGGTAAAAATTCAATAATCATTTCTTTTTAAATAAATCTTGATTATTCTGTTGAGTGCGGTACTATGTTACTTTATTTACCTTATTTACCAGCACCCGGGAAAGTTGCTACATAAGTTTAGGGAGTGTTCCTCCATAGTTCTTTTATATAAATATATATACGTGTGTCTACATACTGTATATTACCTGAGATTAAACACATGTCTCTTTCAGTGATTATTGCTTTTGGGGGATATGTTATCATAACATACCTGTATATTTAACTATAGTGTGTATCCACGCAGCCCCTTATTATGCCAAACAGATATAAGTGATCCCCACTACAGAGAATTAAGCTTTTAAAAGGTGAAATTATGACATCCACATATAAACATTATTTCCTAACTTTATATCCCAGTAATTATCTAGTATGAGGGAACAGTAATTCTCATCCATTCTACCATGTGTTGAAAATAAGTCTAAAGGGAGGCAGAAATCCCATTTCTTCTGATAGGTTAGGTTAGGTGTCCAGCCCTCTTCTGACTCTATTTTAACAAGCTATGGGTGCTTACAGATTTACTGAGCCTCCACTATATTTGAGTGAAGAGTGAAATTCCCAGACATGTTGCTGCCAAGGCCTAGGAACTATATTTGGCTCAATGCCCTCCCAGAGGGCTGTTGTAGCCTGTAATATGTATATGAAATATGGTTTGTGACAAATCGGAATAAGAATGTAGAGAACGAAGAGAAATCAATGTTCTCGTGAACAGAAATTCATTTTAGTAGTCTTCACTTCTCTTCTGCAAAACAAGGGACTTGCAGGGGTGCCATAAACCATAGCAGAAAGTTACAGTGCAAACATATACACTTCCTAACTAACTGGCTGAATACAACACTTCATTAACTTATTTAACTGCTACTAGGGACAGTTGTCTAGTGTCACAAGAGAATAAATATCCATTTAGAAGCTTTTTTTACAATATAATGAAATATTATATTTGCCAGTCATTGAGAGACTGTAATTAAATGAGTGTAAACCAGTTTGCCAAAATGAAATTATCTACCGGGCCGAGACATTTATGTTGTTGCACAAACAGAGCAAGCATGCATGCTTTAGAGGTGCCATTGAATACTGTGAGGTAGCCACAGCAACCTTTCAACATTGTTTAATATCCACAGCTGCCAAAAGCACAGACGTTTGCCAGAGGCCCCTCCAGCAGAGATGGGGTCAAACAGCAATGAAATTCTTGCCTATTTTCAAATCCGCAGCTATGTCTTCTTCTATTTTAATCTCTTGCCTGTGGCTTCTTTAGCATGTCCCCCACCTGCTATCTGCACACCAAAGACATATATATATCATGCATGCAGGGATACAGCATTCTAACTACTTAAAACATGTTTGCAAACAAATCCTGCTGGTTACATGGTTGCTGACAGGAATATAAACACACAAAAGAGCAGACTTTAGAAAGCAGTAAAATGGCACTTTGAATAAAGCATAACATGATACAAATAACCATTATATGAATTATGGAGGAAACCCCCATTGTGCCAATAAAAACACTATACATGCGTCCAAGGGATCTGTAAACATAATACATTCATAATACATTCATAATACAGTCATTTAACCCTTTAAGTGCTATGCCATGTAGAATCGGGATACAATTACATTCTGGGAGAGATGCACTGTATGCATAACATCAAACATTCCTTAAACACATGAAGGGATCTGATATATGTCCCTATAGTTCTCTTACCTATTTCTTTTTTATATAGTATTTACAGTCCCTTTCCAGCTTGTTTACATTTGAAGCTGCAAGTGCGGTGGACTGTTGCATGTTGGCACTCTTTATTAATGATACTTGCACCCAAAGATGTTCCTTGCACTTCTCTATAATTGCACACAAGTGCATCTGTTGAAGCAGTGGGACCCTGGAGCTACTACCACCACATTCAAGTTGATGGTGATTCCAGAGTTCCCTCTGAAGGTTGGTTCAACTGGCACAAAAAGCTGCATTGTGGGTAGATAAAACACATGGTGAATTGCATCTGAAACTGTACTTTATACACTGCATTTGCATTCGTAAATGAGCCCTTATATGTTCTATTTCACAGCTAGTGGCCAAGCTTCTTTGGCCACTTCTTATAAGGAACAGAATAAGGAATCAAGAAGGAAGGAAGGACCCGTGCCCAACCCGGACCCGCTGACCCCTATCCTCGACCAACACCTGCCGCCCAACACATCCCCCTACCCAGAACCACTACTCAAACCGGGACCTACAGAGTTAACTTAACTTTCGACCTAAGAAACCACAAAAATGGAAGAGACATCACCATAGACTGGAATTGACCTCATTCTGGTGCTAATTCAGCAGGACAGGGACAGAAAATTGCCTGCACCACAGGGGAGGGTGTGTCTTGCACCTTAGCTGGGTACCCAGGTGGGTTACCTGTGGACTGCCCAAATGGTTAGAGAATCTGGGATTTTATACCCGAAACCCACCTGTTTTGCAGGTATTCCACAGGTACCCAACCCGGTGCAGGACTCTCATCTAAGGCAGCTCTACCAGATGAAATTGCTGATATTGATATTGCTGTTGTTTCTAAACATAGAATAAAAGGAGAGGCACATACATGCTCACAACTAAAAACTGCTTTTCCAGTAGAATGAAGCACATTGAAGGGGCAAAATACGCCCTTGTTCATAAAGTCCCATGACTAGGTGTAGCGCTCAATGTACTTTCTGCCTATTCTTGCGCTAAACAGGACAAAGAAGGATCATTTACTATTCAACATTCTGCTCATTGTGGGAGCAGGAGAATGTAGTTAAATAGCAGAAAATCACAGGGAAATCAGAAATGCGGCCATTTTTTTTATATTCAGTCTCCCTGCACTTTTTTTTACTCTCACATGCAAATGTATCAGAACCAATCAAATAATTCTTGTGGTGGCACAATTCCTCTGGGAATAATAAATGAACTTCTGAGTGTATATATTTACCATAAAGATGCCGCAGATAGCAAAGGAATGCAACATTTTAAACGGGCTTAATCTAAGAAATGTATTGCTAATCTGAGAACTGACATGTAATGTACAGTACTTTACTTTAAAAAAAAAAATAGTTAAATTTTTGGCTGATTGATCAAAATACTTTACATTACAAATAGACTGATACTTTTGCCAGTCATTGAAATGTAAGCCGCACTACATTGTTGTCTACAGACAAAATGACAGCATCAAAGTCATAAGTAGGTGGCATTTGAATTGAAACGTTTGTCTCCGTACCCTTTTTCAAGAGCAATTGTGTTAGTGCTGGACAAAGTCTTGTACTTGAGAATTACAATCATTGCTGAACATATGGTTCAAGGAATATAAATGGTGTCTTTTACATGTACAAGTAATATATGAGCTTACAAGCTTGTGAACTTAGATGGACAGAATGATTTTCCCCATGATTGCTCTCTCCTCGAACACATCAGTCTAGTAACGCATTCTCGCCATGCCATCTGCCTACAGTCTTCTTAAAAGTAGTTTTAAGGGTTTTTGTGTTAGTTTCTCTGATACATAATGTATATGTCTTAAACTTTATTTAACATTGCATATCAAAAAAATCATTTTAGACATACAGTATTTTCAAAGAAAAACATTATTTTCATTATTTTCACAGTCAGCAATGTGTTTTTTTATTTCACACTTATTTTTAAAAAACGTGGAGTCAAGGACAAAATTGTTACTAGGCATGACTAATTTTACCAGCACCAGATAATTTGCAATTGGTTTTAATTTTTTATTATTTGTGTTTTTTTTTTTTTTTTTAAGTAAGCAGCTCTCCAGTTTGAAATTTCAGCAATCTGGTTGGTGGGGTCCAAATTACCCTAGCAACCATACATAAATTTGAATAAGAGACTGGAACATGACGGCCTGAATAGAAAGATGAGTAATAAAAAGTAGCAATAACAATACATTTGTAGCCTTAAAGATTAATTGATTTTTAGATGGGGTCAGCGATCCCCATTTGAAAGCTGGAAAGAGTCAGAAGAAAAGGGAAAATAATTGAAAAAAAAACAATGAAGACTAATTTTTAAGTCGCATAGAACAGGTCATTCTATCACATACCAAAAGGTAATTTAAAGGTAAACCACCCCTTTAATTAGGAGAAAAAGAAGACGCTTGAGCAAGATGTCAGAAATCTGTTCAAGGCAATCAAAACTGAGTGACAAACAGAACGGTTGGTTATGATGGAATAAAAAGGGTCTGCAAGATGCCCTATATGATAAAATTGGTACTTTTACTATTCACAAACCATTGCAGATAAGGCAGTGGTGTAATCAATCACTAACTCCTAAGGGTCACTTACACAAGGGTTTATTATCACTATCATTAACAAGGGTCGGTAACCTGGTACACTTTGATCCCTCACTACCCTGTCAATGAGAGGAAGTGACTTTTAGAAAAATAGCTCACTTATCACAGCAGTGCCCTTTACT
Organism: Xenopus laevis; assembly: GCF_017654675.1. Classification (NCBI taxonomy): domain Eukaryota; kingdom Metazoa; phylum Chordata; class Amphibia; order Anura; family Pipidae; genus Xenopus; species Xenopus laevis. The sequence goes on from NC_054371.1 coordinate 162,380,189, forward strand.
TAAAGACTTGACTTCCACAATAACATCTTACAGGTACCCCATGACTTATGGCTATCTCTGCACCTATGTTTTTATGTGATAATTGGTCAGTAGCTGAAGTGGAAGCAGAAAGACTTCTTCCTGTTTATGTTTTAACTGCTAGGTAGGGTTCATTCCACAATGGCAAATCATATCAATACACTCCAAGAATACAAACAATGGGAAAGTCCTGCTGCCGTGAATAGCAAACAAAAAATTATAATAAAAAGGTCTTCTTCTATGTGACTTTAAGCTAGCACTGAAGGGCCCCTACTTTGCGATAAGTGAGAGAGAACCCATAAGGGACTGTTTAACATGGCTACCAACTATATCAGTAGAATGTAATTTCTACTGACCTTGAATGCTGCCAGACCTGATTTAGCCTCAACGAGTCCGAAACTATAAATCTGCCGCCAGATTCATATTGCTATGATCCTCTCCTGCATTCATTTTGTTAACCTTGTCTGCATGGTTTTAAGTGTTGCTATTCTCATTTGTAACAGAGGCCAATTTGGTCCATTACTTTCAATAGCATGTCAAGACTGAAAGATCAACACTTCCTCTATATGGGTCAGGAATTCTGAAAGCGAGACAAGGCGGTGCCTAACACTATGGGGCAAATTCACTAAGAATCGAAGTTGCGCCAAGCGCAACTTCGCCGCTCTTCGCTGCACTTCGCCAGGCAAATTTTCGCCAGCGCTACGCAAATTCACTAAAATGCGAAGTTGCGCACAGGGGTAGCGAAAGGTTGTGGAGTTGTGCTAGCGTTGTTTTGCTATATAAAGCGAAGTTGCGCTAGCGAAGGCTAATTTGCATACGGCGCGAAATTCAAATTTCAATTTGTATCTGCACTACAAATGCCTAGAAAACCTTCAAATCAGCCAATAAAAATTTTATTTTGCCCTACACATGTGCCCACTGTCTAGGTAAGTTGCCATGAGTCAGGAAATGTAGGGGGGAGGAAGGGGAGCCCCAAATATTTTTCGATCTTTTTCAGCCTATCACCCGTCATGTAGAAAACACGCCAGCGTTTTTTGGGACTTAGAAAAAATTTTGACTTTTTTTGAAACAATCCCTATCTACTCTATTGCGCTTCGCCAGGTCTGAGGTGGCGAAGAAAGTCTAGCGTAAAAGGTAGCGTTCGCTACACTGCGCAAGTTAGTGAATTTGCGTAGTTTCGTCGCTAGCGAAGATTCGCCTGGCGTAAGGTTGCGAAGTAACACTAGCGAAACTACGCCAGCGTTCGTTAGTGAATTTGCGCAGTAGCGAAAATGGCCAACGCTAGCGAATTAACGCTAGCGTTCGGCACTTCGCACTTTAGTGAATTTGCCCCTATGAGTTTATAGGAGTTTATAGGAGTGGCCTGCTAAGAGGTGTCAGACAAGAATATTAGCCTAAACCTTAAAATAATGGCATTATAGGTTATATATATATATATTAATATACAGTAAAGGTGGCCATACACGGGCCGATAAAAGCTGCAGACAGACCAAGTCGGCAGCTTATTGGCCCGTGTATGGGGGCCCCCGACGGGCTTCCCCGATCGAGATCTGGCCGAAAGTCGGCCAGATCTCGATCGGATGGGGTTAAAAATCCCGTCGGATCGCGGCCGCATCTGTTCGTTGATGCGGTCCCGCGATCCGACCGCCCGTTTGGCGAACGCTAGGATCCGATCGTTGGGCCCTAGGGCCCACGATCGGATCAGCCCAATATTGCCCACCTCAAGGTGGGCATATCGGAGGGAGATCCGCTCGTTTGGCGACATCGCCAAACGAGCGGATCTATCCGTGTATGGTCACCTTAACTGCCTAGCTCGTCTGTGGGTTATGTGAGGCAGTTAGTAGGGCAATAGGTCCCATTTTCAACAGGTCTGGATTTGTGGAAAGACCGCAAAAAGACCTGGTTCTAGGACTGAAGGATTTTAGGGGTAACATGCTGTCAAACACTGGGGATGCAAAAAAGATATGATAGTTTTTATAATTTCCTGTGTCAATTGCCAGTGCTCCGGACCTGATGATGAAAATTTGGGCATGAAGGGGGGGGGCAACAAGCCTCAGTAGGCCTAGGGGTACCTGTTATGTAAATCCGCCCCTGATTTTCAAGCACCAGTAAAAACAGGTATTGTAATGTGTTTGTGTACACAAAGTAGATACAGGAGTCCAACCCAAGGTGTTACAGTACTAAGCCTCTACTTCTATACCACAGCACTAGGTGATCACATGAACAGAGAATGATGTGTTAGAATCATAGTCAAGTGAAAGCAGGAACTTCTAATCTATCGTAGTGCTAAGATCTGACTGCTAATTTCCAGTGGGACACATTCCATAGCAGATTTGGAAGGGCCAGTTTATAAATATGACCCTACTGATTTTGGATCTGATCTTTCCCCATCAACCTACTGAAAAATATTTAATACAGGGTCATAGGTTTTGTGCATAGGTTATTTTCTTGAATTCCCATTTTTCTACTGTCATCTGGTTTGCCACCTGATCTGAACTGAATGCCACTTTTAAGATAAAAAAAACAATGAACAGGGTCAACTTCTTTATTGTATGTTTCTTTGCATTTTTCATTGTTTTTGTCCCTTTAATGCTGCCTCTTGCTTTCAGGGCTGGTCCTATCAAATGTGGGGCCCAATTGGGACCATGTTGGCGGGGCCCCTAGACAAAGTGTTGCTGGCTACTGACACACCAAGTATTTAGGAAAATAAGGGCATACAGGCACAAAATAGAAAGGAAAGGGGCAGACAAGGTAACATAATAGGGGCACACAGGGTAAGAGAGAGAGGGAGGAAATAGGAGAGTGGACTGGGCCAATTAGTTTGGGGCTGGGCCGATTCAGCTTGGGAGCAGGCTTGGTTGGATTGGGGGCAGGCAGGGCCTATCAAGGTTGGAGGAAAGCTGGGCCTATGAGAGTTGGGGGCAGGCTAGACCTATGGATTTGGGGATGGGCTGGACTCTCAAAGTTGGGGGCAGGCCAGGCAGCATCATGTGCTGAGGGAAATATTATCTGTGCTGCCCTGTGGTGCGGGGCCCCCCAGAGGTGCGGGGCCCAATTGGGCCCAATTGGTCCAATTGGCCTAAGGCCGGCCCTGCTTGCTTTATTTTACATGTTTGGCCATCATAATAGATTGCAGAGAAATCTCAGGCTATAAATAACTATATTACTAGAACAGATTGAAAAACAGGTGACTGGAAGCAATGGATGTGGGCCCATATGTCAGGTGATTGCTTATTTGCTGTCCTAAATATCCATTAATACTCCTATCTCTTTCAATGAGATATGGGATCATCTTGTATTTGATATTCTATGTATATTTTTAAACCACAACAGGATAAGATACATTTTCATGTATCTGTACCCCTATGAAATTTTACTTCATTGCCAGAATGACATAGCATTACATATTAGCCATAAATACAGTAGTTTTTATGTTGCCTATCAGTTCATTCATCCCACACACCCCCACAGACAAATGGGGATAAATTTACTAACTGGCGAAACATCGCCAGCGACGGCTTTTCAGCCATCCCAACACTTCACCAGGTGAAAATCCGCTCAGACAATTTACTAAACTGCAAAGTTTCGTCCTATGCGTCGGTCACTGGCGAATTTTTGCTAGCGTTACTTCCGCAATTTCGCAAAAGCTTAGAAGCACTAGCGTTCAATTCTGCCCAGCGCAACTTCACTAGAGGTCTTGCGCTCAGGCTAATTTGCATACAGCGGGAAATTTAAAGTTGAATGCACATCTTTATGTTACATGTTGCATTCAATACATTACATTTACACCGATAACTACACATGCCAAGAGGACCCTTATAAAGTCAATTGAGTTGTAATAATGCCCTACTGTAAAATAATGTTCCCATATGTTCTAAAATGTATGGGGGAAACACAAAAAAAAACATAAACACTTTTGCAGCCCTTATTTGGTACCCCAGGGATGCTTTCATGCTTGTGTTGCTCCCCAACTCTTTTTACATTTGAATTTGGATCACTGTTAAAAAAGGTTGGGGACCCCTGCCATAAAGCAATGATGCATGTGGGATATTACCATAGAGGAGTTGATGTACATTATGAGATGCAAAAGTAGCTGCTCTATCTTTATAATGGCAGCTCTCCAGCCCAAACTTGGTGAAATTACCTTTGGCAAACATTTCTGTCAGTCTTTCTTAGCAAATTGTCATATTATTATATCGCCGATGTTGAAGTGAATTGTAAATTTTTCTGTGAAAATATATACATTTTTTCCTTTCACCCTTTAGTAAATATGCCCTAATCAGCATGCTTGAGAACTATCCATAAGAGTAGGCTGAACAGATGCTGCAGCACTGCCTGCAAGTTCTTAACAGTTCAAGAAGCATGCATAAAAAAATACCTTTTATGATTTTTGCATCCTCTGCATGTAAAGTGGGTCCTAATATTTCATTTTCTTTACTCACCCCCTCCCCTATTTGTAATTAAAAGCACTAAGTGTGCCCTGGTGCAGAAAAACAATGCAACCAATCAGCTATTTGCTTCTAAACAGGTGACCAGTAAGTGCTTCTTGCTGTTTGGTTGTTATGCGTTACTGCTGCTGGGCAAAGTTAGTGTATTTTATTACATAACCCCGTAAATGTGTAAACTATTGAAAATATAGTTTATTTTATTTAAACGAAATAAAGAAAATGAACATACTGCTTAAATATATTCCATTGTGCTACATATATTCCAAAATCCAATATTCAAATCATCCTGCATTATAAAACAGAAAGAAAAGGAAAGAAAACATGCGTGTCCCTATAGGTGTCACCTGCTACTCTTCTTCTTTTTCTCTTTTCAAAGCTGTCACATGCCTCCTTCTGGTGAAATTCTAAGGTCAACCGTCGCAACCCTTTGATTCCTCTGAAGTTTTTTTTTAGGGAAGAAATGACTTACATTCATGTCTTTTGATACATATGGCAAGGTTACCGGAGTCCAACACAACCTTCTTTTGATAAAAGCCTCCTGTTCCCCAACTCCCCTGTGTAATTCATATCTTGTAGATCCCTTGTACTGCACACACTAACTTGTTTCTCTCAGTAATGTAATATTTTAAAGAATGAGCGCCGTTGCACGGGCCAGAAACCACAGAACATAAAACTTGGTAAGGATTTCAAGCACTACAAAGTTTAATATGCATATAGATCTGTGCAAATGTAATGACTCCAGAAACTAAACATGAATATTTCAGTATTTACTCATACTTATCGAGCATGCAGGTTCTCAGGAAACCAGGAACACAGACCCACAGTTACAGTCTAGTGGTGGGTGCCTGCATTCTTGATACTGTCGGAAAATTTAATGTCAACAAATTCTGCCTACAGGAGACATTAAAAAAGCATCAAAAAAAATCAAACAGGTCAATGAGACTCAGGGCACAGTGTGTGAAACTCAGAGCCTGTGATGAGCGGATCTATTGACACGGACCTGTTGTTTCTATAGCTGAACAGTTCTTGGCTTGGCAGAACAACTGTAATTACTCCTAGATATTTGCTTTAATTCATTGTTGTTCATTAGCAATAAGTAGGCAGAAAAGAGCATATCTGGGTATAACTGGGCACTGGGATTGTATCAGTTGTATATGCATATTTATATTGTAACTAGTGATGGGCGAATTCACTAAACGGCGCCGGCGTCTCGTTTTTGACGCCGGCGCCCGTTTTTGCCGCGAATTTTCGCGGGCGTTTTGCGAATTTATTCGCTGCCGGCGAATCGCGCAAATTCGCCGCGAATCCGCGCCTGGCGAATAAATTCGCCCATCACTAATTGTATCTTTAAATCTTCAGTTGTTATACAGAATACATGTGTTAGCCTAAAATATTATTATGTATGATGTTGTTACCAAACTAGAGTTAACTTGAAACAGCCTGACAATGTCGTCTGTGCTATACACTCACAGAAACTTACGAAACAGAAAATATTTGTGAATGTTATATTTGTTATATGTAAATAGATTAAAACAATACTGAGATTTCAAATCACGTCAGATACTTGAAAATGTATACGCACCACAAACAGTGAGCAGCAGCAAAAATGTCACACACGGCCTATTCGCATGCATATGTATCATTTAAAGCAAGTAAAATCTATGTACATGACTAATGACAAACATGCCATCCCCGGGTCAGAAGGTCCTGTACTAGTAGTGTTAATATCCGGGAATGGGAAAAGAATGTAGAACTACAGAAAAATCACATTGCTGTAATAACAATACTGTGCAGATAAACAATTTCACATTTGCTGAACAAAAAGCACGGGACGGCAAAATAGCCACATGCATTTGCCCAACATGACCACCTTGTGCTGGGCAATATTGAGTTCATCCAATCGCTTGGCCCTTGGAACAAGCAACTGGATCCTAGTAGGCCCATAGACAGGCTTCTGGCAGATGACTGCATCAACAAGCCAATACGGTCCTCAACAATATTTTTAAACTTGTCTGATAAATATATCTATTGGGGATTATGTAATATAAGGTGCAAAGTTTGCGACAGTTCCTATCGACTATAACAACCAATCAAACAGGTAGTATTTACTGGACACCTGTTTAAAAGCATCTAATTGGTCGGTATGCTTACTGCACCTAGACAACCTCTGTGCCTTATATCACATGTGGAGATTAGTGCTCAGAACCCCAGGTGGAATTATTATTGTAGTACTTGCTTGTCACTTAGGAAAACTCCTAGGGGTGTTTTTGCCATTAAGTGACTTGAGAACCTCAGCTTAGCCGGCAGCTCTTCATCGACTAAAAGGAAGTTATTTGCACTCTCAGGGTCACTTTTGGACAGGGGTTTTTGGGAGAGTGTAGATGTATTTTCTGCAAAAGTAAACACATTCTTCCTTTCCTTTGGGTTGTCTGCAAAACTAAAGGTAAGCATGTATGGAGCATATACACCCTGCTGTCTTTAAGGCCCCTAAGAATCCAGCTTTTTAGAGCCTTCAAATGTTTCAAGTTAGAAGTAATCATTGTCGTTTCAGTCATCCTGCAGCACTTTCATAAATATGTAAGGCTACAAATATTTCTACGCAGCAAACCTAACCTTAAAAGGCCTTCAGAACAAACTTCCAGGAATATCTAGCAAATAAGCATTCATCCCAAATCTTACCCAGTTTGCATTCTGCTTAACCCCACCATGCACTCTAGCTGTGACAAAGACTACATGTAATGAGTGGTATTTTGCATTTGTATTACCATCCAAATGGCCCAAGATGCCATTACATCAAACAAGGTTATTAAATCACTAACTCTTGCTTTAGCAGTAAGAGGCTATATGGGGAAACGTATTATAAGATGCAGAGTTTGCTACAGGTCTATTCACCTATAGGAACCCATCAGAAAGCCTAATTTACTGGTCACCTGTTTAAAGGCCAACATATTTGTGGATGCTCTCGATTACTGCACCTGGGTAAGTGTAGTGTCTTCTATCTCATATTAGGGTATCACTGTTAAAGTAGCATTGCTAGGTTCACCAACCATTCCAGATTCAATAGCTAAAAGATACTTTTCTAGGTTTTAACTTATTTCTTAAATTCTTATTCTTATTATTATTTCATTATCTAAAGAAATAGGAGCTTAACCTTTCCAACACCCTTACCCTGTAAAAATCTGTTATCCAAACACTATTCTAACACAGATCTATTGATTCATACACTGGAACTGACAACCTTTAAAAACTAGTCCCCATATGTAATAAAAGGCACTAAGTTTGCCCGGGACCGGTAACCCATAACAACCAATAAGATGTTTGCTTTTAAACAACTGACCAGTAAATGCTTCCTGGTGATTGGTTGCTATGGGTTACTGCTCCTGGGCAAAGTTAGTGTCTTTTGTTACATAACCCCAAGCTATTACCATATGAACATATGAATGCCTAAACTGTTGCCAGACTTTGGACAGTTACAATGTAATATCAGACAGTCCTCAATAAAGCAATTTATATAAAAAAAAAATTCATAAACCTATTTATTCAAATTTAAATATGAAAGGTCCCTTTTAAATGGTCAGTAGCATAAAATGAAAATCGTTGATTTGATTTGACATAGCATTTATTTTTTACAGTACCTATAACAAGGAGGGCCTTGTGCATTCAGTCCTCTTTTATCTGTTGTCCACACAAAGTCCCACCAAGGCTAGAGCGTTCAATGACATTCACAGCATGCCTTTAAAAGCCCCTCCAGGCAATGAATTTATCAAATAAAAATATCATACTTTCTAAAAATGTTGCAGAAGACAAAGTCAACAGAATTTGCAAGTGCATTTTGAGCAATAGTCTGGTGTTACTGTCTGATTAAATGGCCATGGATTGTAGCTGCCCACTTTACATGACAGGTCCTTCAGTTATGAAACTGTCCTAATTTTTATGAATTATTGCTATTAATTTCACTCCGAGACTACAGTTATCATTATGCTACTCTTAAGAGGCTAAAAGAAACCTATCAGGTTCCTGTAAGAATAAAGGAAGCATTTGGGTCAGTGAGAGCACAAAGTATACTGAAAGCACATCATTTTTCTTTGCAAAATATATGGAAACTGTCACTAAGAAATGATTTCCTTTTAATTACATAGCGGCCACATAGTCCACAAGACTACATTAACTATTCTGTGCAGTCACTGAGGGCCATTTACTATCAAAACCCAGTTATAAAAATGAAGGTAAAGTGGCTCAGGCCGTATTAGTTCTATTGAGTTCCGAGCAGTAATGGGAAATTTCACATGCACAATATATCTGTCATGCTTACAACATGAATGGTTACCTTGGAGAAACATATTTCCGTGATTTATGACCAATACTTACACTCAGTTCACAATTAGTACTTCTTTGTCACAGTGAGGATGGATTTTTGAAAAGATGTTAACATTTTGTTAAAGCAACTTGTTTGATTTCCTTTTTGTAATTGGTGAGGTGAAACAATGTTTAGCCATAAATATTCATTTAACACTATTCCAGACACACAGCAGTATAGTGAATTACCCCTCGAGTGTCATATTTCTTTCCTCATGCCTGAAACCACTATAAAATCTGAGGGAGAAATATGTTTATTTTCTCATCTATTTTTTTTTCACCAGTCTGTTCTCATAATGGAGAAACCGTGCGTGTCTCCTGGATACTCAGCAGAACAGGTGGACCAGTAAGCACTACAGGCTGCAGGGAAAGACAGTGTTCCATGCTCCAGATGTTGCAGAACTACAATTGCCAGATCTCACATGGGCATACTGGCCATTGTAATTGTGCAAGACCCATTTTGTAAAGATTTGTTAGAATGCAGAAATGCTCACTGCTAGTCAGCCCCAATAACAGGTCAGGGATCTATGCTGTGAAGCTCTATAGTACCATTCTTGCACTTGTATGTTGCCTTGTTTTTGTATGAGACAGTTCTTCCATAAACAAATAGTTATGGGACACTTATTTTTATAAGCAGATAGATGTCGTTAAGCATTCAGTATGAGTGTAATCTTTAGGCCCTTTAGGCCCATCTTTAGTGTGAATTGTAGTCCACAAATAAATTGAATCACAGCAGATTTGCTTGAAGTGCTCTCTTTAATCACTGAATTTGAGATAATCTTTAGGCCCATTGAAAAGAAAATTTATAGACCACTATGGTGTTATAGTAGAGAACAGTGATTGTCATAATGCCCAAAAACCCCAGCCCATAGCAAAGCATGGGGAATACCACCATCAATTTGATCACCAAAACCAGCCACCTGTGGCTGGTATTGGTGGAGGCAAGTTGACTTCTCCTAAGCTAGTCATACACAAGTTGATAAAAGCTGTCTGTCTTGAAGGAGAATGAAAGCTGCCAAAAGTTAGGGCACCCCCAAGGATTGTAATAACTTAACTGATACCCCTGCACAGACCTGGGGCACTAGCGAGCGACCTCCTTCTTCCTTCTTTTTTCACTTTAACAAAAAATCCAACATTTTCTCTCTACTGCGCATGCAGGGAGAAAGCAGGGAGGGGGCACTATGGAGGGTACCCCTAAGCTTAGCTTCTCAACAGCTACTCAGAACCCACTGAGCATGTGAGTGTTGCTGACAATTTCCAAGTTGATGACCCCCTGTAACAAGTTTGAAGTCTTGGATCATTGCCGTTATTGAGAAGCTGAAACTTTAGGCTGGTGCAATAAGTGCAGCATATAAAATATGCCACTTTTGGCCATATTAATTTTTAGGTTTTAGTTCTCCTTTAAGGAGCCGAGTCAGTAGGTCATTGTCCTTTGTATGAGGCCCATTGTCTCACCTGCCCAACAGGTTTTGAAGAAAATATCAATTGACAAGGTACTTTGATTCAGCCATTGTCCAACAGGCTTCCATAGGATTGGCTGTATGAATCAGCCTGATTTGATTAAGCATTTGGGTATAGCTTTTAAAAATTATCATTTTAATTAAAAATTTGCATTTAAGTTCTGCCCCAAATGATTACATTTGTGACTGCACTCATACAGGAACTTAAATGGACATGACTATCAATCAGACACTGGATAATATATTTTATAATTACTATAAGTAAATAGGAACTCTGGCTATTGCTATATATAATCAGGGCTAACATAGTCTCAAGAGGCCCCGACAGCCAAGAGGCTAGGGTGTGGGGAGTGTGGGGAGAAGAAGGCTCATACAGGTGGTTGGAGTCAGGGTGGGAAAGGGGGGGAGGGGAGAGTTGGTCCATACCGGGTTTAGTGGATGGATGGTATCGTATATGCAAGGCTGTTACCCGGTCAAACCGATACAACCAATTCTCCCTTGTGTGGGGGGGGGGGTCACCTTTCCTTTTTTTTTTTTTTTTTTTTTTTCTCCCTTCTTCACTCTTTCTCTATTTTTGGGAGAAGCGGTATTTGTATTCTGGGAAATTTATAAATGGTAGCGCTTAATATTATAAGTTGGAATGTGAGGGGGCTAGGCTCTAAAGTGAAGCGTTCACTAGTTTTTAACTATGTGAAGACATATAAGCCTGATATCCTAATCATGCAAGAAACACATTTGGTAGGGCAAAAGTCACTGGCATTGAAAAAACCATGGGTGGGGGAGATCTATCAGGCAAACTATTCTTCCTACTCTAGAGGGGTTGCAATACTGGTGCATAAAAAAATAAGTTTCCAAATGGAATGTATTAAATATGATTTGTATGGGAGATATGTTATTTGCCAGGCCAAAGTCAATGGCATACTTTTTACCATGGCATCTGTATATCTTCCTCCTGCGGCAGATTCACAGATCTTGCAAGATATAAATAATATTCTGTTGGAATTAAAGCCTTCCCCTCTTTTATTGTTTGGAGATTTCAATGCAGTGTTGTCACCTCAGGTAGACACAACCTCAGGCACACATTATAGTAAACTTCCTTTGGTAAACTGGGCTCTTAATAATTCACTTACTGAAGCATGGAGATGGAAAAATCCTAACAAGGTAGAGTTTTCGTGCTATTCAGCAACTTATAAATCTCATTCCCGCATTGATATGAGTTTTGTTTCCTCTGAGGTTCTTCCTATGATTCAAAAGGTGGATTATCTATCTAGAGGAATATCAGACCATTCACCTTTAATGTTAACACTACAGTTATACCCCGATGCTGTAGACAGGATTTGGAGACTGTCTCCCTATTGGCTAGGCAACCCAAGAGTTGAAGCAGTAGTCCTCCCGACTCTAAATTATTATTGGCAGAATAATCCGGGAACAGCAGACGTGTTTGTGGTGTGGGAAGCTTTTAAAGCGACAGCAAGGGGGATGTATATCTCAGGTGTAGCACATGCCAAAAAAGTTTCTGTTAATAATCTAAATGTTTTAGAAAAGGAAGCTTTAGAGAAAGAGCGAATTTACTTAAATTGCTCCACAGAAGAAAATAGGAATATATGGTTACAATCTACACGTCTGTATAAACTGGCATTATTGGAACAAACACATAGTAATATACAGAGGGAGGCCAATAGAATATTTGAAATGGGAGACAAGTCAGGGAAGATGTTAGCCTCGCTAGTAAGGGAAGATACTGGGGTAGCGACCATACCGGTCATTACAGATAAGAAGGGGGAGGAGGTTACACAACCTAGACTGATTATAGACACCTTTAAACAGTTCTACCAGGATCTCTACAATTCTAAAATCGATAGAACTGATGAAGATATAATAAAATATTTAGAGTCTGTCCCATTGTCATATCTTTCTAAAAGTACGCAGGAGAACCTAGACTCATTGATAACAATTGAAGAGGTGGAAGATGCAGTTAAATTGCTACCAGCAAACAAATCTCCGGGTCCAGATGGCCTCCCGGCCGAATTTTATAAGCATCATATAAAATTAATAGGCAAGCCCCTAACAGATTTATTTAATAAAATAACGGAGAGAGGGTATGTTCCTGAATCTATGTCGCAAGCTTATATTATAGTTCTTCCAAAGAAAGGTAAGGACCAGTTGCAATGCTCCTCTTTTCGTCCAATCTCTCTAATTAATTCCGATGCAAAATGCCGTGCTTGATGCGGAGAAGGCCTTTGATTCAGTCGAGTGGGCCTTTCTGTGGCAGACATTGATCAAATTTGGAATTGGACCCAGATATCTTAACTGGATTAAAGCGCTGTATCATTGTCCGACTGCCCAAATTAGAGCAAACAATATGCTTTCTGCGAGGTTTCAATTAAAGAGGGGTACAAGACAGGGCTGCCCTCTTTCTCCTCTTTTATTCTGTCTAGCGATAGAACCTTTAGCAGAAATAATTCGCAATACACGAGAGATTGGAGGCTTCCTGAGAGGGAATTTAACGGAAAAACTTTCATTGTTTGCAGATGATATGCTAGTGTATCTTGACAATCCAGCTCAGTCTTTAGACTCTCTTTTACAAACAATTACGCTGTATGGCAAGTTCTCGGGTCTACAAGTTAATTGGAACAAATCGACTCTATTTGCACTGGATCAACAGGCTAAAAATCTATTAACGGAGCTTTCACCTTTACAATGGGTCAATAAATTTACATACCTGGGGATACAAGTTACTCATGACTGGAATCAATATCGAATGCTAAATATTGACCCAATTGTTACAGATATGGAGATCAAATTTAAACAATGGGCAACACTCCCCTTGTCGTTATATGGAAGAATAAATTTGGTCAAAATGAAATTCTTGCCAAAATTTCTTTATGTATTTAGGAACTCTCCTGTTTGGCTACCAAAAACTTTCTCACAAGGTAACACACAAATCGCCCAGCATTATTTGCAAGCCTTGATTCCCTCTGGTGTTCCGTCAAGTCACCACAAAAGTACTTCAATCATGGGTATGGAAATCAGAGGCAAACAGCAGAATACCTGCTAACAAGTGCTTTATTGTGCGTCCACACAACATGTTTCGGGCAGCAAAAAGTCCCTTGAAAAAGGGCCTTTTTGCTGCCCGAAACATGTTGTGTGGACGCACAATAAAGCACTTGTTAGCAGGTATTCTGCTGTTTGCCTCTGATTTCCATACCCATGATTGAAGTACCAAAAACTTTCTTTAAGTCTATAGACTCGAAGATTTTGTCTTTTATATGGGCCAAGAAAACCCCGAGGATTAATAAGAAGGTCTTGCAAAGATCAACTACAGCAGGGGGTCTTGCTCTCCCAAACTTATATCAATACTTTCTAGCTGCTGTATTAGTTACAGTGCGCTGGTGGTTCGAATCAGATCAATACAATGCTGCGGTTACCTTGGAGGCTAACATCCTGGGCTCAAGGGAGGCATTAAGATTGCTGGTATATAGGGGAGGCGAGTTACATCAAGGAATTTCCTACTCTATGCTGACAACAATCAGAGCGTGGAGGGTAGCCCAAAGGCGTCTATCTCCAAATGGACAAGTGTTAGTATCACCGCATGCTCCACTTTGGAGAAATAATTGTTTTCCACATTTGTTAGGCCTACTTGACTCCCACATATGGGTGCAAGCAGGAATAAAGTATGTAAAAGATATATTTCAGGATGGCCAGCTATTAAAGATTGAGCAGTTACGGGCAAAATATGTATCTAAACATTTAACTATGTTTCGGTGCATGCAAATAAGGCATGCCGCCCATGCACAATTTAATATTCAGAAGGTCTTAATACAGACTACAACAATGGAGAGTAATTTGCAAAAACAAGAAGTAAAAAAACCATTGGCTATTATATATGATACTCTCCAAATTAGGGAAGACAGGATAACGCTCAAGTCCTATTTTAAATGGGTAAAGGATGTAGGTGAACTGGACCTGGATAAATGGGAAATGATTATGAAAAACCTTTTAACCCCTTGTATAGCGACAAGAGATAAATTAATCCAGGTTAAATTTATACATAGATCGTATCTAACACCAAAACGATTGCACAGTATAGCACCATCTAGAAATGGTCTATGTACAAGGAGATGTGGCCATCCCGGTTCATGGATACATATGGTGTGGAACTGTCCTAAATTGGTGATCTATTGGAGACAGATTTTTGAATTTGTATCCAATTTGGTCGCTTGTACTATACATCAGGACCCACTTATAGCACTTCTGGGGTGTGTAAACAATGTGACAGATTTAAAAGAAAAGAGAACGTTAATCCAGATACTATTTTATTATGCAAAGAAGTTAATTATTATCCAGTGGAATAGACATGAGGCTCCCACACTGGATGCCTGGAAAGAATTGGTAAATATAGCAATGCCCAAATATAAAGCAGCATACTATTCCAGGGGGTGTATTGATAAATTTTCGGGAATTTGGTCACTTTGGCTATTAAATAAGGGAACAAACAGTACGACTACACTTTAGAATGTAGCAGGAAGGTTATCCCTTCCAGCTCCCCTTCTCTCTTTTTCTTTCTTTCTTTCTTTCTCTTTCTTTTTTTTTTTTTTTTTTTATTATTTTCTGTGTGGGAGGGTGGGGTGTGGGTGGATTGCTTTTCTTTCTTTTTGTATGTAATGGAATGAAAAAAAAATCTTAATAAAAAGAAGTTTAAAAAAAAAAAAAAAAAAAAAAGAAGAAGTTCTGCCCCTAATTGTGGCAAAGGAAACTGTGTGCTGCACCCAAACATGTTGTGTAACTTTAGGATCAAAAGACACGGGGATCTCCCTTATTCCGTACCTCTTTCCAAGTAATTAATAGGTTAAAAGGAGCAATGATCACAGTAACTAAATTAGTGATACTCTACTTACAAGACTAATCCAATCAGTATCCACTGACAGCTGTCTGTCTTTTAAAGAGGTCTCTATTCAGGTGCATAATTTGCCACCCAAGTCCTTTCTTTTATTCTGCTACCTCCTATGAGGCACTTAAACAAAAGCCTCTGAAATGCCTTAGCAGATCACATTTACTGCATTACCTTGGTGACAATTCTCAGTTCCTTCTCAGAGAAACTAATGACGATTGGCATGGAACATTGTTCACTACAAATGGTAATTCTAGTCGAATTAGAAAGTGCTTTGTGTCCTTGCCTTATTAATAATTTACCTAATTTTCCTTTACCTTATATTAATTTTACTACAATATATTATTCCTTTAAAAGAAGACATTCTAATACTGTGCAAGTGCAAACATTTCACCGACTAAACATGAGCATTATTAAATTGTCTTAAGGTGTCAAAGAAATTTCCAACACGTTGCAACTAAATACATAGCTTTGATCTTGAAGTTCATTGGTAGAGATATCCTGCAGCATCACTAGGGTTTCAGTTTCATAGCTTTTGTCTCACGGAATGTTTACTTTGTATGGATAATTAAAAGGAAAACTAATATGAGTGCTTATGTGAATATATATATATATATATATAATTCAGCATAGGCAGCCGCACTCTGATCCGGATCTGTTAATTTGATGGTGGGTGCTGGATCAAAATTTGTTATCTTAGAATTCCACAAAGAACCAGACTCCATCTTGTTCTGATGAATAAAGTCACATTTTATAGTATTCAATTTGCGTGTCCATATTCAATTTATATATATATATATATATATATATATATATATATATATATATATATATATATATATATATATATATATATATATATATATATATATATATATATATATATATATATATACAAAAAATTGGAAATGGACAGCATTTTCCTCTGTGGAGGACTGACCGCAGACCTCAGGAGGTCTACTTTTTGTATATTAAAACATAATATAAAACATAAGCATTAAGAAAGTCCCAGGGGATGCTAAACATGAGCTGTGATTGGCTATTTGGTAGCTCCTATGTGGACTGGCAGCCTACAGGACGCTCTGTTTGGCCATAAACTTGGTTTTTATACAATCAAAGCTTGTCTCCAAGCCAAAAATAAGCACCTGCTTGAATAACAGGGGTGGGTGAGCAACATGTTGTTTGTGAGCCACGAGTTGGAGACCACAGTTTTATAAGATTTAGTAATGCTTCTGCAATTAATTCTGGGAATGCATCCGAGATTCATGGTGCATATATGCAACAATCTGCATCCAAACACATCCAGCCTGTTATCTTTACACAAAAGAACCCAAAATAAGTGCTCATGACAAAGGCCTTATTTTCTCTGTCTGGTACATATTTTTTAACTGATTTCGTGGATCCCAAACAGGCATCCAAGGAACCCTGTACCTCCTTCATCTTTGTTGTTATTTTAAATGGTTATCCTTATGTATAGTTTTACCCTATTAGCTCAGAAATGTTTGATGTAGGCTACTTTCATCCCTTCTGGACTGACTTCTTGTACCCACCCCACTTTCTGATAGAAAGAGAAGATCAAACAATTAGGATCATTTTAAGTAGAAAAAAATAGTAATTCCTTCAAAAACATCTTTAGGTTTAATTTTTTATATTTAAAACTTTAAGCTATATGATGGATAGCCTTTTCCAAAGCCCTGAGAAATGTGGTCATCTGAGTTCTTACCTAAAGTCTTCCATCTAGTGCTAATCACCATGAAGCATACCTGGTCTGAGATGGGAATTTTGACAGTGATCCTTCATGTCAAGAGTGATCCCATGACAAAGAAAGGAAGTGTTAGGAAATACATTGTGCAGAGATTAGGTTCCCAAGTGTTCACAGTAGGTATTGAGTTAGGTGACTATGACTAATTCCAAATAATTCCCACAATGAAAGATGAAGGGGAAGGCTTAAGAGGCTTCAGACGTACAGCATGTGTCTTGTAAGTCAAGTGACAAGTTATCGCAGTGTCTTTATGCATACAAACTGGTTGAAGAATAAATAACTGTTTGCATAAAGTTTTCAGAAAGCCTGACTTTTGTCATGTCATATGTCTGGGGCACAAGGAGGTATAGCAGGTGTTTCAGTGGCATCAATGGATGCTTTTCTCATAAAGAACTTAAAGTGAAATCCTTGCACATTGCTTGCTCCACCCTGGAACAGAAGTGAGACCCAGTTGTCAGACACTGTTGGAGTGATGAGTAAATCTGTCCCGTTTTGCCAAAAAAAATTGGAAAATCACAGAAAAAGTTGTGAAACTTTGAAAAACGTGAAATGTATTGGCGTTTTTTCATGCAAAATACACTAAAGTCAATAGGTGTTTTTTCACAGTTTTTTTTTTTGGACCTCTGTTGTTCTCAGGCTAGTCAAAACGATTACACAGCAGACAGGCACAATAGAAGGTGTTAACCAATCTGCTACAGGTCTATTAATCTATACGAACCAATAAGCAGCTAATGTTTTAAAGTCGGTTGTTTGAAAGCAAACATCTGATTGGCTGCTATGGGTTACTAGACCTGGGTAATATTTGTCCTTTTTTTATTACACGACTACATAAGAATTAAAGGAAATATCAATGTTGCTCAAAACAAAGTTATACGGGAGCAGCACTTTGAAAAATAGTACCATTTTTTACAGGGTGAAAACACATTTATGCCACAAGGTTTTAACAACTAGAGAAGTGATAACCATTTATTAATAAACTAGCAACAATGCCTAGCAACTTGTTCGTTAATTTTGACACATACATTGACTGCACTTTCCTGAAATGATACCTATGCTTTTTTAAACTTTGGTTTAAACTACAGGAAATCTTCATTTATCCGTTTTTGCAAATGCATGAATCGTGTTTAAAATATTTAGGTGAAAAAAGACAAAATCCCACTATACATACCAAAATGAATGTTTTCATATGTTGTATACATGTTACAACTAGGGGACCAAAAAGCTGCATTGCAGTTTTACTTGTCTGTTAACTACTGGTATGGGATCTGTTCTCCAGAAACCTGTTATCCATAAATTATGAATTACAGAAAGGCCATCTCTCATTGACTCCAATTTATCTACATTTTTAAAAATGATTTCCTTTTCTCTGTAATAATAAAACAGTACCTAGTACTTGATCCAAACTGAAGATGGCCATACACAGGCCTATAAAAGCAGACCAAGTGTATGGGGGCTATCAGACAGGCTTCCCCAAGCGACATCTGCCCAGAAATTTCCAGATGGCTTTAAAATCCATTCATTCCAAGCATTGTGATCTGATCATTGGGTCCTAGGGCCACAATCGGATCAGCCAGATATTGCCCACTCAAGGTGGGCATATCGGTGAAAAATCAGTTTTTGCCCATGTTAGGGTTGCCATCTTTTCTGTAAAAAATTACCGGCCTTCCTATATATTTATCTTTTTTCCCTATTAATAACATTGGGATCAGCCATCATTTTTACCAGCCAGGCCAGAAAAATACCGGCCAGGTGGCAACCCTAGCCCATAGCGATCTAAAGATATAATTTATCCTTATTTGAAACAAAACCAGACTATTGGGTTCCATGATTTTCTAGCAGACTTTCGATTCTGACTCAAAATACATGGGGCAGCCAGGAAATTTCTGGGTCAGTGGTTGACCCAAATGAATGCGCTTAATGAGGCCATTTTCCAGTCTTCCTTTAATATGATAACTTTGTTGTGATAGAGCCAAATTGATTGTGGTAGGGGGTGCAAAACAGATCATTGCACAGTTTATCCAGAAACAAACAAAACAGATTTTGGCTGTTTGGTCAGCTTGCTTGGGAATTTAAATTTGGAGAGAAAATGTTTTTACATTATTTATTTATTTATTTATTCATTTAAAGCCTTGTAAAAAATGAATGCATTTTAAATAAGGTGGCCGTTTTTCATTTATATTGCATTCTTTGCTTTTTGGATGAGAAGCCTAGACCTCTAATGAGGGTGAGAAAAACAGATGGATATTGTGGCAGTGGCTGAAGGGGGGCATGCAAAAGGTCAAAGAAGAATTCAGGAAGGAAATTCTAGTGGCTTAGCCCGTTCATGCTGTGCCATACTTGCCCACCCAGCTTCTCACATCTCAAAAGATGTTATCACTTAAACATTTGCATTCTGTGTACAAAAGCTAAATTAGCCTCTGAAACCATTCTAAGCAGCTGACTTCTGATAGCCTTGCCTTGACGTGTTTATTTCTGCAACTAGCTCCCGTGTAACTGCTGCACGGATACATAAGAAATATTATTTTTCTCTTTCCAGAGCTGCCTTTTCACAGGCTGTTGCGTTGAATTGTTTTGCTAAACATGCCTTTTGTGCCTGCTCCTTCTAACATCTGTGCTTCTGAGTGCGATTTGGTCTCTAAGTAAATACCTTTAAAAGGGAT
The DNA here is from genome assembly GCF_017654675.1 of Xenopus laevis. NCBI lineage: Eukaryota > Metazoa > Chordata > Amphibia > Anura > Pipidae > Xenopus > Xenopus laevis. The sequence goes on from NC_054371.1 coordinate 162,399,784, forward strand.
GCACTGTGATGCTTATTTAATGATGTGTGATGTGTAAATTGACTATTTTCGGTGAATTAGGTTAAAATTTCCCTTAAAGCCTATTTTTTGCATTAGCATGAAATCAGAAATTTCATTGAAGGAAGGAATTATCCCTCAAAAAGAAACATCAGGGGGCCAGCAGAGAAGCCAGTGGGAAACTGTATTGCATTTGATACGCATTAGCCAATCAAAGACAAACAGCCTTTAAGTGCTGAAAGACTGAGGCAGCCACTATTATGTTCTGTGTAATAGGCCTACTGTGGTCTCACTGGGAACATTCCATGCCTGCTGTACTAGACCCTGGTTAAGTCTTCTGGTCAGGATCTAATTCCATAAATCACAAAAAAGGGATACTTCTTAACACCTCAAATTGAGATAAAATGCCTTAATTATCTGGCCTATCATTACCTGTCCTGTCCTCAGGCCATATATTATTTGTTAAGGGACTAGGCCTAAGTATAGGCATGCTTTATTACATTGTGACAGTGGGCCACATGAGACTAAACTACTACTATTTTTTTAAACTCTTTTTAAAGCACTTCTCAAGAAAGGTGACTTTCACTAAGCTGTCAATCAGATTGTTGTGTAAAGAAAATGTTAACTGCAGGCCTGCTAAGGTCACAAATCAAGAATGAGAAGTTCTCCTCCCCTTCTGCCCTGGCCCAGTACTTTAGACATACTGATTAGGCCAATTATCATTAGTTAATGACTTTTCAAATACCCCTCCCTTTCAAGCTGAGAACAAAAAGGCCTATGATTTACCATAAAGTCACCAGCAGCAACTGGTATGCATTCCATTCCCATCAAGCCAGGAGAAACTAAATGTGAAATTGTGCCCCAACCTGGCAAACGTTAGCAGAGCAATAACCATATCAAGGTGTCCGAGTTAAGATAGCAAAATGAATTGAACAATGAGCCATTTCATGCCGCTGGCATCTTTTCAAAACAGTGTGTCTGTTTTAGCACATTTGCATTTCAGCCATTTTATTGATTATGCGTATTGCATTCTCTACAGGGAATCTATTAAATGCGGTGAGAAAGAGAGAGTGTAGGGGGAAGGTCGCCTCGCACTAATCCACAAATTAAAGACTGTGGATAATCCTTTTGGTGGCCCCCCTGCTGCCCAAACCAAACTTTAACACCTGAGCCCTGTTCATGCAAAAAGAGGTTCGACCTCAAGGTCTTTCAATAAAAGGTATTGTAACAATCTATGAAACATGACCCTGAGAAATAGGATGGTAGGAAAGACTCTAACAAAAGATGGCACATAATCAAAGTCTGTCTGGGAGCTAAAGAGTAGCCACTCATTTTGAAGAACTAAATCTAGAAGAGTGAATTTCTCCAGGAATTAAAATCCTGATTTATGCTAATATATATATTTATACATACAACATGTATTGTATATGTATATACTGTATATATATTTATTTATTTATTAAAAATAGAGCTACTTATGCACACAGAACTATGCAGCCAGTGATCAACAGCATTTGTGCATAATCCAAGTCTAAAAAAATACATATTTGTGCTATGTAGTTTTTTTGAGCACGGAAAAGCTATTAATATAAATCATTGAGTGTGTGTATATATATATATATATATATATATATATATATACATAATAGTCCAAAGGTTGTACACCATGTTTAGTAACAAAACCTGGGTGCTAGTGCAAATAATATCATATTAAACATATTATATATATATATATATATATATATATATATATATATATATATATACCTACCTCTAAGTGCTGACTAGAAACGGTCACGTACTTTGCATCAGTGCATGGTGGCACCTCAGGGAAGCTTTCTGGAGCTGTATCTTGCTGTGATAAAGGGGTGGATGGGATTCAAGTTCTGAATTCCCAGTGTGTTTAGCAGTTTATTTCTAGCAGCAATTACACAGTTCATTATATTACCAAATTTTATTCTCAAAAAAGTAAAGCTGGACAGCTGTGAAGTGACAGTCAGGGAGAGGTGTAGACACAGTGGGAAACCCAGCATATAAAAGAAACAGGTTTAACCCCTGTTAAGCCACTACCCATTCAATATGCTGCACTGCTCAGCTTCTGTATTTTGAAGCATATGTGTCCTGCCAGAATGGTCACTGTTCTTAGGGGGGAGGAATATGCTATTGTGCGTGCTGGTTTTCTGTAGTTGCTCTGCTACTCAGGCATTGTGTATGTGTGTGTCTGCTTTTGCAAGTGAACATTATCTTTCTTTCCAACATTAACCATTTTATATATTGGAATTGTAGGGCTCAAACATGTCTGTATGGCTGTATATGACCTAAAGGAAGCACTCACACGTTAAGTAATCTAAGCGCTGCACAATATGTTGGTGCTCTAAAAATACATGTTAATAATAATAAAACCAAGGGCAGATGGAGCGTTGGCTCCACTTCTCTCAGCCTGCATATTTTTTTCAGGCTGAGAGTACCAATCCCCTCCGTGATCCATCTCTGTTCATTTGAATAAACGAGGAGTGGAGGTCGGCCCAAATATGCGAACGCAGCCATTTCCCGGTCAACCTCTGCCCCACTCCTTGTGACTGCACACAAGTGGATCTTATTCAAATGAATGGGGATGGGGCATGGAGAAGGTCCACTTCTCTCTGTAGACTTAGAGCAGCCAAGCCAATGCTCCATGTGCCCTTGGCTTTATAGTGATGTCAAAGATCCAGGCTTTCAGCAGCATGTGACCTTGGACCAGTTTATTTTCTAAATGCGCATTTACTCAGCATTGCAACTGTTCTGGTTGATTTTTAGCTTTAGGCAAACAGTATATTCCCCCCAAATATAATATATTTGCTGTAGCCTTCATTGCTGTTTTGGCACCATGCTTACTTTGTACAGACTGTTGTAGGAAGCACTTCAGTAGGTTGTGGGGGTTACCATCCTGACCATGTAATCTTCAATTTATCAGGAACAGTGGGTGATAATGGAAAGCATGCAGAAATATAATGTGATGGGTAGGGAAAGAGAATGTTTGTCTAGTTATAATGCCCCCTGTGAAAAAGTGAAGGAAAAAAATTAACCTTTATGTTGATTATATTTCTGAAGTATAAGATAGTGGGTGAGTTCAGTTCAGTGGTTGAGTAAGTCAGATGCTGTTTGGCAGTGTTCAAGTGTCCAATATTAGGGATGTAGCGAACTGTTCGCCGGCGAACTTGTTTGCGCGAACTTCGACCGTTCGCGTCCGCCGAATGTTCGCGAACGTCGTGCGACGTTCGCATTTTGAGTTCGCGTTCGATTCGAATACAAATCGTTCGACCATTCGAATTCCTTCGACCGCTAAAAATCGAACGATTTCCATTCGTTCGAACGATTGTAAGCATTCGATCGAATGAAAAGCATTCGATCGAATGCTTCGATCGTTCGATTCGAATGAAAATCGTTCGATCGAACGATTAAAATCCTTCGATCGTTCGAATCGAACGATTTTAGCGGGTGTTCGAAGTTCGCGAACTGTTCGCGAACGTTCGCATTTTTTGCCGGTGTTCGCGAACACCAAATCGGCAGTTCGCTACATCCCTATCCAATATGACAGCCAGGAGAATGCCACCAACATGGGGACTATATTGAGTTAATGATAGGGTCGATATGTTTCTAACAGAACCCTCTTATGAATGAGTTTAGAAGTGTGTGTACAGAGCTTTGTGTGAGTAGGTCTCAGATTAGTCAGAGATGGGAGGTTTGAGAGCCGTTACATTGGCATCTTAAAGTGGTGTTGTTGTCAGAACCAAAGGCAATTAGGCACTAAATAGCTGTGCAATAGCTCCATCGAGGAGGAATAAAGCTAATACTCTTGTGGCAGTGCATCTAGTATGGAGGCTCCAGGTAAAAGAGTTCAAGATAGAAATGTTTCTCCTTAAAGTGATCCAGACCCAAAAGTAACAACACTGCACCTAGTATGATAACTAGGGGCAGTATTAACTACTGATTGTTACTGTTGATACTTCTGTTGTGCTGCATGGTTTACTTTTATAACCACTGGTGCCCAATGTATTTGTCCTAATAGTACAGTAATGTACCACATGTTATAATAATAAACTATTTTATTGAAGATGCTCATCTGAACATGGGGAGGGTTATTAACTAAAATCTAATATTTCCTGATTACCTAAATAAAAAAAAGCCAGACCAAACTAGAATCCCCTATTTGACCTTATTTACTTTATTATTAAAAAAGCTTGATTTAATCGGTTTGGGTAGAAACCCGATAAAATTTAGTGAAAACCAAAATCATATGATTTTCTTCCGAGTTTTTCCCGAATCGTTTGATTTTTTTTTGGACTTTTTCCCAGAAAGCCTGAATTTTTCAGATTTTTGCCTGAAAACTCTGAAAAGGTCGGATTTTTGGGATAATTGCAGCGCAGACTACAGAAACTTCAAAATAGGATAGGGAACTCTGCCATTGACTTATATACAAACTTGGCAGGTCTGAGATGGCAGATTTTCAGATTCAGGCTTTTGCTGTAATTAAAAAAAAGAAAAATTTGAGTTTTGCCCCAAAAGGCCTTACCGGAGTTTAATAAATAACCCCGAGGGGTTATAGAATAACCAATGCTTTACCCATAGCCATTCAGAAAGAAGAAATTAGCAGCTCACAGCAACTAATGCACCTATAGAAGAAGAAAATAAAACAAAGACAAGAAGGAAATAAATAATCAGGACCAATTGTTTATTAGCTGAAATACTTATTGCTACATCTTTTATCTAACGGTAAAAGTCGCCTCAATACATTTTACCTGGCCAATAAGGCTTGCAACTATGTCAGTGCTTATACAATGCTTGTTCAAGTCGGAATGATACCTATCGGCTCTTGGCTGACTGAATTTCCTTAAAGTGCCAAAAGTACAATTCCCAGTAGTGCTCTGAGTTTAGATTCCAACTGTATAACCTTCAGCTGCTGCTTAATTAAAACTCTCACACCCCTGTACAATTGGAGCTCAATAACAGCTGGTTTGGACTTCTGGGTTAGATGATACAAATGTAATTTGCATATTATAGGGATGTGTCTATGTCAGTCACAGTTTCTAACTATATATTTTCCTGTACATGCCTCATGTGATGAATCTAATGCATTTGTGGCACAGAAAGTGATGTGTTTGCCTTATATACTCCATATGGAATGATCGTAATCTAGGTATTAAACCTCACCTACCCAGATATAGATATATAGATTTATTTGTAAACACACGTATAAATCAATTTCTGTTTGTCATGCGAACTTGTACCGGTACATTTAATCATTTCTAATCATTCAAGGAAACATTATGCTTTTCCCTTCAGGTTCCTATTATCTGTAATTGTAGCCATGATAAAATATTTAAACGTATCAAGACAGCTACAGTCTCTCAGGTGAACTTATTGCTTTTGCGAGTAAGTGGTACAGATGAAACAAGAAAACTGATAATGGTGTATCAAGTTTATGAGTCAAGTGTACATTAGGGAATTGAGTTATTCTCTTCTCTTTTGTATGTGTTTCAATGTGCATAGCAATAGCCGTATGCATAGCTGTATGAAAAAATGCTACATTATAAGGTTCAATATTTGCAGCTTCAGGTGCCCCCAGGTTAAGTATTGTGCCCTGTTAATCAGTACAACATGTAATTATTATTTGTAAATCGTCCACAGAGCTGTACCATACCAAAGCATGTAGCTGTCTCCCAGAAGGAACATTCAGTTATGCTAAATATGGACTTACTTGGCCCATAGTGGAGAATGTTCATATAAACATTTGTCATCACCAAGACAGAAGAATTAATACAGAAAAATAAACAGAAACCATGCATAATATGAAATAGTGATGTGCGGGACAGCTGGAGAAGAGCTGGAAGAGCAGGAAGAAGAGCTCGACCGGAGGTGCAAAGTTCCACTAGAATGGAAGTCACAGGGTGTGCAAATAATTAGTAATTTGCAAAATTTCTTTAACTTTGTTTTATTTGGCTGTCCCACAATTATTCTACAGTCACCCTCCTAAATAACTATCCCGGGTATTGGTCAGTGTATAAACTAGGAATTTATAAAATCATATAGCACAAGTTTAAATGATCATATCACTTATCTTATATCTTCCAGCTTGGAACTGCCCCGATATTATATCAATATATTAGTTATATGACTACAGCCATACTTCACCAGTGAAAATACACATATAAACCAACCCAAATTTAATAAAAATATTGGATTACATGAGGCTCTCCTGCATTACTACAGTTCCATTCTTTATAGGGGGGGGTCATCATTAGCAAACTGCCTGTTTAGTAAATACGAACTGTAAGTAAACCTGCCATTAATAACTATGCAACATAGAAGCTTAGCTTGGAAAATAACACGTTTATAGAATTCCTCCCTTGCTGTTTTTGTAGTTTATGTAAAAGAAAATGTATAGAAAATGTATTGTCTTAAATGTGGCAAAAAGTAAAAAAAAATTGCATTTGTACCAGTTTCTTGGTCAACACCTTAGGCATTGCATTTATTATTTAGCCTTGTATATTTTGAATTACTGAGAAGTAACTCATCCCTTTCTTGAAGCTAGCAACAGTATCTGCCAGCATCACAACTGTCAAAGTTCCCACAGCTAAAAATAAAACCTCCTTTCCTCTAATCACACTGGTACTTAGGAAGACCTATAAAATACAGCTATTGTCTTTTTACTGTAAAGCACATTATAATTACTAGTTGTTTAACAACAGCACAAAATGAATAGCAGAATGTATGTTAAGTATGTTAAGTATGTTAAGCCAGTAGAAGATGAAATGCTTATATTCACTGGTCAAGTACTGTAGCTTTATTCAAAACCTCAGTAAGCTGAAAGTCTATTTTTACATGATGTTTGTTTTCTGTAGTTACAAGGCCCTGTTACATGCTTAAATATTCATATGCTAGTATCTTAATCCTTGCCTTTCTACAGGGGTTGTTGTTTAAAGGAACAGTTCAGTTTAAAAATAAAAACTGAGTAAATAGATAGGCTGTGCAAAATAAAAAATGTTTCTAATATAGTAAGTTAGCTCAAAATGTAATCTACTGTATAAAGGCTGGAGTGAGTTAGTCAGCGACTTGAAGGGAGCCCACATGGGACATATATGTTCAGTGAGTTTGCAATTGATCCTCATCGTGCAGCTCAGAATCAAAACCAAACAGTAATGACAAATATTGTCCCCCCTCATTGATTGGTTACTGCCGTTAACCAATCAGTTGAAACCAAGTAAGCTGCTAAGCAGGAAGTAGTGTTTTGGCTATTATGTTAGACATTCGGTCATTCCTATTATAATTCCTACTATATTCCTACTATAATGAAAACATTTTTTTATTTTGCACAGCCTATTTATTTATCCAGTTTTTATTTTTACAATGAACAATGTAAGGATTATTTAGAAAAGCTTTTCAAAGGTCCCATCTAAAGGGCAGAAATTTCAGATCTGATCAGCATCAGATCAACAAGTCACAAACTCATGTTTTCCTTCTGCACATTATACATGTTTTTCTAAATTATTCTGCTGTTTATCTATAGTAATAAGTTACATCAACTGTACAAAACTTCCTCAAGGAAAAAGAAAATACAGCAAGTCTAGTTGATTTGATTTATTACTATAGATATACCATGACCTGGATGAATGAGAACTTCACAGACAATCCTGCCGTTATAGTATTTGCACAAGCCAATAAAGGAATTTGGGCAAACTGTTTGAAAACAGCACTGTAGGGGTTGAATCTGTTTGCTGTAGATATTCAGTTGGGATACAATTTTCTAAAAATATCCACATTAGTTATTCTTTGGTTTTGTCATCTGGCAAATTGAACTGATTTATATAATTCAGTAAATGAACCTTTCCATCAGAGTATGAATGATTTAATGACCCATGTTTACTGATATTAAAGAAAAAGTGTAAACACCCACTTCCTATTCTACAAATCTTTATGTCCATCAAAGATGTTGTTTTTTGTTGACATCAGTGGTGTATGTGTGCTCAATTCTTACCTTAAAGTCTCTTCAGTCTGTGTCACCCACTTCGTGTGAGTGATACACTAAGAATTAAAGTCTGAACAATTAGGTAGACATCTTCTGTTGTTGATGTATGGAGGATGTTAGACATTTTACTTAACACAAATGCTTCATATTGCTAGAAAAGCAATTTTTGTTGATGGCAAACATTCTTGTTGTTTTGTCCATCATCGTAAATCTTATTGTTTACTAAGGGTTACTGCTCCAAAATGTAGTGCCTTTTATTACATATGGGGCTTAAAGTCTGAGGGCGCTGCCTGTGATACCTTAAAATGTATATGTTGGGACACAAAACATAAATGGGGTATTAGTGAATAGTTAAGCAATGCACAATATAAGTTAGAGCTGAGTTAACAAGGCTGCTATGGACACTGAAACTTCTTAAGAAATATTTTAGAAGGGAGTGGAGTTAATTATTGTTAAGGATGAGAACAAAATTTTGTGGAAAATTGGTTTGAAGGGATTACTTGAAAGCAGTTACAGTCTTAAGTAAGCCATACACTAATCTTTGGAAAAGGACCACTTCAGCACTCATATAAAGTCCTTCAACCCAACCTGATTGATATCTGTCTGGTTTTCAGTCACATATTGGTCAGATGGGTCAACTGACAGATACTATGAGGACAATAAGTTGCTGACACAGTTTAGAGGGGCCAGGTCAACAGCTTTTAATAGCCCCTATATGGCCAGTTTTCAAAAGTAATAAAGAAGTTGAGGTGCCGCTCTGAAGAAGTTCTGGAGATGAGTATAGGAGGATGTCATAAAAAAAGCACAAAAGTAGTTGATCATGGGCAGAATTTAGAGTAGAGTAAGAGGAGTATTTTAATATATGAGTAGAAATGTAATGAGGGCCTAGGTTGTGGAGTATTATATACGTAGACAATAATATTTTAAAAGTAATTCTGAAGCAACGGGAAACCAGTGGAAAGGTTGGAATAATGGAATATTGTAGGCAGAAGAGAAGTGAGTGGTAAGGTGGATATAACTGGGAGAAACAATAATTACTGACTGTAGTCAATTATGACCATAACACATACTTTGGACCCCCGTGGGCAAGAACAATGGCAGACCCAATTTTAATGTCACTCAACACTGGCAAAAAAAATGGGGTGCCTGTAGCTTATTATGGGATTTGTTTCCTTTAGACCAAGCCTTCAGATGCAAGGTTTGTCGATGTATTTTTCATTTTGCTAATTATATTGGCCTATCAATTTGATCATACATGTAGGGGATGCGAGATATATAGTAGTGGCCACAGTCCTCTCCCTGTCATCTTATACCATTGACAGCAGATTTGTTAATATTATAATATAAGGTTTCTTAAGCACTGAAGATATGATTCTGTTTAACATTAGCTGCCATGTAAACAGAGAGAGAGCGAAAAGTTAAACATTAAATATATCTTCTGTTCCTAGCAAAAATGAAAAGCTGATTAGCCAGATAGCCACTGTGGTCCTTGTAACTGTTTACATTAACTATTTGTAAAAACCAAATATATACCGTGGGCCATTTTCTAGCTATATCTCCTGGGAATTTACTTCTTTTTCCATTTTTCTTCTTTGCTTAGGTATACAGACAAATTCCATTTGCATGGGGTAAGCATTAGTTTGCCCTATTAAAGATCTCCTGAAAAAATAAACCATGCTGTGTACTGATTTAACCTTTCCCAAAAAAGGCATGTTTTCACTGGCACTGAAGGCAACTTGATACGTTTCAGAATTTCACTGTTGACAATGAAAAGGTCTGAAGTAATTCTAGGTGGGAATATTACATACACACACGCATGTTTATACATACATTTATATATTAATTCTGTTGTTTTTTTAGATGAAATATAAAACATAGACGGGAAACTAGTATTTTTTTATGCCAAATGAGCTTGTTACTATTTTAGTGAAATTTTAAAACATGGTTGGAATTGTGTGGACTAGGAACTGGAACTAAACAATAGATAATTCTACTTGAAACTGTACTTTGTTAATGCATGAGGATAATTTGCCATTTTGCAAGTGGCATCCCTTTTGTATTTTAGGAAACCTCTTTCTGCTGTTACAACATTCGGCCAAAGTGCCTACTAACTGAGAAAAAAAAGACTAAATTATTAGAAATCAATTGGATAAATATTTGTCTAGTTGAGTCTCATACAAAACCAAGCAAACACTTGTGACATTACCAGCAGCCAAAGGCTGAACACAACATCAAGCTGAATGCTCCAGAGATGTGCACGAAAATAGGCTCTCGTTCCAGTCCTGTGGGTAGTCTTTGTTTTGAGTATCCAAAGACGAAAGTCTCTGCTAGTGAAATTTCATCTGTTTATGTTAAATTAAACATGTAGTTAGTTAAAACAAAGGGGACTGTAACAATAACCAAAATGTTAGAATGTTTTATTAATCGAATGCAGCAAATTAAATGCTTTTGGAAGAAGCAAAGGCTAGTTTTAACCAGTGAGTATTTTAAGGCACAGGTCTTCAAACTGTTTTCTGTTCCCACATTTTGTTGTCTTCTTAGCTTATAATGAAGATACAGATGAATGAAAACATGGCCATAGTAGTCACTTTCCTATAGTTCCAGTGACATCCAAGACCTTCCATAAGCACTCACCCTCCAATTTTTTTATAATTGGCCTTCATGCTAGGCCAACTTCATTGGTTTTGAAAGGTGGTGGGTCCTCAGAGTTTGCTAAGGCCTATTTTGCTTTCGGCACCACATTTGCCATAAATTACTTTCGGAAGTAGTGACAGACTGAGAGGAACATTTTGACCACCACAGTTTTCTGCCTTATGGCCGCAGCAGTCAAGACCCCCCCCCCATGTGCCTGAAGCCAGTTGCAAGAATGACTGAGCAAACTAAGTAAAACAGGGCAGTTTTAATAAAAATGAAAAGCCAGCTAGCCACGAACAATATGCCACAGACTGCATTTATTCTTTATTTTGTTAACCACCATTGGTGCCATAACCCTATTCGCTTAATATATTTTTTTTGGATTCTAGACAATTCTCACATTTCATGTGAGTGATGTTATTGTTATAATAGAATGCCCTGAAACGATATACAGTATAAAGGATAATAATAATAGAAATTAATCTAATTTATACTTTTTTGAGTTGATCATTAAACAAATTGAGGAATGGCTTGATTGTTTTCTTGATGATGATAATGATGATAAAAGTAGGCACCTATGACCAGAATGGAGCACAAGGAACTGGTATTTCCCCATAAATAAATCTCTGCCTGTGTTCCATAGTGCTGTATTCATAAGGGTGGGTTGAGGGAGGCACATAGTCATCTTCCCCACCCCCTAATTTGTGCGTCATTAAGATTCATAAGGGCTCAAGTACTGAGGCTGCAAAAGAGACTTAGGGTGCAAGTAGTATGGACAACGCTGCCTTGTGCTGTGCTTTGCCCCAAATACAAGCTCTACCTCTATCATGTGAAGCTGCCATTTTCTCAGAGATGATATTGGCAAGCAAATACCTTATGTGACATTTTCCTTTAAGTCAACCATATTGTGATCTGCAGTGTCTTGTGCAAGTACTTTAAAGCTGGTCAGACGTGGTTCTGTAAAAGCTTCAGACAACTAGCATATATTTTGGGCATCTTTAGCTGTATAAGTAGCAAAAACTGAAATATCCATAAACTTTTGAATTTGGAACTTCAAAGAGACATAATTAACAGTAACCCTTGTTATTGTAACTTTATATATAATTATGCCTTAATTGATGAGATAACGGCTAGATAATGAATACATACATGTTAATTTACATAATAAAATGTATAGAAAATGTTAAGCTGTTTGACTGATGCTTTGTACCATATAAAATCTATAGGTGCGAATTGTATAGAAAGAAAAATATTATTCCCATCTTCAACTCTACATGAAATGATCTTTTGCACTCTAGAAGGTGGGAATTTTTTTTGCTTCTGGTAAAATACAATTCCCCTTCTATAGTCTCTCCTTATAAATCTGGAATGCTTCCAGACAGAGCTTTGAGATTTCAGAAAAACTTTACTGTGTAAATTTGTTCTTTGTGTTGGGAGACCTTTGTTTAAACATCATTCTAAGTTCCCTGTGAAAGGAAAGATGGGGGAGGGAGGAGACACAGAAGGAATTTGAAAAGCCTTGACCTCGGATGAATAAAATCAACCACATTAACACATTCTTCAATATATTCGTGGTTTTAGATAAGGTGGGTGTCCATGGGGTTGGGCATTTCATTAACCCCCTGCTGACTAACCCAAACACATTAAATTGTGAGGTTATTTCACTAGGACAAGCAAGGATTTTCCAGGTGGAGAGACAGAAGGGAAAACAGACCTACACAGAAACAACTAGATTTAAAATGATCATGAAGTAAATTGTCTATTTTTTCCGCTGGTATTTCTTACTTTCCAGTGCTTTAAAGCGAAAATGCAGTAATTAATGCAGTAGTTAAGTAATTAGTAACTAACATTTAAGGCTGTAGTATGTGACTGTACCCAATTTTACACTATTTTTATATTCAAACACCAGTTTGTTCCTTTTTTGGTCCATATTCATGCTTAAAAATCCATAGGTAACCAGAAATGATATTATGTTTTTGTTTATTTTTGACTTGATAGATTGTATTTGTTTATTTGCAAGAAGCCAAGTATAAAGGCAAGCAAAATAATACTACTGCACCAGAATGCAGCTGAAAACTTTAATTATACACAAGCTCATAGGATTTGGTTGTTTACAAGGACATTTTACTATCAAGGTATGGCTTCTGAAAATAATCAGGATTTTCATCATGGATCCAATCTGTACGATGTTTTCCAAAAGTATCTGGAAACCCACTTTAAATTACAAGAACTGACTAAGCCACTCGCACTGCTGGTTATAATTAAGCACACAGTCATATATATGTATCTGAAGTAACCTTCCTGCCAGGATTAATGTCAACTGCTGGTAGTAATTCATGTGCATCACATAGGGGCAAATTTACTAAAGTGGCTAACGCTAGCGAAAATTCGACAGCGTGATGTGGACCTACTCTAGCGCTACTTCGCACCCTTATGCCAGGCGAAGTTGCGCTCTCTCATCATATCGCGTCTTGACTCTCTTTTAATTGGCCTCCCCCTCCAGAGACTGTCACCTCTCCAGTCCATAATGAACACTGCTGCGAGGCTCATACACCTCAGCAACCGCTCCTCCTCTGCCTCGCCATTCTGTCAATCCCTGCACTGGCTTCCGTTACCTTTCAGAATCAAATTCAAATTAATGACACTGACTTTCAAAGCACTTCATAACTCTGCCCCACCCTACATCTCTGAACTCATCTCTATATACTCACCCACTCGCTTACTACGCTCCTCTACTGACCTGCTACTCAACTCTTCTCTCATTACCTCCTCACATGCTCGCATTCAAGACTTTGCAAGGGCTGCACCCCTCCTCTGGAACGCTCTCCCACGGTCTGTCCGACTTTCTCCCAACCTTTCTACTTTCAAGAAATCTCTGAAAACGCACTTCTTTCGAGAAGCCTACACTCACTCTGCTTAACTACCAAACGCAACACCACATACAATACCACATTTCTCTCCCACTTAATTCGATCTTGCCCACTCCCACACCTTGTGTATTACTCCCTTCCCTTTAGACTGTATGCCTATGCATAGGGCCTTCCTCACCTTTTGTACCTGTATTGATTGTGATGTTTGTTACTCCATATATTCTATGTATGTAATTCATGTGATGTAGTTGTATAATCACATTTACTTTACAGTGCTACGCAATATGTTGGCGCTATATAAATACATGTTAATAATAATAATAATAATATGGCGAAGGGACGTAACTACGCTAATTCAATAACTTGCGCATTTTACTGAATGTTATCCCTTGATCCAGACTTGCCTTCGCCACCTCAGACCAGGCAAAGTGCAATAGAGTAGATAGGACTTGCTATATGGCGTCTTTTACTTTTTTAAGGGTGATAGGCTGAAAGAGATCGTAATTTTTTTTGGGGTACCCTCCTTCCCCCCTACATTTGGCACCTAAACTATACAGTGGGCACATGTGTAGGGCCAAATAACAACTCTATTTTATTTTATGAAGCTTTCCCAGGCTTGTGTAGTGTAATGTATTTGCTGCAATATATTGTCCATTGTACTTTAACTTGGTGCTGTATGCAAATTAGACATAGCTAGCGTAACTTTGCTTTGCTTGACGAATTAACGCTAGTGGAACTTCGTTACCTTTCACCTCCCTGAGTGCAACTTCAGATTTTAGTAAATTAGCGGCACCCTGGCGAAACTTCGCCTGCCTAAGTGCTGCGAAGCCAATGCTGGCGCAATTTTCGAAGGTAAGTAAATTTGCCCTATAGTAGCACACATAACTATGGGGGGGTTGTGGATGCACACCTGAGGCCAATTTAAAAAAGTTTAAAGCCCTGTCTAAATAATTCAAGTAAATATGCAAGTGCATGTAATTTTGAAACAGGGTTTTTTTTTTTACAAAGTTATGATCATAATATTGATAAGCCACCATACCACATCAAGGTAAAACCCCACATGGTGGTCCCTAACTTATTTATCTCTAATCATAGTAAAAAAGGAATATTACCTCTCTGTATAGTACCAATTCTATAGTAGCACACACACACCAACATAATACAGGATTATATGTGTGTATATGTGGGCCCACTAATCCTGACTGATATCCTTGTATTATGGATATTGGTTGGTTTGGGTATATCCAGGGCCCACTAGAAGACTTGAGTCAAGGGCCCACCACTTGCTGCCATATTACTGCTGCTCCTCCTCACCAAAAAAGGAGACAAAAAGGAACACCAAGAGCAACAATAGTGTAATATGTTTTTACAGGGAGTAATGGTAGAGTAAACAAGTTAATACTCACAAACCAGGGTTACCGATAGGCAACCACTGTATAGGCAGGTGGGGAGATTATCCTGACCCCACTCAGGAATAAAACGTCGCTCTCTGTAGAAGAAGAAAACGGGGATGATACCCCTCCACTCGGGGTGGACTCAATATGGTAGTAAGACAAAACAGAGGCGCCAAAAAGGATAAAAATATCTAAAAGCACTTAAAAACCCAATGGGTAATTCAGAGGAGGTAGTAATGAACTTACCTCCTCCAAGCAGACACCAACGAAAGTGGTAATTTTCAATAATAGTTTATTCACAAAACAGTATTGCAACGCGTTTCGCAGGCATTTCCTGCTTCATCAGGCAATATGGAACGGGAACAAAAACAACAGTGTCTTTGTATAAACACGCCAGGCGCCTCTGGTGTTCCTTTTTGTCTCCTTTTTCACAAGCTCCTCACCAAAAATGACTGGGCAATAGCAATCTTCCCACCACTCCAGCATGCCACGTCACCCATTAATGTGCCAGGGGCCGTGGGACCCAAATGAATCAGGGGCCCACAACATTCTCTCCTGATGGCTTAGTGCCTTGACAGATGAGGAAGTGAAGATGAGCAGTCTGTGGCTCCCTGTACTCTTTCTGGCCCATAGGATTAGTATACCTAACTGGAGAGTGCATGGATGCCTTTACTGAAGACTTTGGTGATGTCTATTCCGGTTTGCCAAACCCAGAACAAACTCCAAGGTTCCTGTCACGGCTCACACTTTTGCTTAGGAGAAGCCCTACACAACTCAGTTGCCCCCAGATCTTATAGTGATAGAACCAAGGCAAGGGTTCTGGTCAGGCTAGGGAACCGGAACATGTGTCAGGAAGGACGGGGAAAAATGACACTTAGTAGTTTAACAGCCGGGTGTCATCAAACGGTGCAGTGTGGAATCAGGGACCAGAAGCGTAGTCAAGGACACAGGCCGGGGTCAAACTAATCATTAAAAGTAGTACAAAGTCAGGATCCAGAAGAATAGTCAGTAGCAGACTAAGGTCAGTACAGTACAGAGGGTCAAGAACAGGAAACCAAACAATAAGCGCACCCAGGAACTATGTCACAATAGACCTACTTTGGGCAATGAAAAAACAGACAAGGCGCCTTTAAATATTTGAATTTCGTGCCAAGCACGATGATGTCAGACATGACGTGTATGCCAAAACGCAAACGCAGAAGAATGTGGCATCATTATAGGATGCAATAAGCAAACATCAGTTACTAAATCAGTTAATTAAATTGTGAAATGTAAATGTCTAGGAGCAACAACAGTAGTACAGGCATTACATATGTTGTCCTGTAATCTGTTATCCAGAAAGCTCTGAATTACGGAAAGGTCATCTCCCATAGATGCTATTACATGCAAATAATTAAATTTTATTAAACATTATTTCCCTATTCTCTGTAATAATAAAACAGTACCTTGTACTTGATCGGAACTAAGATAAGGTGTAATTAATCCTTATTGGAAGCAAATGGGTTTATTTAATGTTTATATTAAAAACCTGGGCCCCAAGCATTCTGGATAATGGGTCCCTGTACTGGGGCCCATGGCATCTTCCTTGCTTTCTTTGCTGATCACTCCTGTCCAACTGCACCGCCCCCATGGCACCTAAGGCACGTGTCTCTGTTGCCTACCCTTACACCTGACCCTGGTTCAGTTGGTGGTTCAGATACATTGAATCCCATAGAAGGCTATGGATAATGATTTTATTCACAGTATATTTAATATTTATATTGATCAAATGCAATGTCATTTTTTTCACTTTTCTAACTCATCAACTAGACTTAGATCAAAGAGGTTGGATCTCACTCAGTATAAAGGGGTTGTTCCTTTCAAACACTTTTTCAGTTCAATTGTTTTCATTTGTTTTCAGAAATAAAGCCCTATTTTTCAATTCCGATTTTTATTTTTTACCGTTTTTCGTCTGAAGTTGCCTCATGAGGAAACTTCAGGTGACTTCAGAAAACTAAGTGCTTTGAGTGCGACTAATCTCCCCGAATCTCCACGTGCGTCTCGTGCCCTAATGAAACCCAAAGATTCTGCTCAGCAGGGACAAAGATAAGAAATGTATCAACTAAATGTATCAATTTAGAACAGTTACAGACGGCGAGACCCTCCCAGAGCTGCTTTAGAAAGAGACACTTCAATATTAGAAAAAAAAAGTCACACATAGAAAATAGAAATTAATTGGAAAAAGTATTTTTCCGGTGAACTATCTGAAACCAACTGAACTGAAAAAATGGTGGAAGTTGAACAACCCATTTACTATCAGATGAATACACGCCATAACGATAATTGGTAAGTCCATCAGAATGTGTTGGTACAATAGTAATATATGCTATTAAGAATAAATGCAAAACACATCTCAAGTAGTTAGCACTATGGAACAGATCATTCCATGGTCATTGGCTGGTTTCAAAAAGGGACTCTAGAAAGCTGGTTTTAGTAAAGCCCTCCAGGATCTAGACAGTGTATAAACATATAAAGATGATTTATTTGGCTTTTTGCTTTTGCCTAATTTTAAACTGCTTGCCAGTACTGTATGTACATATCAACCATAAAATTTGGAAAGGCACAAGGAGTCATCCCAGCAAACTGCACCTTAAACCAAAGGCAAAATAACACAAGGTGCTCTCAGGGTAAAACATGATTCTGAACCCTGCCATTATTGTTTATAGACTGTAATAACTTACAGCATGTCCAAAATACTGTATATGGCAAAGTGGCCACAAATGTTGTTTCTGAAAATGTCTAATTCCACAGTAGGTTTGTTACTCTTCAAGGCCATATGCAATAAGCCTGGCTTATTACTCCATACACAACATGGGTGGTAGGCCAATGGGCTTTTTGGATAAGTCTTCCCCAGTGATAGGTGAATTTGTCCCATTTCGGTTCAAAATGGCGACATATTTGTGAAACGCATTGAAGTCAATGGGCCTCAAAATTATTTTAAAGCCTGCGTCAATTTTTAAACGTGCTCCTATTTTGTCCAAATGCATTACAGTCAATGGGCGCCCGAATAATTTTTTTGGTGAGCCCAATTTTTTGCTGGTAAATTTATTCGCTGGCAGCGAAACGCGGAAATTCACTGCAAAGTCGCGCCTGCTGAATTTATTCGCCCATCACTAGAATATAAACTGATTTGAATATGATTACCTGATCTGAGTTATAAATCATTTTATACACAACACTGCTTTGTGACAATGTACACAGAGGCAGTATACTGGGTCTTAACAGGTATCTAAACAGTCACCCCCAGCTTCCCAGAGCCAGTAGCTACCTTAAATGCTAAATAATCCTCCAATGAAAAAATGACTTTCTGTGTGTAAATCAAACTCTATGTTCTTTTTACCTGCAGCTGGAGTTGAAATGATTAAACACAGTGCTGCTAGTACACAACAAGTACTCCCTTCTGAAATCTGATTACAGTGTAATCTAATGAAGCCAATATTACATAATAATCTCAGTATGTAAGATAACAGCAAGATGCTTGCAAAGTGCTGGAACACAGCCTTCTCACTGGAGAATTCTCTTGCAGCTGTAATCAAGATTTTGGTCAACTTCTTTTCAGAACTAGGAGGCACATTGGGACAGTTTTATGGAGGCTTTAGATTCCCTTTAATTCAGTGCTGATGAGAAATGATGCTGCATATATTAATGGATGTTCTGTTCTGTTAAATGATGTGCATTTTCACTATAAAATGTTTTTAGAAATGCTACTCTAGACATAATTAATAGCTGTGTTGTACCTCCTTGATTGTGCTTTGTTTGACTGCCTGCCAGGCAGTCCTTTATAAATACAACTGGCTTTTAATAAATTGCTTTTGTCTTTGTAGTTCATGGCATAAATTCCTGCCTAAAAATAACAACATAGCTTTAAATATTTATTTAAATTTATTTTTTTAAATATATATTCATTTGCACCAACTTTTACATGTTTTTCCTGCAAAAACACTTTTTCATACCTTTATAATTATGTCTGCAGGTGTAGTGAGGTCAGTTATCCTGTCCAATAGAAACAGAATGTTCTGTATCATGCATACCTGAGTTGGTATAACCCGTAGCATCCCATATGTGCAGGAGAAGACTTAAGGTCCCCATAAACTCAAAGATTTCTCTTGCCCAACGACTGATTTTAGCGAAATCCGACCAATCCTTCAAAATTATCATGCGGTTAGTGGGCTTCAAACGATCAAACATCTTACGATTTTTTGGCCGACATCTGTCAGAAAATTGATTGGCCAGGTTAAAAAATCTTTATCCGTCCCAGTGCAATCTATCTATGTTTGCAGGGCTAAGCAGGCAGCTACCCTTTGTTTTCATGGCAATATCACCTGAAATGGAGTTTTTAGTTGATAGACAATTTGTACGATTCGTACATACTGCTTTTCATCTTCTCGTTAGTTCTTAAAACAGTAACATCTAAAAGTCAAATATGGATTTGCCACAAGTGTAATGTATTATATTATTTATATAAACTACTATTTTAGACCTTTGTATTCTCAGTTGCTATACATACCTGTGAGACCAATGCTTTGTTAAAGAGAAACATTTAACAAGAAATACAACCAAGCAGGGGGATTCAAAATATGAACAGCATTAAACAGTAGGACCACCATATGTTATTTGCCTTAACATGGTATAGTGGCTTGGCAACAGCTCTGGGCCCTACACAACCCAGCTGGCCTCCTTGCCCCCCCCCAACCACTAACACTAGTGTTGTCTGTGCATGTGTGCACTCGCTACAGGGGATTACCAAGGAGTGACCAAGCATACTAGCATTGACTACCAGGGATTATCAACTAGCAGGTCATATCTTTATTACAATGTAGTTCCTTCACCGAGTTAAATAGTAGGACCACCATATGGTGTTTACCATGACATGGTATAGTGGTTGGCAACAGCTTAGAGCCAAGCCAGCTGGGTGCCCTAGGCCAGGCCTGCATTGACAATCTCTAGGTTCTGGAAAATGCCAGAGGAGCTGCTGTAAGTTGCCATAGTCACTATTTATTGGGCTGGTGGGGGGCCCTTTGGGTCTTTGTTTAGGCCGTTTGGACCTATGTGTAACTAAAATTGGGTTACCAAGGAGCAAGCACGCTCTTTAAATGCACCATTTAAAAGGCAATAGCAAATATATTGCGCAAGACAAAGATCACCATTAACATCATATTTATTGTTATTTAATTGCTCAGCAAAACATATACATATATGTACAATATGCATGGATACAGAAGACTGCACTTTACATATTTTAAAAAAAAGAGAGAGAAAAAAAGAAAAATAACACTCAGTATCATGAGCTATTGTCACAGTCTTCCAAACAAGCATTTAAAAATGAATTTAACAATATTCAATAAAAGATTACAGATTTCTTAACACACAGCAAAGTAAAGTTCCCATATTTTACATGTGCAATAACTTTTTAAGAAGGGTTTGCTATGCAGTACTGATTACCAGTGTTCATTTTACAAATAAGATGGTAGACCAATCAATGCCACTCCAGCATTTCATGAACTTCAATTCCCAACCTTTGGCTCTTGGGTGATGTTAAAGGGATACTGTCATGGAAATTCAGTTAATAGTGCTGCTCCAGCAGAATTCTGCACTGAAATCTGTTTCTCAAAACAGCAGATTTTTTTATATTTAATTTTGAAATCTGACATGGGGCTAGACATATTGTCAGTTTCCCAGCTGCC
Organism: Xenopus laevis; assembly: GCF_017654675.1. Lineage (NCBI taxonomy): Eukaryota > Metazoa > Chordata > Amphibia > Anura > Pipidae > Xenopus > Xenopus laevis. The sequence continues at coordinate 162,420,407 of NC_054371.1, forward strand.
CCAAGTCAAGTGACTTGTGCTCTGACAAACTGATAAACAGTCACTCTGCTGTACTGCAAGTTGGAGTGATATCACCCTCTTCCCTCCCCCTCCCCAGCAGCCTAACAACAGAACAATGGGAAGGTAACCAGATAGCAGCTCACTAACACAAGATAACAGCTGCCTGGTAGATCTAAGAACAACACTCAATAGTAAAATCCAGGTCTCACTGCGACCCATTCAGTTACATTGAGTTGGAGAAACAACAGCCTGACAGAAAGCAGTTCCATCCTAAAGTTTTGGCTCTTTTCTGAAAGCACATGACCAGGGAAAATTACCTGAGTTGGCTGCCTACACACCAATATTACAACTAAAAAAATATACTTGCTGGTTCAGGAATAACATTTTGTATTGTAGAGTGAATTATTTGCAGTATAAACAATGTAATTTTGAAATAAAAACTACATCATAAAAATCATGACAGAATCCCTTTAAGAGTCATAGCTTGGCAACATTTGGAGGGCTGTTTAGACATACGTTTTTAATTTTCACAAACATATTAAAGCTGTAACACTCTGAGGGTAAAAAAAATTCAGTATGTAATACCCAAATGGGCTTATGTTCAAAACACATCTGTTTTTGCCTTTAGGTTGTGGAAGAAACCATTTTGACAGCACTTTTACAAAAATATGAAGAAAGATTTAAAAAACAAAAGTAATCATTTAAAAAAAAAGAAAACTCACTATACACAGTGCCATTAATGTGATGTTCTGGAAATGCAGATAAAACAAAAGCCAATTGGTACCATTTTTCTTAAGAAGTTGCAAGAGACACACTTATTGTACTCATGGGGATTTATTATTATTATTATTATTATTATTATTATTATTATTATTAACAACACATATTTATAAAGGGCCAATGTGCTGTACAACAGAATCCATCTTTAAGCCTGGTTTGTAAAATGTTGTAGGCCAGTTTGAGAGTAAAAAAGATTATTAAGAGGGTTTGTTTAAACACAAGTTAGAAGGGTATTTTTCAAGTCCTTGAACCGCTTCACTGAAGATGTAGCCCAATCAATGAGGAGTTTTACAAAAGTCATATGAATAAACAAAATAGCTTGTGGTGTATAATAATAAGTCTGTATCATTAAAAGTTGAACATATTCCCTATTGGCTAATCACGGAGACACCGCCCCATCTTGGATTAAAAGGTAAAAACATCTGGTCTCTCTATGAACCATTGAAATGGTATCACTGTGAACAGTATTTGCTTTAAGTATCTGTAAACTCCGGACCATGCATGCCCCCCTCTGATATTTACCACTATTTCTAGAAAAAAAGAGTTTCTGTGTATACAGCTGTTTTTAACAAATACTACACTGTTGGGCCAGTAGCACACCAGGCGTTTTCTCCGCCTGAGTAGAAAGGCAGGTGGAGAAAAGGCTGATGCATATTTTTGTATTTCCGCTCAAAAATCTGCTCCGTGTGTGTGCGCTCCCAGGTCAATGCTATGTCTGTGTCAGTGCACTGTGGATGGGGGCAGACTGTCCTTTTTTCCTCCAATGTTTAAGGCCAGTGTTATTCTACGGATTCTTTAAATTTTTTAGTAATGTTTAAAAGTAAATTTAAATTTATTTTTAAAAGTAATTTCAAGGGAACTGTTGGAACAATGTTTCTATAGTCATGACCAACAGTGCAGAGGACTGAATGGGGTAGACACATGCTAGAAAAAGAATAATAACAATTATATTTACAAATAACTGTGGAATAGTGGAAAGATTCTTAAAATCAAATTTTTTGGTTTACAGCAAATGTTACTGTTCTAATCAATGGTCTTTTCTATGATAGTTTAGCAATTAAGAAGTCTACATCTGAAATCCATATGGCCCCTTTCAGAGCTGTAGGTGCTATACATTTAAATGATGAAACATCAATGAAAATTCACTGCTGAAACATTCCGAGCATATACCAGAATCAGCCTGAAGCATGTCAGTCATTATCAGCCCATTCTGAGTAAAGTGGTTCTAATGGTGCATAACTTCTATAGATTTCCTAAAACTGTCAAGGGTATGGGAGCTGTCACAAAGAAAATACCAAAGTCGTTTTTAAAATGGCACCCTGTCATCTTGCAGCCAACCAAGTTTAATTATTCACTTCAGGCCAAATTTCGGAAGCAGTGGAAAGGTGTATGCTTGCAAATATAAACATACTTCATATGGATATTTAGAATATATAAATGCTAGAATACATATTTTAAAATAATACCAAGCAGGCTAACAACCTGAATTTATTTTTAATCAATTGGTACATTTTGAGTGTGGCACAATATACTAATACTGACTTCCAGATGTTTCCTGGTGTCTAACCAGATATCCTGCACATGTGTGGCCCCTTAAGGCAATTGATTTAGCTCAGGGATCCCCAACCTTTTGAACCCGTGAGCAACACTCCGAAGTGAAAGGAGTTGGGGAGCAACACTGGCATGAAAAATGTTCCTGGGGTGCCAAATAAGGGCTGTGATTGGCTATTTGGTAGCCCCTATGTGGACTGTCAACCTAGATTGAGACTCTGTTTGGCAGTACATCTGGTTTTTATGGACTTAAAACTTGCCTCCAAGCCTGGAATTCAAAAATAAGCCCCTGCTTTGAGGCCACTGAGAGCAACATCCAAAGGGTTGGAGAGCAACATGTTGCTCACGAGCTACTGGTTGGGGATCACTGATTTAGCTTATCAACCAGTGGTACAGGAGCACCGATGCTTATCAACCAAAACAAAAACCACTGCTAATGAAAAACCTGAATTGTGTATCTGGGTGACCAAAACAACCCTTCAAGCCAAAATATCCCACACATAATGACTGACTTGCATTAACTTCTTCTTATTGTTTTACTCATGTTTGTCCACCATAATCATATTGTGGTGTTTAATGGCTACTGATACCTCGTATTAATATAAAATAAATGGGAAACAGTGACCGAATGCTCTTGATAACCTGAGCAAGTAAGGAAGGAAAGGGACAACATGATGAAATTCATAGTTCACCTTTGGGTGTATGGGTAGTAATCTGGGTGGAATAGTGGTGGTAAAAGTATATGTGATCTGTCTGCTTTTCTAATGAATCCAAGAGAGACAATTGGAAAGTCTTAAATCTGGATAGGTGGCAACCCTAGGAGGCACTCAAGAGATAACAACATTTTCCCATTTTCCTTAAAGCTTCTATTTAACAGTTAAATTATACCAAACCCAAAATTATACATAGATAAACAGGTAATCATAAACATCAAGACTATATTTCCCAATGACAGGATATGACATCTAGAAATGAAAAGAGAGCAGAGAAAACCTTCACTCATTCCCAAAAAGCCTTATATCAACACTGACATCACCAAATGGTTAGCAAATAAGAGAATAGATTACGTCAGTGCCTATCCAATATTGTCTACCTGAAATAACTTATGGCTGGCCCTACATTTACAATTGAATGAAACATAATGAAGATACCTCCTATGCAAGTATGAACAAGTCATAACATTTTGACATGGATCGTATTGTTTGTTTTGTAAAAAAAAAAAAAAAATGATTTGACATTTTTTGAGAAAGAGAGCTTTAAAAAAAGTCCAATTCAAAGTTAAAGCCTTAAAAAATCAAGGATACATTGAGTCATTTATGTAACTGCATTTATGTTTTGTTGTTTGTTTTTTAAGAATGAAAATTAGGTTTTTGTAATTAAACATGAGATCAAAAGAAATATCATGTAATGTCTGTAATAAAATAATTCAAAATATGGTAGATTTGGTGCCTCTTTTATTGCCATTGCTTTCAATACATTACTTATTGGTTTTTGCAACCAGTTTTTGAAAATTCCATTTTTGCATTAAATAGATACTTCCAAGAAAACAGTCCTGTCTTAAACAGCTCTCAAATACTGGCATGTTCTTAACATGGTGGTTTGTTTGGTGTTGAAATGGTGAATTATTGCATGTCACCTTAATTTGTGATTGCCACTAATTAGACTTTGGGGCATAAATACTCATATTAAGATCCATTAACTACAACCTAATTCAAATAATTGAAGAAGTACATTTCCTGCCACTTTTCAGAAGAATTCAGGAATTTGCACTTCAACTGAAGGATGAGAATTGCTCCATCTTTTGCTGACTTACAAATTCCACAATTCAACACCAGATAGATGACAGTGGTCAGACATCTGTGCATTACATTATGTAATAAACACGACTATGTAGTTAATATTTAAGTCATTTTATACATGTTCATATTGTAACACTGTAAAACGCTAAGGGGCACATTTACTATTGGTCGAATATCGAGTGTTAATTAACCCTCGATATTCGACCATCAAAGTAAAATCCTTCGACTTCGAATATCGAAGTCGAAGGATTTACTGTATTTCGTTTGATCAAAGGAAAATTCTTTCGATCAAACAATAAATCCTTTGAATTGATCAATAAAAAAATACTTAGAAAGCCTATGGGGACCTTCCCCATAGGCTAACATTGGTGCTCGGTAGGTTTCAGGTGGCGAACTAGGTTTTTTTTAAAGAGACAGCACTTCGACTGGTAGAATAGTCAAACGATTTTTAGTTTGAATCGTTCGACTCGAAGTTGAAGTCGTAGTCGAAGGTCGAAGTAGCCAATTTCGATGGTCGAAGTAGCCAAAAAAAACCTTCGAAATTCGATTTTATTTTTCCTTCTAATCCTTCACTCGAGCTAAGTAAATGTGCCCCCAATTGTTTCATGGGTTAGAACACATATAATGTTAATATATATATATATATATATATATATATATATATATATATATATATATATATATATATATATATATATAAATATAAATATAAATATATATATATATTTAAATAATCTGCTGCGGAGCTAAACGACTTCACTCTTGGGTACAGATAGTATAATTCTAGTCTTTCTTCATTTATGCTTGTATAAAAAAATAAACCATATATAGAAATAGAGGTCCTTTTCATGGAATAGCTCTGATACTGTATTTTTGGTTTAATCAGCAGATTTCTAATCAACTGAGAACCTAAATAAATGTTAGAAAGTCTTTATAGAAGAGAAGGAATTTTAACCACTAGGCTAAAGGAGATTATCCCAATGCCTTTTCTGTAAAGGTTTCTTTTTTATGTTAACAATTTTATTGCAATTATATGGACTGATTTTAAAGGTGACATTTTGGGAAAGCTGAATCCAGGTTACAAGTAAAAAATAAACAATCCATACCTTTTTCCACTATATGTCAAATGGTAAACATCACTATATGAGCTGAGAAGAGTAGAATTGGATGAGTTATCTTGAAGGTGACATGGCATTAGTTGATATCTCTGCAATGGGTTCCAAGATAGTAATGTATGTCACACCATCAGTTGATTGCCCAGCATTCCCTCACAAGATTACAAATTGCCAAACATGCCTCTTAGTTAGTAATGGTCCAAAAACAAGGATGTAGACTGCTCTACAAGTTGTTGACTTGAGTTCCCTTAGAAGCTCAAAAAGTATTTTCCTTTGATTGATCTGTTAAAAAGAATATTTCTATCACTACATTTCTGGCCAAAAGATGCTGAAACATAATCCACCAATCTTTATGAAAACTGCAGTACTGTTACTTATATACAGTGGGATTAATGGACTAAATGTCATTTAATACTAGTTAATGGTAATTAGAGCTGGACTTCCAAAACATATGGTCTGATGGTAGTGAGTACGCCTATTAAAACATCGTTATTGTTCATTCAGATAAAAGATGTCCTACAGATCTGACTTACTTCTTTCAAAAGTAGTTCAATGAATATGGATTGTGGTGAACAACATTTTTGCCTATTGAAGCACCTATTGTTGTTTCTTGCACTAAACAGGACAACTGCACAGAACAGGGAAAAGGCTACAACTGAAAGTAAGTAATTCAAGTTCTCTGGTTCTTAAGTTGATCAAAACAAATCAGAAGTTTACTAAGAAGCCCTCTGAATATTGAGTCACTCCTTCAAGTCTCAAAGCCAAACAAGGGCTGGAACTGTCAAAATGGAGATATTTGTTTCTAACCATATTAGCTAACAGTACTTTCAACTGAACTGGATGACCAGCAGTTTTTAGGTAGGTCCCCTCAAAAATGTGTTTTGGACAATAATTTTACAGTCCACCAAAAAATACAAGTTTGCTGATGACCTCCAGTGACAGCAATGAATGTCACTTCCTCAGTGATGTGAACAATCAGCCAAATGATTATCTAATGCTATCTCTTTGCATCATGCATATTATTAGCAAGCTGCTAATAATTGGGAAGCAACACAAAGCAAGTCAATGGAATTTTAAGCAGCTCGAGTGCCACAGCCTAGTCTTATAAGAACAGAAGATAATAGATTTCCATAATTTAAACAGCAGGTTACAAATTGCCACTATATTTGCTCATGTAGTAAATATAAGAACCAAAATAAATGCAACAAATTGCGTTGTGGCAAATTCGGTGAATTGTTGTAATATCCAGAAGACTCTTTTTGCCACCTTAGGAATACCGACATGGATGGAATAATGAATACCCAGTGTTATTAATTTTGGGGAGTGATGTGCTCTTGGTGTGAATCCATTCAGAAAATATGACCATGCTCCTTATAAAACTCCTGGAGCCTATGATTAAGGGTAATACACCTGAAATGCATCAGGCCATGTGCATTCAGCAGACCACTGAATAAAACCATCATTTTTATATACGAGAGTGCTGTCTTTTAGTTGTGAACATTTTTCGTACAGTTGGGAGCACCCAGAAGGAAGGTGGCACATAGAGCTTTTGGAGGAACTACTGGGCAGGACCTGGAGGGTGGGTCTTGAGAGGATTTTCTTCTATAGTTGTATGTATAGAAAATAACTTGATAATTCAATCTTGTTTACCATTTTACAGTAAATATATGTGTATGTCACAATAATCAAGTTGATGTTTTCTTTTCCCCATATGAACTACAGGACAGTAAACATGGGGTAACCTCAAAGATCACAGTAACACTCAAAGCAACACTTATTTCTAGGTATTTCAAGGGAAAAACTGGTAGTTATCGGATTGATTCACTGTCAGTGTTGTTGATAATTTCAGGCTGGAGAAGGATGTTATTACTGACAGATTTTCACTGTCAGTAATAGCCAGAGTTATCTTCATGGGGCCAAGCACAGGTGACTGCATTGGTCCCTGCAGACTGCAAGGACACAAAACGGGTAGAAAAATGGGTACCATAAATTTTCCACTTGAATGTAAAGATAGCACAACAGTACCTGTAGCAGTGTCTGGAAAAGTCTTAAGCAAGCAATTATAATTATGCGTCAAAATGAGCAAGTAGCATTTATTATACAGATATATCTCCCAGCACCACCAATAGCCCAAATCCTCTCTGCCAAGCTTATCAAATATGTGCATAGCATTAGACTTTAATATGCATATTATGTAAACCAGTGGTCAGGGATATCCTAATATTAAAAAAAGTAAAACTATAAAGTACATTTTTGATTATAAACAAAAAACTACTAAACTATTGGGAATTGTTGTTAGATCTCGGACATTTAAATGTTCAAAGTATCCAAAAATAACTGCATTCAATGACTATGGCTGCAACCTGGAAATGATAAGCACCATAAGCAAATAAACGTAATTATATATTTTATTGACAATCTTTACCCCCATGACATTTATGAAGAAATGTATTCAATTATGCATGGATCTTTCAGACCATTGCTGAACAAAAAGTACAGGATGCTGAATGTTCTTATCTAATTCAACCTCATTGGAGGAATGAAGACCAAGGATCTCCGTCAAATCATTTTAACATACACATACATCATATATTTATATATATATATATATATATATATATATATATATATATATATATATATATTAGCATTGCCGTAATCTCTTTAGATAGACAATGTATGTTTTAGACACCTAACAAACAACACAGCAGCATCATTTGTATGGTTATGTGCAAAACAATTACAACTTTAATACATTTGAACCTCTTGGTATAAATGTCTGAACTGTAGAACTGAATGTTGTTTTTTTTTTAAAGTCAGTTTGTTTGCTTATTTAGTTCAACAGGGGGAAATCAAACTTTTTTTTCTCATAAAACAAGCCATGTAACACAAAATAAAGCAGAAAGAGAAAATATACACCATTTAGACATACAAAAAGCCCTCCTTTAACCCAGATAGTCGTTTTGCCAGATTTAAATAGGGAATTACAAGAGAGGAAAGTGAAGCATAAATACTTGTTGGATGAAGAATTAACACTGGTATCATACTGTGGCAAAAATTTAAAAAATATGAGGTTTACTTTAAGCCTTGGAAATCCGTATGCCACTAAGCAAGTACCAACCTAAAGCAAAATAGTCCACCTATCATTAGTGGCCCTGTAGTAAAAGGACATCAAAAATATCTGTTTGTTGAACAGTTTTCAAGTAAGGGCAGCCACAAAAGTCCCAAATCTGTTGGAGATGTCAGAATGAAGAGATCTCCACGTAGGAACAGGAGTCCTACCCTTTGGCTCTCCAATGTCATCTGTGCAATGAACCGAGAGGCATTGTAAATGGCTTCCATTTTGTGCCGCTGCTGAGGTCTTGTTCTGGGGAAGATCAAGGGCTAGAAAAAAAAATATGACAACACATTTAAAATTTGTATTTTGTTTACAACTTGAACAATGCTACAATACATATACTAAATTTAGCAAGAATTAGAGAGAGAACCCCTATAAAACAAAATGTCACTAACCATTGCTTACTTCTTTACCTTTTTTAGGGCACAAATTAAATTTCCCTTTCACAACAGAACATCAATATCAGATAGCAGCAATTTTCACCTATGGCCAACATAACCCTAATAACACAAGAATTATGCTGAAAATATTGAAAGGTGTGATTTAAATAATTCACTTTCCCAGTGACAGGGACTGCAGGATTCTCTATATCATTTTGTGTTGCACAGTTACATTGTTATATAGATAGTTAATTTGGGTCAAAAACAGAGAATGGTCCATGAAGTTCAACAGCTCCAAGTTATCCAAAGCCTTTATAAACATACACACACATACATGTATACAAATATATACACAAGTAAGAAATCCATTATCCAGAAATCTCTGTATTACGGGATGGCCATCTCCCATAGGCTTCATTTTAATCAAATAATTACAATTTTTAAAAATGATTTCCCTTTTCTCTGTAATAATAAAACAGCAGCTTGTACTTGATCCCAACTAAGATATAATTAATCCTTATTGGAGGCAAAGAATTCCATTGGGTTTATTTTATGTTTAAATGATTTTTTAGTAGCCTTAAGGTATGGAGGTCCAAATTATTTTTTAATTCTGACAATTTTTATTAGTTTTCAACAATACAATCATTATATGGTATTTAATGGTTCAAAACATTGCATACTCCTTACATTAGCCAACATAATATACACACAATTAAACAAACAAACAAACAGAAAAAAAAATAAAAAAATAAACATAAAAAAATAAAGGGTAAGGGTAGTGTAACCTGTATTATATCTGCATGACTCTCAGGGTAATTACAATTCATACAATACATATAAGCTGTATATAAACTAGATATTGACCTTAGACATCCAAAGTTTTTGAGCTTCCAAAACTGTTTTTCTCCCCCCCTAAACTCCTCAGTACTGCTTCTTCATATTCTAAATTGTTGGTAACCTCTCTTTGTACTTGGATAATACTAGGGACTTCTTGTTTTTTCCAATTTCTCAAAAGTCTGCAAGCATTCATTTTTGGAAAGTCAGAAATTCTATATTTTTATTTGGAAGTTTTCCATATAGATTCAGCAGCATAGCTATCCAAGTTACTCTTAAAGGCATTAATAGAATCTTCCATCAAAACATCACCCAGGAGGAAATTCCATAACCTCACTGTCCACCCTAATCCCATAACAGGGCACATGCACAATTAAAACCTCAGAGCTTGCTAAATTAATATAAATCTGTAATTCTTCTTATAAGAAATCCTCCTCAAGCAATTGCAAATTCTAAATTCAAATACAAGCTCTAGTGCCCTCTATTTGAATTTCAGTGTCCAAAATGATAAATTAAGGGTTAAAAACTGAATATGTGTTTAGCAACTAAACCAATTTTTAATGGCTCGAAAGATGAAAAGATGTAAGATAAAAAGGTGGTTTAATTCCAACAGGTCACTGACCAACATCACCTGACGTGAGTAACTCCCTTAATCATAGGCTTACTTCCTTAATCATAGGCATAAGCCTATGATTAAGGGAGTTACTCCAGAAACGCGTCAGGTGATGTTGGTCGGTGACCTGTTGGAATAAAACCACGTTTTTATCTTACGAGAGTGCCGCCTTTTCATCTTTTGAGCAATTATAATTTCAGTGGGGACGCTGATGGCAGAGCACCCGGATCATTACAACTAAAGAATGAAGCTACACGAATAAGGACACACAGGGGGTGACTTTGGAGCGGTCTGTTTTCCTTTTCTTTTAAAACAAATTCTTAACTTTGTAAACAAACATTTTTTTTTTAAATTGTATGCTCAAAACCCGTGCAAGATTAGACATTATCATACATTTTATCTTTCCCCCACCCTGAAAAGAAATGATAGTGCCACCACTGGATTGGAACCTTATGAAGATCATTAGTCAACTGTGAGACAATAAAAAATAAACAATAGCTGCACCAGATATATCAAACGTGAATGTTTTATTTGTAACTTTAATCATTATTAAAATACTATAACATGATTACATTGCAGCCTGTAAGAAACTTTATAATACAGATGCAATTGCTTCCCTGCCTCAAGACCAGTGCAGATTGCCTTTCTGATGCAATTTAACTTATGACTTATGCTGTGCCAACCAGCATCTGCAATTCCTTCATTAGAGAAACCCACGGCGTTGCTAATTTAGCATTTTTCACTTAACTGAGATTCCAAGGAAGAAAAGCAAGCTTCCTCTGAGCAGAACAGGGCCCCTGCTCGGGGCTGCTAAAGAGTTAATGCATGTATAGGTTTCAAACATTTGTTATCTTAGAGGCAGCAGTGATAAATTCATTTTACCGCATCTTTTAAATATGCATGGCATGTAATGTAGCATGGAGCTGCAAAGGGGAAGGAAAGCCTGAGATAACAGGTTTACAGTGAGAGATAGCGTAAGTACTTCTGCTTTTCTGCTCCAGTGAACCCAGTGAAATAACAATTCCGAGGGAACCTTGGAAAGTGTATTTCAGCCATATTTTGTTTAACAAGATGAACTTATGTGATTAGAGAATAGCATAAACATGGCAAAGAGCATTCCGGGGGGGGGGGAATATATATATATATATATATATATATATATATATATATATATATATATATATATATATATATATATATATATATATATATATTAGCTTAAGGAATATATAAAGACTTGGTTAAGGTTTTGCAGCATAACTAGACATTACAGAAGATAGTGTACTTTACCTATAAATATGAATATGTTTTATAAATATATATGATATAAATGATATTCTACTGATATTCTCATCCATGAAAAACAATCAGCAATACATCTGTTTTTTTAGGTTTTTTTTGCAACATACACTGGTTTTAGGGTTAGGCAACAAGAGAATTTTCTCTGAGATTTTGAATAATTATGAAAAGTCCAGCCTTTACTGCTTGGACACATTCAGGAAGGACCATGCCTTTCTACATCTTACTTGTAACATCTCCTGTTGCTTCTTCATTACGGAAAGACTGTCAAGGTGAAAGGCACTGAGGCCATTATTAAAAGAAACTGAAGGAGCTATAAGCAATAATAGAAAGGATAGGAATCCAAGTTCATGAAGCTGCATGAGACACATAGAGAAAGGGGAACATTTCAGTGAGTTAAAGTGACATGTCTTGAAGGCAGAATCAGTAAATGAAGAGACAGTTAGAGCTGCTAGTGCTTGTATAACGATACTGGGGATATTAATGCAGGAAAGCAGGATAGAAATGGGAAGAAACTGAATGATTTCTGGCTTGGTCTTGAATCATTTAAGAGCTGAGTTAGAATGGGTGGAGCACATACAGGTGATATCTCGAAAATGAAAATGAAATATAAGCTTCATCATACTGAAATAACTTTCTAAATACAATCTACTAAATATTCTGCATCGTTTCTAAAATAAATAAGTTTATCTTCACTATCCCTCTCTGAGCATCTGTTTCTCTTCATTTTGTCATCATGCAGCAGTTGGGTGTCAGATGTATTAGAGCTCACTCAAATACCTGACTCCAGTACAATCAAAATTTAACAAATCCTGCATGTAGTGAGACCTGATTTCTGGTGATTTAATAGAGTGAGCTGTAAATCTTCTAAGCAAAAGGAGCCCCTCCCCTTGATATATTGGATCTAACTGACAATAATTATCAGACACCCAACTCCTGAATTAAGACAGAATGAAGAGAAACAGATGTTGAAAGAGGAAAATCGAAGATGAACTTGATTATTTCAGAAATGGTACAGAATATTTAATTGAAGTTTTTATTTCAGTATGATGAAGCTTATATAAAATTCTAATTTTTGCGATAGTTCCCCTTTAATTACAGCACACTAAATACCTAACAACAGCATTTAAATATACTTAATGATTGGTGCATGTCATTCCATGTTTTTTAAAAAAAAAATGCATTTTTTAAAGTGACATGGAATTTCATTTTATTTTTCCAGTGATCCAAGCAGAAGTGACATGGGCCAGAATAAGAATGACAAGTTATAAGTCAGTATAAGCATGCAAATGGGTGAAGGTAGAGGTGTATCTAGTCCTGTAGGATTCATACAGTATAATGGTTGGGTCTGTGGCTGATGCTATTGTTGATCAGGTCTATTATATCCTATTATATCTACTACTGCTTCAAGAGCCACTGAAATACATCAGATGCTAATGTATACATGTCTTTTAAACAAAGTTACCATCAATTTTAGAATTAAATATCTAGTTAGGCTTCTTCATGACTGGGGCATATACATTTTAATCGAATTTCTACATCTTTGTGTAAAGAAGATCTTTGTTCAGTAGATTGGAAAGGGTTATGGACTGACTGACCAAGTTATTCAGCTAACCAATAATAACATGCTTATTTCCTTCTCGCTGATTCATCTGCAGTCTCAAAAACATACGTTTTTTCAACATACATTCTATTCATAGCAAACAAGGCTTTATGTAGTAAATTTCCAGTGAATCTAGGTAAGGTAGATAGAGTCAAGGCTCTTGGTTCTATTGATTCTAATATTATACCAAGATGCACAAAGCTAAAAAAAGAGACACATTTTGTAAGTCTTTGTGTACTGTTTTTGTCACAAAAAATCAGAATCAAAGGAGAGGACTGTGAAGAAGTGCAGCTTTGTAAAGGTCTGCTGAAGAATCGGCTCCATTCTTTCTGCCTGCTCTTAAGATTAAAATGACAAACAGGAGGTGAGGATCCCTAGAAAGGCTATTGGCCTCAGGGCTCGTCCCTTACACTTTGACAAAGGCTCTGACAAACCGTCAGCTACCGCTCCTTGGCTGCCGGGACACTCTCACAGCATGAGCTCAGAGTGTAGCAGCCATTCCCCAATAAGCAGTCAACCATGAGCTGCTCTGTTTGCTAGTGATATTGTTAAGGTAACATTAGTTCACTTGGATCAAATATCTCCAATGGTATATCTGAAGCAGCCTCAGACTCTGATAACAATTAGTCGTATTACGGCCAAACAACTCAACCTTCATTTCTGTCTGTATATGTAAATTTAAAGCCATTTCCAACTTTCCCGAGGCTGAAAGAAAACTGCGTCCAGAATATGTTCAACCATCTCTGTTGCCTTAGGAGAGGTGTGTGTTCGCGTGTGTGTTTGTTTTTTTGTTTTTTTCTTGACAAATCTACAAGCTGACAGTGTGACATATTGGTCTGGGCAGATAACTTTCTGTCTACATGCATCAGATTCTACCATTTTTATTGACAAATTGATTTTTACTGTTTTCTTTTAAGTAAAGTTGGTACATAGAAGGTGAAAAAGAAATGTCCATTAGCCATAAGGGCGTGGTATTATTTGTCGCTGTAGCCATATCAATTAAAAAATTTCACTCAACCAATTTTACTATATATATATATATATGCAAATTAAAAAAAACATTTTAGTAAGCGGATACTCGTAAAATTATATTCATAGTGAGCAAATATACATGTATACCAAAGTAGATTAATAACAAACCTTAATTTTGAGATGTATAGCATTTAGTCCTTCACATTAAGGATGGCCAGGTTGGAAGATTTTAGACCCGCACCCAGCTCTAATGCACTGCTTGCCAATCTGTGTCCATTCCCCCTTCCCCCCAAGTTCTCCATGTTGTAACTCACACCCAACTTAAACCCCTCTAATTATGGGACAAATGAGCAGGTATAGTATGTTGACATCAACAGAGGAGCAGCAATGTATTCTGCCTAGATCGACTTTCCCGTTGGATTTCATTGAAGTATATCTGGCGTTAGGGGAAAAGGTTTTTTTTAATAAAAACAATTTACCATATAGTCATCCAAGGGCTGCCCCCATAAAGGTACCACCCTAGACATAGGCCCTTGAGTGCCTATTTGGCAGAGGAGAAGGTATCACAAATGGGGTAGGTCCCAGACTCTGCTTCCATTGCTCCCCATTTTGGTAACAGAGGAGAGAGCTTGAGACCTTGTGGTGCAACAAACATCCACAGCTGCACTCTTCAGTGATATTCCAGGTACTGATATTTTCCATAGCCTACAAATGTGTGCCCTTTGTTTTCACGTTCCCTCATAGATGACAACTGAGAATAAGTAATGTTTACAAGTTCCATAACTGCTTTTAAGAACTTGTCAATAAACACAATGCCACAGTGTCTACAATTGCAATAGTTGTTCATATCTCCCAAACATTTTTCGCGGGACAGTCCCGATTTTGACATGTTAGTCCCAGATTGTTACTGAACTGCCCTGACTTTCTCTTTGATCTCCTGCACTGAACAACTAAGATACAAAGTTTCTAAAACTCTTTTGGCAGAGAGCCCAGAATACGTGGCAGGTGCACTTCGCTACTTTTGTAACAAATTAAGATAAGCAAAGAAAATTTTTTAACTATTTAAAATAAGCCGGTCTCTTGGGGAAATTCACCTTCATTAGCACAACTGTAATAACACAGGAAAAAACACAGAAATGTGTTCAAATTTTCATAACCTGCCAAATTTTGTAAAATGAACATGGTAATAAGGGGGTGTGTCCCCAAAAACAGGAGTCGTCCAAAAAAATCCCAGCGCTGCACATCTTCCTGTCCCTCTTTCTTTTTTTCCAAAATGTTGGGAGGTATGTTTGTTTGATTTATGTATTTAGATCCATGTAAAGTGAGCATGTCCAAAATGTTGAGTAAATTCTGAGTGTACATTTTGGGACAATACTTTGCTGTTATCTAGAGATTACCCATTTTCATACAAAAGAAGGTACATCTAAAATCTTAAGATTCAAATGAAAAAAAAAAACTTAAAAAATATATTTTTGAAGATCTTTCTTTCCCATGTTAAAAAGATATATTTTTGATCCAAATCTCCAATGAACACAGACATACACATATAATATATGTAACATGTGTTATGGTGTCTAAACCCTGCTATATCTATGCATATGAAACGAACATGAAAACACAGAAGTGGCTAGAATGTCAACATATAAAAAATGTTAGTGTTTTGAAAGCAAGATCACGACATGCACAAGAAGGACCTGGTTTATAATGTCTGTTTATAACTCAGAGCCACATGAGTAGAAGAATAAATACAATTTTCACTACTGGCAACAGTATTAGTATCTCTTACAGCGTATTTATTTTACTGTGAAATAGCTCACAATCCTCTTTAGGCATCCTTGTAATTTGCATTTCCAGAAGTAACAACTCCAGCAATACAGAACCAAGCATATTTTCTTTTCTAAAATTAAATGGAGTTCAATCAATTTTACCAGTTGGCAAAACAGAAGAAACATCATCATGCTAACACCAGAAGCATGCTACAGAGGCACACCGCAAATTACGTTGAATGCTGGAAAAGCAGACTCAGTTATTACTTGATCTTAAACATGTCTATATTGCTATTTAGGAAAAGGAGGAACACTCTGTTTGTTTGTTTTTTTGTTTGTTTGTTTGTTTGTTTGTTTGTTTGTCTGTTTGTTTGTTTGTCTATCTCACTTGCATATGTCATATGTCTACTTGTATATACTTTCTTATTGGATATTATTATGAAGTGGAAAAATAATCTCTCAAATATTTATTTTCTTTATCATATATTGTTTAATCTACTTAATCTACATCAGCCTAGGGTAACTTAATATGGTTTAACATTTTACCACTACCTGAAGACCTTGCCATAGTCTAAACCAGTTGTTTGAGGACTTTTTCAGTCCAACCTTCCATAAAGCCCCCTCTTAGCTAATTAAAATGGTACAGATATAGGAAAACATTGGTGTATCGGTCTTTCAGTCATAATTACAAGAATTGGGATTGGATTATAAGAAGCAAATCCAAACTACCTATGGTATGATCAAGACATGGTCCAAAAAAATAATATATATATATATATATATATATACACACACACACAGTATATATATATACAGGAGAACCTCCCAGAAAAAAATGGCATAAAATCAGGGAAAATGTAAAATCAAGGATTACATTTGGTTTTTTTTCTAATATATTTGAAGTTACAGGACAATAAAGTAACCCAAGTGGTTTCCACATATTGATATTAGGTGTACAATTCATCTCCACTTTTATCATTTGCTATACGGAATAGTTTAAGATCTCACATAAGTCTTCTTGTACGGTCTGTCAGATATAAAGTCATTTACAGAACATCTCTAGAGACACCCTGGTTTCTGGGGCCTCAAAGTAATTACCTGCCAGATGAAAGGCATCTGGAGAACACGGGAGCCTACCTAGGAGAAGTATATTTGCAGGTGGTTTTGGTATCCCACGTTACAACCCATGCTAGTCTAATAGGAGGAGTTCATTTGACACACGTTATATTGCATTTCTAATGGATCCAGGCTCTTGTGGGTAATGATCTGTACCAAATGCAAGAGATTTTCATACATCTTATACAGCTGCAAAACAGCTTTGTGCCTAAATCTCAAATATCTCAAAGAGCAGCACAAGGCCAAAGAAAAGCACTGGCAGAGCAGATGACATAGCCTAATTATAATACAAAAAAAGCCAAGTATTCTTGCTCCATTACTAGATAAATAATAACAAAGGCTTTGCTGTTGTGTAATACAAGTCTTCCGTGAATTACTTGGCATAGTAAAACTTTCCAAGCAATGCAAATTGTACAGTGTAATAGTTCCATGCAAAAGTCTCCCAAGAAAAAAATTCCAAAGAAGCATATAATTTCTTGTATTATTATTATTATGAATTTTTTTATACAGTGCCGTGGTTTACACTGTGGTTGCTTATTATTAACATCCTTCCTTGCCACACTGAAGCGGGAGCCGAAGTACATGTAGACATGGGAAAAACATACAAACTCCTTGCAGCTGGAATGAAACTCAGGAAGAAGAAAGGCAACTGTGATACGATATCCACCACTATTTGCTGCGTGCATTGGTCTCAATGCTTATGTGCGCATGCATGAGTGCACCAGAATATTGTCCAGAAGGGTTTAGCTATTTCTAAGCAATATAGTGTATTGTTCATTAATATAATAATTCCCAAAAGCAAGAGTCTAAGGGGGTTCTTTATCAAAGGTCTAGTTTTAGAGGTTTTAGGAAAAAAAAATAGAATCTGTGTAGTCAGGGTGAAAAACTCCAATACTCATATTGTTTGAGTTTGCGGTGGAAAAAAAACTCAAATTGAATTAATAGAGTTTTCGAGCGAAACCCACTGAAAAAAAAATCAAATATAATGAAGGCTACAAACATCATCAAATGGTTATTTGCAGTTGACTTCTACATGACCTGGACAGGTTTAGCTGGATTTGAGCTATTTCCAGCTTTGGGATAAGATAAATCTCCAAAAAGTCGAGTCAAGTCGAGCTTTGTTTTTTACCAGAACATTCAAGTTTTGACTAAAAAATATCCTTGAAACTCAAATTTTTCAGGTAAAAATCAACTCGAACTTTGAAAAATAATGCCTTAAAAGGAATTGTTCAGTATAAAAATAAAAACTAGGTAAATAGATAGGCTGTGCAAAATAAAAAATGTTTCTAATAGTTAACCAAAAATGTAATGTATAAAGGCTGGAGTGACTGGATGTGTAACATAACAGAACAGAGCACTACTTCCTGCTTTGCAGCTCTCATGCTTTCCACTGATTGGTTACCAGGTAGTAACAAATCAGTGACTTGAGGGGGGGGGCACATGGGTCATATCTGTTGCATTTGAATCTGAGCTGAATGCTGAGGATCAATTGCAAACTCACTGAACAGATATGTCCCATGTGGCCTCCCTTAAAGAAACTGACTATTTCAGAGTTATAGAGCTGAAAACCAGGAAGTTGTGTTGTGTTCTGTTCTGTTAGACATTCAGTCACTCCAGCGAACCATATTAGAAACATTTTTTATTTCGCACAGCCTATCTATTTATGCAGTTTTTATTTTTACACTGAACTGTTCCCTTAATGTATATGCAAATCTACAGCATACATTAACTAAAGCCATTTTTTTCTCTACAGCTGTAAGCTATATAGCACAATGAATATTTCCTCTAGACAGGCGCTCTAGTTGATCTCTATATTCAGGCGAAAAAGAAAGGGTTCAGCTTATGTTTGAATTTTTTACTCCATGAGTGTGTTTGTATGTTCAGGGGCCAAGAAGCCTGTGCTAAGAATGATTTATACATGTAATGTATGTGTGTGTGCATGCAAGAACACATTTATAACCTGTGTGCAAATGTAAAGTTTTTTGGTGTGAGATTTTAACAGAAACCAAAATCATTTCATCTGCAGTAATTAATAAATATCCAAATGACTCCCATGGAGTTTATATAATTTTCCGCTGAGTGTTCTCATGAACAGTATGTATTCATGCATAGTATTTCTATCACAATGATCCATAAGGTGCGATCTGGAGGTCTGCAGCACACATACAATATGCCTTCCACTTGTTTTCCCTCCAGACGTACATCAGTATGGATGTGCTTCCAGAACACCAACAAGCAGTATTCCATCTGTTTATCTGTGGGAGAACCCTTCACCACCCTGACGCTGGCAAACAGGCACTATGCATTATACAGCAACACCATTTTGTAACCTTCTAAGATCACTGCCTGTGCCAATATTTAATATGATTCACAAAAAAGCATTACCAAGAAAATCTTCTCTGCAAAAACTATTGGACAGTTAATAGACCTATAATACACAAGATCCATAAATAACCCGTAAATAATTCCTTGTACGTAGCTTAGTGATGTCATTAACTGAAATCAGTGGTTAGTGATGTCATTTGTGTCAAGTGACCCATTGAAACATTTATTATAAGAAATAATAATATATTATTGTATTATAAGAAACAATGTATACCCTACTTAATGAGGATGTCAGCACCATGATTTCAAGTGCTTTCAATGGTCATGAAATATTCTGTAATAAAAAGTTTACTGTACAGTAGGGGTACACTATTCCTTATGTTATAATAATTTATATTTCCATATACACGTTAGTGTTAGAGCATTTATTTCCTGCCTGTTTAAAAGAAAGCATCTCATTGGTTGCTGCACTGGACATATTATGCCTGAGCTCAGTGCCTTGTGTCCCTGTGTTTATTATTATTTCCTTTTTTTGTTTTTTAAAGTAATATTGTATATTACTTTATTGTAATAGGAATGTCGGACGTTATCGCTGCATGCATCCGACACAACTGTCCGATAAAGATGCAACGTGCAGCGTTCGCATCAGACAGTTGTGTCGTATGCATGCAGCGACAAAGTCCGACATTCCTATTACTTACCTTAGATTCGACGCATCCAACGTGATGCCTGCGTTTCATCTCTGCAAGTCGGAACGAAAGATATTGCAGGTAAAATCGCTTGTGTAGTTCTACCCTTATAGAAAAGTGATATGTAAATAAATCCTACTAATGTGGATTACCTTTAAATGTCTCATTTGAATCCTCCCAGCACAAACTAATTACACTGTTATGCAATGCTAGATTGCACATGGAAGCTAATTAATTGCTAGTTAAAAGGTTTTTGTTTTTTCTTTTCCTTGGCTGCTGGGATTCATGAATGGCCAGAAAAAAAATGCTAGAGGGGGGCATCTTGAAATCCAGTTTAGCTAGATGACCTACATAGACAATGTCGTGTGCATATTTAGGTTGTGGAAAGGTCCTGGATTCTAAAATAAGGGACGTGGGGCTCCATTTGTGACTTAGTGTAGTATGTGCTATTCATGTCACTAAGCCTGGATTCTCTCCCAAAGCCAGTGGGTTAACTTTAGCTCTGTTATTTCTTCCTTTCTTTCCCTAGAAATAGTCCTGTGGAAACAGTTACAATGAAATGTTTTCGTCTTAACATCAAACAGGGGGCCCATGAGCAGGAAAGCAACCTTGTAAAATATAAACAGACATTACTTTTGAATACTTTATGGATTATTCATCCAATTTAAGCCATTCGCAACTGTCCTCACGCGGTGAAGAATGCTTCTAGTATCACTTAGTATCTATTCTTGGAAGATGATCTGTTTAGCTATTCCGATGGTAACTGCACGGAGGTCACAGGCATTTGGTTTTATCACATTCATTTTTATTACTTTTGAATATTAATAACAGCTTGAAAGAACCATAATGCGAGATTATATTTGTTGTTAAAGGGAAAATGGCTTCTAGCTTGTAAAACCAACTGGAAAAATTATGCAGTAGAAGAAGAAGAAAAAAATATGCTGGAGAACATATCCAGCCAGTGCAAGTGATATATAGCTCAGCTCCACTGGGGAAGCAGCTGGAGAGGAAACAGTTAAGCTGCTCCACACGTTTCAGATTTCTCACACTGGGTTCCTAGCTGCCTCTAACCTGCTACCCCTCCTTCTGTCTGACCCTTGACATTTCCACTCTGCTTCTCACTAGCAGACAAGAGAAAGAGGAAGAAAAGTCTATGGAACAAAACAATCTCTCCCAAACTAGTCTGAACAGATTATTTTATAACATTTGCTACGTTTGGGACAGACGTGCCCCTTTGGGCTTGTGGATACGTGAAGGACCAGTCGGGTTAAGAAAACCAGTGCACAAATTCCTTTTTGTTATATCCCATAACTAATGGTTCAGAAAGCCACACTGTTAATCCAAACACCAAAGCCCTGTGGCTGATAACACACTTTAGTTAGCTAAAGACCTGTGAATAGCCAATGACATTTTAATAAACCAATTAGATACCAGTCTTTATGTTTATCTTAATAATGTACTGGTCAGTATAGATACCTCTTGTCTATTTGTTGAGTAGCAAAGAGACTTGGGGCAGATTCCCTAAAGGGCAAAGTGACTAACGCTAGCGAAAATTTGCCAGCGTGACGTCATTTCAGAACTTCGCCCATTCCCTAACGTGCGCAGGTGTCACTTTGCTAGTGAAGGAGATAGACGCTAGCGTTGCTTCACACTCTAACGCCAGGCGAATTTTTGCTCTGGCGAACGGACGTAACTACGCAAATTCACTAAGATGCAGATTATACTGAACGTTACCTCATTCGCCAGACGTGCCTTCACCAGCTCAGACCAGGCGAAGTGCAATGGAGTGCATAGCACTTCCTCAATTTTTAGTGCAAAATTTTTCTAAGTCACAAAAAATGCTGGTGTCTTTTCCTTTTTTTAAAGTGATAGCCCGCAAAGGTCCGTAAAATTTATTTTTGGGTAACCAGGTTCCCCCCTACATTTTCTAACATATGGCACATAAACTATACAGTGGGCTCATGTGTAGGGCATTATAACAACTCTATTTTCTTTATTAAGGTTCCCTGGACTTGTGTAATGTAATGTATTTGCTGCAACATATACGTCCATTCAACTTTATCATTTTCCATATGCAAATTAGGCAACACTAACACATCTTCGCTTTGATTGCCGAAGTAAGACTAGCAAAAATTCGCCAGCGTTCAGCGCCCTGGACGCACCTTCACGCTTTAGGGAATTTGCGTTGTCGTAGCGAATTTACGCCTGGCGAAGTGTTGCAATGGCTACTAAGCCGTCATTGGCGAATTTACGCAGTTAGAGAATTTGCCCCAAAGCATTATTATAATCTTTTGATAAATTTAAAGATTATGTAACTACCTGAGTAGGGATGCACCGAATTCAAGACTAGATTCAGGATTCTGTGTTATTCAGCAGGATTCACATTTGGCCGAATCCTCGTGCCTGTCTGAACTGAATCTAAATCCTAATTTGAATAAACATATGCCATGGACAGCAAGGAAAATCACAAAACTTTTTTGTCACAAACAAAGAAGTAAAAACATTTTTTTCCCTCCCTGTCCCTAATTTGCATATGCAAATTAGGATTTGGTATTCGGCTGAATCTTTCATGAAGGATTCAGCCAAATCCAAGTAGTGGATTTGGTGCATCCCTAATTGTGAGGGCACGTGTGCATACACAGCAGGCTGAAGTGTAAGAAACTATAAATTAAATATAAATATATATATATATATATATACTAAAAGTATGGACTGTTATGGGTTTTCCTAAGAGCACTACCATCTCTAAGATTTGCCTAATTGAAAAAACATTAAATAAACCAATAGGCTGGTTTTGCCTCCAATACGGATTAATTATATCTTCGTTTGAATCAAGTACATGGTCCTGTTTTATTATAAGAGAGAAAAAGGAACTCACTTTTAAAAATTTGGATTATTTGGATAAAATGGAGTCTGTGAGAGACAACCATTCCGCAGATCGGAGTTTTCTGGATAACGGGTTTCCAGATAACTGATCCGATACCTGTACTTCAATTGTTTGTAAAGGCAGTTAAGCACCAATCAAAATTTTGCAAAAGCTAAAACCTGATCATAGCATGAAATAGAAATTACATGCCAGACCATTATCTCCAATAAGGGAAATATATTAACCGCTCCGACTCACCGCATATTCTGTAGTTTTCAGAAGCCGGCAAATTGTTATACAAGTCCGGGTGCAGGAACTTCGGCGTCCCACGCCATATATAGACAGAAGCGAAAAGAAAGGTAAATTCCGCACACCAGCTCGTCAGTTGAAAAACATCATCTTTATTCGACCATGTTAAAACACACGCTGCTTGACGCGTTTCGGGCTCAGCT
This sequence comes from Xenopus laevis, assembly GCF_017654675.1. Classification (NCBI taxonomy): domain Eukaryota; kingdom Metazoa; phylum Chordata; class Amphibia; order Anura; family Pipidae; genus Xenopus; species Xenopus laevis. Next base: position 162,443,685 of record NC_054371.1, read on the forward strand.
GCCCTTAATCATAAGCATTATGATTAAGGGCAGCTGAGCCCAAAACGCGTCAAGCAGCGTGTGTTTTAACATGGTCGAATAAAGATGATGTTTTTCAACTGACGAGCTGGTGTGCGGAATTTACCTTTCTTTTCGCCATTATCTCCAATACCCTAGTTTGCTAATTTATAATAAGTCTCATAACTTATTGGCTTAATACTAATAAATGACATTGTGGTTAACCCACTGCTGACAGTGAATGCACCTCTACACTGTACTTTATGGCTACTTTCACTTTAGCTTTTAAATTCTTTATCTCTATGTGTATGTAAAACAAAGGAATTAAGCGGATGGATCACATGCATTACATGAGTAGAAGTACAAATTAAAGACAAAGATTCCTCTGATAGAACATGGGTGTCACAGCCGGCACCCAATACCAGAACAGGTGCCAAGTACCCTGGTCTCGGCTCGGCTTCACCAGTAGTGTGACCACCGTTGGGCTTCGGGAGGAGCCCTCAGCTTACTTGGGTGCCACCTGGACTTAACGAGGGGTACAAAGCAAGATGTTCTGGCTAGCAGAGGGGCACGGCAGGTAGCAGAGTCTTTTGGGTCGAAGGTCACGGTACAAATGGAACAGGCAACAGAATCGTCAGACAGGCTGGGTCGAGGCAGGCAGATAACAAGAATCGTCAAACAGGCAAAAGGGTCAAAACCGGGTGATCAATCGAAGGGTTAAACAGTAGAGTAGTCGTAAGCAGGCAAGGTCAAGATCCAGAATTCAGAATAGTCAAAATAGCCAGGCAGGGGTCAAAACAGGGATCAAACAGATTCAGAATATAGCAAAAGCTCAGAAAGCACCAGGAACGAAATCCTATCACGGGCAATGCATAAAGTAAAACTGTACCTTTAAATAGCATTTGAATTTCGCGCCTTTAAGAAAATCCATAGCGCGCCCTAGGATGCCGGCGCCTGCGGCCTACAGACCCGCTCGTCGAGGCAGGCGTCCCCGCTGAGGGGGCGACAGGCGTCCCTGTCCCCCCCCCCAGACCACCAGGTATGTTCGTTACAATGGGGTTAGGAAATAGGTTTCATCATGATCACAGGAAAGGTTACTTTATTGTTGGCCAACCGAGTTATGAAACTCAACCAACAGTAATGACTGATTAATTGGTTCTACTTTTATATTGGATTATTTAAAGGAGAACTAAGGCCTGAAAATGAATATGGCTAAAAATGTCATGTTTTATATACTAAACATAATACACCAGTCTAAAGTGTCATCATTTAAATAGCAGCAATGATCCAGGACTTCAAACTTGTCACAGGGGGTCACCATCTTGGAAAGTGTCTCACTCACATGCTCAGTGGGCTCTGAGTAGCCAATTAGGGTCGGTGAAAATTATTAAGCACGAAATGAGTTTGGCCTGTAATAAAAGCTGATGCTACAGGACTGTTTGTTAATATGCTAGTTGCACTGGTCTCTGTGCTGCCATGTAGTAATTATCTAATCGGCCTTAAACTGTGATATTTCTATTCTATGTGTACTGTATATTGTGGGTCACTAAGCTCAGTAAGTGACAGCAGCACAGAGCATGTGCAGTGAATCAGCAGAAAAGAAGATGGGGAGCTACTGGGGCATCTTTGGAGACACAGATCTTTACTGCTAAAGGGCTGTGGTTGCCTTGGGCTGGTACAGAAGCCCAAAAGATAATGTTCAACATTTCTAGACTACTTCTTTAGTTAAACTTTAGTTCTCCTTTAAGGAAGAAAAAGAAAAGGTTAAGGATAAAAAAGGGCTGTGCGATACAATTGGCAGCCACCTTGCTAAATGCCTTGGCTTGCCTTCTTCTGGGCCAGCATAACAGACATTTGGCAAAGGTTCATGAACTTGTGACTTGTTCCAATATCAAGAAATACGTTGTTTTAAATTACATTTTTATCATGCTCCTTATCAAAAGTGATCTAGAAAAAAGGAAGTAATAAATACAAGAACTGAAGAAAAGAGACACAGACAGACTATAAAACCCTGTGTAATCTTCATATTATTCTATCCTATCATGGTACAAATTAAAGGTACTTCAGTATTGAACTTAAGTTGGAAGTTGAGTGAATATACTTGTTAATTTCTTACATTTACCACCCCTGGTAAAATACTCCATTCCATCTAAGAAAGTTCTAGAGAGTTGAGATATGCAATAACCTTTGTGAAGTCAAAATAATACATTTTAATTGTATGCATAGATATGTATGTGTATCTGTAAGTAACTACCTTTATAACACTAATTACCAATCTAGTCTATAGTGAATTTAACTTAAATCTTGACCAGTTTACATGTCTGATTTCACGCGTCACAAATTGTAAGCAACCATATATGCTCATACCGCTTGTTTTAATAAATAATACGGATAGTTGAATAATATTATTCATGTGTTAATAGGGCTAATAAGCTGCTAGAAATTTCACCAAAATATTCTCTGACCTTTCAAAAAACATTTGTCCTGGGGCTCCAAAACTTTAGACAAGGGCCAGGTGGGTGTCTCTGAAAATGCCTGGGAGCATTCCCTTGTCAATTCAGCCAGATGAGTAAGTGTCAGCTGGGACTCTGAACACTGCCGGCTGCATTCTCCAGTGAACTCCACTTTCATGCTGGCTTAGATCAAGAACAGACCATGATGCTTTGCAATATGCCTTTCCAGAGCATCAGCCGATATAATATGGGGCAGTCTAGAAAACCTACTTGCAAGTCTTAGCTAAGTTTTGCCTGTGTACATTGTATGCTAAAATCCATGCACAAGAAGCACTAAAAAGGTCATAGTAAAGGTTCCTTGACTATTTTTGTAAAAAATGTGGTCATACTACTGTTGTGGTAGAATTAAATGATCTTTTGCCTTAATGGACAATCGATCCGGAAACCTTGATGTATCGTGTGGTGATGTTGCGCAATCCCCCGGAAATAACGTCACAGCAGTCGTTCTTAGCTGGGGTCCAGTATTCTGCCTCCTTCTACAATGGCCAGTGGTTTATTATACACTAAGACAAAAGGTGGTCTTACAATATATCCAATCAATGCGCATGTTATGCTATGAATCAATTGGTGGAACCAGCACACAGACACATGTCCATAGAAGAGGGGGGGAAAGGTAGACTGCCCTAGGCAAACAAAAGACACCAGGACAAAAGGCACTTCCCCCGGTAATATACATATACACAGACACAGTGATCTTAGCGTGGCTTGTACTGTAAGGGCTGGGACACACTGGGCGATTTGGGGAGATTTAGTCGCCTGGCGACTAATCGCCGCGACTTTCCACGACCAATCTTCCCCGAATGCTTCCCCTCTCTCTGCGCCTGGCTAAAATGAAAAATCGCCTGTGCTAATCACACGCGGCGATTCATTTTCCGAAGTCGCCCGAAGTTTCCTCGTGAGGCTGAATCGCTGCGTGTGATTAGCGCAGGCGATTTCTCATTTTAGCCAGGCGCAGAGAGAGGGGAAGCATTCGGGGAGAAAAGTCGCTGCGATTAGTCGCCAGGCGACTAAATCTCCCCAAATCGCCCAGTGTGTCCCTACCCTTAAAGTACCCCTTTGTTCAATGGTCCGTATTCCTCAATCCCAACCGGCGCCACACCCGGCATGCTGCAGTCATGCCTGATGAACACAAATCGGATGGGAATCGGAAAGATCGGGCGACTGTGCAAAGCTCGGTCGTAAAGACGCTTATCCCGCATCGGTGGCGGCCATATGGCGAAATATGAGAAATTTCAACGTCACTACCAACTTTAATCACTTAGGAGTCAAAAGCTCTCTTGAATAAGGCACATGGGTTGGCTATTATAGAAAAAAGCACACAGGTTAATAAAGTCATTCTCGTAATGATGACACTATATAAGCACGCTGTTCTTAATCTTTCAGGGTTAATGAGCCAATTGTTATAATATGCTGTTATAATGACTTAAATAAAAAATACATCATTTGTTATAGTAAAATTACTGTTCTGGTTTAGGATCTATTATTTTTTTTAAATTTCTTTATTTTCAGTTTTTCAACAAGGGTACAAAATAAAAAGGGGAAGTAAAAGGGTGATATATTTACAATTACAAATATCCACATATATAATATATATATTGCAGTATCACTCGTTCCAATCCTTTTATTGCCTTTTAATTTATCCTTAAAAGGTCCTCCATAAATTAATGCCAAGGACACCAAGTTCTCCAGTATATCTTACTAGTATTGTGATATAGATGGGTTAACTCTTCTAATACGCTTATTTCTTTCACAGCTCTAAACCAAATGTTATAATATGCTGTTATAAAGACTTAAATAAAAAATACATCATTTGTTATAGTAAAATTACTGTTCTGGTTTAGGATCTATTAGGGGCACATTTACTATTGGTCGAATATCGAGGGTTAATTAACCCTTGATATTCGACCATCAAAGTTAAATCCTTCGACTTCGAATATCGAAGTCGAAGGATTTACCGCATTTCGTTCGATCGAAAAATTATTAAATCCTTCGAATGGAACGATTCAAATGATTTTAATCCATCAATCGAACGATTTTCCTTCAATCAAAAATTACTTCGATCGACCTTCCCCATAGGCTAACATTGGTGCTCGGTAGGTTTTAGTTGGCGAATTAGGTGGTCGAAGTTTTTTTTAAAGAGACAGTAGTTCGACGATCGAATGGTCGAATAGTCTAACGTTTTTTAGTTTGAATCGTTCGATTCGAAGTTGAAGTCGTAGTCGAAGGTCGAAGTAGCCAATTCGATGGTTGAAGTAGCCAAAAAAAAACTTGAAATTCGAAGTATTTTTCATTCTAATCCTTCACTCGAGCTAAGTAAATGTGCCCCCAAATGTTAGGGTAAGGCCACACTGGGCGTTTTGGGGAGATTTGGTCGCCTGGCGACTAATCGCCTCGACTTTGCGGCAACCAATCTCCCCAAACGCCTGCCCTCACTCAGTGCCGGCTAAAATGAAAAAACGTTGGCGCTAATCACACACGGCGATTCATTTTCCGAAGTCACCCGAAGTTTCCTCGTGAGGCAACTCCGGCGACTTCGGAAAACAAATCTCCGCCTGTGATTAACGCCAGCGTTTTTTCATTTTAGCCGGCGCAGAGTGAGGGAAGGCATTTGGGGAGCTTGGTCACCGCAAAGACGAGGCGATTAGTCGCCAGGCGACCAAATCTCCCCAAACCGCCCAGTGTGGCCTTACCCTTAAGCTGTATGGGTCAACAATGCAAGGGAAATAATGCAAACCAAAAGTACTTTAGCAATAGAATTTTAAAAAATAACCTTTTCTAAATATTATATCCTAACCTGCTGGTAACAGGTTTAAGCAGTAACCCTAGAAAGTGCAACAGAAGTTTGGACTCCCTTTACACAGCCAGAAAGCAAGGCAGGGCCATATTCATTTGTTACACTAGCAGAATATAACAAACATTCAGATTTATATAATGAAATCTCATGTTAAACTATTTAAGGCATGATCTACTGCAATGCCTTATTATCTTTCAGTCTGTAACAAACTACATGTGGGCCGTTATTGCCAAGCACTTGCTAGATTATAATGCAAAATCAAAATGATATAATTATTTGTTTGATGGAAAAGGAACAATTCTGCATGGTCATTTCTACATAGATTTCCTGTAAATCTGCAGTCAAGTCAAATCACCAATCAGAACAAACAGAACACTGATGCAAGTGCAATTTATTTGCTAGCAATGTTTTCCCTTGCATCTGACTATGCAAGCACAGGCTTGTATACTAGCATCACCTGATTAATAAACAACGTTGACAGTATTATGAAAGAACTTGTATTGTTTGTATGTGTGTGTCTGTGTATATACAGTATAATATATATTATCTGTGACAAGCGACCGCACTCTGAAGACCGGACTTTGCTTAATCTTTGTGGGTGCAGGGTCAAAAAGTTCATATAGAGATTTGTTGCAAAGACCCGCACACCAATGTTATTTTCTTCAAAAGAGTGATTTTATTTAGTAAATTAATCCGACGTTTCGGCCCACATTTGGGCCTTTTTCAAGGATAACACATGTACATCAAAAAAAAAAATGATGTACATGTGTTACATGTGGGCCAAAACGTCGGATTAATGTACTAAATAAAATCACTATTTTGAAGAAAATACATTGGTGTGCAGGTCTTTGCAACAAATTTCTCTCTCTCTCTCTCTCTCTCTCTCTCTCTCTCTCTCTCTCTCTCTCAATATATTGCAAAATATGCTGTTGCACTCAAGGGAATTTATTATATATATATATATATGTCACAGTGCCTTTATAAATATAAAAGTAGTACAGGTATAATTTTACAATTAATTACAATTTTTAAAAATGATTTCCTTTTTCTCTATAATAATAAAACAATACCTTGTATTTGATCCCCATCTAAGATATAATTCATCCTTATGGGAAGCAACACAACCCTATTGGCTTTCTTTAATGTTCAAATGATTTTTTAGTAGACTTAAGGTATGGAGATCCAAATTATGCAAATATCCTTTCTCCAAAAAACCCCAGGTCCCAAGCATTCTGGATAACAGGTCCCACACCTTTACATTTTATGCTATACACATAGCACTGGTGCAAATCCAAGAATGAGAGACTAAGGAGCCGATTCACTAACTTCGAGTGAAGGATTCGAAGTAAAAAAAACTTTGAATTTCGAAGTGTTTTTTGGGCTACTTCGACCATCGAATGGTCTACTACGACCTTCGACTACGACTACGACTTCGAAACGAACTATTCGAACTAAAAATCGTTCGACCATTCGATAGTCGAAGTACTGTCTCTTTAAGAAAAAACTTCGACCCCCTAGTTCGCCATCTAAAAGCTACCGAAGTCAATGTTAGCCTATGGGGAAGGTCCCCATAGGCTTTCCTAAGTTTTTTTGATCGAAGGATATTCCTTCGATCGTTGGATTAAAATCCTTCGAATCGTTCGTTTCGAAGGATTTTATCGTTCGATCGAAGGAATAATCCTTCGATCGTTCGATCGCACTATTTGTGCTAAAATCCTTCGACTTCGATATTCGAAGTCGAAGGATTATAATTCCCAGTCGAATATCGAGGGTTAATTTACCCTCGATTTTCGACCCTTTGTGAATCTGCCCCTAAGCCTTACATCACAATTAAAAGACAGATAATTAAATCATATGTACTTTTGGACAACTATGTATCCAACATAGTTAAAAACAAAATGAGCATGCATTTTTGGTATAATATTTCTAAGGTTAATCAGACATGCATTCAAAATCCTACATAAATAAATACATACAATTATTTGTATTTTAATTCTTTATCATTATTAATTTTTTACTAGCTCTCCCTGTGCTTAGCAGAGTTTTATGAGCAATAATGAGATCTATGGGAAAGAGCAATGATATATACATGATATATGACACATATATATATATATATATATATAGAATGTATTTACAGTAGAGACCCTATTTATTGGGTTGGTGTTGGACAGAGATAGCTACTTCTCCTTTAAGAAGACAAAGAAATGCTTAAAAAAACATCCTCACATTGTTATGCTAATCAGATTGCATAGTCAGCACAGCGTTAGTTCTCCATGCTAAAGCCTATTACATAAATTGGGGACAGGAAAAACCAGTTTTGGGAAGATAAACAGAACAGATTCCATTCACTGTTTTGCGCTGTATCCTTACTTAGCCTTAGAATCACTGCATCCAGTATTGCAAATAAAAAATCTTTATCTTTGAATACCATATAAATGTCACCTTTGGTTTTCATTTAATCTGAGAACATAGATTGAGTAGATGTGCCGAAAAAAATCTATTTACTGAATGTCTGCATGAATAATATGATAAATGGGAATTAGCACACATACCAGATAAAAAACTGTTTTTTTTTAGACAGAACATCATGTGACTTGATGAATGCGTCAAACATTATTTTACGTGCGTCAGCAATCTCATGAACACTTTCATTCATCCATATTTTTTATAGTGTATATTCTGAGGCAGAAGTCCATCCGCCGCCAATATCAATAATGGGCAGCAAGCTCTAAAAAGGAAGAAACGATGAAGCCAGCATAATTCCCTGCCAATTGATCATTAATAAAGCATATTTACTGTCCCTGAGAGAGTATTAGTAAACATCATTCACTTAACACCAAACTGCCTACCATAATGATTCTGTTGCTGCTGTGTCCTGGGAGAACATGATCCTCCTGAGACCAGGGACGATGTCATGTCAGGTATAAGTCATGGGCTTATAATACTCGAAAATTAATCATTTATAGTTGCCAACTATTACTAACTTAGAAGAAATTCCCTTTGCTATATTTGTTCCAGGGAATGACTGTTACCTGGAGTAGGTGGGCTCCCACCTTTACAAAGAGATGTTTGGGAGAGAAAAAATTGTACAGGTATAGGACCTGTTATCCAGAATGCTGGAGACCTGGAGTTTTCCAGATAACAGATCTTTTCTTAATAAATCTTCATATGGGAACTGTTATAAAGAATACTAAGCACCTGGGGTATTCCAGATAAGGGCTCTTTCCTTAATTTTGATCGTCATACCTTGTCTGCTAGAAAATCATGTAAACATTAAATAAACCAGGATTAACTACTGTATATGTTAATTGGGATCAAGTACAGGGTACTGTTTTAATATTAAAGAGAAAAAGGGAATCATGTTTTAAAAATTTGATAATTTGGATAAAATTGAGCCTTTCCGTAATTCAGAGCTTTCTGGATAATGGGTTACCGGATAACGGATTCAATACCTGTATTTAAAAAAATATTTGAACATTAAACAAAAAGCCAATTGGTTTGTTTTGCCTCCAATAAGGATAATTACATCTTAGGATCAAATACAAGGTACTGGTTTATTATTACAGAGAAAAAGGCAATCAATCAAAAAATGTAATTATTTGTATATAATGGAGTTTATATGAGAAATGGCCTTCCCATAATTTAGAGCCTTTTGAATGATGGGTTTCCGGATTACCTGTATATGATCTGGGAAGCATGACTGTTTATTGGGCCTTGTGAGACAATCTGTTACCTGGGCTAAACATTTAGGGGGTGATTCACTAACTTCGAGTGAAGGATTCGAAGTAAAAAAACTTCGAATTTCGAAGTGTTTTTTGGGCTACTTCGACCATCGAATGGGCTACTACGACCTTCGACTACGACTTCGAATCGAACTATTTGAACTAAAAATCGTTCGATCATTCGACCATTCGATAGTCGAAGTACTGTCTCTTTAAAAAAAAACTTCGACCCCCTAGTTCGCCTTCTAAAAGCTAGAAGGTCCCCATAAGCTTTCCTAAGTTTTTTTGATCAAAGGATATTCCTTCGATTGTTGGATTAAAATCCTTCGAATCGTTCGATTCGAAGGATTTTATCGTTCGATCGAAGGAATAATCCTTCGATCGTTCGATCGCACTATTTGCTCTAAAATCCTTCGACTTTGATATTCTAAATCGAAGGATTTTAATTCCCAGTCGAATATCGAGGGTTAATTAACCCTCGATATTCGACCCTTTGTGAATCGGCCCCTAAGTGCTCCAGAGAAGTCTTCTCTCTTGTCACTATTTGGCATGCAGGTAGAGAAACAGCAAAGCAGTTCTTTCCCATCCAACAAGTCCAGCTTCACGGAGCATACACTAAATAAAGACAACTGTTTGCTAGAGACTTCAAACACAAAGCAAAATGGCATATCCCTGATAGCACTTTTATCTAATGAAAATAAATGAATGCTGCCTATACAACTGACACAAATACTATTCCAACACCAAGATATTCATTTAAAACAGACTGACATACCGACACATATATCTTTGCCTTTCTAGCCTACGGAAAACGATTGAAGTGGCCGTGTTACGTTGCGAAAATGGTAAATATTAATTTAATGTAGGAAAATGTAAATGCTAATTTCAAATATTTTAGTGCATTCAACTCAGGATGACCCCTTATTTCTCATTCTGTCACAAACGTATGTAAGCCTTTTTAAGATGTGTTTGTTGCGGTATTATTATAAATGGCTGGACGCAGATAGTTCCGTGCCTATTAATTATATGTGCATGTTCGCTGCCTACTTCAGCAGTAAAACATGACACCAGACAGGATGCAGGGTATTTATGAAAGAGTTGAATTTATGCACTGTGTTGTGTTCGGTGATTCCTAAGTGTCATTGTTCAGCTGTAGCTACGGACACTTTATTATCACTGAAGCATGCTCAACATACTGCAAAAGGACACAGATGCAATTTTTCCACCCAAGATTTTTTTAATAATAAATGTCAGGGTCGGAGGGTTGAAATGTTTTTACATGTGAGCTAATAACTGAATACTTATATATGGCAGTTGGTAGGTCTGGACTGGGAGTCAAAATAGGCCCTGGCATTCCATGTACACAGAGGCCCAAATGGTCCTCCATCAGCCCACTAAATAGTGACTGTCTAAGGAAATTTACAGCAGCCCCTCTGGCATTTGCCAGAACCCACAGATTGCTAGTCCGGGCCTGGCAGTTGGTTTAGTTTGGGGAAGTCTAAGTAAATGCAATTTACCCCAAAACAACATTGTTTACATAAAAGGTAGAATTATTTTTATTTGTTCCTAAAATGTGGGGCTGCCCTCCTTCCTCCACAAAATGCTAAAAGGCGGAATCCAGGCTGAAGGCTAGTCAGTGTATAGGTTTTCCCTGAAGCAATGGGAAACTGCTGGGGCCATATTTTAATTTTCATAGGTATGTGCCCTTTTGTCAGCTAAAGGGAGGGCCTGACTGCAAAAGGGGGGGCCGAACCTAAAAAGTATAAAGCACCTATAGTTTAGAGAAGTACTGGCATAGTTTCACATTATCTTGCCTACATACTATATCAATATTTTGAAAATTAGAGATTACATGTAGGATTCTATTTGGCTGACCAAAGCCCAATAACTATTATGTATACCCCTGTCTTATACCCCTAAATATCTACTTGTAAAGCATTATTCATGTCAACTCAAGTCCCCCTTGTTTCATTTTCAGCCTTTGGTCAAGCTTCATTTAGCGCATGAAATGGGAACAGATATAAGAACACATATATATAAGATATAAGAAATATCAGGACAGAAAATACATATTCACCCCAAATCACCATAACTGACCTTAAGGCTGGTGTAGCTAGCAGAGTAAATGGCCATTCTCACCCTAAATGGCCTTCAGGCTGAGCCCCCCTTCCCACTGTTCCAAGCCCCCTAGGGGGACAGCCCCACAGTTTAGGGACCACTGGGCTAGAGGATAAAGCAAAAGGAAAATAATTATAAAATCGTTTAAATTAGATAAACATGGGGAAAAAAATACTAAATAAAGCAAAATATCAAGTTATTTTGGAATAAATCTCAGAATCTGGCTTTAGGCTGCCAGGGGTTGTTGGAAGCTGTAGTTCAACAACAGCTGAAGAACAGCAGGTTGCTTATGCTTAGCTGAGAGCATTTAGTAAATACAGGCTAATGAATGCATGACCTGTGAAATCACCAGTGAATTAGGATTATAAGTGCAGCATCAACATATTTTAAGTATAATTGTAATGATCAACACACCATGAAGCAGAACAAAATCATTTAAATACAATTTAGCACATTAAAAAAAAAAAGCTTTCTTTTTGTCACAAAAGAGTCCGGTTTGTTCAGTCTGCAGTAAACCAGTTTTACATTACAGAAAAGAAGTAACTGGTTCATAAATATAAAAATACATTAATATCTAGCATTAGTAACCTAATATTTGATATAGTTGTACAATATCACATTGTAAAATTCACATGACTTCTATTTGTTGACCAAGGTATTTCCCTGCACAACTCAGCATATGAACTTCAGCTGAATACGGAGCTAGGATGTATTGTGCCAGGCTAGCTACAACTTCCCAGCAAAACTCAACAATCACTACGACAAAACAACTACAACCAAGGGCGACAAGGCAAAAACAGCAGGAAATGTTTCTGAAATGAGCTGCTTAAACTGGCCAGTAACACTAAAGGTGGCAATAAACATAGAGATCCACTCATTTGGCAATTTTACCAAACGAGCAGATCTCTCCCCGATATGCCCACCTTCAAGGCCGTCGGAGAGCCAATAAGCTGCAGACTCGCTCTATCGGCAGCTTTTATCGGCCCGTATATGTCCAGCTTAAAGGGATTCTATCAGCATAATGAGCCCAACGCATTTCGACCTTAAGGGTCTTCATCAGGGGTACAGAAAATTAACAAAAATCAAAAAGGCCTTTTTGATTTTTGTTAATTTTCTGTGCCCCTGATGAAGACCCTTAAGGTCGAAACGCGTTGGGCTCATTATGCTTTTGTTTTGTAAAATTTTTTCTATTAGATTTTTTTCTTCTTTTTTATAATAAATTAATTTTGGTTTTCTCAAATTGGGTGTGCTATCCATTCCTTGCAGTAGTTATAGATTACATGGAGACCCTTATGGGGAGTCACCTATGGATTAGCACCCTATAATTCATTTTAAAGGGTGTGCGCCTTCTCTTTTTACTTTTGATAAAGGGATTCTATCATGATTTTTATGGTTTAGTTTTTATTTCTAAATTACACTGTTTACACTGCAAATAATTCACTCTACAATATAAAATATCATTCATATATTCATATTTTTATATGCGCTCTTTTAAAATACATTAGCCATAGGTTAAAGGGATTGTTCAGCTTTAAATTAACTTTTAGTATGATGTAGACAGTTAAATTCTGAAACAATTTGCAAATGGTTTTCATATTTTATTAGTTTTTTTTTGTTTTGTAGCTTTTAATTCAGCAGCTCTGTTTTTAATTTCAGCAATCTAGTTGCTAGGGTCCAAATGACCCTAGCAACCATGCAGTGATATGAATAAGAGACTGGAATATGAATAGAAGAGTGTCTGAATAGAAAGATGAGTAATAAAAAAAAGTAGCAATAACAACACATGTGTAGCCTTACAGAGCATTTGTTTTTTTAGATGGGATCTGTGATCCCAGTTGGAAATCTGGAAAGAATCAAAAAAAGATGGCAAACAATTCTAAAACTATAAGGCTGATTGAAAAGGTTCTTATAATCAGCCATTCTATAACATGCTAAAAGATAACTTAAAGGTGAAGCACCCTTTAATGCAAACAAGGCTAAAGTTCTCCTGGGAGAAGCACCCATGTATGTATAAGTGTAATGTATTTTCCCTGGCCCTTTACTGTCTATATCGCTCCACTGTCTTTAAAACTCCCTTCTCCATCTGTAGGTTTCATTGTCTCATTTCTTAAAATAATGCAGAATTGCCATAAGTATGGATTTTACCATATAGCAATTATTCAGCCATAGAGCTTAATTAATTAATGCTTTTTCCTTTATTTTGGAGCAGGTAGAGAGAAATGAAAAGTTAAAAACCCGCACCGAAAGGTTATATTTTGTTATGAGCTTTTATGTCGGAACAACTGCCTTTAATGTACCCAGTACGCTCTCACAAAGATTATGATTACAGATTCATAAATAAAAGGGCAAATACATTCCCAGAAAGATTTAATTAGTAGCTGCATTTGCAAACCTGAATATCACATTGCTGGCACTAGCCTCTACCAAGCATATGACTTATACTGACAGTTTAATGCATACCATAGATTTAAAATTGTCTGTTCAGAGCTCCAGGAAAATACAAAGCCTCTGCCAAATTCAGCTGCCTATATATTAAGTAGGTGAGCCCCTTGTCATTGAACTAATGTTCCTGTGAGTGAGTAACCTACCTTACTGACCTTCTTCCTTAGTTTTACTACTCCGTGCCAAGAGCATTCAATAACACATGGACAGAATGCCAATTATATCTTCGGTGAACCTCAAAACCCACAAAACCATATGGCTAGGTTATGATTAGGCAAGACTTTGGTTCCCTGTAACACAGGAACATTTAGTGGTTTTTCTATGAGAACAGATCTTGTATATGTTTTAGTGTTGGTGAGTAAACAATGGAAAGATCCTTTTCAATTACAGGTATAGGGTCTGTTATCTGGAAACGCAGTATCCAGAAAGCTCCAAATTATGGGAAGATTTCACTTTAAGAAAATAATTCACATTTTTTAAAATGGTTTCCTTTTTCTCTGTAATAATAAAATATTACCTTGCACTTGATCGCAACTAAGTAATAATTAATCCCATTCGGTTTATTTAACGTTTAAATTAATTTTGGTTGACGTGAAGGCCTATTTATCAACAGTCTCATCCGAATATAAAGATTAAGGTGGTTATTTATCAAGGTCCGAATTTATCTCAATATCGGATGCTACAAACTCTGATCTAACCCGCTCGGGTTTTTAACGCTTATTTATTATTACATTTTTCCGAAAATTACCTTTGTGGGAAAAGCTCCGATTTTCACGATTTTTTCATGAATTTTCCCTGAAAACATTGTGAAATTGCTCGAAACCCCTGACACAACCAAAAATCAATGGGACTGTTCCCAAATTACTTTTATGCAACCTCGATAGGTTTGAAATGCCGTGTTTTTATATTTGGGCTCTTTAGCCCTCGGGGTTTAATAAATTCCGAAAAATTTGTGATTTTTTTTTTTTAAGCCTACACAAAAAATCACAAATTTTTCAGATTTCGGGGAATTTCAGGCATTCGGAGCTTAGTAAGTATATACAGTATAAAGATTTAAATATTAAAAGTATGGGGAAAAAACGCTGAAGGACACGCTTAAAATAGGATAACCTCTAAAACCTTTAAAAAATCGAGGTTTTTGTATAATTCCTAGTAAAAAAAATCAGAAAACCTCTAAAAGTCCAAATTGATTATAAATAGCGATAGGCAATCTGACCCATTCCGCTTTGTAGAAAATTCGTGACTTCTCTGAAATGCGTCGAAGTCTATGGGTGACAACATTTTTTTGACGCACCTCAATTGTTTTCACTATAGGAGATTTTTCTAATTATGGGCATCATCATTAATGGTCTAACAGGATCAGCGCAGCTCCCATTAACTTATATAGTACCTCACCAACTTTTACCTTGAGCATTTTTGTACAGGTGTGGGATCCATTACCCGGAAATCTGTAATACGGAAAGCTCCAAAATACGGAAAGGCTGTCTTCCATAGACTCCATATTATCCAAATAATAATAATATCCAAGTTTTTAAAAATAATTGCCTTTTTCTCTGTAATAATAAAACAGTAGCTTTTACTTGATCCCAACTAAGATATAATTAATCCGTAATGGAAGCAAAATCAGCCTATTGGGTTTATTCAATGTTTATATGATTTTCTAGTAGACTTAATGTATGAAGATCCAAATTACGGAAAGATCCATTATCAGGAAAAACCCCAGGTCCTGAACATTTTGGATAACAGGCCCCATACCTGTATTAGTGTTTTTCGTGGTTTTTACACTTAATAAATCTTGAATTTTTAGAGTTTTTAAAAAATATAGAAAAACCACCAATTTTTGGAGATTTGTGAACATTTTTTTTTTAAATTTTTAAATGGGCCCCTGAAAGTATGGAGATCCAAATTATGGAAATTATCCAGAAAACCCCAGGTCCCAAGCATTCTGGATAAAAGGTCCTATATCTGCGTATCACTTGGTACATCCAAAAAAAGGCACTCTACAGTCTGTCATTGTGCATTATTTTATTACTCCAAGTTTACATCTCATTTTTTTTTCAACACAACAAGCATAATGGTGGTTTCCACTCATATTAAATTCAAATAAATAGCTCAAATAAAAAAAAAGAAGAGTACAATATATTATGTAAGTCATCTGGTCAACTATACTGTATACCCCGAATACCAAATAATTATGGGTAGTGATGTGCAAATATCACGTATATGTTATGTCTTTTCCTGAGCTAGTTCAATGGCAGGTGAAGTGCAACCCTATAGGTACACCCTATAGATAAAATGTTTGTCAGCACATGCTTTTCCCTTTTATAGTAACTTGTATGGCAGCTTTATTGTTAGCGACATATTTCTGCTTCTCTGTCATGCTCTTATGTAACCTGCACATCTCACCTGTTCTCCCCTTATCCCTCCGTCTCCCTAAACAAAGTCAGATTTTTAAATCATATATTCCGCACAAATGATGTACAAGAACGCAACTTCAGAGACAGGGAGCTAAACTTATGTCCATAGATGTGTAATGCAGAAATGAAGTTGGCACGCCTTTTATCTCCTCAGCACAGAAATGACAGTTTCTTTTGCACCAAACAAGCTTGCACATTAATGGGCAGTCGAGAAAAACAGGTTTATTTCATATGTCTCCCAACAGCCTTCACTACAAATGACACTGGAACAAAACAAACATCTGACAGATAAACAGCAGATCCATACCGATGTGTACAAATACTAAGAACATTTATTTATTATTGATACGTATATATTTTGTAATCTTGGCAACAGATTAGTAGCCTCTGCTGGGTGACTTTTTATTGCATAGGTTATTTTTAATGCATTCAATAACAACCAAGAGAAGATCAATTTAACTGGAATCATAACAAGTGTCAGTACGTAGCTATTATTTTCTTCTCGTTTTTTTGTTGCATTGAGGCTGAAATTCCTTTTAATGCCAAAATACTGAGCAATATATCAAAACATCACTTAATTTGAAATACAAAAAAAAAAGCTTAGTTACCAATTCTTCTCACCACTTTACAATATAATACAATGTCATTTTTAATAAAAGGTTCCTATATAACTCTACAGCTACACTAAGCCTTCTGAATATCTCTTGGCCTTGCATTATGCTGGAAATATTAGCCATTAAGAATAAGCAGTGTGATAGGGAAGGAGGAGAAACAGTGAGAAAAGCAAGATCTATTTATATGTAATAGTGAATAAAATAAGCTGTTGTGGGACTTGTCCTTAAACTCAGTTTGCTGAAATTCCCAGTATAGTTTTTAAAACTGATATAATCTTTTTGAGATATATCTATATCTGTATTTTGGATCTATATGTTTACTTTACACAGACAACACTGATGCAGAATTGCATAAGCCCAGCAAACCCAGCAAGTGACCCAAGAAATCACCCCGTGTTCCCAAACCTCAGATCAGCACATCGGCATGTGCCAAAAACTCTAATATGTAGCCAGGTGTGGCTAGCATTAAACTTGTTGATGGATGCTAGACAGAACGGCTGACTACTGGTTAACGTAGCTCTAGTCCCCACTCACAAAACATAAGGGAAGGTTTAACACAGGCCAGGGAATTTAGAATTCCCAGCAGTTTGATACATATAACAAAGAAAATCGTTAGCGAATTGGCACATTTATCAAAGCACATAGTTATGTCACTTTGTCTACTGCTTCAAGCAGCCAAACACATGCATTTTCAGTTAGTATTCTGAGCTGCATTCTGAGCTGCATCCTAACACCTATCCCAATTGTTAAATCCCAATGCAAATTGCACACAGGATTTAACGATTAGGACAATTATTGGACATATGTTTGGAAATCAGACTCTTTTAGGGCTCTTACAGACAAGCGTTTTTACCTGCGCTCCCCTGCGTTCCATTTTTCTGCGTTCAGCCGCAGGGGAGCGCAGGAATAGACGCATTACATTTTTGCCAATGGGGCTGTACTCACACAGGCGCATGATAGGCGCCGAACGGCAGGAAAAATGCAGCATGTTGCGTCTCATCCTGCGTTCGGCGCCTACACGCGCCTGTGTGAGTACAGCCCCATTGGAAAAAATGTAATGCGTCTATTCCTGCGCTCCCCTGCGGCTGAACGCAGAAAAACGGAACGCAGGGGAGCGCAGATAAAAACGCTCGTCTGTAAGAGCCCTTGCAAGAGGCACGCATGATGATGTAATGATATCTGAGAATATTAGCCCCTCATAATTTAGGTAGAAAGTTATATGTTCTGTAAGAGGTTTATTGAAACATAGGACAATTCTTTGTTTCCAGCAAGCATCTAATATCCATTTCTCACCAATAAAAGGGATGGTACTGTTTTCCATCCACATTTACCATTGTTACAGGTGTGAGCACTGGAGCCCTAAAGGGCAAAACACTATGGGGCTCATTTATCAACACTGGGCAAATTTGCCCCATGGGCAGTTACCTATACCAACCGATCAGTGATTAGCTTTTTAAAGCCAGCTGCAAGTAGAACAATGAATGCAGCAATCAGATTGGTCGCCATGGGTTACTGCCCATGGGCAAATTTGCCCAGTGTTAATAAATGACCCGTGTGTTACTTAGGACCCATACATGGAGCATTTGTGCCTGTTGAATTGCCAGTTGCAAACAACGCTCTGTACCTTGTGCTGGCTTAAAAATCCAGTGCAAAGTGAAGAGCACAGCTCACTCAAGTGCAAGGGAACCATGTACTCCCAAACACCTTTATCTTCCGTGCTCCAGAGGGTTGTTCATGTACCGCTAACCTCCCTGCTCCTTCTTTAAACAACTGGGCAAAACGTAAGCATTACCTCATAGAGAGTAAAATGCAACTCGTTGTGCTTAGTAACCAATCAGAATTGTCCTTTTCCTAACTGAATACACTCTCGTCACTCTCACACTCTTGTGTGCATAACAAACCTGCAGCAACATTTAGGAATAGCAATAAATGGATGGGAATCTTTACTATTCTACTGGGTACTGGGTGTATTCCACTTCAACACAGATAAACTGTACCAGACTACACCTGACATCTCCTGCCATGTCCTAGCTTAGCCTTTCAGTAGAAAAAGATATACAATATTAGAAAAATGATAAGCTCTATGGATCAATTTGTCTAATCAGTATCTGAAATCACCCAAAGATCGGGTGATATATAGTAAGGAAAACTGATTCGGTTTGGCTGACTATTCCAGCTATGCATTCTACTGGGTAAAATAGGAATTTAACTTAAGAAAATTGAATGTTATTCTCTTGCAGCTTTGTTTAGCAAATTAAGTCACTGGCCCATCATAATTAGTATCTAATATAAGACTTGTAATACAGAGAAATGTCATTTTTAGAGGAGCATGTATCATCCTATTCCACATCATGGGAATATTGCTGCTTACCTAGTGCATAAGGAATAAGAAAAAGTCTGTTGTTGACGCAGAAATGTATAGAGGTGCCTCAGGCCCTGTACAAATGGTGCCTTGCAGAGCAGCGTTGCATTACAGATGACATACAAGCATTGTTTTTGGAGGCCCCAGTCCTGAACATACCATAGACAGTAGGAAAAACAAGATGGAGCGAGTAGAAAAAGATGGCAACAGAAACACTGGATATTTGTGTTGCCCAGTTTGTAGGCCTTCAGGTGTTGTGGGAATACAACTCTCAGTGTTAGGCCGTTGAAGAAAATGTTAAATCCATATTGACAGTATCAACTTTCCACCTTATGCTGCTACTCATTATTCCCTTGGGGAGCAACCTCACTTTTGGTGATCCATATGGAGTCAGGTCTTTATATTTAGGTGCAATACAGCAATATTGCAAACTGAGTACCCTCCTCAGGATTTAAAGCATGTGCTTGGCAGTGCATTATTTAGAAATGATATGCTATGGTGTCAATATGGCTTTAAGCTGCAGCAGAGAGAGATTCTATATTTCATATGTTTCATCACAAAGCAAAAAAAACAACATTTTGTAAAAATGCAAATTGCTCTAAATTTCAATTGCACCAAAACCAATAAGGTTTGCATAGGAGTGAAAGTTTACTGTGCATCTCATTTTATATTATTGCACCATTCTGCTGTAATTTGTTTTTTGGCAGGAAAAAAAAGACAGTTGACAGATTTATTCATTCAAAACTCGATATTCTCTTCAACACCTCCAACTTCTTATTCTTCTTCTTGCATTGAATAAAGAATTTGGGCAGGGAGATGTGCTACAAATGTGTTGCATGCTATGAATATCCACCACATTTCCAAACCTGTAGGTAAAATATCACGCATGGGCTTTACATGAACATAAATATAGATTTCTGATTGCAAGCTCTGTAAGGGACAATTGTCCTTCAATTGACTATTGAACAATAACTTTTATTCTTTTCTTACGATTTTTTTTTACATTCCTGTTTTATTTGTTAGTTCTTTAACCAAATTCCCTGCTGCTGCAACAAATTGCTTGTCTTGTGAATTACAACCATTTATCTTATTGTGAGAAAGGGCAACAGACTAAATTAATAAACAGTTTATATCTCAAAAACAGAATTTGTGAAACAGATTTATTAAACACGAACTGCATGTTTATGGCTATGACAACCTCCCCCTTTAAATACCACTGAATTATCAAAACTAACTGTATTAGTCTAGACCCCTTTCTGTGAATTATGCAGATCGTATCTCTTGAAAGTGCTAAGTACACTCACAGAACTCACAAATACAGATATGCTATAATAATATATTATTTAGTAATATGCTGCACAGTTTGCCTGGCAATTACACTGACTATGCTGTTATAGCAGCTTATGTATTTTACAATACAAGTCTTGTAAATTTGCTTCTCACCTCCTAAAATATATAGCTGCACATTCACATCTATTTTTTGCATATCCAGTAGAGGCTTATTTCCCTTGTCGGTGGATGTCATGGAGAATCTGCTCTATTTTGTCTTAATAATGAGAGTGGGATTGACTAGACACCAATGTAGGGCATTGAACC
Source organism: Xenopus laevis (assembly GCF_017654675.1). Lineage (NCBI taxonomy): Eukaryota > Metazoa > Chordata > Amphibia > Anura > Pipidae > Xenopus > Xenopus laevis. Next base: position 162,464,263 of record NC_054371.1, read on the forward strand.
CTATTATGGCATTAAAGGTTACTCAAGCATGATGAATCCCATCAATGGACTACTTTTTAAGTGTAATAACACATACCAAAATTAATGATCCTTGCACAAAAGGATGGACACTTTCTTTGTAATTCCTCTCCCCCTGCCATAACTAGCCACTTTCAATAATTTATAGGAAGGGTACGGGAAGCAGAGTGGAAAGGAACCGGTGGTGAGGTCACAGAAGTGATTCCACTTGTTAATTGAAGTGGTCTCCCCTTTACAGAGATATTAACCCTGCCTTTTTTAACTGTTTTGTCACCAGCACTGCCTTCTTGGCTTCTGTTGGTTTTATTCTTGTTGATCCATAAAATGTATTGTAAAGTAAATGTTGGAGTTTCAAAAAAATCATGATGCAATTGTCCTGATAAAAAGTTAAATCTAGGGAGGAAATTCAAGCCTTTTCAAAATGTATCCATGAGACACAAATTACTCCTATTTAGGTTATATACCGGGATGCTATTATGTATGTCACACCACACACACAAAAATATGGCAAAAAGAAAATTCAATTGTTATTATCCACCAGGTCATTGCAAAGGAGTGGTTTTAAAAAGGCAGGGGATTGTGTACTCAAATGCTCAAATTGCTCACAGAACAGTAATATGACCTAAAGAGAATTCAAGTAGAAAAGAGGTTGATTTAAAAATAAATAATAGCAAATAAATAATATAAATAAAATAAATAATAGCAACCACATTAGAAGGAAACTGTACAGTAGCGTTTATAATACCGAGTTAATATATTCAATAGGGGTTTGAAAAGAGTATGTGCTTTCCCTCTTTAACACACTTAAGTACTAAGCAGACAAAGCAGACAAGTGGCACTAGACAAGCAATAAAGATTTACATACAGAAGAGTATTTCCCTGACTTCCATTAACTACTTCAGGGTCACTTGACGCTTAACCAATTCCCATACAGATGCATCCTGGCTAACTTGACTTTTTTTTTCTAACGTTTAACTGGGGATGCCTATTGTAATTACTTGGTTGTTACACACGGCGATTTGTAAGCAAATCCTAAGTGATCTCCGTTAACACCAAATACAACATTATGCCATTCACGCCGCTAGCCAATCAGATCGCTGTCATCTGCAGAGCCAATTGCAATAAAAATTCTTTAAGAAGCACTCCTGCGTTTGAAAGAAAAGTCTTATATTCAGCTTAATTTCTTTCAGTTTTTAAACAGGACCCATGTAATATAAAAGCTAAGTGTTTCTGCAGCCAGAAAAAAACAGATCACATTAGGTACTTTCCATTACCGCGGTCTTATGGAAACGCACAAACCGGCATTGGAATAATGACCTATTGCCGAATAAAAAGAAGTGAACTTTTTAGCATCAATTTGGCTGTTTGTAACAAACCAAGAGACACTCCTCCTGAAAACAAGAATTGTGTATCTATAGCAGGGATCCCCAACCTTTAGAACCCGTGAGCAACATTCAGAAGTAAAAGGAGTTGGGGAGCAACACTAGCATGAAAAATGTTCCTGGAGTGCCAAATAAGGGCTGTGATTGGCCATTTAGTAGCCCCTATGTGGATTATCAAACTACATTGAGCCTCTATTTGGCAGTACAACTGTATTTTATGCAGCCAAAACTTTCCTCCAGACCTGGAATTCAAAAATAAGCACCTGCTTTGAGGCCACTGGGAGGAACATCCAAGGGGTTGGAGAGCAACATGTTGCTCTTGAGCTACTGGTTGGGGATCACTGATCTATAGGAACCAATAAATAAACAGGTTTCATGACACTACTATTCAGTTCCAGCACAGGCCAACACAAGCCTTGCTAAGGTTGCACAAACAAACCATAGGTAGTCCTTACATCTAGTTCTATTATATGGCTTTGACCAGTACAACAATAAACATCTGTAAAACAGAGATATTCAACCTATTGACCATCTTCCCCAAAGGATGTGAGCTGTAATGCTGAGCAGTTGAAGGGCCACATTACAGTCAATGATGAAATTTACTGTACCAGATATAACAAGTAATGGGCCCCCAGTTATTACAACATTACAGCTCATATAATTCTAAGTGGCTTGCAGGAGGTGCTGTGAATTGCTGTTTGGCAAGAGCTAATGCACCTGATCTGCTCAGTAAAGCTATTTAGCCTCCCAATAGAAAGAATCACTATTTATATTATTTTTAGCACCTCCACAAATCAGCTTCATTTAGCAGCTTCCAAAATCCAGGAAAACAATAATAATAACAACCTGGATATATGTGTATTTTACCTATATAGTAAATATTAGAAACCCATTCTAGCGGTGAGAAAATAATAATGACACATTATTAGGATGTGAATACCAAGGCCAAAGGAAAAAGCAATTTCCATGCGCTTGCTGATGGTTATTTTTGCAGGAGTGTTCCTATGTTAATATATTTTCAGAAGTCATTATTACTGCACAGGTGGTAGCTTCAACCCTCCTCATCTAAATCAGGATAAATACAATGCTACGAGAACCTTTTTTGCCTCTGAGCTGTTTAAAAAAAAAAGGATGAAAAATAACCACTCACCGTACATGCATTTGTAAAGTCAAGATGTAATTTAACATGGTAGACTAATTACCTCTTCCTACAAACACTCTCTGAGGCTATTTACACTATTGATTGGAATAATGCACGCTTTCTTTTTTTGCTCCAGAACCAGAAGCTGAAGAGAAGGAAACCAATACTGTGCCCTAAGAAAGGGAAGAAAATTGATGATACAAAAAAAAAAAGAAATGATTCTCACAGAATCTGAAGGTCACATTCTTTCTTGTAATCCCTTTTCTGCCATACCTCACCCCTCTCTGGAATTTATAGTAAGACTATAAGGAACATGACAGTAGATTAAAGAGCTGAGATGCAATGATATACTGTTACAATAGAGTTGTCTCGCTAATAACACTAATATTCTTCAGCATTTTAGTTGATATACATTGCAGCACAATAAGATGAGTTTAATATGCAAAGGAAAAGGTGTCACCATTGTTTCATATGCCCAGTATATGTCCAATGGGGTGGGTTCATGTTTGATTAAAAGTTATGGATGAGTTTGAATTCCAGGAATAACCTCTTGACATGAATATTTCTAAAAAGCAATCTCCATAGTAAAGAAAATAAGAATAGAATTTGATTTTCCCTCAAAAAAATAATTTATAAAAGTGAGCCAGAGCATTTGTGTATGAGTGTGTTTGTGTATGTGTGAGTGTGTGTTTGTGTATGTGTGGGTGTGTGTTTGTGTATGTGTGGGTGTGTGTTTGTGTATGTGTGAGTGTGTGTTTGTGTATGTGTGAGTGTGTTTGTGTATGTGTGAGTGTGTGTTTGTGTATGTGTGAGTGTGTTTGTGTATGTGTGAGTGTGTTTGTGTATGTGTGAGTGTGTGTTTGTGTATGTGTGAGTGTGTTTGTGTATGTGTGAGTGTGTGTTTGTGTATGTGTGACTGTGTGTTTGTGTATGTGTGAGTGTGTGTTTGTGTGAATGTGTGTTTGTTTGTGTGTGTGTTTGAATATGTGATAACTATGGCCACCGCCTTTCCCCTTTAATATATTAATTGAGGATTCACTTGGTTAAGAGGTAATGGGATATTGGCTTCATGAAAACCATTACGGGTATGTTGCAACGTTTATGAATAGATCCTCTTAAAGTGTTCAGATGACACCGTCATAAAAACCACTGCACATCAATTACCTAGAAAATAACTTGTCTTATAAAATAACTTTTTCCATTTTGGGTTGTGCCTAAACTAGCAGAAGCAAAGTTCTTTTTTTTTTTTGGGTCTCCCACCTTAAAGAGCTGAGTTATGAACATAATTGCTAAATGGCACCAAGACTGCAGCCAATCAGAATCTTGTTTTCATTTTCTAACTTGTAGCAGGCTTTTCAAAACGGAATGAAGATTGGTTGCTCTTAGCGACTGCACTTGTTCAGTTTAGCACCGTTGTTCGTAACTGAGCCTGGCTTAAAAGCTGACTGGAAACTAGTACTTGTGACTGGAAACACATGCACAGTGCTATAAATGCAGCCTCACTCCATTATTAACAACATATGCTAATAACCTGGGCATCAGATTGTCTATAAGAGTCAGGCGGTGCTTAAGTAAGAAAGTAAGTCTTTAATAAACATAAACCTTTTTAAAGAAGCAATTTCCCCCAAGAGGTTGTTCGCCTTCAAATAACTTCCGATAGATCACCAGAAATAAAGACTTTTTCCAAATACTTTCTATTTTCTATGTGTCACGGTTTTTTGAATATTGAAGTGTAAAGTGTCTGGGGGTCGCCGACCCTGCAAATTTGTCCCTGCTGAGCAGAATCCCTGAGTTTCATTAAAGGCAGCTGTTAGAATTGATACAATAGTTGCTAATACTCCAGAGATGCTGCTGAGAAATGTATCAACTAAATGCTGCAAAATTGTAACAGTTCAGAATCTGCACCTGAATTACTGAGCTGTCAGACTGAAACACTAAAGACAGGAACATTCAACTTTAAACTTTAACTTTAAAGTTAGATTTGAAGTAACTGAAAAAAAAGTCTTTATTTCTGGGGAACAATCTGAAAGCAACTATTTAATCATAATTTTGTATTTCCAAGTCATGATACCAATATGTGAAGCCAGTAGCGTGAATGGAAAGTTTCAAGCAGCATTTAAAATGAAGATACCCATACACATCTTGGCCACCTGTCCATTTCTATAGAAAGTAGAAACCATGGAACAAGAACACACTCCTCCACTTTCTCTCATGAAGCAACAATGGCAATGACAGACGTATGCAAAGCCCTTAACATATGTGTAGTAAAAAGGTTCATAAATGCATAAATACACAATGAATTAAGGTTCCAGATGGATACAATTTATAATAAACTATAAATATACCCTTATGCTACAAAAAAATACAAATATATATATGTATTTATAAAGATAGATAGATAGATAGATAGATAGATATTTTTATAGATAGATAGATACATAGATGTATATATATATATATATATATATATATATATATATATATATATATATATATATATATATATATATATATATATATATATATATATGGGAAATAGATGCAAAACCACATAGGGAGAATGGAATATTAATGGGTGCAAAAGTATATTTAATTAGTATTTCTCTAGCATACTCACTTCTGTTATGTTATTCAGAGATAAAACTGGAAGCTACAACTTGTTAAAGAAGGGAGCACAGGGGTAAAATAAAGGTTCATTTCCATCCAGAGCAACGTATCTCTGTACCAAAAAGGAAATCAGTGCACCCTTCATTTGCATTGTATTTGCAGCCGTCTTTTCCCATTATCTACCAGAATAGAATGGGGTTTCACATACATATATGTACAATGGAAGATAATCAAGAGCAGTTTTCATGAGTATCGTGCTCCTGGCCTTTTAATACCATATCTGAGAGCTGAATTGGAGGTATTGTTCATATTCTTATTATTATTAATGAGATATCCGCTGCTCGACATAATGCCACAAGTGCATGTGAAAAGCCTGGTAGCATCATTGTTTGGATCATCACAATTCCTTCTGGCTGGCCTATTGTGAATTCAGCACACAATCAGGATATTGATCTTTGACTTCTTCCCCCCTTCAGTGACGTATAAGTAGGTGGGGAAATAGGTGCCGGTAATAATAAGAGCATTCCCATGATAACAAATGCACTGGCAGCCACTAATATATTTTTTGGAATAATAATAATCTATTAAAAATATAGAAAAAATGCATGGAAATAATATACGCTACATTTTGGGATCTAATATGGTACAGCTACATAGCAATATTTTACTGTATTTCCAAGTGACATTATTATGTTTATTATAAAATCAATGCGAGTTAATGAACTAGGCCTGTGGTTTCCTTAATCATGAACTCATGGATTCAATGTGTCTGCTAGGTGAATACGTTACAGAACACGTATGTGGGGGTATATGTGCATATATGTGTGTGTGTGAGTTTGTGTATGTGCCTATATCTTTGTGTGGGAATGGGCATGTATATTTATGTGCGAGGGTGCATAAGCAAGTGTACATTTCTCCGTCCTAGTTTTAAAAAAATATATAACATTTAACAGTTACAAAATAGAAGGTGACAAAAAAAATGCAACATTTCGCATGACGTATATGGAAAGGTAAATGACGCCATGCATTTTAGAATAAAAGCATTTTCTAGCTTGCAGTTTTTTTAGCTCACATAGCCAATTCTATCACCTCTCTAACGGAAGGCTAATTTATGCTCCACGCTGCGAGAGCCCAGTCAGCTAATGAAGTTGGTAATTATCTGCTGGTTAAACAAAGTCCAATCTAAGGGTTAATTTCGCACCATCAGAAAGTTTAGCCAAGGCGCTTGCTATGCTGCCATCAATAAAATGTAGTTACTGTTAACAGATCATTTAAAATGCAAAGGCATCTTAAATCACGCTCCCCGAGATAATAAGGGATGACCATTTTACTAACTGTCCAGCATTACTTCGGCAACTGGAAGTTTTTACAATATAGTAAAAGGCCTTAATGAAACAGAGAGCAATATAGAATTATACCCTAGAATCAATGGTTCATAAAAAGGCTTCTAATGCACACAACCAAACAGTGAAAGAATTTGTTGTTAGGGGCAGCTTGCAAGTACACAAAATTGTCCAGAAATCTAAATTTAAAAAAAAAAAAAAAATCTTGTTACATTTTATGCAACATAATTTTATTCTTTTTTTTCCCCTAAAATACATAGATTCGTTCATTTTTTAGGTTTCTTAATTGGAGGACTCTATGATATTATTAGTGTTAACACGTTTCTGTAGGATTCGCAGTGCACATCTGCAAATGGAGCTGGCATATGTAAATGTGTGACACTGTTAAATGCCAGAATAATTGTAACCCTGGAATAAAGCACATTATTTGATAAAGAATAGCAGAAATTCATAAAATGACACAGGTTATTTTTTCTCTTGTATCTTTTTTTTTTTTAATAGGGAAGAATACGTGAAAAAAAAAATCCTCCGTTATTCCAGTCTTGAAAGTCAATAAATAAAAAGCCATTTAAATTACATTTAACAGCATTTTTGCTAATGACTGTAATTTGTCACAGACTATGCCCTGCCGCTATTGAAATTTAGACATTCTTTAATTGCCCATGGGGTAAAATGGCTAATTATGAAAAAAGTTGAGCCTGCTCCATAGAAAATGTCATGAAAATCAGCAAAAAAAAAAGCTATTTGAAGTCTGTGATGGGTGAATTCTTTGTGTTTGCTCTTTATCACTGAAATCAGCTTATCTGGATCATTTATAAGGAAGTGTGAAGCCTACTGAATTGAAATGGGAAGGCTCTATTTAAATAGAATGACATGGCCGGTGATCATTTCAACAGAATTTTTTTCTTTTATTTTTTTTAGAATACATTTTAATACAATGAAAAATGAATATATACATATGTGGGTGTGTATGTATATAGTATGTATATTTTATATAGCTTTGTTTCAACTAAAGACTGATTATTTTTTAATTTATATTAAGCAGAAAGGACATATTTAAAATGATAGCACTTCATAATCGCTTTATGCGGCACAGACAGATATCCGCTTTCCTAAAATACTGTTTCATAAGAAATGGAGGCAAAACATAGCTGTAACACAAAATTCAGAGCAATTGTATCCATTTCCATCTAGCTCGATTAACACCTGTGTGGTTTTAGGTTACATGTTCCTGCAGAGCAAATGTCAAATGAAGGCATTTGCAGAGACCTTAGGAATTTTCAAGGAAAAAAAAAATAACATAATGGACTTAACTCTTACATTCCTGTCCATCTTCTCTAGGAAGGAGGGGGGAAAAAGGCTTTGCAGAATTGACTGAGAAGTCTGACTATCATGTGAAATACAACTAAGTTATTATAAGGGGCTGGGATAATAAATGTAAAAATACAGGAGTGTAAGGTATGAATGTGACTGTAATGATCGTGTCAAATCGGCTGCCTACAACATATGTTGCTAAGCCTTATTTGCTTCAGAAATATGTATGAAATGAAATCAAAAGTCTTCAGTTTTCGATAAAAAGTCAATTGTATGCCCCTGTCTTCCCTTCTCTCTCACTCCCCCTCTCCAAACAATAGGTTTACTTAGCATTTACATAAAATGTGTCACTAAAGGGCAGAGGTTATGCGGGGAGGTTAAATGCATAGGGCTAGTTATAATAAACAGAAAGCATGTTTGAGAGAAGATAGAGAGCAATTGTTCTAAATATTCTCAATGAACACGTCATATAGCTCAGATGGTAATGTGGACAATCTAGATGTTTAACAGTAGGCAGCGTTGACATCTCAAGAAAATCATAAAAATTAAAGAAAACCTCTGTTGTATTAGTCGACCCACAGCTTTGACCAAAAGTCGCTTGAGTTTGTGCAAAGGAAAATATTTGCAGATATTTGGGTTAATAATAATAAATAATAAATACATGAGCTCAAAACCAAATTCATTAAAAAAAAATAAGTCTTACTGCAGGCAGAGCATTACATGTGGCTTAGAGATTCTGGAAAATGGTCAGTCACTATCCTGCAGCACATGGAGACCAACTGAACTAAATGTTGATGTTTTATTAGCTGCGAGGAGGGTACAGCCCGGTTTATAATCAGGAATGGCTCTGGACTGATCACCAAGGACTTGATCAAAAAATGTGTAGAAATGCATCATTGTTTATATTGTGCTGCTGCTTAAGTCTTTGAGGACTTTTACAATTTTTAGGATAATCTACATAATTCCCATAAAAAGAACCTATAAATGCAACAAATTCAGGGAAAAACAAAATTTAGAGGATGATATAATTCTTTCTCATAATTAAACTGTAAATTAGAAAAAAAAATATACACTGCACAAAACATGTTTCAAGTGTCTGTATAACTACATAAAATGTTTTAATAATATGGCTAAAATATAATGTTATTATTTTGCTGGCAATCTGTGTTAATATATGTAAACCTTTGGCACAGGACTATGATATTTTATAGAGAAAACAAAATCCTGGGGGAGGAGGGTGTGTGTGTGTATGAGGGGGTGGGTGAATGCTAGACCTGTAACCTCATTTCAAATATAAAATGAAGAGCCCCAAACAGAGCAATTTATTCTCTTGCTTGGGCAAAGCCTGTAGAATGCTGATGTGCTGCTTCTTAGAGTCTGTTCTGCATGCTAAAGACTCTTTCTTGGAGTAGAAGCCCTCCTGAGCTGAGCATTAAACAGGGACAAAGAGGCAAGCAGCGGGGCTACTATTCACGCTTCAAAACCCAAAGCTGAAAAGCCAACATAAACCACAGCCATTAAATGATGCACTTTGAAACCATCCAAACCCTCTTTTTATTTCCCTGGTAACCTATTCCTTAATATCTGAACTCTTTTCAATCTGGAACGATGTTCTCAAGCTAACGTCTCAGGCAGGAGAGGTAAAAAGTCACATAAGCTGTCTGCAACCCAAACTCCCAATTTGATAGAAATTTCCCAAATTTGAATTTGAAGTTTTTTCTTCCACCCAGAAGCTTTCCTGTCCCGTGAATCATTAACATGCAATAAAACTGATATTGCTGCTGACTGGCCCACACACACAATAATTGCTACTGCACCGATGGAAAGAAAGCACAGACAATAAACGGAGAAACTTGTAAAAATAAAGTTATATTCAATTGATTTTTTTTTTTTAAAAGAACATACAGAATATATTGATGCAAGAAATAAATAAATTACAGCAAAAGGTATCTGTCAGACCTTGAATGATATCTTTGAATAACAAAGCTATTCAACATGAATAAAACATTCAATTAAACATCCCATAGAATTCAGCAATTACTGAAACTTGTGTGTATATATATATATTCATACATATATATATATATATATATATATATATATATATACACTACAAAGAAGTGTACAATTGACATACACTATTGTACAACTTTTTCAACAAAATGGGGAACCTGATATACTTATAGACTTCATTACATCTGGTCCCTAATAACCAAAAAACATTTACATATGTTGTGTTCTTTTCATTTAAAAGCAGCATCTGTGTATACCAGTGTGTGTGTGTATATATAAATATATATATTATTAATAATACACACATATATACATACACACGTATATACACAGACTGCTCTCCCTGCTTTTCTTTTGGCGGACCTACAAAGCAGTTTCCTATACTGTTAAAAAATAATTATCCCTAATATGATAAGGTAAAAGGTTATATTTTCCCCTGTTCTGTAAATTGAACTGTAAACATTGATTACCCTCTATCCTTGCACTGCAGGTAGCTCCCATTAATAAACATGCAGCATTTTATCACAAGTATAATAAAAATTAATGGTTTCTCTTTTCTAAGAGTATTAAAATCCAAATAGTATTTCAAATCCATAATGGAACATACTGTATAGTATTTCTGGGAGGTTTATTGCCAAGGAAAATACTCCAGCGACATGGAATCTCTAATAATACTAGCAGTTATCAGGCTCATTGGCCAGTAAGGATGCTGTTTAAATGAGTATAAAGTTGCATAATTAACTCTTCAATGTTTTGGGTTGCCTTAATTTATGCAAAATGACTCGGCCTAATTCAAGGGGAGGATTTGGGGAACTCAGACCCTGTTTGTATTTACCAAAGGTGCATTTTTAGGTACTGATCATGTGAGCTGAATGAAACATCCCTTGACATTGCAACAAGCATTAAAATTGTGAAAACAATATTCTGAACATGTGAATTCTATTAGAATTATTTTTAAACAGATTTAAAATAGAAAACAAGTAAAATGCAATGGGTATAATTAAATGTATATACCTTCTTTGTTGGTTAGTTGGCTCTTTGATTTTTCCCAAGGTGTGATAGATTTGTCTTCTTCATCTCCCTCCATCAATGATTTCTCATTAGGCATGTACCATGTAGAATTATGCTCTGCCATAAGAGAGTCAAGGTCTATAGTACTCATAGAGTTTTTAACATTGTCAGAGCAACAACTGTTCAATTCACTGTCCACATTTTGAGCAGTACAGTCATTTTTTTTATTTTTCATTCCCAAGGGCTGGTCTTCAGAAATGCTGAACTGTTGTCTCTGAAGCTGTATCTGTGCTTGGAGTATCTCTAAAGGGTGGATTTCATCCTGTGTTGATGTGCTAGTTGGAGTTCGAACCTGTTCCATCCCTGGTGTGCCAGGGTGACCACCCCCAGTGCTACTCAATCCATAACTGTCTGGGAGAGAGGTAGTGTTATTTAACAAGTTTATACCCATTGACTTTTGTCCATTAAGAAGTCCATGGTCACCTCGCTGAATTTTTGGAGACCCTGTTACTATAGGACAGCTATTAGGTTTTGCTATGTTGTTATCTGAACTAGAGGACACTTCATCTTCATTCCCATAAGTGGTGTTGACATCTTCCCCAAAGTCAACATCAGGTGAGCTGCTATCTGACTTGGTCACACTTTGAATGCCACTGTCCAAAGATGACATAAGATCAGGCTGATCACCAAGAAGAAGTTCCCCTCCCTTCCCCCAAGATGGTGAAGTCAGGGGTTTGTCATGTGGAACACCCCCAGATTCCCCTGAATTTGCTGTTGGACCCTGCTGCCCTGGGCTTACAACAGCACCTCCACTGTCTGCAGAGTATTTTTCAAAGTAATTACCTGGACTTACATGCCCACTGTCTCTTTTTCTCCTGCCCCTCCCTCTCCCACCAGCTGTCACTGGTTTTCCATCATTGCCTGGAGTGACTTCAATGTTGTAGTTTGGGGAAAGACTGGTTTCTCCCTGTGTGGGCTGAGATGCGCCTACCTGCCCTGTAGACTTATTGTTGGCATTGGAAGAAGCAGACACTTGATTATTTTGTGAGGAGGCCCCTGGAAAATAATCAGAACTAGTGTTATTACCAGAATTACTATTAATGTCTGTTTCTGTCTGGCTCAACTTTCTCTTGCCTTCAGTTTGGCTTTTCTTATTAAATGTTACATTGAGGTTAGGCGCACCCAAGCTAGCAATCATATTCTGACAGGCTGTAGAAAGTGCAGCTAAACAGCTTTGCCCAAACATACTCTCTTTCGTATTGGACTTGCTAAATGAACCAAGAGATAGAGCTCCTAGTTTGCTTGCCGTAGAGCGCTGGCTAGCTTGAAAATCTGACTGTGGTGGGTAGGAACTTGGGGATGAGTTGACACCTGGTGGATTGTGTGGAGTTGACTGTCTATTTGCTCCTACAAATGGAAATCCTGTCTGCCCACCTATGGATGAAGCTGTAAAATCTGCAGGGCCCCTTCTATCTGCTGGTGCACTAGAAAGCCCTACACCTCCTCCTGGTGACTGCATTTGGGAAAGGTTAGCCATATTGCTTCCAAACTGAGAGTGCATACCAGGTGAATGCAAAGCCTGAACATGACCTTCCCCTGGGATTCCCAAAGGTTCCTGGATGCCCATCCTATTTACACCTGGTCTATATAATAAATTTGACCCATTTTGCTGTAAATTCATATCATGGGATGAAGGGTCAGCTGGCAGGTTTGAGCCACCCATTCTCCTTTGAAGAATATCTCCAGGTGGGTGAGTGCCAGGAAACCAAGCATTTTCCTGAGCCACATGTGGATTTTGAGGATCAAAAGTACCAATCCTGCCTCCCTCACGATCAAAGTTAGGTTGCTGCATCCCACCCACGTGACCTCCATGTACAATGCTGCTTTGATTGACATCCCCATGATGACCCAATTGCTGTATATTGGCCTGTCTCATTCTTTGCTGCTGATTTCTGGAAGCCATTTGTTTTATCATCATTGCTGCATTTTGGCGCTGTTGAAGTGACTGGTGATCTGAGCCAGGGTGTTGCAGCGCTGGGCCAGGAGGAAAACTTTCCGGCACTTGAGGATTATATTCACCTGGAAGACCAGGGTATGTAGAAGGAGACAGATGACTCTCAATGGCAGCATTATGAATGTTACTATTATTCCATGCAGCACAGTTATCCACGGTGTGATTATTGGGGAAGTCAAAGCGTGGCCTTTTAGTAACACTCATATAGGGAGCATCAAAATGTTGCAATCTTTGATTTGGAGGTTGCTGTGGAGGTGTTTGTTGCATACTGAAAACAGACTCTGAATATGGGTTCATATTTCTATTCTCAAGTCTATGAATGGGGTATTCAAACTGTGCATGCTGGCTTTGCATTACTGGTCCATTGTCCTGCAAGTTTGGGTTGGAGGTATTGGCTTCAGTTTGCTGTTGCCTGGGGATTGCTGGTGGGCA